>NC_081326.1:31151514-31837400 GCF_026419965.1 Kogia breviceps
TATGGACATGGAATGACTCTTCATTTATTTACATTTTTTTTTTTTTTTTTGTGGTACACCGACCTCTCACTGTTGTGGCCTCTTCCATTGTGGAGCACAGGCTCCGGACACACAGGCTCAGTGGCCATGGCTCACGGGCCCAGCCGCTCCGTGGCATGTGGGATCTTCCTGGACCGGGGCATGAACCCATGTCCCCTGCATCAGCATGCGAATTCTCAACCACTGGGCCACCAGGGAAGCCCCCATTTATTTATATCTTATTTAATTTCTCTCAGGAATGGTTTGCAGTTTACAGTCTATAAACTTTGCTTTCTTTTGTTAAATTTATTCCTATATATTTTGTTCATTTTGATGCTATTGCAAATGCAATTATTTTTAATTTCACTTTCAGAATTTTTATTGGTAGTATGTAGAAATACAGTTGATTTTTGTAATTTGATCTTATATCCTGTGACCTTGTAAAACTCATTCATTAATTATAGTACTTTTGTGAATTCCTTGGGGTTTTCTACATATTGAGTAACCTGCAAATAAAGACATTTTTACTTCTTCATTTCCTATCTGAATTTTTAAATTTCTTTTCTTCCTTCTACTCTTTCTCTTCCTCCCCCTCCCTGTCCTTCTCCTCTTCTATGTAGATGATATCTCAATTATTGAGGGTGGGTTATTGAAATATTCATCTATTGTTTTTCAATTATCTATTTCTCCTTTCATTTTTTTCAGTTTTTGCTTCTGTATTTAGATAATCTATTCTTAGGTGTGTATACATTTATGATTGTTATACATTTCTGGCTTTTATCATTATAAAGTATCCTTTGTCTCATAATATTTCTTATTTTAAAATATATTTGTCTAATAATATAGTTACTGCAGCTCTCTTATGGTTATTATTTGCATTTTATATGTTTTTCTACCCTTTTACTTTCAACCTATTTGTACATTTGGAATCTAAAGTATATCTTTTTTGGACAACATATTGTTGGGTTTTGCTTTTTTAATCCAGTCTGACAAGCTTTTTTTGAGTAGATGGGGAGTTTTTAAGAAAATCAACATCTTTTACTGTTACTCTGTTATTCATTAAGTGAAAACAGATATTACTGATTAGGAACCACAGGATAATAGGAAAAACACAGGTTTTGCATCTAGGAAGACCTGTTGCAAGACCTGGTTGCAAGACCTGTTGTTTATTTTGTGACCTTGGTCAAGAGGAGTTTTAAAATGTGTAAAATGGTGATATCTGTCTCATGGTATTGTAAAATTAAAAAAAAAAAACCTTAGAAAAAGTGCCTGGTAGGGTGTTAGCCAGGTCAAGTAGTTAGTGATTAGTGTAGTAATAATAAGAATCTTTTAAGGTTAGCATATTAGAGTACTTAATTTGATTCAAGATTCTTATCTTAAAATTCTCTAATCCTGATTCATTATAATTGACTGGGGAAACTATTCTCATGCCCTTTATGATAGCAAAATTCCATGGCAGTTTTTATTGGTGTGTAATTATTGTATGGTTATTGTTAATTTTCATTCATAGATCATAATTCATTAACTAGAAGTGCTGTTTTGAATGACTTTTTGACTTAGTCATTGCAAACAACGCTAGCATGAATTAAAATATAAAGGTGAGGTCTATTTATTACAGTGTTGTTGAAGTATTTTGTGACTATTAAAACTGAGCACAGTCTCAGTAAATGAATCTTAGGATATCCATTTCCAATCAGCCAAAAATAAAGAGACACAAAATCAGACACAAAATAAAGAGATCTCCTGAGAAAAATGCCTTCATGAAAGATGAATAAAAGGAGTATCTAAGGGCACCACAAAAATGAGGGTAAAAGAAGATAATCAATAACAAAACAAAACAAAAGCAAACAAAGAGAACTACCTGAAACAAAACATATTTTATTCCAGCACATTTGTGAGTGTGTCTTCTGCAAACAAAACATTAAGAATGTTCTTGGACATCAGGGAAAATTTGAAAGTTGGATTCTTTTCTACTTTGTTTCTTGGAATAATAGAGCTTTGGAAAACTTAGGGATAAATCAGACTGAGAGCTTTTACATTATACTCAATTCACTCTAGGAAAATGTTATTAATTTTTTTTTCTTAAAAAATCACGTATATGCCCAAGGAGAGCAGTAATGAGCAGTAGAGAAATATCTTGACAGATAGATGGAAAACAATTAGAATATGCTCAGAGGTACTGCACCCAGCACTGTGGTGTTTGGTGCCAGGGAAATGCAAAATAACTAAAGCACCAATAATCATAATGTTAATTATGATGAACATTGTTTAAAAATTATTGCAGATAAGTAAACAGAGCTTTATCTATAAATATGTACTAAGGATATATATGTATATATGCAAGCATATGTAGTGTCAACTAAAAAATTATTCACAACCTAAAAGTTGAGAGTTATGTTTTACTCGGCAGGAATTTTTAGGACTTCAAGCCCAGGAGGCAGCATCTCAAGTAACCCTGAGAGAACTGCTCTGAGAAGGCGAGGGGGGAGATAGGATATATAGGAGTTTTGCAACAAAGGGCAGGTAGTCAGGAACATCAAAATATTATTGTTAATTAAAGAAAACCAAATACCCCAAGTTAAGGCATATAGCGCTTTTCTATTTATGGGAAGATACAAGAGTCTGGGTTCACTGAAATCACTCCTTTGATATGCACCTCAGCTATCTGACGCCAGTATCCTGTGTTTTCACATCTTAAGTTTTCTCAGGGCTCACCATAGGGAGTGGCTGCAGTCTGATGGCTGCTAGGTGGCAGGTATTCTTTCCTTCCTGAGTCCCCTCAGGGCTCACCAACTTACCATCCAGTGGTGGCTGCAATCACTGATGTCTATGACATCCTTTGTTTACTGATATGGTAGGCAATATTCCATTTATCAGTAGTTAATGAACCATATTTCACTTTATGAAATGTATTTGTGCTAATGAATTTAAAGTGGGTTTCCATATAGCAAATCCTATTTTCCAACCTATCCTATTCAGGTAATTGGAAACATTTTCCATGGAAGATAATGAAACTGAGTAGCAAATACTGGTCTGGAAATTGTTAATAAAGTTTTTACTCAAAAACAATTTTTCAGCAATCACTATGTGCCCTCTACTGCAAATAAGCTGGGGATGCAATGCTAAATCACAAGCTCTCTCTCTATTTCCAAGGGATTTATGCTTGAGTTAGAGACACAGAGAAGTAAACAAGGAATTTCAACACAATGTAACATGTTATAAAAAGATGATGCTGGTAGTATGGAAGAATACAGACCATACTTAGCACAGTCAGCTGAGGCAGAGGGAGTTCCTAGAGGGAATGGAATCTAAGCACAAGAAGGAATTATCTGGGCAAAGACAGAGTAGAATGTGGCTATCGAGGGCCTAGTGATGATGGCAGATGCACCAAGTTAGGGATGGTGGTGTTGGTGATGGTAGAGGGTGTTCTAGGCAGGAGCACAGAGTATTTGTGGATCTGCACATTTTAAGTATTGTTGAAGGGTTTAATATGGGAGAATGGAGAGATGTCGAAGGTTCGAGATGAGGCTGGCAGGGGCCAGAATATGAATAAGTTTATAGCCTATTAAAGGAGAATTACTGTTCTGTGTTGTGCTGGTAAACAGTTCTATGAATAAAATACTCTGTTTTGTAATGTTTGCCCATTTATGTGCTGTAAAGACTCCCACCATGGCCACTTTCATGCTACCAATGGTTTAACAATTGCCGTGCAAAATTCCTCAGTATTTAACAATTGACTCTTGAGAGCCAGTTCATCCAGCATACAACTACTACAGACTAGATCATGACTGATAAGCTGTTGTTAGGAAAGAGCCTGGGGAGAGGGAGGGAGGTAGATGCATTCATTACCGTGACCCATCACTAGTTTAAATAACCTTTCCTTTTTTAGGTTGTAACTGAACTTACCTCCTCAACACCTATGCATACCTATATACTCACAAAATCAACAGCCATTTTACTATGTGACATTTTCCATTCAGTGGGAGACAAAACTTAGAATCTTAGAATTTTAGAGAATCTTTGAAATTGTTTGGCACAGTTCCTTTAAAGTTCAGGAAACTGAATCTCAGGTTACAGCTAGTAGTTGCAAGTGTGTAGCCTGAATGTCTTTTTCAGCCTTTCCTCATATCAGCCATTAGCCATCTTAGCATCCTCCAAACCCAATTTCTTTACACTATCAGTCACTAAATTTTAACTCTTTACTCCTTTTCTAAATATTTATGATTCAACTGAACTGCAATACTATAGTTTATTGCTCTCAGACTTAAAGATCTCTTACTTCAACATTTCAGTTTTTTCAAGTTAAGCTATTTCCTGTTTGAAATTTTTTTTAAAAAACTGCATTTTTGTGTATGCAGATTTTCAATAAATATACATGTTCAGTTCAGTTAGTAATTCTTAATTTTAAATGTCTTGCTTGAATTGTCAAACACAATTTAGAAAACTCAAAAGGAGAAAAGTCTATGTACCCCCAATTTTACTTTTACCATTGTTTTATCTTCCTTCCTGATGTTCCAAGATTCCTTCATCATTTCCTTTTTGTTTCAAAAACTTCATTTAGTTATTCATTAAAGTAAGTATGCAGGTGACAAATTCTTTGTTTTCTTTCATTTGGGAATGTTATAATTTCTCCTTCATTTCTTAAGAATACTTTCATTGAACATGTTTTTCTACTTCTTCTGGCCATGATGGTAGCTGGTGAGAAATGACCTGTCATTCAATAGGTTTTCCACTATAAGTAAGGTATTCTCTCTGTTTTCCAGTCTTTTCTTTGTCCTTAGTTGTCAGAAATTTGAGTATGCTATGTCTTGGCACAGATTATTTTGAGTTTATCTTGTTTGTGGTTTGTTTAGCTTATTGAATCTGTAGGCTTATGTCTTTCTGTCAAATTTGGGAAATTTGGGTCTATTATTTTCTTTCATTACTTTTCTAGACCTTCCCTCTTTCTCCTCTACTTCTGAGACTCAAATAGTGTGAATATTAGATATTTTGTTATAGTCTCACAGGGCTTTGAAGCTCTATTTAACTTTGGTCAGTCTATTTTCTACCTATTGCTCAATTTAGGTAATTTTTATTATTCTATTTTCAAGTTCCCAGATTCTTTCCTCTGTCCTCTCCATTCTGATGTTATGCCCACTATTGAGTTAAAAAATGTTTTCTAATGTTTAAAATTTAAATTTCAACTTTTTAATTTAAAATTTTAATTTCAACTTTTTCAATTTAAAATTTAAAAAATTCATTTGGTTCTATTTTATACCTCCTGTTTTTTTGATAAGAGTTTCCATTTTTTCACTTAATAAGTATGTTATGGCTAATTTAAATATTTTTATGATGGCTGCTTTAAAACTCTTGTCAGATAATTCCAACATTTCTGTCATCTCAGTGTTCGTATCTTTTTATTATATTTTCTTATTCATGTTGATATTTTCCTGGTTCTTGATAGGAAGAGGGATTTTACTGAATAAATTGTATCCTGGACATCTTGGGTATTATGTAATGAAGCTATGGATCTTTTAAAAATCTTAAGATGTAATAGATCTCTTCTGCCACTATGTCTGTGGACAAAGAGGGGTGCAGTCTTATTGTTATGTGGAAGTGCAAGTGCATATTCTCTACTCAGCTTCCATTGACAGCCCAGAGTAAGGTATAGCGTTCCTTGTTATTGCTGAATGTGGGTAGGAATTCAAGCTCCCTACTAAGCCTGTACTGACACCACTCTGGCTGGAAAGGGAGGGAAGACTGGTATTGCTCTCTATATGGCCTCCACTGACACTGTAGTGGGTGCTGGTTACTGCCAGGCAGGGATGCAAATCCTGCCTCCACAAGTCAATATTCTTCACTTGGCCTTTACTGGCAGAGGATAGGGTATAGCCATAGTTTTCTCTGGAATGTTTGGTTGGAGTAGATAGGTTATTGTCTAAAAGCTTACTGTTTTGCTAGGCAGCCCTTTTTTGATCTTTTAGCTAGAGAGAGCTTCCTTTCTTGGGGCTTTTATCTGCTCCCATTGACATATCTGGGCTATTGAGCTTTCTCAGTACTTAAAGTTTCCTACACTATCTGCCTTTTTCTTGCCTTTTATTAAAATTTGCTGCAGAAGGCCAATGGACAGAAAACTTAGGGATTTTAATTTCAAAATTTGAGAAAAAAACTGAGGATCAAACTATCCAGAAGTGGAATCTTGGTAGGTGAGATACTCTGTATCATGAGTTGTTGAAGATGAAAATCAAGAACCAGAAAGGGGTTGGACTAATTGACATTTAAGATCTCCTCCAACTCTGAAGTTCTATGATATTCTAAGAAAGCAGCTTTAGAAAATCTTCCCCAGTGAAGAGGACTGTGGCATTGAGGCACCACAACTTGAACATTTATACCATGATCCTTCTATATGCAGATTTCTTGTCTACACAGCCCCTATAAGAATAACAGAGGGAGGATGGAGGGTTGGGAGGGGGATGGGAAGAGAAGAACATTCATCATAGACAGATAATGCATATATTTTAAGTAGCTTTTAAAAGCCGAGAGACTGGGCTATGCTTTTATAATTTTTATATTGTTATCAGCACACTGAAAACTCCATCACCAGCTATAAATAAAAATATTTCTAATATTTAGCCAAAATAAGTTTTTATAAACCAGATACTCCTTAGGAAAAAAGATACTGGCTTTTATGTAAAATAAATGTTTGTTAATTTAAAGCAAAACTATTTAGAGTTAAGAACATTTGGATCTCAGTTAATAAAATACAAATTTTTACTTACATGTATTTAATATAATTCCATTATGGACTTGTTGGTATCTGAGAGGTCATAATTATCGCTTGAGAAAATGTTCATATTAGTAACATGTTGGAGCTAGGGGGATTCTTAATAACTAGTGGCAGCCCTGAAATAAATACTGGAAATCTGAATTGTGTAATTTCAAATCTTACTATGGAGATAGGTCAATTGCATGTGATTCAAGAGCAAATACATTATATGAATGGCATCTCAATAAAGTGTTATATGGAAAAAAAAGCAGTAACTAAAGTACACAACCTGAAATGGTTAACTAGTTCATCACTTGACCCCTATGATCTTGAAATAGGTCTATATTTCCATGGGGGATGCTAAGGAAACTAGTTAACATAATTAGAATTTGCTAGTGCAAATCAGCTACTTAGCTGTGGAGTTATTTACCAATGAGATTTATTTACCATGTCATCATGTATGAATATTTTCATCTAGCCACTTTGGGGGTTCCAGCAACACTAAAGGCAAATTTGGCATTTGTTTCCCAAGTGCCATTTTCATTAACATTTGTGGGTTTGAAATGTAATTAGTGAAGAAATAATTATTTCCCTTAGCAGTTATCAAAAACTGCAAAATGAGAAACATTGTGAAACAACTGAAATGTTTCTTTACTTTTTATTTGCTGAGCAATAGCCCTGGAGGTTTTATTGTGTGTTAGTAGTTAGAAGACTAGATTTTCAGTATTCTTTTATATTCAAACTGTGAACCTTATACAATTATTAGCAATGTTTTATGCAGGAAAAGATTAAGTGACCAGAAGTCATAGCCTGACTAGAAACATTGTTGGTTAATAAGAATGTCCTAATAATTTAAAATGTAAGATTCAGTGAGAAAATTGACACGTGATGAGAATTTGAATGAACAAGATTTAATCTGTACATACACACACAAAAACTATGAGTATTTATCTATACATATTTATATCTATATATAGATACATATAGATATATGTGAAATGTTAAGAGGTGAACTAAGGCATATTAAAAATTTTTTAAGTTGGCCAGACCCTTTACAGCCGATTAGGATAGTCTTTGGTTTTTCTAGCTCTCTCTCTGTCTTGGGTCTTTCCTGCAGCCCATACATGTACCTAGGGATTTGTCAATTTACCCCAGATCAGCAATGGCCACTCACATCATAAATGTCTCATCCCATAACTGAGCTTACCATGGATATCAACATCCCACACCAGGGGCTGGGGATTGAAGTATCTGGTTTTCATTCCTGCAGTGAATGTGGCCAGATCAGGGCCTTCAAAAACAGGGTCATTGATGGCCTGTCTCATTCTTAACTCCCTAAGAATTTGTTGTGCCTCCTCTATAGATTTCTAGGGTCCCACATGGCCAGGAAGGTCCCCCTCATTGGGCCAAATCTCCATGCAGGCTAGGATAATCCAATCTATAAGGGAGTGAGTACCTTGAACACTGCTCTCCTCCTCCCTCTCCCCAGCTCCGTGCAGGTGCTGCCTAAGGTCAGGCTGTGTGATAATGTTCATTTTCTTACCTCCTATTTGTCAGACAAGTGCTATATCCTCACCTTCGCCCTTCCCCACTGCCCCACTCCATATCCCATAGTTGTACTAACTGTGCCTGAAGTTCTCCACTAAGGCCACTGTAATTCAAGATTATCTTTGATAAGGTAATCGTGCTTGTTCAGCTTTAAAACAAATTTTTATCCACCCAAGGCCTTACACTGGGTCCAGCTCAGCTTAAGTTGTACCCAGTCTGGTTTCTAAGTCAAACCCAGTTCAACTCTGGCTGACTTCTGGACCTAGTCCAGAAAAATAAATGTTCAAATAAAGTTTGAAAGCTCCTAATGCAAAAGCTACAGACTTAGGATTTGAGAGGGACTTACCCATCACCTCCAGAAAACAGCGAACTCAAGGAGCTCAACAGGTACCTCTATCTAGTTGCTCATTGCTCCTGCAGGCTGTCAGGGTCTTCTTTGGTTCCCTCTTCTGACATCAGAGCTGTTACAAGATAAACTGAAGCATATTAAAACTTCTGAGTTTATTTGAACAAAAGTTCATTAGAATCAGGCAGCATGCAATCTAGCAGATAGAAAGGAGCTTCAAGGAGTTGTACAAAATGAAAGACTTTTATGGGCAGAAAGGAGGAGGAACAGGGAAGTGGCACTAGTCAAAAAGACATGTTGGTTACTGGAAGTTTACTTTCCTTTAGGGTGTAGCAGGAATCTATCAGGCAGATGACCTAACTAGTGCTGATCAGTAGATTCCTGATTGATTGGTTTAAGATTTCATTTCTGGGAGACTAGAAGCTGTAATGAAGTCTTGGTTTGGTGATGTAGGGCTTAGCATAAGCAACTCCATTTTGGACCTGTTTTCTTGTTTTTAACAGTACACATATGTAACTTTATGTATATCAAAACTTTGACCCAATGTTTTCTTCTTGTCAGTTTCTCACTTTTGTAGTGAAAACACCATTTTCTTATCTTGTTTTTGTTGTTATTATTATTATTTTAGTCTTACATGTTAAAATACCTTATGTTTCTCCTTGTACAATTTTGCCATAAAATAAATGCATATTTTTAGATTTTTTTCTATATATTTTCTTATTTTCATTGCTGTGAATTTTACCTAAAAAGCCCTTATTAAATGAATCCCTTGATAGCAGTCTGAATTATCTTTAATCCAAATAACAGCATGAATTCAAATTTAGATCAGATGACTCATTGCTAACTCTTCTAGGAACCCATCCATCAAATTAGAGACAAAATCAACTCCTTTGGCCTAGTTCTAAAAGTTAATTTCAAAACTTGAGGAGGTACACATTTGAAATTTGTGTTTCTTTCATATATCCCTAAATATGGAGTTCAAAGTCCTTTTTATTTAATACAAACTCTGAAATCTAAGCAAGCTGTGCCACTGGTTATATAATCAGGTCTCTGAAGAATATAGGTTCATAGAGTGATACAAAAGGAGTAGTTTTATATAAAGAGAAAAGGGTAAGGACAGAAATGTAACTTCAATATTTTTGTGAGTGATATAGCAGTGTTATTTGAGCTTTCATTAACTCTTCAACCCATGTTCCCCAAACCTCAAGTAACATGTTTTTGTTTATTTTATTTATTTTTGTCAACCATAGCTGTGAAAATGTATTTTCCAAGGTGAAAAATTTAAGTCTGACCCATGAATTCTAATTTCAGTAGAAGTCATTTTATCCTTCTCTCTCGGTTTCCTTGCCTATAAATTGAAGAGGTAAGAATAGACTATCTTTTAATATGTTGATGCAGACTAAGACTTTTAAAATTTATAGGAATTGATGGTCCTTGAACCATAACTGAATCCTTCCAGGAGATAGTCTATTCTCTAGTTAAACATATCTTCGTTCTATTTTAACCTTTCTTAATCCTTATTTCAGTGTTTAATGACCTTCATTTAAAATGAAGTTTCCCTTATAAGTAGAATTTAAATCTTTTTCCTGTTCTCGCTCTGTTGGAGAAAACAAATACACAATGTCTTGCCCCATTGTTAAGAAAAGAATTGAGTGTCTCACTCCATTGCTTAGAAAAGATTAAATGATTTAAAGTGTTACTAAAACTTGGTGTTATTTCACTATCATGGTACAGTGAGTGCAAAGTACATTTATGTAAATAATTCAACGTAAGAATTTTCTCAGAAAATATATATTTAGTGAGTATTAATCATGTTTGCTTAGATATCTTCTAATATATAAAATGTGGTAATTTTCAAAAGTCCCTATCACCACTAGTGCCAATTAGCAAGTAAGTTTCTCCAAACTGTGATCTCTTATTGAAGGAAAAAAGTTGAGATTACATTGCTCAGTGAGAAATTGGCAAAGTACTGCAGCCAATGGGAACCTGGAATAATATAGGCTACAACACTTTTATTCAGAGTTCAAACCAATGTACTAGGAGTGATCAGAGAGATAGAAAAATTGTTCCCTCTAACAAGATGAAGTTAACTCCTTTGTGGCACTAAAGTGCCACAAAAGAAGTAACTGACTGGAATCCCAGAAGAGTTGTTGATCCCAGGAGAGAATCAGGTAGCTTAAACCTACCTTTTATCCTTTTCTTTCATCAAATTTTGGTGACTTTGGGGCAAAACATAAGCTATTTTTATTTTTTAAAAAAACTCTTGAGAGGGAGAGATTTTACTTAGGATGTCATAATTTCCCCCAGTGTCTAACTTAGGTCCCTCATCTCCTTAGCAAAAATAGAGATAGCAATAAAATACCCAATATCTAGCATCCTTTCTTGCTGAGGAAACGAGTCTGAGACGGACAAAGCAATTTCTCCCAAGCTATCCTGAAGTTGAACCAACTATCTCATACTGGGGATAGGAAGTTTCATTCTCTTAAAATTTTGTTATTTTTTTTTCACTATAGAGAATTTGAAAGGTTTATTAGCCAAGTGTATGGAAGAGGTGGGTCATTGTTTCCAGATCCAATCCTTAGATTCCAATCTGAGTTCTGTTTCTTGTTAACCAAGTTTCCACATATTGACACTAGTTTCTTAGAGTGATTCATATGTAACATTAAAATAGATCTAGAGATGAAATAAATCCATATTGCTGAAAATGTCTACACTGTACTGACTGGTTTGAGCCTGGTGGAAGCAGCATGGTAAAGAGGAAAAAGCCCTGGTTTAGGGTCAGAAACTCAGGTTTAAAACTTGAACTTAACATTTATCACCTTTGTGACTTTGGAAAAATTATTTTACTTCTCTTACTCCTGTTTCATCATTTGTAACACAGGGATAATAAGATTTGCCTAAGCTGTTGAAAGATTTAAATGAGAAGGTGCAATTGTTTCTGTTGGTGTTCTCTTCCTTCTCTTCCTATCTTCCTTGTCATAATCAACTAACATAAAATTTATTGTGTGCTTCCATTGCTCCACAATACCTCTCAATAATCCAATCTAACTAAGAACTTTATCCTGAGACAATTAGACAGAGTGAACCAAAGCCAGAGAAATTTGACCACGGAAACTACACAAGAGCCCTATTATTTGACTTGTAAAATCAAACAACTGTTTAGCTAATTTTTAAAAATCAAATTGGCTCCTTTTTCCTTATTTAATTAAAATGATAGATGGGCACTTTGTTATTGGGTAGACTTAGGTGTTAGGAATATTGCTTTTGAAAATTAAATTATAACTTTGGGTTACATCTACAAATTAGTTTACTAAATAGAGAGAAATCAATAACCAAAAGTTTGTTTATGGAACTAAATTGTTTATGCAAAATGAATCCATACACAGAGTCCCATATCTTTTAGATAAAAATATTTCACTTAATATTTCTGCTATTGGAGAAACTTATAAATATACAGTTTTAAATAGATATTCTTTATATTTTTCACACAAATCTTTTTTGTTAGCCTACCAAGATGAAACTTGAGATTGATTCCAAGGATAATTATATAACTATGAACTTTCAATGACTGTACACATTATTTACACAGCAGACTGTGTTGCATTTGAGGCAGTAAATGTATGTTTGGAACTTAAAAGGCTTTTACACTGCTAGACATAGACATTTATTTAAAAGATTCATTTGGCTAGTTGATTTCATTTCATAGAGTTATATTGTATATAGGTTAATATACACTGTCAGATGTACTTCTTTGTGTATGAAAAAATGTGCATATCTTTTTGTAGTTTTTGGTAAAATTTTAGCATAAATGAAAATGCTCCAATATTTTCATAATGTTTCTTTGAGCAGACTAACAAAAAAACGTATTCACTTGGCATAAATATGTTCTTTCCACTAAAGTTAATGGGTATGTTTGAAAGAAAGAACATATCTGACTTCTTTTGATCAATCTAATGAAAATTCAGGTTTCTTTGATCTTGTAAATGACCTCCTTGAGTAGCTAGAAAATGTAAATGAGCAGATGAGTTGCTATGCCTAAACTAGTTGAGAAGCCAAACATTAAAATCTGTCTTTCTGTTATTTATAAGTCACCAATTGCATTTTATTTCCCACTGATTTTATTTTTTAAATCTTTATTGGAGTATAATTGCTTTGCAATGGTGTGTTAGTTTCTGCTTTATTACAAAGTGATTCAGTTATACATATACATATGTTCCCATATCTCTTCCTTCTTGCATCTCTGTCCCTCCCACCCTCCCTATCCCACACCTCTAGGTGGATACAAAGAACTGAGTTGATCTCCCTGTGTTATACAGCTGCTTCCCAATAGCTATCTATTTTATGTTTGGTAGTGGATATATATCCATGCCACTCTCTCACTTTGGCACAGCTTACCATTCCCCCTCCCCATATCTTCACGTATCCCCAAGTCCACTCTAACAGATCTGCGTGTTTATTCTCATCTTGCCTCTAGGTTCTTTATGATCATTTTTTTTTTTTTTTTTTTAGATTCCATATATATGTGTTAGTCTACGGTAGTTGTTTTTCTCTTTCTGACTTATTTCACTCTGTATGACAGACTCTATGGCCATCCACCTGACTACAAATAACTCAGTTCCGTTTCTTTTTATGGCTAAGTAATATTCCATTGTATATATGTGCCAAATCTTCTTTATCCATTCATCGGTTGATGGACCCTTAGGTTTCTTCCATGTCCTGGTTATTGTAAATAGAGCTGCAATGAACATTTTGCTACATGACTCTTTTTGAATTATGGTTTTCCTGGGTATATGCCCAGGAGTGGGATTGCTGGGTGGTATTGTAGTTCTATTTTTACTTTTTTACGGAACCTCCATACTGTTCTCCATAGTGACTGTCTCAATTTACATTCCCACCAACAGGGCTAGAGGTTTCCTTTTTCTCCACACCCTGTCCAGCATTCATTGTTTGTAGATTTTTTGCTGATGGCCATTCTGACTGGTCTGAGATGATATCACATTGTAGTTTTGATTTGCCTTTCTCTAATGATTAATGATGTTGAGCATTCTTTCATGTGTTTCTTGGCAATCTGTATATATTCTTTGGAGAAATGTCTATTTAAGTCTTCTACTTATTTTTGGATTGGGTTGTCTGTTTTTTGATATTGAGCTGCATGAGCTGTTTGTAAATTTTGGAGATTAATCCTTTGTCAGTTGCTTCATTTGCAAATATTTTCTCCCAATTTGAGGGTTGTCTTATCATTTTGCTTATGGTTTGCTTTGCTGTGCAAAAGCTTTTAATTTTCATTAGGTCCCATTTGTTCATTTTTGTTTTTATTTCTATTTCTCTAGGAGGTGGGTCAAAAAGGATCTTGCTGTGACTTATGTCACAGAGTGTTCTGCCTATGTTTTCCTCTAAGAGTTTGATGGTGTCTGGCCTTAAATT
The DNA here is from genome assembly GCF_026419965.1 of Kogia breviceps. Taxonomy (NCBI): domain Eukaryota; kingdom Metazoa; phylum Chordata; class Mammalia; order Artiodactyla; family Physeteridae; genus Kogia; species Kogia breviceps. The sequence continues at coordinate 31,165,596 of NC_081326.1, forward strand.
TAGGTCTTTAATCCATTTAAAGTTTATTTTTGTGTATGGTGTTAGGGAGTGTTCTAATTTCATTCTTTTACATGTAGCTGTCCAGTTTTCCCAGCACCACTTATTGAAGAGGCTGTCTTTTCTCCACTGTATATTCTTGCCTCCTTTATCAAATATAAGCTGACCATATGTGCGTGGGTTTATCTCTCGGATTTCTATCCTGTTCCATTGATCTATATTTGTGTTTTTGTGACAGTACCATACTGTCTTGATTACTGTAGCTATGTAGTATAGTTTGAAGTCAGGGAGCCTGATTCCGCCAGCTCCGTTTTCCTTTCTCATGATTGCTTTGGCTATTCAGGGTTTTTTGTGTTTCCATACAAATTGTGAAATTTTTTGTTCTCATTCTGTGAAAAATGCCATTGATAGTTTGATAGGGATTGCATTGAATCTCTAGATTGCTCTGAGTGGTAGAGTCATTTTCACAATGTTGATTCTTCCAATCCAGGAATATGGTATATCTCTCCACCTATTTGTATCATCTTTAATTTCTTTCATCCGTGTCCTATAATTTTCTGCATACAGGTCTTTTGTCTCTTTAGGTTTATTCCTAGATATTTTATTCTTTTTTCACAATGGTAAATAGGAGTGTTTTCTTAATTTCACTTTCAGATTTTTCATCATTACTGTATAGGAATGCTAGAGATTTCTGTGCATTAATTTTGCATTCTGCTACTTTCCCAAATTCATTGATTAGCTCTAGTAGTTTTCTGGTAACATCTTTAGGATTCTCTATGTATAGTATCATGTCATATGCAAATAGTGACAGATTTACTTCTTGTTTTCCAATTTGGATTACTTTTATTTCTTTTTCTTCTCTGATTGCTGGGTCTAGAACTTCCAAAACTATGTTGAATAATAGTGGTGAGACTGGGCAATGTTGTCTTGTTCCTGATCTTAGTGGAAATGGTTTTAGTTTTTCACTATTGAGGAAGATGTTGGCTGTGGGTTTGTCATATATGGCCTTTATTATGTTGAGGAAAGTTCCCTCTATGACTGCCTTCTGCAGGGTTTCTATCATAAATGAGTGTTGAATTTTGTTCAAAGCTTTCTCTTCATCAAATGAGATGATCATATGCTTTTTCTCCTTCAATTTGTTAATATGGTGTATCACATTGATTGATTTGAGTATACTGAAGAATCCTTCCAATTCCTGGGATAAACTTCACTTGATTATGGTGTATGATTCTTTTAATGTGCTGTTGGATTCTGTTTGCTAGTGTTTTGTTGAAGATTTTTGCATCTATGTTCATCAGTGATATTGGCCTCTAGTTTTCTTTCTTTGTGACATCTTTGTCTGGTTTTGTTATCAGGGTGATGGTGGCCTCATAGAATGAGTTTGGGAGTGTTCCTCCCACTGCTATCTTTTGGAAGAGTTTGAGAAGGATGGGTGTTAGCTCTTCTCTAAATGCCTGATAGAATTCACCTGTGAAGCCATCTGGTCCTGGGCTTTTATTTGTTGGAAGATTTTTAATCACAGCTTCAATTTCAGTGCTTCTGATTTGTCTGTTCATATTTTCTATTTCTTCCTGGTTCAGTCTTGGCAGGTTGTGCATTTCTAAGAATTTGTCCATTTCTTCCAGGTTGTCCATTTTATTGGCATACAGTTGCTTGTAGTAATCTCTCATAATTTTTGTGTTCTGCACTGTCCATTGTTACTTCTTCTTTTTCATTTCTAATTCTATTGATGTGAGTGTTCTCACTTTTTTTCTTGATGAGTTTGGCTAATGTTTTATCAATTTTGTTTATCTTCTCAAAGAGCCAGCTTTTAGTTTTATTGAGATTTGCTATTGTTTCCTTCATTTCTTTTTTCATTTATTTCTGATCTGATCTTTATGATTTCTTTCCTTCTGCTAAATTTGGTGTTTTTTTTGTTCTTCTTTCTCTCATTGCTTTAGGTGCAAGGTTAAGTTATTTATTCGAGATGTTTCCTGTTTCTAAAAGTAGGATTGGATTGCTATAAACTTCTCTATTAGAACTGCTTTTGCTGCATCCCATAGGTTTTGGGTCATCGTGTCTCTATTGTCATTTGTTTCTAGGTATTTTTTGATTTCCTCTTTTATTTCTTCAGTGATGTTAAGTAGTGTATTGTTTAACCTCCATGTGTTTGTATTTTTTACAGATCTTTTCCTGTAATGGATATCTAGTCTCATAGCATTGTGGTCGGAAAATATACTTGATATGATTTCAATTTTCTTAAATTTACCAAGGTTAGTTTTGTGACCCAAGATATGATCTCGCTGGGGAATGTTCCACGAGCACTTGAGAAAAATGTGTTTTCTGTTGTTTTTGGATGGAATGTTCTATAACTATCAATTATATCCATCTTGTTTAATGTATCATTTAAAACTTGTGTTTTCTTATTTATTTTCATTTTGGATGATCTGTCCATTGGTGAAAGTGGGGTGTTAAAATCCCCTACTATGATTGTGTTACTGTCAATTTCCCCTTTTATGACTGTTAGTGTCTGCCTTATGTATTGAGGTGCTCCTATGTTGGGTGCATAAATATTTACAATTGTTATATCTTCTTCATGGATCGATCCCTTGATCATTAGGTAGTGTCCTTCTTTGTCTCTTGTAATAGTCTTTATTTTAAAGTCTATTTTGTCTGATATGTGAATTGCTATGCCAGCTTTCTTTTGATCTCCATGTGCATGGAGTATCTTTTTCCATTCCCTCACTTTCAGTCTGTATGTGTCCCTATGTCTGAAGTCAGTGTCTTCTAGACAACATATACATGGGTCTTGTTTTTGTATCCATTCAACAAGTCCATGTCTTTTGGTGGGAGCATTTAATCCATTTACATTTAAAGTAATTATCGATATGTATGTTCCTATTACCATTTACTTATTTGTTTCCAGTTTGGTTTTGTAGGTCTTTTCCTTCTCTTGTTTTTCCTGCCTAGAGAAGTTCCTTTAGCATTTGTTGTAAAGCTGGTTTGGTGGTGCTGAACTCTCTCAGCTTTTGTTTGTCTATGAAGGTTTTATTTCTCCATCAAATCTGAATGAGTTCTTTGCTGGGTAGAGTAATCTTGGTTGTAGATTTTTCTCCTTCATCACTTTAAATATGTCCTGCCACTCCCTTCTGGCTTGCAGAGTTTCTGCTGAAAGATCAGCTGTTAACCTTATGGAGATACCCTTTTGTGTTATTTGCTGTTTTTCCCTTGCTGCTTTTAATGTTTTCTTTGTATTTAATTTTTGATAGTTAAATTAATATGTGTCTTGTCATGTTTGTCCTTGGATTTATCCTGTATGGGACTCTCTGTGCTTCCTGGACTTGATTAACTATTTCCTTTCCCATATTAGGGAAGTTTTCAATTATAATCTCTTCAAATATTTTCTCAGTCCCTTTCTCTTTCTCTTCTTCTTTGGGGACCCCTATAATTCGAATGTTGGTGCATTTAATGTTGTCCCAGAGGTCTCTGAGACTGTCCTCTATTCTTTTCATTCTTTTTTCTTTATTCTTCTCTGTAGGAGTTATTTCCAATATTTTATCTTCCAGGTCACTTATCTGTTCTGCCTCAGTTTTTCCACTATTGATCCTATCTAGAGTATTTTAAATTTCATTTATTGTGTTGTTCATCAATGCTTTCTTCTTCTTTACTTCTTCTAGGTCCTTGTTAAATGTTTCTTGCATTTTGTGTATTCTATTTCCAAGATTTTGGATCATTTTTACTATCATTATGCTGAATTCCTTTTCAGATCGACTGCCTATTTCCTCCTCATTTGTTAGATCTGGTGGGTTTGTACCTTACTCCTTCATCTGCTGTGTGTTTTTCTGTCTTTTCATTTTGCTTTTCTTGCTGTGTTTGGGGTCTCCTTCTTGCAGGCTGCAGGTTCATTGTTCCCATTGTTTTTGGTGTCTGTCCCCAGTAGCTAAGGTTGTTTCATTGGGTTGAGTAGGTTTCCTGGTTGACAGGACTAGTTCCTGTGTTCTGCTGGATTAAGTTAGATCTTGTCTTTCTGGTGGGCAGGTCCACTTCTGGTGGTGTGTTTTGGGGTGTCTGTAGTGGTATTATGATTTTAAGCAGCCTCTCTGCTAATGGGTGGGTCTGTGGTCCTGTCTTGCTAGTTGTTGGGCATAGGGTGTCCAGGACTGTAGCTTGCTGGTCGTTGAGTGAAGCTGGGTGTTGGTGTTGAGATGGAGATCTCTGGGAGATTTTCTCCATTTGATATTATGTGGAGCTGGGAGGTTTCTTGTGGACCAGTGTCCTGAAGTTGGTTCTCCCACCTCAGAGACACAACCCTGATGCCTGGCTGGAGTGCCAAGAGTCTTTAATCCACATGGCTCAGAATTAACGGGAGAAAAAATAGAAAGGAAAGAAAGGAAGGAAGGAAGGAAGAAAGGAAGGAAGAAAGGAAGGAAGGAAGGAAGAAAGAAAGGAAAAAAGGAAGAAAGAAAGAAGATAAAATAAAGTAGGATAAAATAAAGTTATTAAAATAAAAAAATAATTATTAAGAAGAAAAAATTTTTTAAGTTAAAAACAAAAAACAATGTGATGGTCAAAACCCTAGGACAAATGATGAACGCAAAGCTATACAGACAAACTCTCACACAGAAGCTCACACATACACACTCACCAAAAGAGAAAAAGGGGAAAAAATAATATATCTTGCTCCCAAAGTCCACCTCCTCAACTTGGGATGATTTGCTGTCTATTGAGGTATTCCACAGATGCAGGGCACTTCAAGTTGATTGTGGAGGTTTAATCTGCTGCTTGTGAGGCTGTTGGGAGAGATCTCCCCCTCTCCTCTTTGTTCGCACAGGTCCTGGCATTCAGCTTTGGACTTGATCCCACCGCTGCGCATAGGTTGCCCGAGGGTGTCTACTCCTCTCTCAGACAAGATGGGGTTAAAGGAGCAGCTCATTCTGGGGTTCTGGCTCACTCACGCCAGGGGAAGGGATATGTACGGATGCTGGGTGAGCCTGCAGCAGCAGAGGCCAGCATGACCTTGGACCATTCTGAGGCACGCAGTGCGTTCTCCCTGGGAAGTTGTCCTTTGATCCCAGGACCCTGGCAATGGCGGGCTGCACAGGTCCTAGGAAGAGAGGTATGGAGAATGACTTGTGCTCACACACAGGCTTCTTGGTGGCAGCAGCAGCAGACTTATCATCCCCTGACAATCTCTGGTGTCTGTGCTGATAGCCGTGTCTCACACCCGTTTCTGAAGCTCCTTTAAGCAGTGGCTTAATCCCCTCTCCTCTCACACCAGAAAACAAAGAGACAAGAAAAAGTCTCTTGTCTCTTTGGCAGCTCCACGCCCATCTCTGGAGCTCCTTTAAGTGGCACACTTAATCCCCTCTCCTGTGCACCAGGAATCAAAGAGTGAAGATAAAGTCTCTTGCCTCTTCAGCAGTTCCAGACTTCTCCTGGACTCCCTCCTGCTAGCTGTGGTGCACTAACCCCTTAAGACTCTGCTCACATCGCCAACCCCAGTCCTCTCCCGCTTCCAACCAAAGCCCGAGCCTCAGCTCCCAGCCCCCACCCTTCCCGGCGGGTGAGCAGACAAGCCTCTTGGGCTGGTGAATGCTGGTCAGCACTAATCCTCTGCGGGAATCTCTCTGCTTTGCCCTCCACACCCTATTACTACACTCTCCTCCGTGCCTCTGAAGCTTCCCCCTCTGCCGTCCACCATCTCCACCCGTGAAGGGGCTTCTAGTGTGTGGAAACCTTTCATCCTTCACAGCTCCCTCCCACTTGTGCAGGTCCCATACCTATTCTTTTGTCTCTGTTTATTCTTTTTTCTTTTGCCCTTCCCAGGTATGTGGGTAGTTTCTTGCCTTTTGGAAGGTCTGAGGTCTTCTGCCAGCATTCAGTGGGTGTTCTATAGGAGCAGTCCACGTGTAGATGTATTTCTGATGTATTTGTAGGGAGGAAGGTGATCTCCGTGTCTTACTCTTCCACCATCTTCTCTGAGCCTCTGCCACTCCCAGAGGAGTTATTTTAGCTTGGATTCATTATCAAGTATTTTCTAGGAAGTATAGGTAAAAGGTTGAGGAATTGAGACAGAGAAATTAGGGAAGACACTAAGGGCTGTGTTAGCAAGTAATTTACCGTTATGAGCAACTAGAGCTTAATCTCTCTGAGAAACTCTAGGGAGTCAGTGTAGAAAATACACTTCAGAGTTATCCTTGCCAAGATGGTGAGAGAGCTGGGATATGTAGCGAGAAGACTCAAATCAATAGAATTAGAAATGAAAAAGGATAAGAAACAACTGACACTGCAGAAATACAAAGGATCATGCGAGAACACTACAAGAAATTATATGCCAATAAAATGGGCAACCTGGAAGAAATAGACAAATACTTAGAAAAGCACAACCTTTCAAGACTGAACCAAGAAAAAATAGAAAATATAATAGACCAATCACAAACACTGAAATTGAAACTGATTGAAAATCTTCCAACAAACAAAAGCCCAGGACCAGATGGATTCACAGGAGAATTCTATCAAACATTTAGAGAAGAGGTAACACCTATCCTTCTCAAACTCTTCCAAAATACTGCAGAGGGAAGAACACTCCCAAACTCATTCAACAGGGCCACCATCACCCTGATACCAAAACCAGACAAGGATGTCACATAAAAAGAAAACCACAGGACAATATCACTGATGAACATAGATGCAAATATCCTCAACAAAATACTAGCAAACAGAATCCAACAGCACATTAAAAGGATCATACACCATGATCAAGTGGGGTTTATCCCAGAGATGCAAGGATTCTTTAATATATACAAATCAATCATTGTGATAAACCATATTAAACAATTGAAAGAGAAAAACAATATGATCATCTCAATAGATGCAGAAAAAGCTTTTGCCAAAATTCAACACCCATTTTTAACAAAAACCCACTAGAAAGTAGGCATAGAGGGAACTTACCTCAACATAATAAAGGCCATATATGACAAACCCACAGCCAACATCATTCTCAAAGGTGAAAAACTGAAACCGTTTCCTCTAAGATCAGGAATAAGACAAGGTTGCCCACTCTTATCACTATTATTCAACATAAGGTTGGAAGTTTTAGCCACAGCAATCAAGAAGAAAAAGTACTAAAAGGAATCCAAGTCAGAAAAGAAGTAAAACTGTCACCGTTTGTAGATGACATGATACTACTATACATAGAGAAACCTAAAGATGCTACCAGAAAACTCTTAGAGCTAATCAATGAATTTGGTAAAATAGCAGGATACAAAATCAATGCACAGAAATCTCTTGCATTCCTATACACTAATGATGAAAAATCTGAAAGAGAAATTAAGGACACGCTTCCATTTACCATTGCAACAAAAAGAATAAAATACCTAGGAATAAACCTACCTAAGCAGACAAAAGACCTGTATGCAGAAAACTATAAGACACTGATGGAAGGAATTAAAGATGATACAAAGAGATAGAGAAGTATACCATGTTCTAGATTGGAAGAATCAACCTTGTGAAAATGAGTCTACTACCTAAAGCAATCTACAGATTCAATGCAATCCCTATCAAACTACCACTGGCATTTTTCACAGAACTAGAACAAAAAAATTCACAATTTGTTTGGAAACACAAAAGACGTGAATAGCCAAAGCGATCTTGAAAAAGAAAAGTGGAGCTGGAGGAGTCAGGTTCCTGGACTTCAAACTATAATACAAAGCTACAGTAATCAAGACAGTATGGTACTGGTGCAAAAATAGAAATATAGATCACTGGAACAGGATAGAAAGCCCAGAGATAAACCCAAGCACATATAGTCACCTTATTTTTGATATGGAGGCAAGAATATACAATGGAGAAACACCGTCTCTTAAGTAAGTGGTGCTGGGAAAACTGAACAGCTACATGCAAAAGAATGAAATTAGAACACTTCCTAACACCATACACAAAAATAAATTCAAAAAGAATTAAAGACCTAAATGCAAGTCCAGACACTATAAAAGTCTTAGAGGAAAACATAAGCAGAACACTCTATGACATAAATGACAGCAAGATGCTTTTTGACCCACTTGCTAGAGAAATCACAATAAAAGCAAAAATAAACAAATGGGACCTAATGAAACAAACACTTTTGCACAGCAAAGGAAAACATAAATCAGATGAGAAGACAACCCTCAGAAATGGAGAAAATATTTGCAAATGAAGCAACTGACAAATGATTAATCTCCAAAATATACAAACAGCTTATGCAGCTCAATATCAACACAGCAAACAACCTTATCCCAAAATGATCAGAAGACCTGAGTAGACATTTATTCAAAGAAAACATACAGATTGCCAACAAACACATGAAAGGATGCTCAACATCACTAATCATTAGAGAAACACACATCAAAATTACAATGAAGGGCTTCCCTTGTGGCACAGTGTTTAAGAATCCTCCTGCCAATGCAGGGGACACAGATTCAAGCCCCTGTCTGGGAAGATCCCACATGCCATGGAGCAACTAAGCCCATTCTCCACAACTACTGAGCCTGTGCTCCAGAGCCCGTGAGCCACAACTCCTGAAGCCCGAGCACTTAGAGCCTGTGCTCTGCAATAAGAGAGGCCACCACAATGAGAAACCTGCACACCGCAATGAAGAATAGCCTCTGCTGACTGCAATTAGAGAAGGCTTGTGCACAGCAACCCAATGCAGCCAAAAATCAATCAATAAAATAAATAAATAAAAATATTTATAAAAAAGAAACTACAATGAGGTATTATCTCACAAGGTCAGAAAGGCCATCATCAGAATATCTGCAAACAATAAATGCTGGAGAGGGTGTGGATAAAAGGGAACAACCTTCCTGCACTGTTGGTGGGAATGTAAATTGAGACAGCCGCTATGGAGAACAGTATGGAGGTTCCGTAAAAAAACTAAAAATAGAGCTACCATATGACCCAGCAATCCCACTAGTGGGCATATACCCTGAGAAAACCATAATTCAAAAAAAGTCATGTACCATAATGTTCATTGCAGCTCTATTTACAATAGTGAGGACATGGAAACAACCTAAGTGTCCATTGGCAGATGAATGGATAAAGAATATGTGGCACATATATACAATGGAATATTCCTCAGCCATAAAAGGAAATGAAATTGAGTTATTTGTAGTGAGGTGGATGGACCTAGAGATTGTCACACAGAGTGAAGTAAGTCAGAAAGATAAAAACAAATGCCATATGCTAACACATATACATGGAATCTTAAAAAAAAAAGTTCTGAAGAACATAGGGACAGGACAGGAATAAAGACAGAGATGTAGAGAAAGGACCAGAGGACACGGGGAGGGGGCAGTGTAAGCTGGGATGAAATGAGACAGTGGCATGGACATATATACACTACCAACTGTAAAATAGATAGCTAGTGGGAAGTAGCTGCACAGCACAGGGAGATCAGCTCGGGGCTTTGTGTCCACCTAGAGTGGTGACATAGGGAGGGTGGGAGGGAGACACAAGGGGGAGGAGATATGGGGATACATGTATATGTATAGCTGATTCACTTTGTTATACAGCAGAAACTATCACACCATTGTAAACCAATTGTACTCCAATTAAGATGTTAAAAAATAAAATAAAATAATACTCACTTTAAAAAAAACCATACAATGCAATATTATCTTCTCACATCTCAGTGAGTATTTTACTTAGAATTTTTTAAAAGTTCTCTCTTGTTTCCAGAATTAAATATTCACTGGTGGTTATTTGTTTTGATCACCCAGCTTGGTCACTTTCTTTTTTGGCTTCTGATTTTCTTTCTATTTTTGAGGATCTTCTGTTGCCTGATCATATTAATAATGATTAAAATGATTAACTTAGATTAATTGTTAATTAATATGATGTCCCCTAGCTGTTCTGCAGATTAGTAGTTCTAGACTTTTTTGCAGAAAAAAAAAAGGTTTTTAAATTGGAAAAAGACATAGTATTAGTAATTTAAAAATCACTATATAAGTTAATTGAAAAGTTACTATTTACTATTATAGATTTATAAAAGAAAGAGTATTTTAATTCCTCTGAAATAGAGAAAATATAGTCTCTTAAAAAGTGAGGATTTGGCTGAATATACACATACAATATTGATCTTTAGTTTCTTACCTCATTGGTTAATGGAAGTTTCCTCTCTGATAGGCACTGGGAGCTACTATGGTTGTATTATAGTTTTGCCCTCAGACCTCACCTTATACTTGTCCACCCCATGAGTAGTAGTGGGTTTTTTGAAGTGGCAAAGATCCATTTCATTTTGTGTGTTGCATGTACCAACTGAAATTTGGGTGTAAATGCTGTGTTTCCATTTTTTACCTGAGGGGCTCATTTTTTGTTGTTGTTCATTTTGGTGGATATTTTTGAGGGTTTTTTTTAACATCTTTATTGGAGTATAATTGCTTTACAATGGTGTGTTAGTTTCTGCTTTATAACAAAGTGAATCAGTTATACATATACATATGTCCCCATATCTCTTCCCTCTTGCATCTCCCTCCCTCCCCCCCTCCCTATCCCACCCCTCAAGGTGGACACAAAGCACAGAGCTGATCTCCCTGTGTTATGCAGCTGCTTCCAACTAGCTATCTATTTTACAGTTGGTAGTGTATATATGTCCATGCTACTCTCACTTTGTCCCATCTTACCCCCCCCATATCCTCAATTCCATTCTCTAGTAGGTCTGCATCTTTATTCCTGTCTTGCCCCTAGGTTCTTCATGACCATTTTTTGTTGTTGTTTTTTAGATTCCATATATATGTGTTAGCATATGGTATTTGTTTTTCTCTTTCTGACTTATTTCATTCTGTATGACAGACTCTAGGTCCATCCACCTCACTACTAATAACTCAATTTCATTTCTTTTTCTGGCTGAGTAATATTCCATTGTATATATGTGCCACATATTCTTTATCCATTCTTCTGTTGTTGGACACTTAGGTTGCTTCCATATCCTGGCTATTGTAAATAGAGATGCAATGAATATTGTGGTGTGCTCTTTTTGAATTATGGTTTTCTCAGGGTATATGCCCAGTAGTGAAATTGCTGGGTCATATGGTAGTTCTATTTGTAGCAGGAACCTCCATACTGTTCTCCATAGTGGCTGTATCAATTTACATTCCCACCAACAGTGCAAGAGGGTTCCCTTTTCTCGACACCCTCTCCACCATTTATTGTTTCTAGATTTTTTGATGATGGCCATTCTGACTGGTGTGAGATGATATCTCATTGTAGTTTTGATTTGCATTTCTTTGAGCTGTTTTTGTATCCTATGAACAATTTTACAAGTTACCTACCTCTGGCCTTCTCAGTTACTGAGAATGTATGGTCTGGATATTTTAGGCAATTATGAAGAGCATTTATTCAATAAGAAAGACTGTTAGTGAATCCCTACTAGATGCCAGGTAGTAGGAATCCTTCTTAAACTCTTTAATGTAGTCATTTTGAGATATGACTTTTTATTATCTTTGACAGAAGAAAGAACAGGGGTGCAGAGAGTTTAAATACCTTGTTCTTTGTAATGTAGCTAATTAGTGGCAGAACTTGGATAAAACATACATCTGTCTGGCTCCTCAATCTCTATGTTTTTTAGCATTCCACAACCTTTTCTACTGAATTTATTGGGCAGTCATAATACTTTATTGCATATTTACTGAGGACCTAGCCAAATAATTACTAATGACTTATTTGAAAGTTATTTTTAAAAAAATAGGGTTTACAAAAAAAAAAAAATAGGGTTTGGTTATCTTAGATTCTAATGAGAAATACTGATCAAATTCTTTCTTTGATTCCAGCTCCTACCATAATAATAATTTCAAACTAATTTGTGTTAATTGTCTTAAACATGTTATGAAAACTATAAGCTCTTTCCTTAGAAAATTTTACATACACACGAAATTTTTACATAATTTCAGTGGCTTCATGAATATCACTGTTGCCTGTCCATGGACCCTGAATAAAACCTTGTCTTAGAAGGTAGGGATTATCACACTGATCAGTTCTTTTTGTATGACACTATATCTTCCTTGAAATTAAACATTTAATGATGAATAAGGCTCTCTGAATTTAGGAGAAGATATTCTTGGATCCTGATAGTTAATAGGATGTGTAAGTTTTCAAGACCTACTTTTTATGTACTACCTAATATTCTCTGTCCTTCTGAGACTAACAGTTAATATGTATATGTAATACATATTATCAACTCTATTTTTTACTCCTTACTCTTTAGTTCTCCAAGTTGAATTACCAGGCCTTTTTTTTTTTTTTTTTTTTTGCAGTATGCGGGCCTCTCACTGCTGTGGCCTCTCCCGTTGCGGAGCACAGGCTCCGGACGCGCAGGCCCAGCGGCCATGGCTCACGGGCCCAGCCGCTCCGCGGCATGTGGGATCCTCCCGGACCAGGGCACGAACCCGTGACCCCTGCATCGGCAGGCGGATTCTCAACCACTGCGCCACCAGGGAAGCCCACCAGGCCTTTTCTAAAGATTTTCTCTCCTCAACCACACTGGTCCTAGGTGTTTACATTTAAAATTACAGTTGAGTTTGATGACATTACAGATAGTTCATTATGATTCAACAATTTATTTGCTAGTTTGGCTTTCTATTTGGAGGAGAATTTCAGGCGGCCAAATGCTTGCACACTGATTTCTCATAGGATACAAAATCTGATATTCTTGGTGCATGAATCTGGATTTGTAAGAACTATCAGGCAGGAGTTGTAATGAAAACTCTCTTCTAGCTCTTTTTAATAACATGTGTTTTAATGAAGAAAGAATAATATGTTGATTTTTCTTCCATCCATTTGTAAGGCAGGATATAAAGGCCATGATTGAAATACTATTTATTAAAATTTACACATTGGAATATTTCAGTGTCTATTGATGATAGTACATTAAGGTAATGTATATAAGTTATTGAATGAATTCACAGTTTCACTGTTTCTATGAATGCCGAGCAGTGTTTTAGATGAATAATGGCTATGCATATTTGATTTATTTAATATATGCAATCAGGATATGCAGCTAAATTTGAGGTGAGTAAGATACAGGGCACTTGGGCAGGGTCTGATTCACACAGTATGAAAACTTGACTCAGCACAAAGATCACAAACTAGCCATGGGCCGAATGCAGTGTCAGCTTTTTTTTTTTAAATTGAAGTATAGTTAATTTACAATGTTGTGTTAGTTGCTGGTGTACACCAAAGTGATTCATCTCTCTCTCTCTCTCTCTCTCTCTCTCTCTCTCTATATATATATATATATATATATATATATATATATATATATATTCTTTTCTATTATAGTTTATTACAAGATATTGTATATAGTTTCCTATGCGATATAGTAGGACCTTGTCGTTTGTCTATTTTATATACAGTGGTTTGTAATTGTTAATCCCAAACTCTTAATTCATCCCTCCCTCCACCAGCCTCAGTTTACTTTGAACATTTTTTTAAACACATTTTGAATTATTTCTCAAAATGTAAAAATTGGGCAGTTTTACAGAAAATTCCAGGTTTTTGCCTTCTTTTGAAAAATCAGAATATTTGGCATCACTGGCATAAATTCTCAAGCTAAGTATCAGAAACAGAGTGAAACATAGTTTCTTTATTGCATCCTAAGGAGACTGAATTTCAGTTGCCTTATATAATTGCATTTCTATTACTATTTTCTTTTGTAAAGAAAAAGAAAAGTAATTTCTTGTGCTTGTATCTTTATCAAAAACAGGAAAACAAATGATAAGCTGAGAGGGTAGTATATGGGAAAGAGCACATTTCTTTCCAAAGGTGAAGATTATTCCTGTGTTTTTAATATATAAAATGACTTTTTGTACAAAAATACAACTTAAAGTACTATTATGTAAGCAACCATAATTAGAAATATGATTGATATATGGAAAATTTGTTTGATGAGAAACTTAATGATCTGAGAAGAGGTTCCAAAGTTCTTACTCAGTTTGCTTTTGAATTTAAAAAATCTGAGTAAAATTACCATAAAATCAGTTAGGTATTACCTACAAAAATTATCTTGTTAAAAACAGAAGAAATTATGTGTCCTAAACAATCATTTAAATTGTCATTAAGATTTAATTCCAATAAGAAATGTGAGCTCAAAGTGTTGAAGAAGTGACAACAACTTAAAAATACATTGGAGGAAGTTGAAATTTTTATGTCATGTTCTATTGTAGCTGATGAAAGCCCAAATGTAACAAATACCATCTGGTTAGCTATATTTTTATGTGTTGTAAATGAGAATATAAATGAGACTGAAGAAAATTTGGACATAAAGCACATGAGAGGCACAACATTCACAAAGTATCTGTGTTGTGGAAAGTTTTGAAATACTTAATGAAAACTGGCCAAGAAATATTAGGGAGTGACTCTAATATTAGATAGGGCCACCATGAAAGTCTATGTTAATACCAAACTCCTTCTGAGATGAAAATTTCAGGTGCTAAAATTTTGAGGGACACATTACAATTTTCCAAGAATTACTTTGTACCAAATGATTTTTTAAAAAATGAAACCTGTCTTCATTTGAAGTAAGATAAGAAGATCCTGTGGCTGAAATATAGATAACTCAATGTTTCCTTGATGCCGTAGAAATACAATCAAATAAGTTGTCTAATGTGTATGCACAGGCTAAGTGACTTGGTTGAATCATTTTAGTTGTATTGAAGTTTCTTATTTTTCAGAGTTGAAAGGAATTGACTTGCTCATGTCATCTTGGGAAAATTTCTGCTTCAGCTCACCAGAGACTGAGGGATGAACCTTCGCCTTTTTGGTTGATGTTATAACTCATCTAAACACCTTGAAAAGACCTTCACAAGTGGTTACCAATGATTTTATGTGCCCATTTCAAGTAAAATTGTGTTTTTGGGAAACATCTGAGAAGGAAAATGGAGATTTACATTCCTCTGATGAAAGTGACTCTAAAAGCGACAACTGTAGCTTAAACCACATTCTCCAAGTATGAACTGGATTCCAGAAAATATTCTCTGATTTCACAGTTTATAAATATGTGCTAATATTCAATTTCAGTCAAACTAAGCTCTCACAATTAACTTTAATAATGTGAACAAAGAGCTTCAAATGGAAGTTTCTGAGATGCAGAAATGTTTCTGAAACCTAAATAGAAGTTCTGGGATACTAGAATTATACAAATATCTCTGTAAAGTAGTTTTCTTAATTGTAAAAAGCATTCTGTAAAGATTTTATAGGTGTCCAGATGTACTTATGTTTGTTAACAGCTATTTTCTTTTTTGAATAAAGCTAAATAAAACTCCCCAATAAAGGATTCAAGGCTGAATTCTGTACTGCATGTAGCAATGTAAAACACACAAGTAGACACAGTCATCTTGGTGTAGAAGTAAAAGGGTGAATTTTCTAGTTCTAAATCAAAGAAGCAATGAATTAGGAAAGAAAAATGTAATACTTAGTAGCCCCTGTTTTTTAATGTGTATAAATATATATATTTAATTGTGGTGTAGTTGCTTTAATATACTGTGTTAGTTTCTGCTGCATTAGTTTCTGCTGTATATGTACATGTATACATATATCCCCTCCCTCTTGGGCCTCCCTCCCAACACCCTCCCAATCCCAACCATCTAGGTCACCACAGAGTACCAAGCTGAGCTCCCTCTGCTATACAGCAGGTTCTCACTAGTTATCTGTTTTACACATGATAGTGTATATATGTCAATCCCAGTCTCCCAATTCATCTCACACCCCTTCCTCATCCCATGTCCACATGTCCATTCTCTACGTCTGCTTCTCTATTCCTGCCCTGCAAATAAGTTCATCTGTACTTTTTCTAGAATCCACATATATGTATTAATATACAATATTTGTTTTTCTCTTTCTGACTGACTTCAATCTGTATGACAGACTCTAGGTCCATCCATGTCTCTACAAATGACCCAACTTCACTCATTTATGGCTGAGTAATATTCTATTGTATATATGTACCACATCTTCTTTATCTATTCATCTGTTGATGGACATTTATGTTACTTCCATGTCCTGGCTATTGTAAATAGTGCTGCAATGAACACTGGGGTGCATGTGTGGTTTTGAATTATCATTTTTGCTGGGTATATGCCCAGTAGTGGGATTGCTGGGTCATATGGTAGTTCTATTTCTATTTTTTTAAGACATCCATACTGTTCACCATAGTGGCTGTATCAACTTACATTCCCACCAACAGCACAAGAGGGTCCTCTTTTCTCCACACTCTCGCCAGCATTAATCGTTTGTAGATTTTTAAATGATGGTCATTCTGACCAATGTGAGGTGACACCTCACTGTAGTTTTGATTTGCATTTCTCTAATAAATAGTGATGTTGAGGATCCTTTCATGTGTTTGTTGACTATCTATATGTCTTCTTTGGAGAAATGTCTACTTAGGTGTTCTTCCTATTTTGATTGGGTTGTTTGTTTGTTATTGATATTGAGCTGCATGAGCTGTTTGTATAATTTGGAGATTAACCCCTTGTCAGTTTCTTCATTTGCAAATATTTTCTCCATTTCTAAGAGTTGTCTTTTAATCTCATTTATGATTTCCTTTGCTGTGCAAAATCTTTTAAGTTTAATTAGGTTCCATTTTTTTTGTTTTTATTTTCATTACTGTAGAGGAGGTGGGTCAAAAAAGATCTGCTGTGATTTACGTCAAAGAGTGTTCTATGTTTTCCTCTAAGAGTTTTATATTCTTCTTACATTCAGGTCTTCAATCCATTTGGAGTTTATTTTTGTGTACGGTGTTAGGGAGTGTTCTAATTTCATTCTTTTACTTGTAGCTGTCCTGTTTTCTCAGCATCATTTACTGAAGAGACTGTCTTTTCTCCATTGTATATTTTTGCCACCTTTGTCATAGATTAGGTGACCATAGGTGTGTGGGTTAATCTCTGGGCTTTCTATCCTGTTCCATTGATCTATATTTCTGTTTTTGTGCAAGCATCATACTCTTTTGATTACTGTAGCTTTGTAGTATAGTCTGAAGTCAGGGCACCTGATTCCTCCACCTAAATTTTTCTCTCTCAAGATTGCTATGGCTATTTGGGGTCTTTTGTGCTTCATATAAATTGTAAAATGTTTTGTTCTAATTCTGTGATGAATGCCACTGGAAATTTTATAGGGATGTATTGTATTGAATTTGTAGATTACTTTGGGTAGTATAGTCATTATCACAATATCAATTCTTCTAATTTAAGAATGTGGTATATCTCTCCAACTGTTTTTGTCATCTTTGATTTCTTTCATCAGTGTCTTATAGTTTTCTGAGTACAGGTCTTTTGCCTCGTTAGGCAGGTTTATTTCTGGGTATTTTATTCTTTTTGTTGTGATGGTAAATGGGATTGTTTCCTTAATTTCTTCTGATCTTTCATTGTTAGTGTATAGGAATACAAGAGATTTCTGTGCATTAACTTTGTATCCTGCAACTTTACCAGATTCATTGATTAGTTCTAGTAGTTTTCTGGTGGCTTCTTCAGGAATTTCTATGTATAGTATCATGTCATTGGTAAACAGTTTTACTTCTTCTTTTCCAATTTGTATTGGTTTCATTTCTTTCTTTCTCTGATTGCCATGGCTAGGACTTCCAAAACTCTGTTGAATAAGAGTGGCAAGAGTAGACATCAGTGCCTTGTTCCTGATCTTAGAGGAAATGCTTTCAGTTTTTCACCATTGAGAATGATGTTGGCTGTGGGTTTGTCATATGTGGCCTTTATTATGTTGAGGTAGGTTCCCTCTAGGCCCACTTTCTGGAGAGTTATTTTTATCATAAATGGGTGTTGAATTTTGTTAAAAGCTTTTTCTGCATCTATTGAGGTGATCATATGGTTTTTATCTTTAATTTGTTAATATGGTGTATTACATTGATTGATTTGTGTATATTGAAGAATTCTTGCATCCCTAGGATAAATTCCACTTGATCTCAGTGTATGATTATTTTACTGTGCTGTTGAATTCTGTTTGCTGGTACCTGGTTGAGGATTTTTGCATCAATGTTCATCAGTGATGTTGGCCTACAATTTTCTTTTTTTTTGATATTTCTGTCTGGTTTTGGTATCAGGTTGATGGTGGCTTTTTAGAATGAGCTTGGGAGTGTTCCTTCCTCTGTAATTTTTTGGAAGAGTTTGGGAAGGATTGGTGTTAGCTCTTCTCTAAATGTTTGATAGAATTCACCTGTGAAGGCATCTGGTCCTGGACTTTTGTTTGTTGGAAAATTTTAAATCACAGTTTGAATTTCATTACTTGTGATTAGTCTGTTCATATTTTCTATTTTTTCTTGGTTCAGTCTTGGAAGGTTGTACCTTTCTAAGAATTTGTCTGTTTCTTCCAGATTGTCCAATTTATTAGCATATAGTTGCTTGTAGCAGTCTCTTAGGAAGCTTTGTGTTTCTGTGGTGTCAGTTATCCTTTGTATTTCTGTGGTGTCAACTTCTAAGAATTTGTCCATTTCTTCCAGATTGTCCAATTTATTAGCATATAGTTGCTTGTAGTAATCTCTTAGGATCCTTTGTATTTCTGTGGTGTTAGTTTTTCATTTCTAATTTTACTGATTTGAATCCTCTGCCATTTTTCTTGATGAGTGTCACTAAGCATTTATCAATTTTGTTTATCTTCTCAAAGAATGAGCTTTTGTTTCATTGATTTTTGCTATTGTTTTATTTGTTTCTATTTCATTTATTTCCACTATAATATTTATGATTTCTTTCCTTCTACTAACTTTGGGTTTTGTTTGTTCTTCTTTCTCTAGTTGCTTTAGGTGTAAGATTAGGTTTTTTATTTGAGGTTTTTCTTGTTCTTGAGGTAGGATTGAATTCTGTAAACTTTCCTTTTAAGACTGCTTTTGCTGCATCCCATAGGTTTGTTTCATTGTGTTTTCATTGTCATTTGTTTCTAGGTATATTTTGATTTCCTGTTTGATTTCTTCGGTGATCTTTTAGTTACTTAGCAGCATATTGTTTAGTCTCCATGTGTTTTTGTTTTTTTCAGTTTCTTTTTCTGTAGTTAATTTCTAATCTGATAGTGTTGTAGTCAGAAAGGATTCTTGGTACAATTTCAATTTTCTTAAATTAACCAACGCTTAATCTGTAACCTAAGATGTAATCTATCCTGGAGAATGTTCCATGTGCACTTAAGAAGAAGTTGTATTCTGCTGCTTTTGGGTGGAATGTCCTATAAATATCAATTAGGTCTACCTGATCTGTTGTGTCATTTAAAGCTGTTTTTCCTGATTAATTTTCTTTCTGGATGATCTGTCCATTGGTGTAAGTGTGGTGTTAAAGTCCCCTGCTATTATTGTGTTACTGTCAGTTTCCCTTGTTATGCTTGTTAGCATTTGCCTTATGTATAGAGGTGCTCCTATGTTGGGTGCATAAATATTTACAATTGGGAGAGACTTTCAAGATGGCAGAAGAGTAAGATGTGGAGATCACCTTCCTCCCCACAAATACATCAGAAATACATCTACATGTGGAACAACTACAACAGAACACCTACTAAACCCTGGCAGAAGACCTCAGACTTCCCAAAAGGCAAGAAACTCCCCATGTACATGGGTAGGGCAAAAGGAAAAAGAAAAAACAGAGACAAAAGGATGAGGATGGGACCTGCACCACTGGGAGGGAGCTGTGAAGGAGGAAAGGTTTCCATACACTAGGAAGCCCCTTCGCTGGTGGAGACGGAGGTGGGCCAGGGGGAAGTTTCAGAGCCATGGAGCAGAGTGCAGCAACGGGGTGCATAGGGCAAAGCGGAGAGATTCCCACACAGAGGATCAGTGCCGCCAGCACTCACCAGACTGAGAGGCTTGTTTACTCACCCACCAGGGCGGGTGGGGGCTAGGAGCTGAGGATCAGGCTTCAGAGGTCAGATCCCAGGGAGAGGACTGGGGTTAGCTGTGTGAACACAAACTTAAGGGGGCTAGTGCAACACAGCTCGTCAGGAGGCAGTGTGGGAAAAAGTCTGGAACTGCCTAAGAGGCAAGAGACCATTGTTTTGGGGTGCATGAGGAGAGGAGATTCAGAGCATCCCCAAAATGAGCTCCAGAGAGGGGCATGAGCCACGGCTATAGTGCAGGACATCAGAGAAGGGCATGAGACACTAAGGCTGCTGCTGCAGACACCAAGAAGCCTGTTTGGAAGCACAGGTCACAATCCACACCTCCCCTCTTGGGAACCTGTGCAGCCTGCCACTGCCAGGGTCTTGTGATCCAGGGAGAATTTGCCCTGGAGAGCACAAAGCATGCCTCGGTCTGTTGCAACATCATGCCAGCCTTGCAGTCAGAGGCTCGCCTGGCATTCCATACCCCTCCCTCCCCCCGGCCTGAGTGAGCCATAGCCCCCGAATCTGCTGCTCCTTTAACCCCATCCTGACGTGGTGGGAACAGATGCCTTCAGGCAACCTACACGCAGATTTGGGCCAAATCCAAAGCTGAACCCCAGGAACTGTGTGAACAAAGAAGAGAAAGGGAAATTTCTCCCAACAGACTCAGGAGCAGCGAGTAAATCTCCAAAGTCAACTTGATGTACCCTTCATCTCTGGAATACATAAATAGATAATGAATCATCCCAAAATTGAGGTGGTGGACTTTGGGAGCTACTGTAGACTTGGGGTTTGCTTTCTGCATCAAATATGTTTCTGATTTTATGTTTATCTTACTTTAGTATTTAAAGTTCATTATCATTGGTAGATTTGTTAATTGATTTGGTTGCCTCTTCACTTTTTTAATATATATATATAATTTTTTGTTTTTTCTCTTTTTATGAGTGTATGTGTATGCTTCTTTGTGTGATTTCGTCTGTATAGGTTTGCTATTACCATTTGTCCTAGGGTTCTGTCTGTCTCTTTTACTGGTTTTTTTGGTTATTGTTTTGTTTTTTTCTTATGATACATTTTAACACTTGTTATCATAGGTGGATTTGTTCTTGGGTTGTTTGTTATCTTATTTTTTTAAAATTACTTTTAAATTTTAATAATTTTTTTATTCTTTATTGTAATTATTTTATTTTTCTTTCCTTATTTCTCCTTTTTTTTCCTGAGCCGTGTGGCTGACAAGGTCTTGGTGCTGTGGTCAGGTGTCAGGTCTCTGCCTCTGAGGTGGGAGAGCTGAGTTCCAGACATTGGTCCACCAGAGACCACCCAGCTCCATGTAATGTCAAACCTCAAAAGCTCTCCCAGAGATCTCCATCTCAATGCTAAGACCCAGCTCCACCCAGTGGCCAGCAAGCTACAGTGCTGGACACCTTTTGCCAACAACTAGCAAGACAGGAATACAACACCACTCATTAGCAGAGAGGCTGCATAAAGTCATAAGTTCAAGACACCCCAAAACACATCACTGGTTGTGGTCCTGCCCACCAGCAAGACAAGATCCAGCTTCATCCACCAAAACACAGGTACCAGTCCCCTACACAAGGAAGCCTACACAATGCACTGAACTGACATCACTGTCTGGGGGCAGACACCAAAAGCAACGGGAACTACGAACCTGCAGCCTGTGAAAAGGAGACCACAAACACAGTAATTTAAGCAAAATGAGAAGACAGAAAAACACAGCAGATGAAGGAGCAAGATAAAAACCCAACAGACCAAAAAATGAAGAGGAAATAGGTAGTATGCCTGAAAAATAATTCAGGATAATGATAGTAAAGATGATACAAAATCTTGGAAATAGAATGGAGAAAATACAAAAACGTTTAACAAGGACTTAGAAGAACTAAAGAGCAAACAAACAATGGTGAACAACACAATAAATGAAAATTAAAATTCTCTAGAAGGAATCAATAGCAGAATAACTGAAGCAGAGGAATGGATAAGTGGCCCAGAAGATAAAATATTGGAAATAACTACCACAGAGCAGAATAAAGAAAAAATAATGAAAAGAACTGAGGACAGTCTCAGAGACCTCTGGGACAACATTAAGCTCACAAACAGAGGAATTATAGGGGTCCCAGAAGAAGAGAAAAAGAAAGGGACTGAGAAAATATTTGAAGAGATTATAGTTGAAAACTTCCCTAATATGGGAAAGGAAACAATCAAGTCCAGGAAGAGCAGAGTCCATACAGGATACATCCAAGGAGAAACACGCCAAGACACATATTAATCAAACTATAAAAATTAAATACAAAGAAGAAATATTAAAAGTAACAAGGGAAAAACAACAAATAACATACAAGGGAATCCCCATAAGATTAACTGGTGATTTTTCAGCAGATACTCTGCAAGCCAGAAGGGAGTGGCAGAACATATTCAAAGTGATGAAGGGGAAAAACCTACAACCAAGATTATTCTACGCAGCAGGGATCTCATTCTGATTTGACAGAGAAATGAAAACATTTACAGACAAACAAAAGGTAAGAGAATTCAGCACCACCAAACCAGCTTAACAACAAATGCTAAAGGAACTTCTCTAGGGAGGAAACACAAGAAAAGGAAAAGACATACAATAACAAACCCAAAACAATTAAGAAAATAATAATAGGAACATACGTATCAATAACTATCTTAAATGTAAATGGATTAAATGCTCCAACCAAAATACAAAGACTGGCTGAATGGATATAAAAACAAAACCCGTATATATGTTGTCTACAAGAGACCCATTTCAGACAAGGGGACCCATGCAGACTAAAAGTGAGTAGCCGGAAAAAGATATTCCATGCAAATGGAAATCAAAAGAAAGCTGGAAGAGCAATTCTCATATCAGACAAAGTAGACTTTAAAATAAAGACTATTACAAGAGACAAAGAAGGACACTACATAATGATCAAGGGATCAATCCAAGAGAGATATAACAATTGTAAATATTTATGCACCCAACATAGGAGTGCCTCAATTCATAAGTCAAATGCTATAGCCATAAAAGTGGAAATCGACAGTAACAGAATCATAGTTGGGGGCTTTAACACCCCACTTTCACCAATGGACAGATCATCCAAAATGAAAATAAATAAGGAAACACAAGCTTTAAATGATACATTAAACAAGATGGACTTAATTGATATTTATAGGACATTCCATCCAAAAACAACAGAATACACTTTCTTCTCAAGTGCTCATGGAACATTCTCCAGGATAGATCATAACTTGGGTCACACATCAAGCCTTAGTAAATTTAAGAAAATTAAAATCGTATCAAGTATCTTTTCTGACCACAACACTATGAGACTAAATATCAACTACAGGAAAAAGCCAGTAAAAAGTACAAACACATGGAGGCTAAACAATACACTACCTAATAACCAAGAGATAACTGAAGAAATCAAAGAGGAAATTTTAAAAATACCTAGAAACAAATGACAATGAAAACAGGACAACCCTAAACCTAAGGAATGTGGCAAAAGTTATAAGAGGGAAGTTTATAGCAATACAGTCTTACCTTAAGAAACAAGAAACATCTCAAATAAACAACCTAACCTTACACCTCAAGCAATCAGAGAAAGAAGAACAAAAAATCCCCAAAGTTAGCAGAAGGAAAGAAATCATAAAGATCAAATCAGAAATAAATGAAAAAGAAATGAAGGAAACAATAGCAAAGATCAATAAAACTAATGGTTCTTTGACAAGATAAAAAAATATGATAAACCATTATTGAGACTCATCAAGAAAAAAAGTGAGAAGAGTCAAATCAATAGAATTAGAAATGAAAAAGAAGTGACTGACACTGCAGAAATACAAAGGATCATGAGAGATTACTGCAAGCACAACATGCAAGAATTAGACAAATTCTTAGAGAAGCACAACCTTCTGAGACTGAATCAAGAAGAAATAGAAAATATAAATAGACCAATCACACACAATGAAATTGAAACTGAGAGTAAAAAACTTCCAACAAACAAAATCCCAGAACCAGATGACTTAACAGTCGAATGCAAAATATAGCAAAGGGAGGAACACTATCAAACTCATTCTACGAGACCACCATCACCCTGATACCAAAACCAGACAAAGATATCACAAAGAAATAAAACTATAGGGTGGTATCACTGAAGATCATAGATGCAAAAATCCTCAACAAAATACTAGCAAACAGACTACAACAGCACATTAAAGGGATCATACACCATAATCAAGTGGAGTTTATCCCATAAATGCAAGGATTCTGCCATATAATCAAATCAGTCAATGTGATGATCCATATTAACCAAACAAAGGAGAAAAACAATATGATCATCTCAATAGATGCAGAAAAAGCTTTGGACGGAATTCAACACCCATTTATTATAAAAACCCTCCAGAAAGTAGGCATAGAGGAAACTTACCTCAACGTACTAAAGGCCACATATGACAAATCCACAACCAACATCATCCTCAATGGTGAAAAACAGAAACCATTTCCTCTAAGATTAGGAACAAGACAAGGTTGTCCACTCTCACCACTCTTATTCAAAATAGTTTTGGAAGTTTTAACCTCAGCAATCAGAGAAGGAAAAGAAATAAAAAGAATCCAAATCAAAAAAGAAGAAGTAAAGTTGTCACTGTTTGCAGATGACATGTTACTATACATAGAGAGCCCTATAGATGCTACCAGCAAACTACTAGAGCTAATCAATGCATTTGATAAAGTAGTAGAATACAAAGTTAATGCACAGAAATCTCTTGCATTCATATACACTAATGATGAAAAATTTGAAAACGAAATTAAGGAAACACTCCCATTTACCATTGCAACAAAAAGAATAAAATACCTGGGAATGAACCCACCTAAGGAGACAAAAGATCTGTATGCAGAAATTCATAAGACACTGATGAAAGAAATTAAAGATGATACAAACAGATGGAGAGATATACCATGTCTTGGAATGGAAGAATCAACATTGTGAGGATGACTATACTACACAAAGCAGTCTACAGATTCAATGCAATCCCTATCAAACTACCAATGGCATTTTTCACAGAACTAGTAAAAAAAATTTCACAATTTGTATGGAAACACAAAAGACCCCGAACAGCAAAAACAATCTTGAGAAAGAAAAATGGAGCTTGTGAAATCAGGCTCCCAGACATCAGGCTATACTACAAGTCTACAGTTATCAAGACAGTATGGAATTGTCACAAAAACAGAAATATAGATCACTGGAACAGGATAGAAAGCCCAGAGGTAAACTCATGCACATATGGTCTCCTTATTTTTTATAAAGGAGACAAGCATATACAATGGGAAAACACAGCCTCTTCAGTAAGTGGTGCTGGAAAACTGGACAGCTACATGTAAAAGATGAAACACCATGCACAAAAATAAGCTAACACCCTAACACCATGCACAAAAATAAGCTCAATATGGGTTAAAGACCAAAATGTAAGGCCAGACACTATAAAAGTTTTAGAGGAAAACATAGGCAGAACACTCTATGACATAAATCACAGTAAGATGCTTTTTGACCCACGTCCTAGAGAAATGGAAATAAAAACAAAAATAAACAAATTGGACCAAATGAAACTTAAAAGCTTTTGCACAGCTAAGTAAACTCTAAAGAAGACGATAAGACAACTCTCAGAATGGGAGGAAATATTTGCAAATGAAGCAACTGACAAAGGATTAATCTCCAACATTGACAAGCAGCTCATGCAGCTCAATATCAAAAAAACAAACAATGCAATCCAATAATGGGCAGAAGACCTAAACAGACATTTCTCCAAAGAAGACATACAGATTGCCAACAGACACATGAAAGAATGCTCAACATCACTAATCATTAGAGAAATGCAAATCAAAACTCTAATGAGGTATCACCTCACAGCAGTCAGAATGGCCATCATCAAAAAATCTAGAAACAATAAATGCTGGAGAGGGTGTGGAGAAAAGGGAATGCTATTGCACTGTTGGTGGGAACGTAAATTGATACAGCCGCTATGGAGAACAGTATGGAGGTTTCTTAAAAAACTAAAAAAGAAGTACCACGTGAACCAGCAATCCCACTACTGGACATATACCCTGAGAAAGCATAATTCAAAAACAGTCATGTTCCACAATGTTCATTGCAGATCTGTTTACAGTAGCCAGGACATAGAGGAAACCTAAGTGTCCATTGACAAATGAATGGATAAAGATGTAGTGCATATATACAATGGAATATTACTCAGTCATAAAACAAAATGAAATTGAGTTATTTGTAGTGAGGTGGATGGACCTAGAGTCTGTCATACAGAGTGAAGTAAGTCAGAAAGAGAAAAATAAATACCGTATGCTAATACATATATATGGAATCTAAAGAAAAAGAAAAGAAAATGGTTCTGAAGAACCTAGGGGCAGCACAGGAGTAAAGATGCAGATGTAGAGAATGGACTTGAAGACACAGGGAGGGGGAAGGGTAAGCTGGGACAAAGTGAGAGAGTGTCATGTATATATATATATACACTACCAAATGTAAAAGAGATAGCTACTGGAAGCAGCCACATAGCACAGGGAGATCAGCTTGGTGCTTTGTGACCACATAGAGTGGTGGAATAAGGAGGGTGGGAGGGAAATGCAAGAGGGAGGAGATATGGAGATATATGTATATGTATAGCTGATTCACTTTGTTATAAAGCAGAAACTAACACACTATTGTAAAGCAATTATACTCCAATAAAGATATTAAAAAATATTTACAATTTTTATGTTTTCTTCTTGGATTGATCCCTTAATCATTAGGTAGTGTCCTTTATCTCTTGTAAGAGTTTTCATTTTAAAACCTAGTTTCCCTGAAATTAGTATTGCTACTCTAGCTTTCTTTTGATTTCCACTTTGCATGGAATAACTTTTTCCATCCTCTCATTTTCAGTCTGTATGTGTCCCTAGGTCTGAAGTGGGTCTCTTGTAGGCAGATATATATGGGCCATTTTTTTGGTTTCCATTTATCCAATTTACGTCTTTTCGTTTTAGCATTTAATCCATTTACATTTAAGGTAATTATCAACATATATGTTCCTATTACCATTTTCTTTATTGTTTTGGGTTCATTTCTTTAGGCCTTTTCCTTCTTTTGTGTTTCCTTCCTGTAGAATTTCCTTTAGCATTTGTTCTAAAGCTGGTTTTGTGATTCTGAATTCTCTTTGTCTTTGCTTGTCTGTAACACTCTTGATTTCTCTGTCAAATTCAAATGAGATCCTTGCTGGTTAGAGTAATCTTGGTTGTAGGTTTTTCCCTTTCATCACTTTAAATATATCCTGCCACTCCCTTCTGGCCTGCAGTGTTTCTGCTGAAAACAGCTGATAACCTTATGGGAATTCCCTTGTATATTATTTGTTGCTTTTTCCTTGCTGATTTAATTTTTTTTTCTTGTTTTAAATTATTGTTAGTTTGATTAATATGTGTCTTGGTGTGTTTCTCCTTGGATTTATCCTGTATGGGACTCTGCATTTCCTGGACTTGGGTAACTATTTCCTTTCCCATGTTAGGGAAGTTTTTGACTATAATCTGTTCAAATATTCCCTCAGATCTTTCTCTTTCTCTTCTTCTTTTGGGACCCCTATAATTCTAATGTTGGTGCCTTTAATGTTGTCCCAGAGATCTCTGGGACTGTCCTCACTTCTTTTCCATCTTTTTTCTTTATTCTTCTCCTCAGCAGTTATGTCAACTATTCTGTCTTCCAACTCACTTATTGTTCTTCTCTCTCAGTTATTCTGCTATTGATTCCTTCTAGAGTATTTTTCATTTCAGTTACTGTGTAGTGCATCACTGTTTTTTCTTTAGTTCTTCTAGGTCCTTATTATACATTTCTTGTATTTTCTTAATCTGTTGCTCCATTCTATTTCCAAGTTTTTGGATCATCTTTACTTTCATTCCTCTGAATCCTTTTTCAGGTAGGTCGCTTATTTCCTCTTCATTTATTTGGTCTTGTAAGTTTTTTCTTGTTCCCTCCTAATATTTTTTTTGTCATTTCATTTTTTTGATGGGTGGGGCTATGTTTTTGTCTTGCTGGTTGTTTGCCTTAAGGCATCCAGCTCTGGAGTTTGCAGGCAGTTGGGTGGAGCCAGGTCTTGGTGCCGAGATGAGGACTTCTGGGAGACCTCACACCAATTAACATTCCCTGGGACCTGAAGTTCTCTGTTAGTCCAGCACTTGGGCTTGATACTCACACCACAGGTGCTTAGGCCCAATCACTGCCCTTAGAACCAAGACTCTGCAGGCTGAGCAGAGAGTGAAAAGAAAAAAAAAAAAAAAGAGAAAAAAATCAACAAACAGAAAAAAGCATAATAACAAAGAATAAAAACTAAAAAATATATTAGAAAAATAATAACAAGAACAACAAACAAAACAGAACAACAGCAAAAAAAATAAAAAAAAATTTATAATTATGTAAAAATGTAAGAATAAAAATAAAGATAAAAATACTAAAACATAAGAAATGAAAAATAAAATAATAAATTCCCTGGTGCCTTCTCTATCAATGTTCTTGCCCCGATGGTGAGTTACATCCTACTCCCACCTCCCCAGTAGGCCTCCCAGACCTCTAGGAATGTCTCTGGACCCACTGTGTCAGCCCCACTTCTGCATGTGTTCCTCTCACCAGCGTCTGTTCCTGGAGCTGGCCCAGAGCACCAGTGCTGGGGTGCAGGCCTCCATCAGTGCACTCACAGGGGTCAGTACAGTCAGAGGAGGCCTTGGAGGGGGGCATCACTTAACCCACCTGGACCCATGTGGCCAGAGGTGGCCCTGTCAGGGACGGCACTCAGGCTGCCAGGACCCATGCAGCCAGAGGAGGCTTTGGTGGGGGTGGGGCTCAGGCCTGGGACCCATGCAACTAGAAGAGGCCTGGTCGGGGGAGGAGGCTCAGGCCTGGGACTCATCTGGCTGGAGGAGGCCTTGGGAGCTAGGCGTTAAGGCCTGGGATCCCAGCAGGATTGCCAGGGCCCAAGTGGGCAGGGGAGACACCACATCCCCTTCCAATCTCCGCTGATCTCCACATCTTGAGTGGGTCCTGCCTGGGATCCAAGCAGGATTGCCAGGGCCCAAGTGGGCAGGGGAGACACCACATCCCCTTCCAATCTCCGCTGATCTCCTCATCTTGAGTGGGTCCTTCCAAGCATGGGAAACTCTCACCTCCCCCAGCCTCCCTCAGGGGTGCTTGTCCTATCCCACCTCCATTTTTCCTTGCCACTCCCCTTCCCTCCCACATCCTACCTGGTTGAGCGAGGATTCCTCCCATCAACTTAGGTGTCCGAGGTCCCCCACCAGCATCTAGCAGGAGCCCTAGCTGTGAGGAGACTTGAACTCTGTGTCCTCCTACTCTGCCATCTTGATTCTGCCAATGTGTATATTTAAGCTACAATTTAAAATGTAATCTCTGCTATAATACATGTTTGCATTATTAGACATAGTTAAATGATATTTCAATAAAATAAAAAATAGTTATATTTTTAGCAGTTGACACACAAAAAAATCTGCTTTTCTTTACTTTTTTATTCCTTTCCTGGAACCAAAGGCACGTGAATTTGAGACACTTGGATCAGTGTTTTATCTTAGCAAATGACAAGAAGAAATCTGGCTTTGCCCTCTAAATGCCTTTCAAATAATGATTGGAAGCTGATGATGACTGACTTCTCTCAGTGAGCACAGCCTGTACTATATTTAGCATGACAATGACCTTTGGTTAAGCAGTAAACTGCTTGCTTCTTCATTCACCTTTCTTCAAAATTGTTAAAATTGTTGGTGCTCTTTTGAAAATGCTGTATATTTTAAATAATTTGAAGCAAATATTGAATCAAAGGTAAATCAATTATATAATATGTACTTAGCTAAAGTAAGCATATTCTAATTTTGTGAATAAGAAAAACTCACATATAAATAATAATGTCCTTAATAATATTATGACAGTATCTCCTTTTTTTGTCAACGTTCTTTGTACTTAATGGTCATGATTATTGATAGTGATTGTGATTGTCTTGATTAGAACTCCACAAGGACAAAATTTTAAAAATGTTAACTGGAGTAGCGCACCTCGCCACTATGGCAGCAGTACTGTCCAGTCAGCCGCTGGTAGTGGCAGTGACTTCCCCTCAAGAAGTCCAGTCTCCACCTCCTGCTTCCACCCCACTTTCTCGGCAGCAGAGGCAGTGGTGGCAACAGCAGTTGTCCCTGCCTCTTTGCCTCCACCACCTTGGCCTACCCACCAGCTGGTGACGTTGGCGGGAAGGGGGACAGTAATTGTAGACAGCTGTCCCTGCCTCAGAGAAGATACCACGTTGAATGAGCAAAGACCGAACTTTATAGATATCTTTTGTAAAAGGCTTATAAGGAATAGTGCCATAATTTGAATCACAGTGGATTTCACATTATGAGGTGAATGGGAGTAGAGTATTGGACAAAAAATAGATTTTAAAATCTCTGCATCATGCTTTTTTGCTCCTCAGCTGTTGCACAGTCTCACTATTGGAGAAAGTTCATGCTAAAAAACTGAAGCAATTAATGGGTGAATATGATCAAATTTCTCCACCAAGTTCTCAACCTAATAAGGAGAATCTTTGTCAACCTAATGAAACATTCAAAGAAGACATCTGACTCTTTTCAAGATGAACTTGAAGATTATATCAAAGTACAGAAAGCCAGAGGCATAGAGCCAAAGACTTGTTTCAGAAAGATGAGAGAGGATTATTTGGAAACCTGTGGATACAAAGAAGAGGTTGATTCTAGACCCAGGTGTAGAATGTTTGATCAAAGACTCCCTTATGAACCCGTCCAGACCTACCAAAGACCATGCAATGTTTCACAAGCAGTGGAGAAGCGGTTACCTCAGTGGCTACCAGCTCATGACAGCAGGCTGAGACTAGACTCCCTGAGCTACTGTCAATTCACCAGGGACTGTTTCTCAGGAAAACCAGTAGCCCTAAACTTTAGTCAACAAGAGTATAACTGTAGCTCATACAGTGTAGAATCTGGAGTTTACAGACACCTCTCTTTAGAAAACAGTACCAGTGCCCATCAAAGTAGTTATAAACAGATACATCAGAAGAGAAAAAGGCACCCAGAGGAAGGCCATGAAAATCCAGAAGAGGAGCGATCCAAGCATAAGAGGAAGAAAGCTTATGAGGAAATAGATTAGACAAACACAAGAGCATCCAAAGAAACAAAACAGAGGTGGAAACAGTCAGAAACAGTACAGAAAAGCTTAAGAACTGAAAGGACAAAAAAAGCCGAGAAATAACCTCTAAGAAAGAGGAATGTAAGCATAGAAAAGAGAAAAAGGAACAAGGGAAAGAAAGGACAGAAGAGGGGATGATTTGGGACCAGTCTATCCTTGGATTTTGAAGCTCTTGCATTTGTTCTAAGGTTAGACTGAAAAAATAGTTGAGGAGCTTGGTTTTACGATGTCCATGTTCATATTGCTGTTTTCATGTGAACAGGTACAAAGGCTAAGTGAACAGAAAACATTTAGTGTACTTTCTCTCCAACATGGAAATTACTTTTCCTCTCTTCTAAAATCATTAGTACATTTTTCTTATGCATAATGTAATTTCCCTTAATGAGGGTGGCTCTGCTTTTATTCATCAAATTGTTATAATGGTGGAAGTATTTTTCCCTTGGGAGGTTATTTAGTTTAAATTGGAGGATTAATAGGCTTTACAGAATCTATTTCTTGATTAGGTTTTAGTTTAGGGTGGGTGTTTTTATATTCATTAGTTTTCTCTGTGAAGCAGTTTAGATTGATTTTTTTTTTCCTTTGTTAGATCTAACTTGCAGTATATTTTCTAGATTGGAAAGTGGATAATGATATACATTATAATAAGTTTAAGTTACATACAGTTTTAAACGTTTCAAGAAGTCTTGATACAAAATCAGTTTATATTCTGGAAATGTTTATAATACAATAAAGTTATAATTTCTACCAAAAAAATGTTAACTGATATATCTTAAATATTCAGTAGAGTGCTTGGCACATAGTAGATAATAAATGTCTGTTGAAGTATTATTTAAGGATAACTGAAAAAAAACCCCAACCCTATACTTGAATAATATGTATTAGCCAGACTAGGCTAAATTGCATTGTCAGTGATAAACAACCTCCAAATATCAGTGGTTTAACATACAAAAGTTTATTTCTTGCTCCTGAAACATATTATTGTAGTTGACAGTGGGCTCTGCATCTGGATTGCTGTAGGCTCTGCAGTCTTGTAGCAGCACCATTTGGATTAGAGCTCTCCACTCAGACATCAGGGCAGGGGAAGAGAGAGAGACTGGAGAATCATGCACAGGTTTTTCTCCACTCGTGTCTTTGGCCAGAAGTAGTCATATATCTTCATTAACATACAAAGAGGTTAGGAAGTGTTGGGAGCAAATAGAATATTGGATGAGTGTTACTGCCTCTGCCAAAATATGATAAGTAAACCAGTACCTAATTGTTACCTGAAGTTGCTGCTAGTAGCTGCTAAAATTATTGTTAGGCCCTTTAGTACATATTTCCAGATGTTAAAATAACTTCATCCCCTAGGAGGACCATAGGGCAGGCTGTTATGTCACTCACTGGGGTTTCTGGAGATTCACAGTTGTGTCACATTGTTTATAATTTAGAGTGATCTTTGAACCACATTTGATTGACAGTACCACATGCATAGATTGACTCAAGGTATTGGACCCTGTTGGAGGTTAAGAGGGTGGGTCTCCAAAGTAGATTCAGAAGTGAAATCTGAGGGATTATCTCCCCCTTTCAATGGAAACTCCTCTTTATTTCCCAAAATATAGATCTCAGAAGTAAGCGCTATAGAAACTAGTGTAGTTAGGGATCATTTTGCTGGTTCTGCCAAGGATGCTGGGGTTACCCTCCACACTGATGGTATTCTTGGGACCCTGGTCCATTTTTTATAAGGTAGCCAGATCTCATTCCTGGAACTGATATATCTTGAATTGACTTATCAAGGGATTTCCTTCTCTAAAGAGAAATCTCATGCTAGCCACTAAGACAATATTATCACTTCTTTACATGCTTATGTGAAGGCATGTAATGTTCTAATACATCTTTTAGGTCTCTATTTCTGAGTAAGATCTGTTGAATATATATAATTTAAGTTATTTTAGGCTATTGTTTCCATAATGATGTGCATAGTCTACAAAATTATTCATAATCGTATGCATATATAAGTTAGGAACAGAGTCATTCACCCAGTAAATGTTTGAGAAACAACTCTGCATCAAGAATGAGGATAATTGATGATAACTATTGGATACACAAAGATGAATGAGACATAGTGACTACATTTGAGATGCTCAAATGCTGGCTACAGAAAGACATGTCAATAGATAATTCTTATACATTGAGATTACTTCTATAATTTAGGAAAAAAATGATTCAGGGAAAGAATTGTTCCTCCCTTGTATTTTCAGGCTTTTCAGCGGTTGCAGCTGATTTTTGAAAATAGGTACTTTCTATCTGAGGCAGAGAGTATTCCAAGGCAGATGGGAGCACTATGAAATATAAGAGGAGAAGCCTAGGTAAAGTTAAGAAGGTATAAAAGTTCATTACATGTCTGGCAACCTAGGAGAAAAACAATAGATTAGAATATTGTGTTCTTGTGAGGGAAGTAGCATACACTGAGTATAGAGATGTGTGGCTGCTGTAATAATATCTTCTAAGGAGTCTTCCTGGAAGACTCATTTTGTATAATCTCCTCTCATGTTGGGGCTTGACCATTTGATATATAGGGGCTGGACAAGCACTCATGCACAAGGCTTGCCTGCTTGGAGCCCTGAGACTGTCATGGCTGAAGAAGCCCAGATTAGCCATTAGAGATCTCATGGAGAAGGAGTAGCAACATGGAAAGAGATCCTAATGAAAGAGAGACTATGTGGAGAGAGATCCCATGGAGAGGGAGACCATGTGGAGGGAGATTCATAGAGAGAGACCACATGTCTCATATCCCAGAGAGAGAGAAGGACACACACACACACACACACACACACACACACACACACACACACATTGCACATGCAGAGAGATCCCATGAAAGGAGAGAGACCATGTGAAGATATGAGTCTCTGGAGGAATCCATCTCCAGTTGACAAGCAGGCTGAATGCAGTCATATGTATGAACTCAGGCAAAAATCAACATGAGCACCATCCAGTTAACGAACAAAATTGTGGAAAGTAATAAACTTTGTAGTTTTAAGGTACTAAGTTTTAGAATGATTTCTTATGAAGCAATAGATAACAGATACAGAAAGTAACTTTATTTAGTTATATTCAACAATTATTTATTGAATGTATTGAGTATCTCCTATGTGCCAGGAACTCTGATAGATCAAGACTGCATTTTACAGGGCCTTTCATTTCTTGGTAAGGAGTCATCTTTTGTCTGTCCTAACTCCAGCACTAAAAATGTCTTTGCTATTATTTAAATTGAGGGCTTCATCATATCTTACATATTGTAATAATGTTCCAATTTTTCTCTCTTTCATTTCTGCTTTTTTCCAAAACACAAACATGATCCTTTTTATTATCCTATTTAAATCTCTTTAATGGCTTATCATAACCTTCAGGTCAAATTTTAGACTCCTTTTGTATATCACCTAATACTATTTATACCCTCTTCTCCAATGTCCAATAACTTGTAGTTCCCTAAATAAGCAATGCTTACCTAGGTATTAGAACCTTTGCATGTGTTGTTGTCTTGGCCTAGAAGGCCTTCTCTCATTTGTTTGCATGGAAAAAGCTTATATATACATCCAGACACAGTCAAATCTATGCACTCCTCTTCAATATCTCCATGTGGAATTGCTCACTCTTTCGCATTTTATGCTACCACTGACCATTGCATATTACTCTAATACCATAGCACTTGCCACATTATGTTGATATGCTATTTTCCCTTCCAGATTGTGAGCTCCTTGAAGGCAAGGGATTTTATCTTTCTTCCATATTTCTTATCTTTTTACAGTGAGCTCTTAATTTCTAGTATATAGTAGATACTCTACAAATATTACTTGAGTAATGCCTTTATTTTATAGGCTGTAGGAAATCAATGACTATTTTATAGGAAGGAATTTTAGAAAATTAATCCATGCATCAGTGTGAAAGACGAAAAACAAAGGCAAATTTACCAATTTCTTAAACCATTTAACAATTTTACTTCCATGGTCAAGGTGAGACATGAGGATTGCCAAAAAGAAGGCAGTAGGAGCATGGAGGAGGGGATCTACATAAAAGACCTATCAAAGGTAGAATGGCCATGACATGGTGGTAACCTCCTTAACGTGGAGAAAGAGGAAAAGCGAATAATTGAAAAAGAATTGCCATTTCTAGTTTGGACAAATAGGTAGATAATGATGCCATTAACTAAGATAGAAAATAGCAGAAGAGGAGCAGGTTTAGAGAGGAAGAAGGAGAAAGTTATCAGTATACCGCCTGTTGAAAGTGAATTTCAAGGTTTTGGCAACTCTCTCTGGTAAGGAAACTGTTAGTTACAATGCAGGTGATTCTATTGGCAGAAAGCTGGAAATCACTGTGGTACTAGAAAATCCTTGTGAAAGATGATCTGGTTAGACTAGTCCGCAGGAACTCTGACTAAAGGTAAATGACCTAGATCAGCAAATTTCTCCCAAGCTGAATTTCATATACAAGCAGTTGGGTTTTATGCCACAACCTACAGTTGCAATTTCTTTAATTATACCTAAATAGACAGTAATAGTCCCATTTTAGGGATGCTAAGACTGAGGTAATTTTTATTACACAGAATAGCAGTGGTCACTGACTTAATTGGGCGTGCAGTTGGTAGCTCCTACCACGGCAATGTCAAGTTAGAAATGATTCTCCAGACTTTATCCATGTGTGACAAGACTTCAACATCGTCTCTTCTATTCTTCTTCAGTCACTTATTGTTTAATAACAATAAACCAACAACTAGAATACCAAACTAGTATCCTTTTCCTCTGACTGGAAGTCACCCTTCCTGACAAGACTTCAGTTCTGTGTTTCTTACATCACCAGGGTCATAGATAAAGAGCTTCAAGTAGTACATTGCTTATGACAGCACCCTCCTCTCATGCTAATTGCTCTGGGTAAGTTGGCCTTCCTTTTACAATTTTTCTCAGAGATAATTTAGATAATAATGAATTCATGAGAAATCTGCTTACTAGAGAAGGGAGTTGAGAAATGAAACTATGTATTATTTCTTTAGAGTATTTCTTAATATAAAAAAGAGGCAAAATCTAACCAAATCAGAGTTTGTGGGATATCAAAAAATAACATGAAACCAACACTTCAAAGACTTGAATTTTGTGATAGTACAGCAAAGAAACACTTGATGCATCTGCAAAGCAAAGTTAAACAGATCAAATAGAGGTGATCCAAACAAAAATTAAGAAGGCTGAATACCAAACTTAGAGTCTGGATTTTAACATGGCTCCCAATTGTATTGCTCTTTGAATGAAAAAGAGATCAGAGATAGACTCTTATGATAAAATATATCAAGAAGCAGTAATATGTTGGTAACTGCTATTTGTAGTTTCTCTCTCACACATTGTTTTGCTTAAAGTGACAGTATAGGCTCACAATAGATTTATTCTCCCTCTGCTAGTCACTATTCTAGAGAGACAGCTCATGACATTCTTCTGATTCCTATAATAGGTTAATGCTACAGTGAACTCTGGAGGTCGACCGAATTAGCTCTCAGGGGATACAAGTGTCATCACCCAAAAAAACACTTACACAGCACGAACATATAATCCTGGAAGCCTGTGCATTAGCTAGAAGAATGCATCTACCTCCATCCCTATCACAGAGACTGCACTTGGGATATTGTACACCAGTCTCCTTGTACTGTATCAACGAGACAGAGTATATCCTGTAACTGGAGCCTCAACTGATGCTTGTGATAACCCAGGAACATATAACATCTACTCTCTTTGTAATTTGGGTAGCACTATGTTGGAGGTTAGTGATAAGTTAGGTGATATAGTGAAATTAAGTCCTTTAGGCAGTGCATATCTTATGTCAGTTTGTTCTGAAGCTGTGTTTAGTTTCAAGGTGAGTAGTCCTGGCTTTTCAATTGCCTGTAAGTTAAATCAAATCAGAAATATTCCTTGAAAGAGTTGTCTTTATTAAGAGAAGCATGACTGCCTGTGACGAATACAGACAATATATTTCCAGAGAATGGCAAAGAGCACAAAGCCCTTAACATGGTCAATGGTTGTGAAACATTTTAAATTTGATTTTAGCTACTAATATAAATTCATGTTTTTGATGTTTTAATTTTGTTTTTAAAACTTAGTTGATCAAGTTAAAAAATGTATTTTCCAAGAGTAATCATGAGTTGATTGTTATAATAGTTTGATGATGGGTTTATTTTTCTATTCTACTTTTATTATTTTATTTTATTATTCTATATTTCTACTTTTGTGGGTTTTTTTATTATTGAAAATAAAATATGTCCTCTACCTAGATTTTTCAAATAGCCAATGAAGTTATGCTGCTGCAAATTCAAATTTTCAAATTTGAAACTATAACTTTTATGTATAATGAAATCTCTATGTGGGTACAAATTTTTTCATTGTATTTCTACTTGCCTATCTGTCAGTGATTTGGTCCTTTGGTTAATTTGGTCTTTAATATATTTAAGGAAGATAGGAGAATACATTTAATTCATGCATGAGACTAATTTAAATATTTAAATTCAAGACAAGTAAAATATAGTTCTTACTTTCATGGAGCTTATAGTCTATTTTTGAAGACAGATAAACACCAAAAATCAGATTTTGATAAGTATTTTAGTAAATGTTGTTCTGTGAGGGTTAATTCCAATAGATTTAGAATTAGCCTGAGCTGTTCTCCTTGTCTGTGTATGGCACTCACTGAGCCCAAGTCAGTAAAAGTATTGTTCTGTAACGATTAGTCTGAAGAGTTTCAGGTGGTTTGTGTCATTGTTTATTGGTAATGGTAAGATTGATAAGTTGTGCCTGGACTTGGTGAGACCCCTGGAAGAATCTACTGTTTGAGCAGATTAAACAAAAAGAATATGTCTATATGACCAGCAAAAAAACAAAACCCCAAAAATCCAAAACCCTAGGGATGACTTCATTTTAGCATCTCTGGTCCAGAGTGTTCAGTGTCATAATGATGGTTCCTGATTCAAGAGAGAAGGTACATCCTGCCATGGCCTTCACAAAGGGAGGACAATAGGATTTTGCACTTGGCTTCTTCAGAACCCCTGCTATGAGATAGCCTTTGATTATGATGCATATTCTTACTTGAATGCTATAGCTGTATTGTATCCATTTCCAGCAATAAACTGTAGACTTGTACACATTGTTATTTTGGGTCCTGTAAGTCTTCTTGATTGAGCAATTAAAACTTGTATGACATATCATTAGTGAGAAGGCCCAATTTGGGTGGGGTTAATGTAAAAGAAACTGATTTTGTGTTTATATGCTGTGTGTATAGACCCATAAGTGCTTCACATGGAAGGTAGGGTCTGGATAAATTAATACTTATTTTTAAAGGAAGAAAGAGGAGATAGAAGGGTGCAGTAGGTCAGAAATAGCTTGGGCAAAGGCATGGCACATTCCAGGAAATATTCAATACGAGTAGGATAAAATCTGGAGCTCAAATCTGAGCTCAATCCTAGAGATACAGTGCTGGGAATCGCTAGCTGAGGGAGTGGATAATATTGTCCAAAGGGAGACTGTGGTATGAGATAACAGCTGGAAACATCAGTCTCACTGATTATCTGTATTGGTAGAGAAAAAGAATAAAAAAATAAATAAATAAATAAAATTAAAAAATAAAGTTTCAGAAACCAGCAAAAGAGCTAGTTTGTCAAAATGTTGAATCTAGTAGCGAGTTCAAGAAGAATGGGTATGGTGAAGAGATTTTTGAATTTTTTAAACAAGAAGGTTGAAGAAAGGTTTCAATTCAGAAGGAAATGGAAGAGAAATTTGGTGGTGAAAGGAAATGAGAGAGATGAGGTTAGAGCTTGAAAGGGAAGAGGGTTGATGGAAAATGTTACAGTTGGTGAAGAACTGAAATGCCTGGCAACTAAGGGGAAAGATCTAGAAGAAGGGACAAGTCGAAATGTAAGAGATGGGAAGAATTGATGGACAATGTCTTGAACTGGAGGATGAAGATAAAATCAAGAGGATGCTGCTTCTTTTGTGAAAGAAGAAAAAGATACTAGTTGTATAAAAAGTAAAATGGAA
The DNA here is from genome assembly GCF_026419965.1 of Kogia breviceps. Lineage (NCBI taxonomy): Eukaryota > Metazoa > Chordata > Mammalia > Artiodactyla > Physeteridae > Kogia > Kogia breviceps. Next base: position 31,204,684 of record NC_081326.1, read on the forward strand.
CATGCATTTTATGGGCCAAACTGTTTGGAACCTTAGGATAAGTATTTTGCCATTTTAAATATCAGATATCATGTAGGCATACTGCATGAGATGTAAGAGGGGCTTTAGGTTATCCTGGAGCTTAAAACTCTTACCCATCCTTGCCAATTTATATTTGCATTTTCATGAATAACAAGCATTTTCTCCTGGGCTCAGACTTTATTTAGGCCATCTTACTTTGCTCTTTTAAGTGTTTTCTAGCAGTGGCTTTTCAGGCTTTTGATATCTTCTGTGTCTATATATAAATATACTGAGATACAATACAAGGGTGGAGAGAGGCAGGTTTTTAACAAATGTTTCTATCAAAGTTGGTAGGTTTCCAAACTGAATGTCTGTATTACAATATTTTCTTTAGCTTGTTCCTCAAATTAATTCATTAGTTCTTCTAAAATTAATCTTAATAAATTATATTTGGTAATTTTCCATTTTTAACTTGAACCCTATTATTTTGCATATAAAATTTTAATTTTCTTTACATATAACAGAGCACTTATGCTTTCAGCCAAATGGAATAATAAGGACTAGATTTACCATCTTATCTAAAGAAACCCAAAACAGGCAAATTATAAGGAACAACAAGTTTTAAAGCTTTGGACAAAAAGAAATGAAGGACAGTGATCTACAAAATGAAAAAAATGAGATGTCTCCTATGATTACCCAAGTTTTTATTGTTTGCTTTGAGAGAGTGTTTAGGGCATGGTACAGGAAGGAGGAATCCAGGCAGAAGCATGACAGAATCACTGGGTTAAAGATCCAAAACTGAGTTCAGGTAGATCAGAGAGGCTAGAATTCACAAGACAGAGTGCTATAAAGGAGAGATGTGCAAAAAAGAGAACTCTAAAGATCTTCAGATGCTCTTTCTTGAGTACTAATCAGCACATATGTCTTAGGAAGCTACTTGAGTCTGGGGAAAGAACTGCCTGAAAGTATTAGAGTTCAGTGTTCAGGGCTCACACAAGCCAGAATGAAAAGCCTCATGACTCGTGGGACATTGTGTAGACTATACAGAGGGGCCTTTGTAATGAGGAATAATTAGCCCCAGTTTGAGCTTCAGTCTTGCCTAAAAAATCTTAAAAGAAAGATGTGAAAGGATCAAATTGTTTCCAACAGTTTACAGCTTGTGTCCCAGAAAAAGGCTCAATATATACAGGAGAACAAAAGCACCTGGGATCTAACAAGGTAAATTTTACAATGTCTGGCATTTAATTAAAAGTTACCAGTCAAATAAGGAAGCAGGAAAATACAGTTGATCCTTGAGCAATGTGGGGATTAGGGAAGACAAATTTCCATTAAGTCACAGATAACTTCATAGTCAGCCCTCAGTATCTGGGATTTTGTATCCATGAACTCAACCAAACTTGGATCATGTATCATTATAGTATGCATTTAGTGAAAGAAATCTGAACCTGTGCATTCAAATCCATGTTGTTCAAGGGTCAGTTGTATCAGCCATAATGAGTAGATAACCCAATCAATCAAAACCAACCTGGAATTTGCATAGATATTAGGATTAGCAAACAACAACATTAAAGCATTTATTATAACAATATTCCATTTGTTCAAAAAGTCAAATTGAGACATGAAAGTTATAAAAAAGTGCAAAATGAATTTCTAGAGATCAAATGTGTGAAGTAAAAAATAAACTGGGTAGAATTAATGGCAAATTAGACAGTGCACAAGAAAATATTAATAAACTTGAATGCAGAACAATAGAAACAAAAATAAAGAACACTGAGGAAAAAGAATTAAATAAATATTAAGAGAGCATCAGTGAGCTGTGAGATAATTTCAAGTGCCCTATAATATGTGTAATTGGAGTTCCTGAAGGAGAGGACAGAAGTGGGGAAAGAAAAAAATTTGAAAAAATAATGGCCAAAAATTTTTCCAAATTTAATGAAAAGTATAAATCCACAGAGTCAAGAAGCTCAAAAAACCCCAAGTTCAAAAGCACGAAAAATCTGTACCAAGGTGTATCATACTCAAATTTCTCAAAGTCAGTGATAAAGAGAAAATCTTAATAGAATCCAGAGAAAAAATGTTATCTACAGTGTAACAAAGATAAAGATGGCAGCATATTTCTTATCAGAAACAATATAAGTGATAAGTTAATGGAGAAGTATCTTTAAAGTACTGAAAAGATAAAAATTCAAATCAGAGTACTATAACCCATGAAAATATCTTTGGTTCTCAGCAGTTTGACCTGGACATTGTTTTCTCTGTATTTGTCTCATAGGGGTTCACTGAACTTCTGGTATACATAAATTTATGTTTTTCTTCATACTTGGGAAATATGTGGCCATTATTTCTTCAAATAATTTTTGGCCCATTTTCTCTCTTCTCTCCTTCTGAAAATTCAATTACACTATGCTAGACCATTTTCTATTGTCCCAAAGATCTCTGAGGCTCTGTGTATTTTTCTTTTCAGTATCTTTCTCTCCCTTTTTCAGTTTGGATAATTGCATTGATCTATATTAAAGTTTAGTGATTTTGTCTTCTATTTCCTATCTAATGTTGTACCCATCCAGTATATATTTTATTCTAAGAATTGTACCTTTCTTTTTTCTTTTCTTTTTTTTTTGGCTGCACTGTGCAGCTTGCAGGACCTTAGTTCCCCAACCAGGGATTGAACCCATGCCCCCTGCAGTGGAAGCATGGAGTCCTAACAACTGCACCACCAGGGAATTCCCAAGAATGGTACTTTTTAATTTTATCATTCCATTTAGTTCTTCTTTCTTTATTTATTTTTTTATAATTAAGTTTTATTGATGTATAGCTGCTTTACATTTGGTTCTTCTTAGTTTTTCTTTCTTTGTTAAGATTCTCCATGTGTTTATTCATTATGACCATCTTTTTTTTTTTTTTTTTTTTTGTGGTACATGGGCCTCTCATTGTTGTGGCCTCTCCCGTTAAGGAGGCAATGGACACGCAGGCTCAGCAGCCATGGATCACGGGCCCAGCCGCTTCACGGCAAGTGGGATCCTCCCGGACTGGGGCACAAACCATGTCCCCTGCATTGGCAGGTGGACTCCCAACCACTGTGCCACCAGGGAAGCCTTATGACCATCTTTTCATTTAAATCCTTGACCATATTTAGTCTAAATGATTTAAAGTCTTTATCTGGAAATTCAACATCTGGGTCATTGTAACTTTGATTTATATTCTTTTAATTTTTCTTTTTCCAAATCAAGCATCATATTTTCTGGTCTCTTCACACATGGCTAGTAATTGACTAAAGGATATAGTGATTACTATATTGTTTACAGTTTGGGTTTTTCATTGTTTTTTCTTTCTTTAACAGGTGTTTCTTTTTGTTCTGGCATGCAGTAAGTATACTGGTTGATCAGTCCGCTCTTTTTAAATGTTTTAAAGCCCAGTCCAGGCAGCTAAAAGCATTCTCTACACTAGTAATAGAGTAGCCATATTGTGAGGATTCTTAAGATGCCATATAGAGATGTTGCCTGGAGGGAGAGAGGGAGAAAACAAAGGAGGACGGGAAGAAAAGAGAGAGAGAGAGAGAAAGGGGAGGGGAGGGGAGGAGAGGACATATGTGTGGCCTGGCCACTACCTAAATGTTTCAGGCATATCAGCTAGGGGGCTAGATACTGGTGTGAGTGAAGGAGGTGTACGGAATATGTGGCATAGCTGAGCCATCAGCCACAGCTACCATCTGATTGCCAGTGCATGAGAAACTCAGAATGACTTATAAGTCCATTCAAATCATGGAACCACAAGATTAAAAAAAATATATTGTTATTTTTAAGCAATGAAGTTTATGGGTAATTTGTTGAGCAGACATGGATAACCAGACAATTATAATAATGATTGCTGCAATTGAAATAAGCTGTTTATGTCTAAATGACTGTTGCTTGTGGTGAGCTTTTAAGTCTCCAAAATGACAGACTCTACTAATTATTTTACTATTAAAGAGTTGTGATTATATTAAAAGTTTGAAATAACATTTAATTGTACTTGATGCTTATCAGGAAGCACTCAGTTTAGGGGTTGAAATGACCTGATATTTCAGTTGAAATGATTGAATAATTTCCATGATTTTACTGGAGAACTTAGAGATTTGTTTCACTGATCAATTTGTAAAACAAATTCTATGGGTTGACTTGAAGAATCAGATGATTGTACTTTTATTTCTGATAATTTTATTTCTATTTATATTCATATCATTTTAATCAATATGTTATGAGCTATGATTGATTGTTAAGGAAAAAAAAACAATAAAAGTGCTGATGTTTTAAAAATTATACCCATGATTCCTGTTGAGTTGTGAATATGGCTACTATTTTAGAAATCTGTTTCAAACTGTTTATCCCAAGCCTCACTGATAGAACTATTTCTCTGTTCAAATGGAACCCTATTCTATTGATTATTGTGTGGAAAGTTTGTCTGCCTGCTGAGGGTGTTTGTAAGAAACTCTCAACAGTTGTATCTGCTATTTTGAAGTTTTGACTTTGTATGTTCTTACCAGTGTTTCCTATTCTTTCTGCCTTACTCTTTCATGTTGTCATCTGATAAGTGCTGCTTAGGTATTCTTTGGTTACTTGTGTGCCAGATATGTTCTGAACAACTGAGAAGAATTATTTTTTATGCTGGTAGATTGGCTTTGCTGTATAATATTGTTGCCGTTGATTATGGTGTTAAAAATGTTTTCATCAGTTATCAACTTAACTCTAAAAAAATTGAAATTGTGATACATACAAATTTTCCTTTAAATAATAAATGTTTCTTTTAAATAATAAATGTTTACATGTAAGTATAAAAGTAGTATATAAAAACATGTGAAACAAAATAGTTATGTGATTCGTAATTTCCACCATCTACTTTTATTTATGGCAGACACTAGTTTAGTAAGCAGAGATTATAGTCCAGGTAATGGATGCACACTATTACTGTCAATTGGGTAGGTTGTTACATAGTATGAACATCTAAGAAAACTAGATGTTCATACTATGTAGCAACCTACCCAATTGACTAGAACATCCAGCAAAATTCTGGATTTTATTTATGGTCATATATAATCAGAAACCTGATGACACTACATTAACTTAGAAGATTATGGGGCTCATCTGTAGCTGAGCAAGTGATAAATCATACAATAAACAAGTTTCTTAAAAATTATAAAGAGAGAGTAGTGGTCAAGATGGCAGAGTAGGAAGACACTGAACTCACCTCCTCTCATGGGCATACCAAAATTACAACTACTTACAGAGAAACTATTGATGAGAAAGACTGGAAAGTTAGTGGAAAAGACTTTCTGCAACTAAAGATATAAAGGAGGAGCCACAATGAGAAGCATAAGAGGGGTGGAGACTCAATATAGTCAAGACATACACCTAGTGAGAAACCCACAAACAGGAGGATAATTACAATTGCAGAGGTTCTCCCCAAAGAATGAGGGTGTCTGAGCTCCATTTCAAACTACCCAGCCTGGGGATCCTGTATGAGGAAAACAAGCCTCCAGAACATTTGGCTTTGAAGGTCAGCAGGGCTTACTTTCAGGGGAGATAGAGTGTGGTGGGAAATAGAGACACGACTCTTGATGGGTGTACACAAATTGCACACCCTCTGGGACCCAGGGAAGAAGCAGTAATTTGAAAGGAGGCTGGGTCATCCCCACCTGCTGATCTTAGAGAGACTTCCAGAGAGGAAGGAGGAAGCTAGAGGTCACCCTAGGAACAGACACTGGTGACAACCATTTTGGAGAACCCATTCTACCATGAGGACACTGGTGTTGGCAAGTGTCATTTTGGAATCTTCCCTATGGCTTATAAGCACAAGGACCCAGCTCTACCTCCCAGCCTGTTAGCACAAATACTGGGATGCCTCAGGACAAGCAACTAGCCAGGCAGGGACACAGATACATCCACCAGCAAGCCAGCTGCCTTAAGAGCCCTTGAGCACAGAGCCACTCTGAGACACAATCCTGTCCACCAGAGGGCCCAGAACCTGGGCTCACACACCAGATAGTCAATACTAGTCCTTGGATCAGCCTCATCAACCAGTGGGCAGGCATAAGCAGCAGGAACCCCCAGGCTGGGCCCTGCCCATCAGCCTACACACCAACACTGGGATCCATAGGGCCTTGCAACCAGGGATCCCAGGAACCACCTATGCCCATCAGTGGGCTGGCACTAGTCCTGAGACCTGGCCTCAACCACCAGTGGTTGGCAACCAGCACCAGAACCACCACAGTCCCACAGCCTGCCTTGTCAGTACCCAACCCACCCACCAGCAAGCTGGGATCAGCCCCAAGCCCTTGGGCCCTGGACCTGTCCACCAGTAGGCTAACACCAACTCTGGGAAAAGTTGGACCCCTCAGCCAACCACCTTGGGATCTGGCCTCAACCACTATTGTGACAACATGAGCTCTAGAACACCTAGGGCACTCAGGCAGGGACCCTGGGATCTGGTTGTGCCTACCAGCACACTGGCACTATCTCCAGGAACTCCTGGGTCCCAGCCTCACTCACCAGCTTGCTGATACAAGTTTTGCAACACCGTGGACCCCTTATTCAGCCACCCTAGGATTCATTCCCACTCATCAGCAGGTTGACACACACTTTGGGACAATGCAGACCACACAGCCAGCCATGTCAGGAACCAGCCCTGCACACTAGCAGGGTGACACTAGATCCAGTATCCCCAATGCCTCAACCACTCATCCCAGAACCTAGCCCTACACACCAGCAGCTGGCAACCTTCACACAAGGCAGAGCTTGAGAACCAACTGGAATGGGGGCCAGCCACATCCACCAGACCACCCAGAGTAGTCAGCCTGCCACAATGGAAGGACCCATGCAGTCCACAAAGGGGGAACCCCTAGAGAATATAGTTCTGGTGACCAGAAGGGAGATGCATAGGATGTCTCCTGCAAATTGCCAAATCTCCAAGGTTTGGAAATGTAACCAACCTACTAGATACATAGATATAAACACAGCAAATTAGGCAAAATGAGGCAACAGAAGAATATGTTCAAAATAAAGGAACAAGATAAAACCTCAGAAGAAGAACTAAGTGAAATATAAATAAACAATTTACCCAATAAATAGTTGAAGGTAATGATTATAAAGATGTTCAAAGAACTTGGGAGAATATTGGATGAACAGAGTAAGAAGTTAGAAGATTTAACAAAGAGTTAGAAAATATAAAGAGGAACCAAAGAGAGATAACAATACAATAACTGAAATAAAAAATACACCAGAAGGAAGCAACAATAGATAAGATGATACAGAGGAATGGATCAGTGAGCTGGAAAACAGAGTTGTGGAAATCACTCAGGCCAAACAAAAAATGAACAAAAAGAAATAAGGACAGTTTAAGAAACCTTTGGGTCAATATCAAGCTTCTTAACATTTGCATTATAGGGGTCTCAGAAGGAGAAGAGAGGGGGATGGGCAGAGAACATATCTGAAGACATAATAGCTGTAAACCTCCCTAACCTGGGAAAGGAATCAAACATCCAGGTTCAGGAAGCACAGAGAGTCCCAAACAGGATAAACCAAAGAGGACCTCACCAAGACACATTTTAGTTAAAATGGCAAAAAATCAAGATAAAGAGAGAATATTAAAAGCAAGAAAGGAAAGCAACAAGTAACATATAAGAGAACTCCTATAAGGATATCAGCTGACTTTTCAGTAGAAACTCTGCAGGCCAGAAGGGAATGGCATGATAAATTTAAAATCATGAAAGGGAAAAACCTACAACCAAGAATAATCTCCAGCATGGGCTTCTCTTGTGACGCAGTGGTTGAGAGTCTGCCTGCCGATGCAGGGGACACAAGTTCGTGCCCCAGTCTGCGAGGATCCCACATGCCGCAGAGCGGCTAGGCCCATGAGCCATGGCCATGTCTGGAGCCTGTGCTCCACAACAGGAGAGGCCACCACAGTGAGAGATCCGCATACTGCAAAAAATAAATAAATAAATAAAAAGAAAAAAGAATAATACCCAGCAAAGTTCATTCAGATTTGATAGTGAGATCAAAAATTTTAAAGACAAGCAAAGTTAAAAGAGTTTAGCACAACCAAACCAGTTTTACGAGAACTTAAAGGGACTTCTCTAAGTGAAAAAGAAGAGGCCACATTAGAACTATAAAAAACACTAAAGGACAAATCTAATTTGTAAAGGCAAATATGCAGTAAAAGTTGTAAGTCTACCATGTAAAAAGCTAGTCAGAAGGTTAAAAGAAAAAAAATTTTAAATCATCTATATCCACAATAAATACAACAATAAAATCTATGGGGTGCTTCAAAAGCAGTTCTAAGAGGAAAGTTTATAGTGATACAAGCCTACTTCAGGTAACAAGAAAAATCTTAAACAGCCTAACCTTACACCTAAAGGAAGTAGGATAAAAAGAACAAACAAAACCCAAAGTTAGCAGAAGGAAAGAAATCATAAATATCAGAGCAGAAATAAATAAAAGAGACAAAAAACCAAACAAACAACAGAAAATATCAATAAAACTAAAAGCTGATTCTTGGAAAAGATAAGATAAACCTTTATCCATATTCATCAAGAAAAGAGAGGGCCCAAATTAATAAAATCAGAAATGAAAATGGAGAAATTATAACTGACAGTACAGAAATACAAATGATCATAAGAGACTACTATGAACAACTATATGCCAATAAAATGGACAACCTAGAATAAATGGACAAATTGTTAGAAATGTGTAATCTCCCAAGACTTAACCAGGAAGAAATAGAAAATATAAGCAGACAAGTTACCAGTAATAAAATTGAATAGCAATTTTAAAAAACTCCCAACAAATAAAAGTCCAAGACCAGATGGCTTCTCAGGTCAATTCTACCAAATATTTAGAGAAGAGTTAACACCTGTCCTTCTCAACTATTCCAACAAATTGCAGAGGAAGGAATGCTTCTGAACTCATTCTTTTCTTTTTAATATATTTATTTATTTTTATTTACTTTTGGCTGTGTTGGGTCTTTGTTGCCGTGCAGGCTTTCTCTAGTTGTGGTGAGCCAGGGCTACTCTTTGTTGTTGTGTGTGGGCTTCTTATTGTGGTGACTTCTTTTGTTGTGGAGCATGAGCTCTAGGCCCGTGGGCTTCAGTAGTTGTGACACACAGGCTCAGTAGTTGTGGCTCACAGGCTCTAAAGTGCAGGCTCAGTAGTTGTGGTGCATGGGCTTAGTTGCTCCATGACATGTGGGATCTTCCCAGACCAGGGCTCAAAACTCTATCCCCTGCATTGGCAGGTAGATTCTTAATCATTGTGCCACCAGGGAAGCACCTGAACTCATTCTATGAGGCCAGTATCACCTTGAAACCAAAGCCAAAGATATCACAAAAAAATGGAAAGTACACTGATAAGCATAAATGTAAAAATTCTCAACAAAATATTAGAAAAGTGAATTTAACAATACATTAAAAGTACCTTACATCATGACCAAGTGGGATTTATCAAGAGATGCAAGGATGGTTCAATATCTGCAAATTAATCAATGTGATACACTACATTAACAAATTGAAGAATAAAAATCATATGGTCATCTCAATAGATGCAGAAAAGTTCTTGACACAATCCAACATCCATTTATGAAAGAAAATCTCAGTGGGGATAGAGGGAACATACAACAGCATAATAAAGACCATATATGACAAGCCCACAGCTAACACTATATTCAATAATGAAAAGTTGAAAACGTTTCCTCTAAGATCAGGAACCAGACAAGAATGCCCACTCTTTCCAAGTTTATTCCACATAGTGTTGGAAGTCGTAGTCACAACAAGACAAGAAAAAGAAATAAAAGGAATCCAAATTGGAAAGGGAGAAGTAAAACTTACTGTTTGCAGATGACATGATACTATATGTAGATCCTAAAGACACCAAGAAAAAACTATGAGAACTCATTAATGAATTGCAGGATACAAAATTAATATGTAGAGATATATTGCATTTCTATACACTAACCATGAACTATCATAAAGGGAAATTAAGAAAAATAATCCCACTTACAATCTCATCAGAAAGAATAAATCTTACTAAGGAGGTAATAAACCTGTATTTGGAAAACTATAAGATACTGATGAAAGAATTTGAAGACAACACAAACAGATGGAAAGATATACTGTGTTCATTGATTGACAGAATTAATATTGTTAAAATGACCATATTATCCAAGTCAATCTAAAGATTATTTGCAATTCCTATCAAATTACCAATGACATTTTTTACAGATCTAGAATAAATAATTCTAAAATTTGTATGGAAACACAAAAGACCCCCAACAGACAAAGCAATCTTGGGAAAGAAGAACAAAGCTGGAGCTATCTAATTCTATGATTGCAAACTATACTAGAAAGCTACAGTAATCAAAACATTATGGTACTGACACAAACAGGTATATAGATCAATGGAACAGAGTAGAGAGCCCAGAAGTGATCCCATACTCTTATCAGCCATTAATCTATGACAAATGAGGCAAGAAAATACAATGGGGAAAAGATAACTTCTTTAATAAATGGTGTTTGGGAATTGGGACAGCCACATACAAAAGAATCAAACTGGACTACTCTCTTACACCATGTAAACAAATAAATTCAAAATGGATTAAAGACTTAAATGTAAGACCTAAAGCCATGAAACTGCTAGAAGAAAACACAGGCAGTAAGAACTTTGGCATTGTTCTTAGCAATAATTTTTTGGATAGGTCTCTTCAGACAAGGTAAACAAAAGCAAAATAACCAAATGAGACTCAAACTAAAAAGCTTTTACATAGTGAGGGAAACTAGCAACAAAACAAAAAGTCCACCTACTGAGTGGGAGAAGACATTTGCAAACAATATATCTGATAAGGGGTTAATATCCAAAATGTACAAATAACTCATTCAACTAAACCTCAGAGAAACAAACAACCCAGTCATAAAATGAGCAGGAGACCTGAATAGACATTTTTTTCCAGAGAAAACCTACAGATGACCAACCGGCACATGAAAAATTGCTCAACATCACTAGTCAACAGGGAAATGCAAATCAGAAGCACAGTGAGATATCATCTCACATGTGTCAGAATGGCTATTATCAAAAAGACAGTAGGGAGAGGGGGAAGATGGGGGCGGGGTGAACATGGTGGAAGAGTAAGACATAGAGATCACCTTCATCCCCACAGATACATCAGAAATACATCTACACGAGGAACAACTCCTACAGAACACCCACTGAAGGCTGGCAGAAGACCTCAGACCTCCCAAAAAGCAAGAAACTCCCCAAGTACATGGGTAGGGCAAAAGAAAAAAGAATAAACAGAAACAAAAGAATAGGGATGGCAACTGCACCAATGGGAGGGAGCTGTGAAGGAGGAAAGGTTTCCACACACTGGGAAGCCCCTTCATGGGTGGAGACTGTGGTTGACGGAGGGGGGAAGCTTCAGAGCCATGGAGGAGAGCACAGCAACAGGGGTGCAGAGGGCAAAGTGGAGAGATTCCCGTACAGAGGATTGGTGCCGACCGACATTCACCAGCCCGAGAGGCTTGTCTTCTCACCCACTGGGGATAGCGGGGACTGGGACCTGAGGCTCGGGCTTTGGTTGGATCGCAGGGAGAGGACTGGTGGCGTGAACACAGCCTGAAGGGGTTAGTGCACCATGGCTAGCTGGGAGGGAGTCCAGGGAAAAGTCTGGACCTGCCGAAGAGGCAAGAGACATTTTTTAATCTCTTTGTTTCCTGGTATGTGAGGAGAGGGGATTAAGAGCACTGCTTAAAGGAGTTCCAGAGATGGGCAGGAGCCGTGACTATCAGCACAGACCCCAGAGACAGGCATGAGAAAATAAGGCTGTTGCTACCGCCACCAAGAAGCCTGTGTGTGAGCACAGGTCACTTTCTACACCTCCTTTCTGGGGAGGCTGTGCAGCCCACCACTGCCAGGGTCCCATGATGCAGGGACAACTTCCCCGGGGGGACACAGGGCACAGCTCAGGCTGGTGCAATGTCATGCCATTCTCTGCTGTGTAGGCTCGCCCTGCACTCTGTGCCCCACCCTCCCCCTAGCCTGAGTGAGCCAGAGCCCCTGAATTAGCTGCTCCTTTAACCCCGTCCTGTCTGAACGAAGAACAGAAGCCCTCTGGCAAACTACATGCAGAGGCAGGGCCAAATTCAAAGCTGAGCCCCAAGAGCTGTGCGAACAAAGAAGAGAAAGGGAAATTTCACCCAGTAGCCTCAGGGGCAGCAGATTAAATCTCCACCATCAACTTGATGTACCCTGCATCGGTGGAATACCTGAATAGACAACAAATCAAGTATCTTCTCTGACCACAATGCTCTGAGACTAGATATCAATTACAGGAAAAAAATCTGTAAAAAATACAAACACAGGGAGCCTAAACAATACACTACTTATTATTGAAGTGATCACTGAAGAAATCAAAGAGGAAATCAAAAAATACCTAGAAACATATGACAATGGAGATACGACGACCCAAAACCTGTGGGATGCAGCAAAAGCAGTTGTAAGAGGGAAGTTTATAGCAATACAATCCTACCTTAAGAAACAGGAAACATCTCGAATAAACAACTTAACCTTGCACCTAAAGCAATTAGAGAAAGAGGAACAAAAAACGCCCAAAGTTAGCAGAAGGAAAGAAATCAAAAGATCAGATCAGAAATAAATGTAAAAGAAATGAAGGAAACAATAGCAAAGATCAAAAAAACTAAAAGGTGGTTCTTTGAGAAGATAAACAAAACTGATAAATCATTAGCCAGACTCATTAAGAAAAAAAGGGAGAAGATTCAAATCAATAGAATTAGAAATGAAAAAGGAGAAATAACAACTGACACTGCAGAAATACAAAAGATCATGAGATATTACTACAAGCAACTCTATGCCAATAAAATGGATAACCTGGAAAAAAACGGACAAATTCTTAGAAATGCACAATGTGCCATGACTTAATCAGGAAGAAACAGAAAATATGAACAGACCAATCACAAGCACTGAAACTGTTATTAAAAATCTTCCAACAAACAAAAGCTCAGGACCAGATGGCTTCACAGGTGAATTCTATCAAACATTTAGAGAAGAGCTAACATCTATCCTTCTCAAACTCTTCCAACAGATAACAGAGGGAGGAACACTCCCAAACTCATTCTATGAGGCCACCAACACCCTGATACCAAAAACAGAAATAGATGTCACAAAAAAAGAAATCTACAGGCCAATATCACTGATGAATATAGGTGCAAAAATCCTCAACAAAATACTAGCAAACAGAATCCAACAGCACATTAAAAGGATCATACACCATACAAGGATCAAGTGGGGTTTATTCCAGGAATGCAAGGATTCCTTGCATTTCCATATATGCAAATCAATCAATGTGATACACCATATTAACACATTGAAGGAGAAAAACCATATGAACAAATCAATAGATGCAGAGAAAGCTTTTGACAAAACTGAAAACCCATTTATGATAAAAACCCTCCAGAAAGTAGGCATAGAGGGAACTTTCCTCAACATAATAAAGGCCATATATGTCAAACCCACAGCTAACATTGACCTCAATGGTGAAAAACTGAAATCATTTCCACTAATATCAGGAACAAGACAAGGTTGCCCACTCTCACCACTCTTATTCAACATAGTTTTGGAAGTTCTAGCCACAGCAATCAGAGAAGAAAAAGAAATAAAAGGAATCCAAATGGGAAAAGAAGAAGTAAAGCTGTCCCTGTTTGCAGATGACATGATACTATACATAGAGAATCCTAAAGATGCTACCAGAAAACTATTAGAGCTAATCAATGAATTTGGTAAAGTAGCAGGATACAAAATTAATGCACAGAAATCTCTGGAATACCTATACTCTAATGATGAAAAATCTGAAAGTGAAATTAAGAAAACACTCCCATTTACCATTACAACAAAAAGAATAAAATATTTAGGAATAAACCTACCTAAGGAGACAAAAGACCTGTATGAAGAAAATTATAAGACACTGATGAATGAATTTAAAGATTATACAAATAGATGGAGAGATATACCATGTTCTTGGATTGGAAGAATCAACATTGTGAAAATGACTCTACTACCCAAAGCAATCTACAGATTCAATGCAATCCCTGTCAAACTACCACTGGTATTTTTCACAGAACTAGAACAAAAAATTTCATAATTTGTATGGAATTACAAATACCCTGAATAGCCAAAGCAATCTTGAGAATGAAAAACGGAGCTGGAGGAATCAGGCTCCCTGACTTCAGACTATACTACAAAGCTACAGTAATCAAGACAGTATGGTACTGGCAGAAAAACAGAAATATAGATCAATGCAACAGGATAGAAAACCCAGAGATAAACTCACACACATATGGTCACTTTATCTTTGATAAAGGAAGCAGGAATGTACAGTGGAGAAAGGACAGCCTCTTCAATAAGTGGTGCTAGGAAAATTGGACAGGTACATGTAAAAATATGACATTAGCACACTCCCTAACACCATAGACAAAAATAAAGTCAAAATGGACTTAAATGTACGGCCAGACACTATCAAACTCTTAGAGGAAAACATAGGCAGAACACTCTATGACCTAAATCACAGCAAGATCCTTTTTGACCCACCTCCTAGAGAAATGGAAATAAAAACAAAAAGTAACAAATGGGACCTAATGAAACTTCAAAGCTTTTGCACAACAAAGGAAACCATAAACAATACCGAAAGACAACCCTCATAATGGGAGAAAATATTTGCCAATGAAGCAACTGACAAAGGATTAATCTCCAAAATTTACAAGCAGCACATGCAACTGAATAAGAAAAAAACAAACAACCCAATCCAAAAATGGGCAAAAGACTTAAATAGACATTTCTCCAAAGAAGATATACAGATTGCCAACAAACACATGAAATAATGCTCAAAATCATTAATCATTAGAGAAATGCAAATGAAAACTACAATGAGATATCATCTCACACCAGTCAGAATGGCGATCATCAAAAAATCTAGAAATAATAAATGCTAGAGAGGGTGTGGAGAAAAGAGAACACTATTGCACTGCTGGTGGAAATGTGAATTGGTACAGCCACTATGGAGAATAGTATGGAGGTTCCTTAAAAAACTAAAAACTAAAAACTATCATATGACCCAGCAATCCCACTACTGGGCATATATCCTAAGAAAACCACAATTCAAAAAGAGTCATGTACCAAAATGTTCATTGCAGCTCTATTTACAATAGCCAGGAGATGGAAGCAACCTAAGTGTCCATCATTGGAGGAATGGATAAGAAGATGTGGTGCATATATACAATGGAAAATTACTCAGCCATTAAAAGAAACGAAATTGAGTTATTTGTAGTGAGGTGGATGAACCTAGAGTCTGTCATACAGAGTGAAATAAGTCAGAAAGAGAAAAACAAATACCATATGCTAACACATATATATGGAATCTAAGAAAAAAATATTATGAAGAACCTAGCTGTAAGACAGGAATAAAGACACAGACCTACTAGAGAATGGACTTGAGGATATGGGGAGGGGGAATGGTAAGCTGTGGCAAAGTGAGAGAGTGGCGTGGACATATATACACTACCAAACATAAAATAGATAGCTAGTGGGAAGCAGCCACATAGCACAAGGAGATCAGCTCCATGCTTTGTAACTGCCTGGAAGGGTGGGATAGGGAGGGTGGGAGGAAGGGAGATGCAAGAAGAAAGAGATATGGGAACATGTGTGTATGTATGGTTGATTCACTTTGTTATAAAGCAGAAACTAGCACACCATTGTAAAACAATTATACTCCAATAAAGATATATAAAAAAAAGACAGCTAATAAGTTTTAGCAAGAATGTGGAGAAAAGGGAAACCTTGTGTATTGCTGTAAATTGATGGAAAATAGTATGTAGATTCCTCAAAAAATTAAAAATAGAACTACCATGATCCAGCCATTATACTCAGGTATATTTATCTAAAGAAATGTAAGCACTAATTTGAAAAGATATATGCACCCCTATATTCATTGCAGTATTATGTACAATAGCCAAGATATGGAAGCAATCTAAGTGCTCATCAATTGGTGAATGCATAAAGATATGTTATCTATCTATCTATCTATCTATCTATCCATACGCAATGGAATATTACTGAGCCATAAGAAGGAATGAAATCTTGCCATTTGCAACAACATGGTTGTAGCTAGGGGGTATGATGCTGAGTGAAATAAGCCAGACAGAGAAAGACAAATACTGTATGATTTCACTTAGGTGCAGAATCAAAAAAACAAAACAAATGAACAAACATAACAAAACAGAAACAGAGTTGTAGTTACAGAGAACAAATAAGTGGTTGCCAGAGGGGTGTTTGGTGTGGGAAGGAAAGAAACAGGTGAGGGAGATTAGCCTCCAGTTGCCAAACAAATGAATCATGGGTATGAAATGAACAGTGTGGGGAGTGTGGTCAATGACTAGGTAATGTCTTTGTATGGTGTCTAGACTTATTGAGGTAATCATTTTGAAATGTATAGTAACAGTGAATAACTATGTTATGTAATAGGAACTAACATCGTTTTGTAGGTTATTTATACTTCAAAAACAAGCAAACAATCTTACAGAAAAAGAGATCAGATTTGCGGTTACCAGAGGTGTGGGGAGAGGAAATTGAATGAAGGCAGTCAAAAAATGCAATCTCCCAGTTATAAGGTAAGTAAGTACTAGGGATGTAATGTACAACATGATAAATATAATTAACACTGCTGTATATTATATATGAAAGTGTTAAGAGAGTAAATCCTAAGAATTTTTATCACAAGGAAAAATACACATTTTTCTATTTCTTTAATTTTTTATCTGTATGAGATGATGAATGTTCATTAACTTATTGTGATAATCATTTCATGATGTATGTAAGTCAAATCATTATGCTGTATACCTTAAACTATACAGAGCTGTATGTTAATTACATCTCAATAAAACTGGAAGAAAAAATAAAGCTGGGAAAAATTATTCAATTAAAAATAATTTGCCACATCCTTTTGAAAAAAAGAATATTATTATATTATTATATTCATATAATATAAATATATTATATTCATAGTATACTTTTTTCCATAAATATAAATGTTTTAGATATGAAAACAAATTATAAAGAGAGAAGAGGAGGCAGTTGGCAACATTCGTCTATTTGTATTGTGGTGGGAAACTCTCTCCTTCATTTAATACAGAAAATGATCAGAAAACCATGCAGAATGTGGGTGAGATGAGACAAGAAAGAAAACTCTGACACACTATTTTCAAATATGTTTTTAAAACAATAGTATTGTTGTGGGCCAAACACTAAAGTTGGTGTCAAATAACCTGTGGTTTATTACTGGCTTCTCTGCTCATGTTTGCATTTATATAGACTCTGTCACCCAGAAAGTCTTATAAATTTATTAACTTAGAATTCCCTTCATTACATCCATCTGAGATGGGATTTATTATTCACTTTATTGTATTGCTGCAGAAAGTTGAAGCAGGTGGGAAGGGTCACTTTTCATAACACCACAACAGTAACATAGCCAGAATATTTCATTAACTCTCTTGATTCAAATCCTGAGCATTGACAAATTCAGACTTAATGTTTAGGCAATATTTAATAAATACTTGGAAGTCATAATCAGTTAACACCTACAGTGAACACAGCAATCCATTTGCTCTCTCTTTTTATTTCTCCATTTTTGTTTGCTAACTAGAAAGTGTCTTTTGTTTTTTGCTGAGTGCTTCCAGGAATGAAGAAGATTCTTAGAGTTTGCCCAGCATTTCCATGTTCAATGCATGTTTGTGTACATCGCCTTGTACCCTTGTATACATAAGATCTTTCTATGCCTTCGTCTTTCCTATAACACACCATGGAAGTTATACCTACCACTTCCGGGATTCAGAAGGCACAGGGAAGGACCCTTTTTTTTTTTTTTTTTTTTTTTTTTTTTTTTTTTTTCAGTACGCGGGCCTCTCACTGTTGTGGCCTCTCCCGTTGCGGAGCACAGGCTCCGGACGCTCAGGCTCAGCGGCCATGGCTCACGGGCCCAGCCGCTCCGCGGCATGTGGGATCTTCCCGGACCGGGGCACGAACCCGTGTCCCCTGCATCGGCAGGCGGATTCTCAACCACTGCGCCACCAGGGAAGCCCGGGAAGGACCCTTTTAACTCCTTACCCTCAGAGCTTCTGAGGCTGTTGTCAAAAATTATTATGTTTCTTTTGTGGTAAACAATACGATTTTTCAGTGGTTTTATATTTTTGTGTTTACTCAGATATCCAGTAAAGTAAAACATTCCAGGTGTAATGCTTTTATGCTGCTGCCAATAGGTAATATGAACCAGAAAGCAGATTCCATCCTGAAGGCACTCAGTGGAAAGCATGTCCTGTAGTTCGCTGATACCAATCAGTGAAGGTTTAGCTTCAATGTGCCACAACTCTTTTGGAATTCACCTCGGGTTTAGTGTTCCTGGAGCTTTATCCAGAAGAGAAAATTGCCTATGTAATGAATTCATGTATCTGAAATGTTGTCTACTTATATAGGTAGGCATATTAAAAAAAGGGGGGTGTGGGATACTAGACTGTTGTAGAAAATTGAATGGGAAACATGTCTAGTTCTACTTCTACATATTTGCCTACAGAGGTTGCAAGTTTTAAGAGATATATCTTTGGGGTTTAAAAAAAGGAAAAAGAAACCTCAGGGTATTTAATGAACTACAATAATCTTAGTATAGACAGTGGTGTTTCTGGTCAAGGGAAACTCTACCTGATGTAGAAGTTGCATTTTGATCTTTGCATGGGTCATTGTGAGTAAACAATATGGAAAATATGAAATAGAAAATAAAATTCTTGATTGAAATATTTTAGTGACAAAATTCCTTCCTACAATACAAAAGAGTTAAGATTTATTTAAATAATTTTGTGAAGTATTTATATTCATTGTGATATTTAAAATATCTTAGAATAGAATTTGTACTTTTTACATATTTTGTGCTGACTTCTTAGTGTAAGAGAAAAACATTAAATGGCTTCTTTATTGTTTGTGCTCTGGTTTCTAAACTTTTCCCAGTTATCTGACTCTGAATAGCCCACAGGTCAGACTTCTAACACTTGAATTATTTACTCTAAATGACTGGCTAGTGTTGCTCACAGATTTTTCTTTCATTAGTATGTGGTTCTAGTGTCCTTGAAAAGAATAATAAGAATGAGGAGAACAAAAAAAGAAGGGCAACTTTATTGAAATGGGTTGTTGACTTTTTGTAATAGACTCTTGGCTTAGTTTCTAAATGTGGATTGGTTAGCAATAGAAGGGTATTATTATTCATGTGCCTACTTATGACATGAAATTTCTAAATGGAGTGTCCTAAATGTGTTGCAGGAAGAATAAGACACAAGAATGGCTTCTAATGCCACCCCCTCCTACTACAGTGTGTCTGATGACTCACTTAGATGGCTTTGGGGATTGGCAAGGGACTTGAGTACTAACCAATTCCTCTAACTATTGTTGTCATAGTGGCCAGAGTATGCTGTAGAGCCACTGTGTAAAAGGCTGCCAGGTTATCCTTCTTAAAACACCACTTTTGTCCTCTTATTCTATATCTTTTACACTGTAATGGCCATTCAGTGCCGGCTGGATGAAATGAAAATTCTATAACCTAGCATTGAGACACTGTGTTATAATTAAATGAGAGTACATAATTTTAAAGTTCTCATCATGGTCATTCATATAAGTGGTTTGATCATATATCTGAGTGATCTCAGTTAATTGGTCAACTCCCTCATCTCATTTTACTTATGATTAAAGTGGAAATTATAATATCAAGCTAATAGTATTGTCATGAAGATGAAATGAGATAATATGTGCTAAGTACATATACTGTCTGGTATATAGTAGGTCTGTAATAAATTGTAGCTATTTTATTTGGTGTTATTACTATTACTATTAGTGTTGCAACGGGGATGTTAAACAAGCAAAACTCATGGAATTTAATCAGAAAATATCTTTATTCTTGCTTCCCTTTAACATTTATTTAGTGGACCTCCTCCATCCCCTTTTTGAAAACTTAGACTGAACCATGAATTTTCAGGTCACTTTTAATAAATACAGAGTATTATGTTCACTTTAAGTCATAAAACACAAGTTTAATAGTTTAAAATGTTTAGGTTCACTAAGTAATAAAGTTCTGAACTTAAATATTTTCTCTTTCTCTCAGCCAGGATGTGCAGTAGGACAGAAGTCTTTTGTTTGAGAAGGAAGCTTGAAGAAAGTAAACTTAGAAATTTTACGTCAAATATAAGCATATGAAAAACATCCTTCTATTACTAAACAATCCACTTTCAGAATCTAAGCTAAGAAAGAAGCTATTACAGAAAACAAGAGTCTATTCTTCTCCCTCTCCTTCCATATCTTTGCAGTCAAGGTTCTTTATTCCTCAGGTTGAAGGTGGGAAAAGAACAGGAAAGGCCTTATATGCTGGTTTTATCATAAGACAACTTTCCACATCCCACCCAACTCATTTATTCTTGTGTGCTTTTACAAAGCCTCTCACGGAGAACATTTTAGTTAATGTCTAGTGATGAGGGCACTATGTTTTTCTCCAGTTGCTTATCCCTATACTATTTTTATTTTTTCCATTTTTCAGGGAGGTCTTCTAGGGAAGAGTTTTAAATGGCTTCAGGCTATTTCTCTTGTGTGAATTATTAACATAACTTTTGCCCTGAAAAGTTTGGGACTATAGGCTAATCTCAACGAAGATGTTATTTTTCTCTTTCTCTGCTATGCAAGCAGAGATGTTACTTTTCTCTTTCTCTGCTATCCAAGCAGCCAACAGGACTATCTCTAAGAATTTCCAGGCAAGAACAAGTGACAAAAACACCCCTCCTCTGGAGACACACAAGACCCTGTCGGCTCCAGTTGAAGCTCTTCTCTAGGGCTATAGTGAGGTGCCAGCACCCCATTTCTCCCAGAAAACCATCAGCTCTTTCCAAAAATAACATGTCATAAATCCACCCTCTCGACCCTGCTATATCCTCTGTGTGGCTGAGGGACGTTTAGAATCACAAAACAATTTTTGGTGATTTCTTTGAAAATTTGCATTTTGGTGGGACACCTTGTTTCAGATTTATTTTCTACAGTATTTTGCTGCCTCAGTGAAAACACCCAATATTATGTCATTTTCAGACCTTTCATTTACTATTCTTTTTAAATCTGCTTTAGTCAGTTTGCTGTCTTTCTCTTAACTGTATTTTTTTGTGATTTCCTTCTCTCTGTCTTTGCTTAGGTTGATCCTTCTGTCCTGATTTTCTGAACATTTCCTTATTTTTGCTCTGTTCCATGTTCCCAAATTATTACCTTTCTTTCTCCAAACCACTTCTTCTTGGATAATTTAATTCAAAAAACTACTTTATGAGGGAGTGTTATAAGTCCTACATAACATTTGCATTTTAACCCAAAAGAGTGAATAATATGAGAAGTGTCTTGGAAGAAACAGTAGGAGACACTTCAAACCCTTTAAACCACAATAGTCAGCTGCCTCCTCAATTTATATCCAAAGTCAGCTTGGCCCATTCCCCATCTACATGGGGCTACATCAAGAAAAGTATTCTTTCCCTGTAATGCTAGCCGTAATACACCAAGAGGAACCACTATTAAGAGAAATGCTAGTTTGTCCTCTATGAGTCATTGTTACATTTGTTGAAATAATCACCATCTATTTGCATGTCACAATCTTACAGAGTTAGAATTGGGTTCAAGGTTGAATAGAATATGATCTTACAATTACTCTTGCTTGGGGTCTGAGAAAGGAAACTTGTTGAATTAGTTGTCCTTAATCAGTAGAAGAAGATGGAAATGTGCCTCTTTTTGTTAGAAATGAGAAAGGAAGAGAGAGAGTTAGCATTTTATAATTTTGAACAAGAAAGTAAGTGAAAGGAAGCTACATATCTGTGTTATAATGAGAAATGATGTCCGCAATAAACTTTCAGTCAAAGGTATTTCTTTAACTTTGAAATCATTAAAATAAGATTTCATTTAAATTTATTTTTGTCAATATATTGTAAACAAAGGAAATCAAAGTACAGTGGTGGTACATAATAAATTTTAGTACTTATTTCAATAAAATACAATTAGGCTTCTGAACGTAAGTATAATTGTTCTATAAGTATATAGATTGCATTTATTTTTTAATGTATAGAAGCAAAATCACTGGGGAATCAAATTTTATAGTGACTTTAATACATTTTAGGAAAGTCAACATTTGTGTATATCCTGAATTTCCGTAATGTTGAAGCATTAAAAGTTAGCAAGAGTTTACTTGCATTCAAATTCTGTCTACTTAATAACAAACAGCTATTTTTAGAAGGTCATTAGTGTTGCTTGGGATATAAAAGGGAAGGAAAAGCAATTAATATTTATCAAACGCCTAGAGAGAGAGAGAGCTACTTTCCAATTTCTTCTTTTGCTTTCATTTCAACTTTTTTCTTGTGACATGAGGCTTCCCACTCAAGTCTTCTTGTTTTAATCCTAGTGGATCAGTTTACTCTGTTTCATAATTAATAATTTCTGTTATTCCAACATGTAATACTGTAAACTAAGTGCTAGCTATTGTTTGGAGCAAGAAAAAATCAAGTATAAAATAAATGAATTCCTGTTATGTTAGTAAATGTATTGTTTAGGATATTAATTTTATATTTGGAAATGAATCTGATCACTGATATAAAATTCAGAACTATCAATTTCAAACATAGGTGTGAAATGAAAAAATGTCCATTTTAATTTATTTAGCTCAGATAGCAATAATTTAGAAATAACCAAAAAATATAAATCAAACTATGATTTTATTTTAAGACAAGGAAAATAAAAAGAACAAGAACAAAGCAAATCTAAGTGGTATATCAATGGGTATAATGAGTAACTAAGGAAAGCTGTAAAAGTTAACAATCACTGACTCTGGGAGACAGAACAGCCCTCAAGAGGTCATTTAATCTAGTTCTTTGCCTTAGAGAGATAGGCTAACTCAGCCTCTTTCAATTCTGGCCCTTTGGCTACACTTAAATACCTCAAAATGGATTACTCAGTTTTTCAGGTCAATAATAATTTATTGAGTTCCTACTATGTGGCTAAGACTAAGACATAAGTAGGATGTCTTAGATCTGTCCCCTTACCTGAAAGATTTTATAATCAAGTGGGAAGACAAACACATAGATGTATAGTTACAAGTCCTATAATGTTAATATCTTGGTCAAGTATGCAATAAGTTCTGGGGTAAAAAAAAAGTTATTTCTTTCAGTGTCATTTCTTATTCTGGGTTCTACATAAAAAATGTGAAAAAATTTTGTCAATGGCAAGAAGGGAAAGAATATAGGTGGATCTGGTATGCCCCTAAATGTCCATTTGGGTATTTACAAGACTTCTAGGAAAAAAAACAATAATAGACTTAAAGGAAGAAGGATGATAAAAAACAATGGTAAGTAGGTGAGAAAGAGAATAGCTGACCAGAGAAAGAAAGATCTTCTTGTTTTTTGTTTTCTGTTTCTTTTTTGTATTTCTTTATTAAAGCATAACACAAATACAGAAAAGTGCCCAAATCAGATCTATAAACTTTTACAAAGTAAACACACTCTTGTAACAACAACCTGGAACATGAAACAGAACATTCCCAGCACTTTAGAAGCTTTCTTTGTTCTTCCTTCTAGTTATTAGGCACCCTCAAATGTAACCAGTATTTGACTTTTATCTCCAAAGATAAGTTTTTTCTTTTTTTTTAATTGGAGTAAAATTGCTTTACAATGTTGTGCTAGTTTCTGTTGTACAATGAAGTGAAGCAGCTATATGTATATCTATGTCTCCTCCCTCTTGGATCTCCCTCCCAGCCCCCCTATCTCACCCATCTAGGTCATCACAGAGCACCAAGCTGAGCTCCCTGTGCTATACAGCAAGTGCCCACTAGCTATCTATTTTACACATGGTAGTGTATTTATGTCAAACCTAATCTCCCAATTCGTCCCACCCTCTCCGTCCCCCTCTGGGTTCACATCTGTTCTCTACATCAACATCTCTGTTCTTGCCCTACAAATAGGTTCACCTGTATCATTTTTCTAGATTCCACATATATGCGTTAATATACGATATTTGTTTTTCTCTTTCTGGCTTACTTCACACTGTATGGCAGACTCTAGGTCCATCCACATCTCTACAAAAGACCCATTTTCATTCCTTTTATGGCCCAGTAATATTCCATTGTATATATGTACAACATGTTCTTTATCCATTCATCTGTCATTGGACATTTATGTTGTTTCCATGTCCTGGCTATTGTAAATAGTGTTGCAATGAACACTGGGATACATGTGTCCTTTTGAATTATGGTTTTCTCAGGGTATATGCCCAGTAGTGGGATTGCTGGGTCATATGGTAGCTCTATTTTTGGTTTTTTAAGAAACCTCCATACTGTTCTACATACTGGCTGTATCAATTTACATTCTCACCAACAGTGCAAGAGGGTCCCCTTTTCTCCACCCCCTCTGCAGCATTTATTGTTTGTAGATTTTTTGATGATGGCCATTCTGACTGGTATGAGGTGGTACCTCATTGTAGTTTTGATTTGCATTTCTCTAATAAATAGTGATGTTGAGCATCTTTTCATGTGCCTCTTGGCCATCTGTATGCCTTCTTTAGTGAAATGTCTATTTAGGTCTTCCACCTGTTTTTTAATTGGGTTGTTTTTCTGATACTGAGCTCCATGAGCTGTTTGTATATTTTGGATATTAATCCTTTGTCCATTGCTTCATTTGCAAATATTTTCTCCCATTCAGAGGGTTGTCTTTTCATCTTGTTTATGGTTTCCTTTGCTGTGCAAAAGCTTTTAAGTTTCATTAGGTCCCATTTGTTTATTTTTGTTTTTATTTTCATTATACTAAGAGGTGGGTCAAAAAATACCTTGCTGTGGTTTATGTCAAAGAATATTTTTCCTACATCTTCCTCTAAGAGTTTTATAGTGTCTGGTCTTACAGTTAGGTCTTTAATCCATTTGGATTTTATTTTTGTGAATGGTGTTAGGTAGTGTTCTAATTTCATTGCTTTATATGTAGCTGTCCAGTTTTCGCAGCACCACTTTTTGAAGAAGCTATCATTTCTCCATTGTATGTTCTTGCCTCTTTTGTCATAAATTAGGTGACAATATGCCCCTGGGTTTATCTCTAAGATTTCCATCCTGTACGATTGATCTATATTTGTGTTTTTGTGCCAGTACCATACTGCTTGATTATTGCACCAAACATAGAAAATCCTAAAGATGTCACCAGAAAACTACTAGAACTAATCAATAATTTTGGTAAGGTTGCAGGATACAAAATTAATGCACAGAAATCTCTGGCATTCTTATATACTAACAATGAAAATTCAGAAAGAGAAATTAAGGAAACAATCCCATTTACCATTGCAACAAAGAAGAATAAAATACCTAAGAATAAACCTACCTAAGGAGGCCAAAGACTTGTACTCAGAAAACTATAAAACACTGATGAAAAAAATCAAAGATGACATAAACAGAGAAATATACAATGTTCTTAGATTGGAAGAATCCATATTGTGAAAATGACTATACTACCCAAAGCAATCTACATATTCAATACAATCCCTAGCAAACTACCAAGGGCATTCTTCACAGAATTAGAACAAAAAATTTAAAATTTGTATGGAAACACAAAAGACCCTGAATAGCCAAAGCAACCTTGAGAAAGAAAAATGGAGCTGGAGGAATCAGTCTCCCAAAATTCAAACTATACTACTAAGTTTTTTCTTTATATAGAGTGAGTCGTGTATTTTTTTGTGTCTGACCCCTTTCATTTCACATTACATATGTGATTCTTCCATGTTGTTTTAACAATAGTTCAATGTTTTCATTGCTGTGTGGTAGTCTGTTGTGTGAATATACTGCAAAATTTTCTTCATGCTAAATAAATATTTCTTAGTTGCTTTAGGTGTAAGGTTAGGTTGTTTATTTAAGATGTTCGTTGTTTCCTGAGGTAAGATTGTATTGCTAGAAACTACCCTCTTAGAACAGCTTTTGTTGTGTCACATAGGTTTTGTATCATCAAATTTCATTGTCATTTGCCTCTAGGTATTTTTTTATTTCCTCTTCGATTGCTTCAGTGATCCATTGGTGGCTTAGTAGCATATGGTTTAGCCTCCATGTGTTTGTGTTGTTTACAATTTTTTCCTGTACCTGATTTCTAATCTCATAGCATTGTAGTTGGAAAAGATGCTTGACATGATTTTAATTTTCTTAAAATTACAGAAGCTTGATTTTTGGCCCAAAATGTGATCTATCCTGGAGAATGTTCCATGTGCCCTTGAGAAGAAAGTATCTTCTGCTGCTTTCAGTTAGAATGCTCTCTACATATCAATTACATTTATCTGGTCTAATGTGCCTTTTAAGGCTTGTTTCCTTATTAATTTTCTCTCTAGATGATGTGCCCATTAATGGAAGAGGTGTGTTAAAGTCCCCCACTATTATTGTGTAACTGTCTATTTCCCCTTTTATGGCTGTTAGCATTTGCATTATATATTGTGGTATTCCTATGTTTGGTGTACATATATTTACAATTGTTGTATCTTCTTCTTGGATTGATCCCTTAATCATTTTGCAGTGTCCTTGTCTCTTGTAACAGTCTTTATTTTAAAGTCTACTTTGTCTGATATGTGTATTGCTACTCCAGTTGTTTTTGATTTCTATTTGCATGGAATAACTTTTTCCATTCCCTCACTTTCAGTCTGTATGTCTCCCCAGGTCTGAAGTGGGTCTCTTGTAGACAGCATATATATACATGGGTCTTGTTTTTGTATACATTCAGTCAGTCTATGTCTTTTGGTTGGAGCATTTAATTTTTTTTAACATTTTTATTGGAGTATAACTGTTTTACAATGTTGTGTTAGTTTCTGCTTTACAACAAAGTGAATCAGTTATACATATACATGAGTTCCCATAACCCTTCCCTCCTGCATCTGCCTCCCTCCCACCCTCCCTATCCCACCCCTCTAGGTGGTCACATATCACCTAGCTGATCTCCCTGTGCCATGTGGCTTCTTCCCACTAGCTATCCACCTTACATGACATTTTTTTCTAAGATTCCATATATATATGTGTTAGCATACAGTATTTGTTTTTTTCCTTCTGACTTACTTCACTCTGTATCACAGACTCCAGGTCTATCCACCTCATTACAAATAACTCAGTTTCATTTCTTTTTATGGCTGAGTAATATTCCATTGTATATATGTGCCACATCTTCTTTATCCATTCATCTGTTGATGGACACTTAGGTTGCTTCCATGTCTTGGTTATTGTAAATAGAGCTAAAATGAACATTTTGGTACATGACACTTTTCGAATTATGGTTTTCTCTGGGTATATGCCCAGTAGTGGCATTGCGGGGTCATATGGTAGTTCTATTTGTAGTTTTTTAAGGAACCTCCATACTGTTCTCCATAGTGGCTGTATCAATTTACATTCCCACCAGCAGTGCAAGAGTGTTCCCTTTTCTCCACACCCTCTCCAGCATTTATTGTTTCTAGAGTTTTTGATGATGGCCATTCTGACCAGTGTGAGATCATATCTCATTGTAGTTTTGATTTGCATTTCTCTAATGATTAATGATGTTGAGCATTCTTTCATGTGTTTGTTGGCAATCTGTATACATTCTTTGGAGAAATGTCTATTTAGGTGTTCTGCCCACTTTTGGATTGGGTTGTTTGTTTATTAGATATTGAGCTGCATGAGTTGCTTATAAATTTTGGATATTAATCCTTTGTCAGTTGCTTCATTTGCAACTATTTTCTCCCATTCTGAGGGTTGTCTTTTGGTATTGTTTATGGTATCCTTTGATGTGCAAAAGCTTTTAAGTTTGATTAGGTTCCATTTGTTTATTTTTGTTTTTATTTCCATTTTTCTAGTACGTGGGTCAAAAAGGATCTTGCTGTGATTTATGTCATAGAGTGTTCTGCCTATGTTTTCCTCTGAGAGTTTGATAGTGTCTGGCCTTACATGTAAGGCTTTAATCCATTTTGAGTTTGTTTTTGTGTATGATATTAGGGAGTGTTCTAGTTTCATACTTTTACATGTACCTGTCCAGTTTTCCCAGCACCACTTATTGAAGAGGCTGTCTTTTCTCCACTGTATATTCTTGCCTGCTTTATCAAAGATAAGGTGACCATATGTGTGTGGGTTTATCTCTGGGCTTTCTATCCTGTTGCATTGATCTATATTTCTGTTTTTGTGCCAGTACCATACTGTCTTGATTACTGTAGCTTTGTAGTATAGTCTGAAGTCAGGGAGCCTGATTCCTCCAGCTCCGTTTTTTGTTCTCAAGATTGCTTTGGCTATTCAGGGTCTTTTGTGTTTCCATACAAATTGTGAAATTCTTTGTTCTAGTTCTGTGAAAAATGTCAGTGGTAGTTTGATAGGGATTACAATGAATATGTAGATTGCTTCGGGTAGTAGAGTCATTTTCACAATGTTGATTCTTCCAATCCAAGAATATGGTGTATCTCTCCATCTCTTTGTATCATCTTTAATTTCTTTCATCAGTGTCTTATAATTTTCTGCATACAGGTCTTTTTTCTCCTTAGGTAGGTTTATTCCTAGATATTTTATTCTTTTTGTTGCAATGGTAAATGGGAGTGTTTTCTTAATTTCCCTCTCAGATTTTTCATCATTAGTGTATAAGAATGCCAGAGATTTCTGTGCATTAATTTTGTATCCTGCTACTTTACCAAATTCATTGATTAGCTCTAGTAGTTTTCTGGTAGCATCCTTAGGATTCTCTAAGTATAGTATCATGTCATCTGCAAACAGGGACAGCTTTACTTCTTCTTTTCTGATTTGGATTCCTTTTATTTCTTTTTCTTCTCTGATTGCTGTGGCTAGCACTTCCAAAACTATGTTGAATAAGAGTTGTGAGAGTGGGCAACCTTGTCTTGTTCCTGATATTAGTGGAAATGGTTTCAGTTTTTCACCATTGAGGATGATGTTGGCTGTGGGTTTGTCACATATGGCCTTTATTATGTTGAGGAAAGTTCCCTCTATTCCTACTTTCTGCAGGGCTTTAATCATAAAAGGGTGTTGAATTTTGTCAAAAGCTTTCTCTGCATCTATTGAGATGATCATATGGTTTTTCTCCTTCAGTTTGTTGATATTATGTATCACGTTGATTAATTTGTGTATATTGAGGAATCCTTGCATTCCTGGGATAAACCCCACTTGATCATGGTGTATGATAGTTTTAATGTGCTTTTGGATTCTGTTTGCTAGTATTTGTTGAGGATTTTTGCATCTATGTTCATCAGTGATATTGGCCTGCAGTTTTCTTTCTTTGTGCCGTCTTTGTCTGGTTTTGGTATCAGGGTTATGGTGGCCTCATAGAATGAGTTTGGAGTGTTGCTCCCTCTGCTATCTTTTGGAAGAGTTTGAGAAGGATGGGTGTTAGCTCTTCTCTGAATGTTTCATAGAATTTGCCTGTGAAGCCATCTGGTCCTTGGCTTTTGTTTGTTGGAAGATTCTTAACCACAGATTCAATTTCACTGCTTGTGATTGTTCTGTACATATTTTCTATTTCTTCCTGGTTCAGTCTTGGAAGGTTGTACTTTCCTAAGAATTTTTCCATTTCTTCCACTTTGTCCATTTTATTGGAATACAGTTGCTTGTAGTAAACTCTAATAATCTTTTGTATTTCTGCAGTGTCAGTTGTTACGTCTCCTTTTTCACTTCTAATTCTATTGATTTGAGTCTTCCATTTTTCTTGATGAGTCTGGCTAATGGTTTATCAATTTTGTTTATCTTCTCAAAGAACCAGATTTTAGTTGTATTGATCTTTGCTATCGTTTCCTTCATTTCTTTTTCATTTATTTCTGATCTGATCTTTATGATTTCTTTCTTTCTGCTAAATTTGGGTTTCTTTGGTTCTTCTTTCTCTAATTTCTTTAGGTGCCAAGTTAGGTTGTTTATTCGAGATGTTTCCTGTTCCTTAAGGTAGGATTGTATTGCTATAAAATTCCCTCTTAGAACTGCTTTTGCTGCATCCCATAGGTTTTGGGTTGTCATGACTCCATTGTCATTTGTTTCTAAGTGTTTTTTGATTTCCTCTTTGATTTATTCAGTGATCACTTCACTATTAAGTAGCATATTGTTTAGCCTCCATGTGTTGGTATTTTTTACAGATCTTTTCCTGTAATTGATATCTAGTCTCATAGCACTGAGGCCGGAAAAGATACTTGATATGATTTCAATTTTCTTAAATTTACCAAGGCTAGTTTGTGACCCAAGATATGATCTATCTTGGAGAATGTTCCATGAGCACTTGAGATAAATGTGTATTCTGTTGTTTTTGGATGGAATGTCCTATAAATATCAATTAACTCCATCTTGTTTAATGTATCATTTAAAACTTGTGTTTCCTTATTTATTTTCATTTTGGATAATCTGTCCACTGGTGAAAGTAAGGTGTTAAAGTCCCCTACTATGATTGTGTTACTGTTGATTTCCCCTTTTATAGCTGTTAGTATTTGCCTTATGTATTGAGGTGCTCCTATGTTGGGTGCATAAATATTTACAATTGTTATATCTTCTTCATGGATCGATCCCTTGATCATTATGTAGTGTCCTTCTTTGTCTCTTGTAATAGTCTTTATTTTAAAGTCTATTTTGACTGATAGGAGAATTGCTACTGCAACTTTCTTCTGATTTCTATTTGCATGGAATATCTTTTTCCATCCCCTCACTTTCAGTCTGTATGTGTACCTAGGTCTGAAGTGGGTCTCTTGTAGACAGCATATATATGGGTATTGTTTATGTATCCATTCAGTCAGTCTGTGTCTTTTGGTGGGAGCATTTAATCCATTTACATTTAAGGTAATTAACAATATGTTTGTTCCTATTATCATTTATTTAATTGTTTCAGGTTTGTTCTTGTAGGTCTTTTCCTCTTCTTGTGTTTCTTAGCTAGAGAAGTTCCTTTAGCATTCATTGTAAAGCTGGCTTGGTTGTGCTGTACTCTCTCAGCTTTTGCTTGTCTGTAAAGTTTTAATTTCTCCCTCAAATCTGAATGAGATCCTTGCTGGGTAGAGTAATCTTGTTTGTAGGTTTTTCTCCTTCATCACTTTAAATATGTCCTGCCACTCCCTTCTGGTTTGCAGAGTTTCTGCTGAAAGATCAGCTGTTAACCTTATGGGGATTCCCTTCTGTGTTATTTGTTGTTTTTCCCTTGCTGCTTTTAATATGTTTTCTTTGTATTTAATTTTTGACAGTTTGATTAATATGTGTCTTCGCGTGTTTCTCCTTGGATTTATCCTGTATGGGACTCTCTGTGCTTCCTGGACTTGATTGACTATTTCCTTTCCCATATTAGGGAAGTTTTCAACTATAATCTCTTCAAATATTTTCTCAGTCCCTTTCTTTTTCTATTCTTCTTCTGGGACCCCTATAATTCGAATGTTGGTGCATTTAATATTATCCCAGAAGTGTCTGAGACTGTCCTCAGTTCTTTTAATTCTTTTTTCTTTATACTGCTCTGCAGTAGTTATTTCCAATCTTTTATCTTCCAGGTCACTTATCCGTTCTTCTGTCTCAGTTATTCTGCTATTGATCCAATCTAGACTATTTTTAATTTCATTTATTGTGTTGTTCATGGTTGCTTGCTTCCTCTTTATTTCTTCTAGGTCCTTGTTAAATGTTTCTTGCATTCTGTGTATTCTATTTCCAAGATTTTAGATCATCTTTACTATCATTATTCTGAATTCTTTTTCATGTAGACTGCCTATTTCCTCTTCATTTGTTATGTGTGGTGGGTTTTTACCTTGCCCTTTCATCTGCTGTGTGTTTTTCTGTGTTTTCATTTTGCTAACTGAGTTTGGGGTCTCCTCTTTACATTCTGCATGTTCGTAGTTCCCGTTGTTTTTGGTGTCTGTCCCCAGTGGCTAAGGTTGTTTCAGTGGGTTGTGTAGGTTTCCTGGTTGGAGGGACTAGTGCCTGTGTTCTGGTGGATGAGGCTGGATCTTGTTTTTCTGGTGGGCAGGCCCACGTCTGGAGCTGTGATTTGTGGTGTTGGTAGCCTCATTATGATTTAGGCATCTTCTCTGCTAATGAATGGGGCTGTTGTCCTGTCTTGCTAGTAGTTGGGCATAGGGTGCCCAGCACTGTAGCTTGCTGGTCATTGAGTGAAGTTGGGTCTTGGTGTTGAGATGGAGAAATCTGGGGGATTTTTGCCATTTGATATTACGTGTAACTGGGAGGTCTCTTGTGGACCAGTGTCCTGAAGTTGGTTCTCCCACCTCAGAGATACAGCCTTGATGCCTGGCTGAAGCACCAAGAGCCTTTAATGCACAAGGCTCAGAATAAAAGGGAGAAAAAATAGAAAGGAAAGGAAGGAAGGAAGGAAGGAAGGAAGAAAGGAAGGAGCAAAGGGAGGAAGGAAAGAAGGAAGAAGGAGAGAATGGAAAAAAGGAAGGAAGAAAGGAAGAAAGCAAGGAATGAAGCAAGGAAGAAAGAAAGGAAGGAAGGAAGAGAAAGGAAGAAAAGAAGGAAGAAAGAAAGGAAGGAAGGAAGGGAGGAAGGAAGGAAGAAAGGAAGAAAGGAAGGAAGTGAGGAAGGAAGGGAGGAAGAAAGAGAGGAAGGAAGGGAGAATGAAGGGAGGAAGAAAGAGAGGAAGACAGGTAGAAAGAAGGAAAGAAAGGAAGGAAGGAAGGAAGGAAGGAAGGAAGGAAGGAAGGAAGGAAGGAAGGAAGGAAGGAAGAAAGAAAGAAAGAAAGAAGATAAAGTGGGATAAAATAAAGTTATTAAAATACAAAGTAATTCTTTAGAAGAAAAATTTTAAAAAGAGAAAAAAACCGTTAGGTCAGAATTCTAGGACAAATGGTGAAAACAAAGCTATACAGACAAAATCTCATACAGCAGCACACATATACACACTTACAAAAAGAGGAAAAGGGGAAAATAATAATATATCTTGCTCCTAAATCCACCTCCTAACTTGGGATGATTCGCTGTCTATTCAGGTATTCCACAGATTCAGAGCACTTCAAGTTGATTGTGGAGATTTAATTCGCTGCTTCTGAGGCTGCTGGGAGAGAATTCCCTCTCTCCTCTTTGTTTGCACAGCTCCTGGGGTTCAGCTTTGGACCTGGCCTCGCCTCTGTGCGTAGGTCGTCCGAGGGTGTCGGCTCTTCGCTCAGACAGGACGGGGTTAAAGGCGCAGCTGAATTGGGGGCTCTGGGACAGCCTGGGGGGAGGGAGGGGCATGGATGCAGGGCGAGCCCACGGCGGCAGAAGCCTGTGTGACACTGCACCAGCCTGAGGCACGCTGCGCTTTCTTCCGTGGAAGCTGTCCCTGGATCCTGGGACCCCCGCATTGTCGGGCTGTACAGGCTCCCAGGAGGGGAGGTGTGGAGAGTGACCTGTGCTTTCATACAGGCCTCTTGGTGGTGGCAGCGCAGCCCTAGCATCCCATGCCCGTCTCTGGTGTCCGCGCCAACAGCCATGGCTCGTGCCCGTTTCTGGAGCTCCTTTATGCAGTGCGCTTAATCCCCTCTCCTCGCACCAGGAAACAAAGATGCAAGAAAATGTCTCTTGTCTCTTCGGCAGCTCCACACTCGTTTCTGGAGCTCCTTTAGGCGGTGGGCTTAATCCCCTCTCCTCGCGCCCCAGGAAGCAATGAGGGAAGAAAAGTTCTCTTGCCTCTTCAGTAGCTCCAGACTTCTCCCGGAATCCTTCCCGGCTAGCCGTGGTGAACTAACGCCTTCAGGCTGTGTTCATGCAGCCAACCCCAGTCCTCTCCCAGCTTCCGACTGAAGCCCGAGCCTCAGCTCCCAGCCCCCGCCCATCCCAGTGGGTGAGCAGACAAGCCTTTCGGGCTGGTGAGTGCAGGTCGGCCCTGATCCTCTGCGGGACTCTCTCTGCTTTTCCCTCTGCACCCCTGTTGCTGTGCTCTCCTCTGTGGCTCTGAAGCTTCCCCCCCACCACCCACAGTCTCTGCCCATGAAGGGATTTCTAGTGTGTGAGAACCTTTCTTCCTTCAAGCTCCCTCCCACTGCAGATCCCATCCCTATTCTTTTGTCTCTCTTTATTCTTTTTTCTTTTGCCTTACCCAGGTACGTGGGGTGTTTCTTGCCTTTTGGAAGGTCTGAGGTCTTCTGCCAGCGTTCAGTGGGTGTTCTATAGGATCATTTCCTCGTTTAGATGTATTTCTGATGTATCTGTTGGGAGGAAGTGGCTCTCCCCGTCTTACTCTTCCACCATCTTCTCTCCGATCCTTAAGTTTGTTTTCTATGTCTGTGAGTCTGTTTCCATTTTGTAAATAAGTTCATTTGTATCATTTTTTAGATTACACATATAAGTGATATATGATATTTGTCTTTCTGTATCTGACTTACTTCACTTAGTGTGATAATCTCTAGGTCCATCCATGTTGTTGCAAATGGCATTATTTTATTTTTTTTCTTTTTCCATTCATCTGTCAATGGACATTTAGGTTGCTTCCATGTCTTGGCTATTATAAATAGTGCTGCTATGAACATTCAGGTACATGTATCATTTTGAATTAGAATTTTTGTCTTTTCCAGATATATACCCAGGTGTGGGATTGCTGGATCATATGGAAACTCTATTTTTAGTCTTTAAAGAAACTTCCATACTATTTTCCATAGTTGCTGCAACAAGTTACATTCTCACCAACAGTGTAGGAAGGTTGTCTTTTCTCCAGACCCTTTCCAGCATTTATTATTTGTAGACTTTTTAATGATGGCCATTCTGACTGGTGTGAGGTGACACCTCATTGTAGTCTCAATTTGCATTTCTTTAATAATTAGAGATGTTGAGCATCTTTTCATGTTCCTGTTGGCTGTCTTTATGTCTTCTTTGGAGAAATGTCTATTTAGGTCTTCTGCCCATTTTTTGATTGGGTTGTTTGGTTTTTTGTAATTGAGTTGTATGAGCTGTTTGTATATTTTGGAAGTTAAGCCCTTGTTGGTCACATCATTTGCAAATATTTTCTCCCAATCTGTAGGCTGTCTTTTCATTTTCTTTATGGTTTACTTTGCTGTGCAAAGGCTTATAAGTTTGATTAGGTCCCATTTGTTTATTTTTGTTTTTATTTCTATTGCCTTAGGAGGCTGATCTAAGAAACTATTACAATTTATGTCAGAGAATGTTTTGTCTATGTTCTCTTCTAGGAGTTTTACAGTGTCATGTCTTATATTTAAGTCTTTAAGCCATTTTGAGTTTATTTTTGTATATGGTATGAGGGAATGCTCTTACTTCATTGATTTAAATGTTGCTGTCCAGCTTTCCCAACATCACTTGCTGCAGAAACCGTCTTTTCCCCATTGTTTATTCTTGCCTCCTTTGTCAAAAATTAATTGACCATAGGTGTGGGGGTTCATGTCTGGGCTCTCTATTATGTTCCACTGATCCATATGTTTGTTATTGTGCCAATACCACCCTGTTTTGATTACTGTAGCTTTGTAGTATTGTCTGAAGTCTGGACATCATGCCTCCAGCTATGTTCTTTTTCCTCAAAATTGCTTTGGAAATTCTGGATCTTTTGTGGTTCCATATTATTCTAGTTCTGTGAAAAATCTCATGGGAAATTTGCTAGGGATCACATTAAAACAGATGTCTGCTTGTTAGTCTTGTATTCTGTTATCATGCTGAATTCTTTTAATCTAGTAGTTTTTGTGTGGAGTTTTTAGGAGCTCTCTCTATATTATCATATCTTTTGCATATAGTGACTGTTTTACCTCTTCCCTTCCATTTTGGATACATTTTATTTTCTTTTTTCTTGTCTTATTTCTGCGGCTAGGACTTCCAATACTATGTTAAATAGAAGTGGTGAGTGTGGACATTTTCGTCTTGTTCCAGATTTTAGCATGAAGGCTTTTAGCTTTTCACTGTGAATATTGTTGGCTGTGGGTTTGTCATAAGTAGCTTTTATTAGATTGTGATATATTCCCTCTATACCCACTTTGTTGATAGTTTTTACCATGAATGGATGTTGAATTTTATCAAATACTTTTTCTGCATCTATTGAGATTGTCACGTGGTTTTTGTCCTTTCTTTTGTTATGTGGTGTATCACATTGATTGATTTGCATATGTTGAAAAATCCTTGTGACCCTGAGATGAATACAACTTGATCATGTTTTTGTGTTCTTGGATTCTGTTTACTAATATTTTGTTAAGAATTTTTGCATCTATTCATCAAAAATATTGGCCTGTAATTTTCTTTTTTGGTAGTGTCTTTGTCTGGTTTTTGTATCAGGGTGATGGTGGCTTCATAGAATGAATTTGAGAGTGTTCCCTATTCTTCAATCTTTAGGAAGAGTTGAGAAGGATTGGTTTAAATTTTTCTTTGTATCTTTGGTAAAATTCCCCAGTGAAGCCATCTAGTCCTGGACTTTTGCTTGTAGTGAGTTTTTAAAAATAAAGATTCTATATTACTTCTAGTGATACATCTGTTCAAATTATCTATTTCTTCTTGATTCAGGTTTGGCAGGCTCTATGTTTCTAGAAACTTGTCCATTTCTTGTAGTTTGCCCAATTTGTTGGCATATATCTATTCATAGTACTCATTATTTTTTGTATTTCTGTAGTATTGGTTGCTATTTCTTCTCTTTCATTTCTTATTTTGTTTATTTGGGTCCTCTCTCTTTTTTTCTTGTTGAGCCTAGCTAGAGGTTCATTGATTTTGTTTATCTTTTCAAAAAAACCACCTCTAATTTTTATTGATCTTTTCAAATTTTTTATTTCTAGTTTATTTATTTCCTCTCTGATCTTTATTATTTCCCTCCTTCTGCTGACTCTAA
Source organism: Kogia breviceps (assembly GCF_026419965.1). Taxonomy (NCBI): domain Eukaryota; kingdom Metazoa; phylum Chordata; class Mammalia; order Artiodactyla; family Physeteridae; genus Kogia; species Kogia breviceps. Next base: position 31,241,543 of record NC_081326.1, read on the forward strand.
GTTTTGTTTGTTCTTCCTTTTCTAATTCTTTTAGGTGAGAACTTAGGTTGTTTGAGATTTTTCTTGTTTCTTGAGGGAGGCCTGTATCACTATGAACTTCTCCTTAAGACTGCTTTTCCTGCATCTTATAGATTTTGTAAGGTTGTGTTTTCATTGTCATTTGTCTCAAGGTATTTTCTGATTTCCATTTTGGTTCATTCTTGACCCATTGGCTTTTAAGCTTTCAGCTGTGGGTTTGTCATAAATGGCCTGGTTTGAGATATGTTCCCTCTATACCAACTTTGATGAGAGTTTTTATCATGAATAAATGTTAAATTTTGTTAAATGCTTTTTCTGTGTCTATTGAGTTAATTATGTGATTTTTATCCTTTGTTTTGTTAATTTAGTGTATCCCATTGTTTGATTTGTGGATATTGAATCCTGCTTGCATCACTGAAATAACTGAATAATCCTGCTTGCATTACTGAATAATAATAATAAATATTATTTATTAATAATAAATAATAATAATTGATCATGGTATATTATCCTTTTAATATATTGTTGAGTTCAGTTTGCTAATATTTTGCTGGGGATTTTTGCATCTGTATTCATAAGAGATACTGGTCTGTAATTTTCCTTTATTTTGATAGTGTCTTTTTCTGGTTTTATTACCAGGGTATTTGGTGTATTCCCTCATCTTCAATTTTTTGGAATAGTTTGAGAAGGATAGGTGTTAGCTCTTCTTTATATGTTTGGAATAATTCCTCTGTGGAGGCTTTCAGTCCTGGATTTTTGTTTGCCTGGAGATTTTATGCTTACTGATTCAATTTCACTACTAGTGATCAGTGTTCAGATTGTCTATTTCTTCCTAATTCAGTATTACAAGATTATATGTTTCTAGGAATTTATCCATTCCTTCTAGGTTGTCTAATTTGTTTACATATTCTCATGACTCTGTATATCTGTGGTATCAGTTGTAATTTCTCCTCTATCATTTCTTATTTTATTTGGGTCCTCTCTCTTTTTTTCTTAGTAAGCCTGCATAAAAGCTTATCAATTTTACTTATCCTTTCAAAAAACCAGCTCTTGGTTTCTTTGATCTTTTCTATTGATTTTTGGTTACTATTTTATTTATTTAATCTCTGATCATTACTACTTTCTTCCTTCTGCTGACTTTGGGCTTTGTTCTTTTTTCTAATTCCTTTAGATGGTATGTTATATTGTTTATTTGAGATTTTTCTTGTTTCTTGAGGTAAGCTTGTATTGCTATAAACTTCCCTCTTAGAACTGCTTCTCTTTAAATTTTATATATATATATTTATTTATTTATGGCTGAGTGGGGTCTTTGTTGCTGCATGTGGGCTTTCTCTAGTTGTGGTGAGTGGGGGCTATTCTTTGTTGCAGTGCATGGGCTTCTCATTGTTGTGGCTTCTCTTGTTTTGGAGCATGGGCTCTAGGTGTGTAGGCTTCAGTACTTGTGGCTCATGGGCTTAGTTGCTCTCTGGAAGGTGGGAACTTCCCAGACCAGGGCTTGAACCCGTGTCCCCTGCATAGGCAGGTGGGTTCTTAAACACTGTGGCATCAGGGAAGCCCTATAATTGCTTTTGCTGCATCTCATAGATTTAGGAAATTTGTGTTTTTATTTTAATTGTCTTAAGGTGTTTCCTGATTTCCTCTTTCATTTCTTCACTGACCTGTTTGTTTTTTAGTAATGTATTGTTTAGTCTCCATGTGTTTGTGTTTTTCCCAGTTTTCTTCCTGTGATTGAATTCTAGTTTCTTAATATTGTTGTATGAAATTATTGATATAATTTCAATTCTCTTAAATTTGTTGAGACTTGTATTGTGGCCTAGCATGTACTCTATCCTGGAGAACATTTCATCTGCACTTGAAAACAATATGTATTCTCCCTTTGTTGGATGTTGTGTCCTGTAGATATCTTGGAAATCCAACTGATCTAATGTGTCATTTAACCACTGTTTACTCATTTATTTTCTGTCTGTATGATCTGTCCATTGATGTAAACGGGGTGTTAAAGTCCCCTATGACTATTGTATTATTGTCAGTTTCCTCTTTTATGGTTGTTAGTATTTACTTTATGTATTTAGGTGCTCCTGTATTAGGTGCATATATGTTAAGGAATATAAGAGGATATACTCTTCTTTTATTGATATCTTTATCATTATATGATGCCCTTCTTTGTCTTTTGTTGTAGACTTTTAAAAAATCTATTTTGTCTCATATGAGTATTGCTACCCTGCTTTCTTGTTGTTTCCATTTGCAATTTCAGTCTTTGTGTATCTTTATCTCTGAAAAGAGCTTATGGTAAGCAGCATATTGAAGGGTCTTTTTTTTTTTTCATTCAATCAGCCACCACCCTATGTCTTTTGATTGGAGCATTTAGTCCATTGACATTTAATAAGTACATAGGTATGTATCTTTGTCATTTTTAAACTTGTTTTTCTGGTTGTTTTTGTAATCCTTCTCTGTTCTTTTCTGCTTCTTTTAGTTTCTTCCTTTGTGGTTTGAAGATTTTCTTTGGTGGTATGCTTATGTTGCTTCATATCTAGTTTTTGTGTATCTATTTTAAGTTTTTGATTTGTGGTTACCACGGGGTTCATATATGTTGATGTATAACTATATCTATTTGTTTTAAAATGAGAGAAGTTTAAGTTCATACACTTTCTAAAAGATATATATTTTTACTCCCTTCCCCTCTTTTTGTGTTTTTTATGTCACATTTTATATCTTCATGTCTATACCTTAACTGTTTATTGTAGTTATAGTTAATTTTACAACTTAAGTCTTCTAATCTTTAAACTAACTTATTTAAATGATTGATCTACAGTCTTTGCTATGAGTTTGCTTTTACTTAGTGGGATTTTTCCTCTCCTATAAATTCTTACTTCTTGTTGTAGTTTTTCCTTTTTCACTTAGAGAAGTCCCTTTACACTTCTTGTCAGGTTGGTTTAGTATTGATTAACATTTTAAGTTTTTGCTTGCCTTCCCCTTGTTTTGAGGCAGGGTTTGGTCAGAGTTGGCTCTGTTCTATGTGTGCACTCTCTTCTTGCAACAGCAGTCTTTTCCCTAATGGAGAACTGTACTGGAACAAGAGGGGCTGGAACAGGCTTCTGGAACATGTTGGGATGCACACCACTGGGTTGGTCACAGGAAATTGGCTAGAGACTAGAGGAGTTTTTAGTCTGCTTCTTTTGCTTTGTTCATGTACACATGCTCTTCATGAGCAGAGTCTTGGTTTCTTATACCCATCTGTTAAGTCCCATGGGTCTTCAAACCAGCTAAGGAGACTCATCTTCCCAGAGTTGGACCCCAGGGTTGGGGTGCCCAATATTTTCTCAAACCCTTACTCCCTAGGGAGGATCCCCAAGCTTATGATATTCTCCCCTTCTTCTGTATCCATTGCTAGGGATGCAGACCCCAACACAATCATTTCTCCTTCTTTCTCACTTAATTCTGTGTGGATCTTTGTTTACAGCCTTGTTGTAGAGGAGCCTTACTGCCAGTCTCCAATTTGTTTTCAGTGAGACTTACTCCACATGTATTTTTGATGTGTTTGTTGGGGGGGGAGTTAGGTCAGTGTCCTCCTGCTCTGCCATTTTGATCTCCCTCCCTATTGTTATTTGTTAAAATCTAACATTTACATAACAGAAAAGTAAATGGTGCAGAATAATCTATAATTTATGTAAACATATATTTCTCATATTTTAAAGTTAAGGTAATGACACATGTATAGTTTCTTTTTAATATGTTGTATTATTATGGTGTTTGGTTTGATACGACTGTGTCCCAGACTGGCTTCCTAAAATGGTGCTAACAATAAACTCATACATATATGGTCAACTAATATTTTACAAGGGGGCTAAATATACACAATGGGGAAATGCTAGTCTCTTCAATAAATGGTGTTTGGAAAACTGGATATTCACATGCAAAAGAATGAAACTGTACCCTTATACCACTCAGAAAAGTTAACTTGAAATGGATTAAATAATTAAATGTAAGACCTGAATCCATAAAACTCCTAGAAGAAAACATAGGGAGAAGTCTCCTTGACATTGATCTTGGCAATGATTTTTCAGGATGTGACACCAAAAGCACAAGCAACAAAAGAAAAATAAACAAGTGAGACTACATGAAACTAAAAAGCTTCTGCATAGCAAAAGAAACAATCAATAAAAAGAAAGACAATCAATGGAATGGGGGAGACATTTGAAAATCATGTATCTGATAAGGAGTTAGTATCCAAAATACATAAAGAAATCATACAACTCAAAAGCAAAACAAAACAAACAAACAAAAACAATGCACAAATAGACATTTTTTCCTGAAAAGGTGTGCAAATGGACAACAGGTACCTAAAAAGGTACTCAGCATTAATAATCATCAGGGAAATGCAAATCAAAATCATAATGAGATATCAGTTCATATCTGTTAGGTTAACTATTATTTTTTTTTAAAGTTGTGTTAGAATGTGGAGAAAAAGAACCCTTGTGCAATGTTGGTGGAAATGTAAATTGGTTCAGCTACTGTGAAAAACAGTATGGAAGTCCCTCATTGTTGAATGACTACCAAGATCAAGATAATTAATACATCCATCACCTCACATAGTTAACCTTTTTTTGGTGGTGAGAATGCTTAACATCTTAATTTAATAAATTTTGAATTATTTTGGAGCAAGGACAATATCTTATTTACCTTTGAACCTCACAAATTGACTAATACTACTTGAACAGAATAAATAAATACTCATGTTAAATACTTTTTCAAAAATACTTTTTCAAAAAATCATTGGGTTATGAAATTGATCCAAGTAGAAAAGTTTAATGAAAAAACATATTAAGGCTTATACTTAAAGTTTGGAGGTAGCACAATGTCAAAGTCTAAAATAAAATTCTATTAGAGCCTGTTATTAATTTGGGGGTAAATCAATTAAAATATATGCATATATATATATATATATATATATATATATATATATATATACATATATGTGCATGACACACATACATTCATATTGGGAAATTTTATATGTTACTAAATTTTAACTGATTATGAGTCCCATTCAGTTCTTCCTTTTTAAAACCACTTACACCATCACATGATATTCAATCCATTCGCTATACAGGATTGATCTACAGTATTTTGAGTACAGTACTTGGAAATTCTTTGTCAGGAATTTGTGCTACTAAAGCTTGATATGGAGCAAATTATCCTTGATTTCTCTCTTTCTGCCTTTTAAATATAGACTTCTTTTTCAAAGTAGGTGGTCATCTAGAAGGGTAGTTAACACTTCAGATCACCTAAACACTCCTTTTAAACAGTCCCAGCTAGTTCCTTCAACTACCTTCTTAATGTTGATACCCAGTCTAGATCTCTCTTCAAGTTCCCCGAGTCTTATTTATCACTGCCTAAGGGATACAAGATTTCTCTACTTGTTGTCTCAGAGGAACCTCAAATTCAGCACAAATAAAACTAAACTTATTACCATTACTCCTTGAGAGATATTATTTAGCTGTAATCAGCATCCATTTCTATTCTCTTCCTACATTTCAACACTTTCCCCCCTTCATATGGTATTAGAGGGGCTAATAGTCTAAACACTATATTTTAGAGATTCCTTTGTGGCTAGAGTGCTGGATGTGATTTAGGTTCTGCCAATGAAATGCATCATGAACTATTAGGAAGGTGGAGGCCATTCTTTTCTACAGTGTTAATGACAGAAAAGCATCTCCATCAGATGAGTTCTGGCACTCGGAGTCTACTATCCCACATGTGATGTTGGCAGCAGTGTCCTTACCTTGAGGTGGAAGCAGCAGTTATTCATCTTTGAATTCTGTTTCCTGCACCAAATGCTGACTGATACACACCTGAAATGGCTTCTAACTATGCAGGTTCTGTCTTAGAGAATGTCACCACCATCCAGACAACTACCTAACCCAGTCATATGCAGATGGGTCCCAGATCTAATTTTCTACCATTGAACTTTTCTGTTTCCATATCTTCATTGGACATATTGACTTATCTGACCCAGAGTCACCCCAAAACTGACACATCTAAAATAACCTTTTTCTCAAAAATCAGTTTAAGAAAATGAAACTGTTATTAACCAAGATAAACAATGTTATCAGTTGGATTGTCCTATATATTAACTGTAGTACTACATGTCTTCAAGGCACTTGGGTTTCAAATGCTAGACTCAATTTTCACTTTTCATCTTTCTTTTCTCATTGTCAATTATTCTCTGTTCAGGAACTTATCATTTTCACTGAATTATTCTTTCCTCGAAATTCATCCTATTTGTGTGACCACACTGATCTTCTTAAAACTCTACATTGAGTAATTCCCTTTTCTTCACAAACCTTCAGTGATTTCCTATTGACTATTTAATAAACTTGGAACAGTTTAGTCTTGCATTTAAACTTTTCCAGAATATTTTTACTTGAATTTATGTCTCTTTATTGAGATAGGATGGGATAGGTAATGTGGTGGTAATAGGCAGCTCCTAAATCTCAGTGACTTAAAACAAAAAATGCATGCTACATATCCCTATGGCTGAGCCAGTCCTCTGATTCACACTGTCCTTATTCTGAGGCCCAGACTGATAGAGCAACCACTTTTTGAAACACTGTTAGTCATTGTGGCTGTAGGAAAAGGAGCTCTCATTAATCTTGGACTAGAAGTAAATGTGTTGGGCAGAAGTAGTCACATGGTCAATCTTATCATTTTCCCATTCTTTTGTAAAGGTAGAGACAGAAATACAACTACTTCACTCTGCTACTCATTGTCTTCTTTAAACATTTTAGGGTAAAGAAAAAAAAAGATGAGAAATGTTATACATTTGAACAGAATGAGTTCCATAAAATAGAAAAATTAGCAGAAGTGAACCAGACAGGCAGAACATTTAGGAGTCTATAAACTATTGCTTATCCATCTTTTTGTAACTTAACAAAGTTGTTAAGTAACTCATTGATCTTCAAAAGACAAAAAATTTTGCATACTCTGAAGCCATCTTATCTTTATGCCAACAAATTGTGTATTGTGCGGAACTGAATCCTTCAGGAATCACTTGTTATGAAGGGGAAAACTTCAGCATCAGTTTTGTGATACTGACTTGTAATTAAATCACCTTGCAAGAGGAAAAAGATTGATAGCCTTACATTTTTTCATTTGATATATTTTTAATTGATTTCTTAAGTATCAGATAAAAGGACTATTAATGATATTTAAGCAAGATAAAAAGAATAGTAGTAAAATAAATATCCTGGAAATTTTATAGAAGCATTAGCCAGACAATACCTTTTCTCATTTCTAAGGGTTTTAAATATACTTTGCTGGTATAGGGATACGGATTCATCCTTCAGAGTTCCTCTTTCTCGTTCTTCCCATAAGCTCATATCACTGTCTATGGTTCTTATATCCACTTGCCGTTTCTTCTCCTTTAATCCCTTCTATTTTTCTTAATTCCTTAGGTAGCTCTTTCACACTTACTGATTCAGGTTCCCTTTCTCTTGGTAACTTTACAGTCCAAATTTCAAAAGCCTGAACCTTTACATGAAGTGAAGTCAGAGACTTAAGAAATTTATCCTGCTGCTGTTTCTTCATACTTACATCATCCCTACAACTTCAAAAGAGGAGTAAGTTTGGGTAGTTAGTAGATAATTTTAAAAGATTTCTGTTATTCAGAACCTATAAAATATAATGGTCACTGTTAGGGGTCTAAATATTGTACAAACTTTTTTGGTTAGTTTATAACTGACAGTAGCAGAAAAAGAAATCAAGATTTTGATCTCAAAGCCAATCTAGTTTGATTCTCAGTTCTACTACTTACAAAGGTATATTGGTAGATTTCTTAATTTCTTTGAACCTCAATTTTTTAAATCTGTAAAGTGAAGTTATAATACCTATATCATAGTGTTGTTTTCTTGAGAATTCAATAAGATAATTTGTGGACTGCACATATTATTAGATTTTTGGACCTGGAATATCTAAAATGAATTTATTTGTAGAACTTAAAAAATAAGTGTAATTAGGTAATTTATTCATAATTCTTAACCATTTTCAGTACCTACTCATTCAAATCCTGATTTTTAAGTTCAGGCTAAACTTTACTATATTTTCTGAGCTTGGCAGTAGATGGAGAGGTTGTTTACCACAGTGGTTATAAACATAAGATTTGGAGCAAACTGCATAGGTTTTAATGTCTATTTCTGCATTTGTAGATTTGTGACATTGAGCAAGTTGCTTAAGCTCTGTATGCCTTGGTTTCCTCATTTGAAAAATGATGATAGATAGTTCTTACTTAATAGATATGCTTTGAAGGTTAAGTGTATTAATTTTTCTAAAGGGCTTTTAATCCTTGAGGAGGTTGTGTTGGGGGAAAAAGATATATCCAAGAAAGAGCCAATGTTAGGTTGATTTGATGTCAAGAGTACCTTTAAAATTTTTTTTAAACTTTGTGATTCTCTCCTGTCTTCTCCTTTTGCTTTTCTCTATTCAGGTCTGAGCTTAAACATAATTTTCTTCCACAAACTGGTTGGATCTCACAGAGGAAGTTAGGTGATAACAGCATCTTTGTGGATTCTCTTTCCCTCAAATTCATAGGGTCATGAAGGGAAGGATTAGACTGTCTTATTCACCAATGAAACAGCTCCTAGCAGTGTGCCTGGCAATGTCTGTTGGAGAAGGCATTCTCTAATTCCTCACACTTCTCTTACTCAGTAGCACATGTACTATTCATTGGGAGGCTAATAGATGCAAATAAAAGAGAGTTTTGGGTTTCTTTTCTGGCCTGCTCATTTTCCCGGAAGATCTGAAATTCCTTCTGAAGCCCTGCAGATTTCTCCTTGCCACAGACAGGTAAAGAAATTACAGTCCCAACGGATGAATGAATTCGCACCGGGGTTTCTTACCAGCAAAAGACGTAATTTTTTCCACTCTCGAAGGAGAAAGGAAGCTTTTTCTGACAAGGAAAATTAAAGTTTGCTGCATCTTCTTTGAGATTTGAAGGTAGTTTAAATACAATCTCTTTTCAATTAAGGTTACCCCTGACAACGAGCTCCCACAGCGGAATCAGACTTCTGCTTTCTGATAGAGTGTCTTTCTGACACTTCCTTCAGAAGGATATTAAATCAGAATTTCAGATGCTTGTTAGATACACAGTGTTTTCCTCACAGAATTCAAATGACCTGATTATTTGTATATATTATTGGCTTCTCATTCAGCAATGCTGCTCAGCAGGAACTTTTCTCAAATTCTTTCCTGTCAGTGAGTGAGGATCCTTGGCAAGGGAAGTGAAATAACACTGATGGCATTCAGATAATATGCAAATTAAGCATTCTTACATACTTGCTTTCAATTATTTATCATCACTGAATAAGTCAGCATCAAATAAGACTTCATGTAAATATGGTCAAGTAAGACTTCATCATAATCATGAAGCATCCAGAGAGTAAGATAACAGAAGTAGAAAAAAGTCCTTGATTGTCTTGATCATAAATATACAAAAGAGAATTATGCATGACCATAGCCACACAAGCATATTCCTTTTCAATAATGCTAAAATGCCCAAGAGAAGAAACCCGCAGAAAGATTCCTGTTAATTCACATAGGAAAGCAGAAGAAGGTATCTGCAAAGGACCCTATATGCAGTTTCTGCCTGTGAAATTTGGAAATAAAACATCAAATATTTAACAACATTCAGATTCATCTAACAGGTCTAAATTTGGCAACCTCTTGTTAAGGTCAATACAATATTTACTGGTCATGATAAGCCAATTTTTAAGACATAATTTAAAATTCTATAACAAAGTCTGAATGTTATTTTGAATTTGTGGAGCCACCCTAAAGTTAGGACTTCTACTTCATCTATGAAAAATATAAGGTGAGTATCAGCAGTGTGAAATGTCAATTTTATGTGTCCTTAATTCTTTTCTGTAAGGATGGTGTCAATTATTTTTGTTCTGCCATTTATGTGGTGTCAGATAGTCAGTCAGTCAATGGCATTTAATGAGTATCTTCTATGTTCTCTAGTGAGGCATAAGAGAAAACAGCTACTCTTCTTGAGGAAATTACAATGAAATGGGAGAGATAAAGCAAACACATGAACAAATATATAATGTTTGTCATTGAGTCTTGGGCTAGTTTTCCAGTTAAAACAAAAAACTAAAACAAAAGAGGTTTAGGTTTTCCAGTTTCTTTTGTTTGAACGTTCAGAGGAAAATGTCACTTATTTTCAGGTGTATCTAGATGACTACCTGAACAAATATGAGGATTTATTTTAGGCATTCTAGGAACATTCCTTAGATTTTTAAAGTCAGTATGAGTTTAGTACTATTGAATTGTTCAGCAGGGTATATTTAAATACCCACATATAAACAGGAAATCTTGGCTTAGGTTCCTGAGGTTGGAACTTAAGATACAGGATACAATATCTCTAAACATGCTGGTGATTCTGTTTTCACAGTTTTGATGTTAGCACTTACCTGTTGACTAAATAGCATATTAGAAGTTACAAGTTGTAGGAAAGTGATGCATTCCTGATTTATTTTTCATGCTTCTATCAGATAGGTAAGATAAAAGTACATGGTTTCCTCAAAGTCTGATTTCTGAGCTATTGCCAATAAGGGCTACCAATGAAAGCTGTATGACTGTTCACTATATGAGCTGTTCCTACGGAAGGCATGGTACTGACTTTAAGGAAGACCAGTTTTTCATTCATTTCAAGTTTGTTCTCAGTGTCTTTCTGTTTGCCATCTGGCCCATCTTCTGCACCACATATTTCCTTACCCTGGTGGCAATACTTCTATTGCTCGAGTCCCTGACTGGATATTTTGGTAATGGGTTACCATTGTGAAGGAGCTTTACCTTCCAAATCTTCTCCCTTACCCCCGAATTCACCTAGTCTTTCAGGTGAGGCAAACTGACAAGTTAATCCACACTAATGTGCTAATGACTTTAATAGTTCATTATGATCTTTTAGTATTTGCATCCTAGTAAGGACTTCTGAAAATGACATGAATCTGTTTCTTTTACTGAAAAAACATTATGTGGATGACTGGGAGAGATCTTTCAGGGTAAGATGGCTTTCCTAGGGCCCTGAATTATTGCCCTCAGATGAGTTTTATTCTCGCTCTGATGGGATAACCATGTCGAGGACTAGAGTAGGAGATGATTTAGGGGAACATTTAATCTGTCCTCACTTTTCCATGTTGGTCATTGTATCACATCCTTCTCAATCCCCAATAGTTTATTACAGTCAGAGTAAAGTCTAAACTCTTCACTCTGGCTTTAGACTTTACTTCTGCTCACTTTCTGATTTCATTTTCTCTACTCTCCCCTTACCTATTCCTGGCCTAGACAGCCCAGGAATTATTAAGGCTGACACCTTCCCAGTATTCAAGTCTCCTATTAGATGCCAGTTCCTCAGAGAAGCCTTGTAAACAAGAACTTCTAAACTTCTTTCTCTCATCTGTTATATTTTCTTTATAACACTTCTATTTTCTGGAGTACTCAAGTTTTGTTTTGTTTTTTTAGAAATTTATTGTATGTTTTCTACTGCTGACTGAAAAAAAAAAGCACAGCATGAGAGTTGTGAGTTAAGTTTTATTTGGGGCAAAATGAGGACTATAGCCCAGGAGACAACATTTTGGATAGCTCTGAGAAACTGCTCCAAAGAGGTAGGGAGGAAGGTCAGAATAAATGTGATGTTGGTGAAGGAAGTGTACATGCAATCAAGCACATATTTTTTTGTGGAAGGTTTCTTCTAGTCTCCTGAAGGCTACTGCTAATCACGAGGAGCAGATGTCATCATGAAGGACTTTAGTGCTTTTCTAGATATGAGGAGATACAAGAATTGGGCTCATAAAATCATCTCCTGAAAATATCTAACTATCTGAAGATTGGTTCTGCCAGTTTTTCCCAGAGCACAGAGTGCCTCATTTTTGCTCTCCACCCTGAACTCCTTTCAAGGGGGTGTTGAAAGTCAGCAGCTGCAGTAGCTCATGATTTAATCTTAGTAGAGGTACGTGGCAAGTGCTGATGGCAAGTGCCAGTTTTTAATTGACACTACCATTGGAAGCTCTTGAGGTCTGAGACTTTATCTCATGACTGTTATATCTTGAGGGTCCAGAAAAATGCTAGACAAATTGTTGATGCTCAATGAATCTTTGGTAAAAATATGTTAGTTGAATATAGTGTATATAGTGTATAGTGTGATATATGCTGACTTAAAATCTGGTTAAGGAAAAAGAAAACACCCAGAATTATTGCTTCCTTGCAGACAACCTGACCCTATATTATAGAAGAAATGATTACTTTGTTACACTCTAAACCTCTTCACACAGAGTGGAATGTGAACATTTCTGTTCTTTGAATATCTTCATTTCTTAAGAGAGGAAACAAAGAAAGACTGACTACAAGTTAGGAAGAGCTAATTGCATCTGTTGGGAGGGAAAATGTGCAATAGATCATAGTGTAACTAGGAAATTATTGATAAATGATTACTACAGAAATGAAACTGCAGGGAAATAAGTCACTTCCCAGAAGCCTGTGGTAGTGAATAGTTCCTTCTTGATCCTTCCTGGAAACAGCAGAGTATGGAATAGAGGCTTGATTATGCTAAACACAAAAGTGTGAACAGAAACAGAAACTGGTGACAGACATAGCAGAGAGGCCATGGCAGCAAGCTCTGACTCCATGTTGGATGGTAGTTGATTAAGGCAGAGTCACAAGGAAGAACAATTGTTTGTACTTGCCATTATGGTGACAAGTGACCTACCTGCACAGACCCCAAACATCTTAGAGAGGGTCCTTACTTTTTGTCAGCTCCTCAGTAAGAAGGTTTCCCCTGCAATTACACTGGTTATTTTGAAGGTATATGAGATCTTATGGAGATGAAAACAGGAAAAGAAGAAAAATGGTAGGATTTTCTCCTTCATTTGAACTTTTATTTGTTCTTTATTTTTTTTCTTTTTTTGGGGTTATATTTGCTTCACTAATTTTCCAACCTTTCTGAATCTCTTCAGTAATCTGTCTCATTGTAAATTTGTGCTCACTGAGTATCATAACTGTAAGAAATCTCTATCAACTTGAAAGGTAAACAATGGTAAAACATTCATTTGTATTTCTTTGATTACTTTCAAGCTGAGCACATACATGTTTTGACAATTTCCTTCTTCCCTAGAGTATAACCCATTCATGTCATTTGTCTTTTTTTTCCCCATTACAGTGTTCCTATTCTTCTTCAATCTCAGTAGTTAAGATCATAAACTTTCTAGAGTCGATTTCCTGAGCCTCACTCTGGCCCTGCTACTTGTTATGAGACATCAACACCCAAGTTACAGAGTGACTGTATGCATGAGTTTTCATTTTTAAAATGGGGGAAAATAATCATTGCTATGTCTCAGAATAGTTGTGAGGAATAATTAGATAAAATATGTTAAGAGCTTACAGCACTGCCTGGCACATGTTATTTATTATTATTAGCTATTTAAATATTAAGTTTGTAGGTCTTTCTTTCTAACAAATATTTTTCTTCATTTGGTTTTTGCCTCTTTATTTCATCTGAAGTTTTGGCCTTCAAATGTATTCAATTTTAGATGGTTAGATTTGTTGATCTTTATGTTTTCCTCCAATACTTTCATGCTCAGAAAGTTTCCCTCAACCACAATTTTTGAAAGAATAGATTTTCATACACAATTTATAGTTTTCATCTTCCCTTTACTACTCCTCAATCTCCTGCTATCTGGCTTCAGTCTTCTCCAATGTTTTTTTTTTTTTTTTCACTTATTTTTGTTTTTAATTGTGGTAAAGTACACATAACATGTACTTTACCATCTTAATCATTTTAAGTGTACAGTTCAGTAGTATTAAGTACATTCACATCATTGTGCAATCTCCAGAACTCTGTTCATCATGCAAAACATAAATTAAAACCCATTAAACAACAACTTTTAATTCCCTACTTCTAACCCCATAGGCAACCACCATTATACATTTTGACTCTATAAATTTGACTGTTCTACCTCCTGTTATTGGAATCATAGAGCAGTTTGTCTTTTTATTCTGGCATATTTCTCATAGCATAATATCCTCAAGACACATCCATAATATAGCATGTGTCAGAACTTCCTTTCTTTTTAAGGCTGAATGATATTCCTTTGTATATGTATACCACATTTTATCCATTCATCCATGGATGGACATTTGTGTTGCTTCCACCTTTTGGCCATCATGAATAATGTTGCTATGAGCGTGGATGCACAAATATCTCCTTGAGACCCTACTTTCAATTATTTTGGTTATATACCCAGAAGTGAAAATGCTGGACTATATTGTAATTCTAATTTTTTGAGGAATTGACATACAGTTTTTCATAGCCAGTGTACCATTTTACATTTCCACCAAAAGTATGTAAGTTTTCCAATTTCTCCATATCTTTGCCAACACTTTTCTCTCCATTCTTTTGAAACTGTTCTAATAAAAGTCAACAATGGGGTTTCCCTGGTGGCGCAGTGGTTGAGAATCCGCCTGCTGATGCAGGGGACATGGGTTCATGCCCCGGTCCAGGAAGATCCCACATGCCACAGAGTGGCTGGGCCTGTGAGCCATGGCCACTGAGCCAGTGCATCTGGAGTCTGTGCTCTTCAATGGGAGAAGCCACAACAGTGAAAGGCCTGCGTACCACTCACACACACACAACAAGTCAACAATGATTTCTTTGTGAATATGTCCACTGGAAACTTTTCAGTTTTATCTTATTGGACTTTGAAATACGACACTGTTAAATACATGCTCACTCTTGAAAGTCTCTATTCCCTTAGTTTAACTTCCTTGATGTTACTCTCTTGGCTTTTTACCTTGTGATGCTGACAGTTTTCTTTCAATTTCCTTCATGGGCAACTCTTCTAATAAGTTCTAAAGCACTGGTGTTCCCAAGGGTTCTGTTCTTGTTTGCCCTCCTCATTTTCTCATTTTAGACACTATCTCTAAGTTATCTTATAAAGACAACCCATGTAGTGATAATTCCCAAATATATTTTTACAACTCTGATCTTACTGAAGTCTCATGCTTAGAAGTGAACTCAAAAACAGGAAAAAGGTCACTCTGGACCATAAATGAAATAGAAATTAAAAATGGAGACAGCAGTTGATGACTCCTGCTTGTTGGGATCTGAGTCTAAATTGAGCAGTGGTGACTGGGGACTGAGTTTCTAAGGGGGAGAGGAAACTAAAAATGCTCCTGGCAAGGCAGGGAATGGAAGCTTGTCTCATTAATTCAGATTTGTACTGGATGGGAGGTTTCCCCTCTAGAGTGAAAGGATACCCAGAGCTAAGAAATATGAAAAGTTGCGGATCTAGGGAATAAATACAACATTAAGAACAGGAACTGAGCTAGTAATCCACTGGCTGTGTAACCAGACTTACAGAATCTTCAATTCACTCAAGGCAGTAACTCCAAGCTGCCAATAAAAGACCTGGTTCTGTATTAAGTCAAGGAGTGGTGGTGGCAAATGCAAAACTGCTAGACAAGTAAGGGTACACATAGAAGGAAACAAAAATAAAAACAATAAGTTCCCATTCATACTGAGGCTAAAAATTAAATTCCAAAGATTTTCTTAAAGGAAATCTAATATTATAGAAAGAAGTTAATAAAAATGTATGGTTATAATAAAAATAAAATTATAATTTTTATAATAAAATAAAATTTATTTTTTGTTCTCAAATAAAGTTATAGAACAACATATACATATTTAGGGTGTTTAAAAAATAGACTGAAGACATAATGTCCATTTAAATAAGAGGAAGATACTAGGAAACAAAAGTTTACAACAAGAATGCAACAAAAATGACCCACTTAGAAAAATTAAAAATGGAAAAAGTATTTGGTCATTAAAATTAAAAATGCAATTGAAGAGATAAACAGTAGACTATAGATATCAAATAATGGATTAATGAATTCAGAAGCACTAATGGACTACTATAGAGGACTTTTCCAGAATCCTGTAAAGAGAAACAAAAAGTTAAAAAGTGCAAAAGAGAAATTAAAAGAGAAGAGGAGAATAGCTGAAATGGTTCCAAAAGTTTTAAGTACCAAAAGAAGGGATTTAAAAGAATAGCTAAGAAAAAAAAGCTATGAATTTGTAACTGAGTAGAAAAATCTGTGTACCCAGGGGTATAAATAAAAATAAACAATACATTCATATCTAGACACATCATGCTTTAACAGCCCCAGAGACAAATAAGTAATGCTAAAAGCTATTTGAAAATACATTACAAAATACTAGCAAACAGAATCCAACAGCATATTAAAAGGATCATACACCACGATCAAGTGGGGTTTATCCCAGGAATGCAAGGATTCTTCAATATATGCAAACCAATCAATGTGATACACCACATTAACAAATTGAAGGATAAAAACCATATGATCATCTCAGTAGATGCAGAAAAAGCTTTTGACAAAATTCAACACACATTTATTATAAAAACTCTCCAGAAAGTAGGCATAGAGGGAACTTAACTCAACATAATAAAGGCCATATATGACAAACCCATAGCCAACATCGTTCCTAAAAGTGAAAAACTGAAACCGTTTCCTCCAAGATCAGGAACAAGACAAGGTTGCTCACTTTCACCACTATTATTCAACAAGGTTTTGGAAGTTTTAGCCACAGAAATCAGAGAAGAGAAAGAAATTAAAGGAATACAAATTGGAAAAGAAGTAAAGCTGTCACTGTTTGCAAATTATGTGATACTATACACAGAGACTCCTAGAGATGCTAACAGAAAACTACTAGATCTAATCAATGAATTTGGTAAAGTAGCAGGATACAAAATTAATGCACAGAAATCTCTTGCATTCCTATACACTAATGATGAAAAACCTGAAAGAGAAATTAAGGAAACACTCCCATTTACCATTGCAACAAAAAGAATAAAATACCTAGGAATAAACCTACCTAAGGAGAAAAAAGACCTGTATGCAGAAAACTATAAGACACTGATGAAAGAAATTAAAGATGATACAAACAAATAGAGAGATATACCGTGTTCTTGGATTGGAAGAATCAACATTATGAAAATGAATATACTACTCAAAGCAATCTACAGATTCAGTGCAATCCCTATCCAACTACCAATGGCATTTTTCACAGAACTAGAACAAAAAAATCACAATTTGTATGGAAACACAAAAGATGCCGAATAAAAAAAGCAATCTTGAGAAAGAAAAATGAAGCTGGAGGAATGAGGCTATCTGACTTCAGACTATATGACAAAGCTACAATAATCAAGACAGTATGGTACTGACACAAAAACAGAAATATAGATCAATGAAACAAGATAGAAAGCCCAGAGATAAACCCACACACATATGGTCACCTTATCTTTGATAAAGGAGGCAAGAATATACAATGGAGAAAAGACAGCTTCTTTAATAAATTGTGCTGGGAAAGCTGGACAGCTATATGTAAAAGAATAAAATTAGAACACTTCCTTACACCATACACAAAAATAAACTAAAAATGGATTAAAGACCTAAATGTAAGGTCAGACACTATCAAACTCTTAGAGGAAAACATAGGTAGAACACTCTATGACATAAATCACAGCAAGATCCTTTTTGACCCACCTCCTAGAAAAATGGAAATAAAATCAAAAATAAACAAATGGGACCTAATGAAACTTAAAAGCTTTTGCACAGCAAAGGAGACCATAAACAAGACAAGAAAACAACCCTTAGAATGGGAGAAAACATTTGCAAATGAAGCAACTGGCAAATGGTTAATCTCCAAAATATACAAGCAGCTCAATATTAAAAATAACAACAACAACAAAAAAATCCAAAAATGGGCAGAAGACCTAAATAGACATTTCTCCAAAGAAGATATACAGATTGCTCACAAACACATGAAAGAATGTTCAACATCACTAATCATTAGAGAAATGCAAAGCAAAACTACAATAAGGTATCACCTCACACCAGTCAGAATGGCCATCATTAAAATAT
This sequence comes from Kogia breviceps, assembly GCF_026419965.1. Taxonomy (NCBI): domain Eukaryota; kingdom Metazoa; phylum Chordata; class Mammalia; order Artiodactyla; family Physeteridae; genus Kogia; species Kogia breviceps. The sequence goes on from NC_081326.1 coordinate 31,259,552, forward strand.
CTACAAACAATAAATGCCAGAAAGAGTGTGGAGAAAAGGGAACCCTTTTTTACTGTTGGTGAGAAGGTAAATTGATACAGCCACTATGGAGAACAGTATGGATGTTCCTTAAAAAACTAAAAATAGACGCCCCATATGACCCATAAATCCCACTGCTGGGTATATACCCTGGGAAAACCATAATTCAAAAATAGACATATACCACAATGTTCATTGCAACACTATTTACAGTAGCTTGGACACAGAAGCAACCTAAGTGTCCTTCGACAGATGAATGGATATAGAAGATGTGGCACATATATACAATGGAATATTACTCAGCCATAGAAAGAAACGAAATTTAGTTATTTGTAGTGAGGCAGATGAACCTAGAGTCTGTCATGAAGTTAGTCAGAAAGAGAAAAACACATACTGTATGCTAACACATATCTATGGAATCTAAAAAAAATTTTTTCTGATGAACCCAGGCACAGGACAGGAATAAAGGTACAGATGTAGAGAATAAACTTGACACAGGGAGGGGGAAGGGTAAGCTGGGACGAAGTGAGAGAGTATCATTGACATATATACACTACTAAATGTAAAATAGGTCATAGGAAGCAGCTGCATAGCACGGGGAGATCAGCTTGGTGCTTTGTGACCATCTAGAGGGGTGGGATAGGGAGGGTGGGTGGGAGATGGAAGAGGGAGGAAATATGTGAATACATGTATACCTATAGTTGCTTCACTTTGTTATACAGCAGAAACTAATACAACATTGTAAAGCAATTATACTCCATTAAAGATGTTTAAAAAAAGACATTACTTGCCAAAATATTACTGTTATATTGACAGCAGACTTTTCACTGGCACTAATAGGTCCCAGATAATAATGGAATATATTCAAAGTGCTGAGGAAAAATAACTTCCAATCTAAAATGTAGAACCCAGCTAAACTATCACGCTATTATTCAGGTGTGATGGCAAAATACAGACTTGCTCAAGCACAAAAAGATTAATAGAATTTCTTGTTCTCAGAGCTACAATAAAAAAACTATTAAAGTTTGTGCTTTAACAATAAGATGGTATGTTAGCTAGAGTTCTCCAGAGACAGAATCAACAGGAGATAATAGATAGATGGTAGATAGATAGATAGATGTTTATTATGAGGGTTTGGCTCACATGATCATGGAGGCTGAGAAGTTCCATGAACTGTGGTCTGCAGGTTAAAAGGTCAGGAAAACTGGTGGTGAAGTTCCAGTCAAAAGTTGAAGGCCTAAGGATCAGAGGAGTCAATGATATAAGTCTCAGTCCAAGTCCAAATGCCTAAGAAAGAAGATCACCAATATTTGATGGTAGGAGAAAATAGATTTCCCAGCTTAAGCAGAGAATAAGTTTGCCTTTCCTTGATCTTTTTGTTCTATTCAAGATCTCAGCAGATTGCATGATGCCCACTCACATTAGTGAGGGCAATATTATTTATTCAGTCTACAGATTCAAATGCTAACTTCTTCTAGAAACACCCTCAAAGTCACACCCAGAAATAATGTTTAACCAGCTATCTGGTCATCCTTTACCCAATCAAGTTGACACATTATGTTAACCATCATAGATGGTGAACTCAGAATAAAGGTGAGGCAAAACAATTTTTGAGTTAAACTCTAATTTGATAACATGTAGCTGGAGAAATCAAAATGGCAGAGTAAGAGGACATGGAGCTCACATTCCCCGCAAACAAATCAAAAATACATCTTCATGTGGAACAATTATCACTGAAAACTAACTGGAAACAGGCAGAAGGACTACTTCTCAACCAAGCTGTAAGAAAAATACACATGTTATCAAGTAGGAAGGGAAGAAAAGCAATTGGGTTAGGACCTGTGTCCCTGGGGGGGGGGAACTCAGAGGAAAAGGGAGATTGCATGGTGGACACTTGCCTAAGGGAGAGAGCACGTCAAGCCACAGACTGGGAATCTCAGTCCTGGGATTCTACAGAGAGGATACAAGTCCTCTTGGCTTGTTGGAGAGCTGCTGGGACAGAGAAAGGTTGGAGAAGACTGGACTCCACTCATGAGAAACATGTGTGTACAGGATGGCAACATCCATTGAGCAGAGAGAAAGTCTTGCCTCATACCTAGTCTGGCTTTAACCCCTCCATATCCAGCTCCACCTCCTACCAAGGTGATGGCTATGGGCAAAAATGAGGAAAAGTGTGACAGCATCCACATGAAACCAGCCCTCCCACCAAAGGCATTTGGCACATGCAGTCTGCATAGGGATACTCCCACATAAGAACAATTCTTCTAGACCTGCAAAAGGTAACTGTTTCACCTAAATTCATAGAGGCAGAGAAAGTTAAGTAAAAATGAAAAGGCAGAGGAACTACTCTCGATTGAAAGAGCAAGAGAAAAAGCTTGAAAACATAAATAATGAAACAGAAATTTTTAAATTACCAGACAAAGAATTCAAAATATTGATAATAAAAGTGTTAACTGAATTAAGAAAAAGAATTGATCTAAACACTGAAAATTTTAACAAAGAACTAGAAAATATAAAAATGAACTAATGAAAAATGAGTAATTCAGTAACTGAAATAAAAAACACACTAGAAGGAATGAATAGCAAACTAAGTGATATGGAAGAATGCGTAAGTGATCTGGAAAATAGAATAATGGAAATCACCCTATCAGAACAGCAGAAAAAAAACAAATTTTAAAAAAATGAAAGCAATTTAAGAGACCTCTGAAATATTGTGTCCAAACATTCTCATTATAAGGGTTCCAGAAAGAGAAGAAAGACAGAAGGGATTTAAAAATGTATTTGAAGAAATTATGGCTGAAAACTGCCTAAACCTGAAGGAAGCAGATATCCAGGCACAGGAAGCACAGTAGGTCCCCAAAAAGATGAACCCAAACAGGCCCACACCAACATATATCATAATTAAAATGGCAAAAGTTAAAGATAAAGAAGGGATTCTAAAGGTAGCTAGAGAAAAAGAGTCATTTACAAGGAAATACCCATAAAACTATCAGCTAATTTCTTTGCAGAAATTTGCAGGCCAGAAGGGAGTGTCATGATATACTCAAAGTACTGAAAGAGAAAAGCCTGCAGCATAGGATACTCTGTCTAGTAAGATTATCATTTAGAATAGAAGGAAAGATAACATCTCAGACAAACAAAAACTAAAAGAATTCAGCAACACTAAATCTATCCTAAAAGAAGTGTTGTAGGGTCTTTTTTATATGGAAAAGAAGTAAGAATCTATAGGAAAGAGAAAATCCCAGTTGGAAAGGAAAATATATAGTAAGGATTAAAGACTACTTAACTAATCCTGTATGTAGATTAAAAAGACAAAAAAACTGTAAAATCAATTTTAACTGCAATAAACAGTTAAGGGATAAGCATGAAGATGTAAAATAGGACATCAGAAACAAAATGTGGGGGAGGGGAATTAAAAATGTAGATCTTTAGACTGTATTTGAACTTAAATGACTACAAGTTTAAAACAGTAGCTATAACTATGGGTCAACATATAGAAATCCCATGGTAACCACAAATCAAAAACCTACAATAGATACACAAGAACCAAAAAGAAAGGAATATGAGTATACTACTAAAGAAAATCATCAAACCACAAGGGAAGAAACTAAAAGAAATAATGAACAGAAGAGAAGTACAGAAACAACCATAAAACAAGTAATACAATGACAATAACTACATATCTATCAATAATTACTTTAAAATTCAATGGACTAAGTGCTGTGATCAAAATACAAGGTGGCTAACTGGATTAAAAAAGCAAGACCCTTCAATATGCTGCCTAAAAGAGACTCACTTCAGGGCTAACGACACACACAGACCGAAAGTTAGAGGATGTAAAAGATATTTCATGCAAATGGGAAAACAAGAAAACTGGGGTAGCAATACTCATATCAGACAAAATAGACTTTAAAACAAAGGCTATAAAAAATGACAAAGAAGGGCATTACTTTATGATAAAGGGATCAATAGAAGAGAATATTACACTTGTTAACATATTTGCACTCAATACAGGAGCACCTAAATATATTGATATAAAACAAATTAGTAACAGACATAAGGGGAGAAATTGACAATAATACCATAATAGTAGAGGGACTTTAACACCATATATATATCAATGGACAGATTATCCAGACAGAATATCAGTAAGGAACCAGTGGTCTTAAGTGACATAGTAGACCAGTTGAACTTAAAAGATATCTACAGGACATCACATCCAAAACATTAGAATTAAAATTCTTTTCAAATGTACCTGGAATGTTTGCTGGGATAAACCACATGCTAGGCCACAAAACAAGTCTCAACAAATTTAAGAGGATAGAAGATATATCAAGTATTTTTTCTAATCAGAACAGTATGAAACTAGAAATCAAATACAGAAAGAAATATGGTAAAAGAACAAATATGTGGAGAGTAAACAATATGCTAGTAAAAAAAATCACTGGGTCAGTGAAGAAATCCAAAAGGAAACCAGAAAAAAACCTCGAGGCAAAGAAAAATGAAAATACAATACTCCAAAATCTATGGGATGCAGCAAAAGTAATTCTAAGAGGTAAGTTCATAGCAATACAGACCTTCCTTAAGAAACAAGAAAAATCTCAAATAAACAACCTAATCTATCACCTACAAGAATTAGAAAAAGAAGGAAAAACAAAGCCCAAATTCAGTGGAAGGAAGGAAATAATAAAGATCAGAGAAAAAAATAACAGAATAGAGATTAAAACAAACAAACAAGAACAATAGATATGATCAATAAAACCAAGGGCTTGTTTTATAAAAGATAAACAAAACTGAAAAACTTTAAGCCAGGAAGAAGTAAAGAAGAAAAGAAACAGGACCCAAATAAACAAAATAAATGCAAGAGGAGAAATAACAATTGATACCACAGAGAACAATAATAATAAGAGAATACTATGAACAGTCACATGTCAACGAATTGGACAACAAAGCAGAAATGGACAAATTTCTAGAAACATAAAACCTGCCAAGATTGAAAAAAGAAGAAACAGATAATTGAACAGATCTATCACTAGAAGTGACATTTAATTTGTATTAAAAAATCAAGCAAATAAAGTCCAGGACTGGATGGCTTCACAGGATAATTCTACTGAATATATGAAGAAGAATTAATACCTATTCTACTTAAACTATTCCAGAAAATGAAGAGGACAAAACATTCCCAAATTCATTTTGTAAGGTCACCATTACCTTGATATCAAAACTAGACAAAAAAAGAAAATTACAGGTCAATACCTTTGATGAATATAGATACAAAACTCTTCAACAAAATATTAGCAAACCAAATTCAACAATATATAGAAAGGATCATTCATCACGATCAAGTTGGGGCACAAGAATGCTTCAACATTCTCAAATCAATCAATGTGATACACCACATTAAAACAAGGGAAGAGGGGCTTCCCTGGTGGCGCAGTGGTTGAGAGTCTGCCTGCCGATGCAGGGGATACGGGTTCGTGCCCCGGTCCGGGAGGATCCCACATGCCGCGGAGCGGCTGGGCCCGTGAGCCATGGCTGCTGGGCCTGCGTGTCCGGAGCCTGTGCCCCGCAACGGGAGAGGCCACAACAGTGAGAGGCCCGCGTACCACAAAAAAAAAAAAAAAAAAAAGGGAAGAAAATCTCATGATCATCTCAATAGACACAGGAACAGCAGTTGACAAAAATTTAACATTCATTCATGATAAATACTCTCATCAAAGTGGTTATAAAGGGAACACATCTCAACATAATAAAGGTCAGTTCAGACAAACCCACAGCCAACATGACACTCAAAGGTGAAAAGCTGAAAACCTTCTCACTGAATTCAGGAGCAAGACAAAGATGTCCACTCTCACCACTTCTATTTATCATAAGTAATGGAAGTCCTAGACACAGCAATGAGTCAAGAAAAAGAAATAACAGGCATCCAAATTGAAATGGGAAAAGTAAAACTGTCACTATTTGCAGATGACATGATACTTTATATAGAAAACCCAAAGTCTCCACCCAAAAGTTACTGGAACTAATAAATGAGTTCAGCAAAGTTCCAGGATAGAAGCTAAATGTACAAATATCTGTTGCTTTTCTCTATATAGTCAGAAAGCGAAAGTAAAAAAGAAATCCCACTTAAAATTGCATCAAAAATAATAAAATACTTAGGAATAAACTTAAACAAAGAAGTGAAAGATGTAAATTCTGAAAAATATAAAACATTGATGAAGGAAATTAAAGATCATAGAAAGAAATGGAAAGATATCTTGTGCTGTTGGATTTAAAGAATTAATATTGTTACAATGGCCATACCACCCAAAACAACCTACAGACTTAAATGCAATCCCTATCAAAATAACCATCATATTTCCCACAGAACTAGAACAAATTATTCTAAAATTCACACAGAACCACAAAAGACCCTAAATTGCATAAGCAATCTTGAGAAAAAAGAATAAAGCTGAAATCATTACCCTCACAGACTTCAGAATACTAGAAAACTAAAGTAATCAAAACAGCTTGATATTGGCACAAAACAGATACACAGATCAGTGGAACAAAATAGATGGCCCAGAAATAAATCCACACATCTAATGGTCAATGAAGATACAACAGAATAGGTAAGAATATACAATGGAGAAAAGACAGTATCTTCAACAAGAAGTACTGGAAAAACTAGACAGCTACATGTAAAACAATGATATTAGAACTTTACCTCACACCATATTCAAAAATAATCTCAAAATAGATTAAAGACCTAAATGTAAAATCTAAAACCATAAAAATCCTAGAAGAAAACGTAGGCAGAAAAATCTTTCATGTAGAGATATTTTTTGGATCTGTCTCCTTGGGCAAAGGAAAAATAAGTAAAAGTAAACAAATGGGATCTAATTAAACTTAAAAGCTTTTGCACAACAAAGGGAACCATCAACACAATGAAAAGACCACCTACTGAGTGGGAGAAAATATTTTCAAATAATATGACCAACAGGAGGTAAATATACAAAATATGGAAACAGCACATACAACAGTATCAAAAAAACAAAGAAACCAATCAAAAAATGGGCAGAAGACCTGAATAGACATTTTTCTGAAGAAAACATAAAGATGGCTAACAGGCACAAGAAAAGATGCTGAACATGCTAATTATTAGAAAAATGCAAATCAAAACAACAATGAGATATCACCTCACATCTGTCAGAATGGCTATCAACAAAATGTTTACAAATGACAAATGTTGGAGAGGATGTGGAGAAAAGGGATCCCTTGTATGCTGTTGGTGGAACTGTAAATTGGTGCATCCACTATGGAAAATAGTGTAGAGATTCCTCAAAAAACTAGAAATAGTACTACTACATGATCCAGCAATTTGACTCCTGGTTACAGATTGAGAAAAAAATCCACTAATTCAAAAAGGTACATGCACCCCAACATTTATAGCAGCTCTGTTTACAATAGCCAAGATGTGGAAACAACACAAATGCCCATCAACATATGAATAGGTAAGGAAGATGTAGGAGAATGTGTACATGGAATATTACTCATCAATAAAGAGAATGAAATTCTGCCATTTACAGCAAGGTGAATGTACCTAGAGATTATTATGCTTAGTGAAGTAAGCCAGTCAGAGAAAGACAAATACTGAATGATATCACTTATATGTGGAATCTAAAATATAACTCAAGTGAACGTATATGCAAAACAGAGAGACTCACAAGTACAGAAAACAAATTAGTGATTACTAAAGGGATGAGGGAGGAGAGGATGGGAAAATCAGGGGTATAGACTTAAAAGATACAAACTACTATGTATAAAATAGATAAGCAACAAGGATACATTTTATCGCACAAGAAATTATGGCCATCATTTTATAACTTTTAATAGGGTATAATCTGTAGGAACACTGAATCACTTTGCTCTATACCTGAAACTAATATAATATTTAGATCAACTATACCTCAATAAAAAACAAACAAAATACCATTTGATAACATGTAATATTAAATATGCTTGAATAATTATCATAAAAACATAAGTATTTATATTTCTTAAAAGGTAAAATGGGAACTAAAAACAAAAAGATTGTGTGAGAGAAAGTGTTCAGTGGATAGTTAAAGCATCCTAAGGAAATTCTCAGGATGAGAAAAGAAATACTGAATAACAGTAGTTCTGTTAGAAAAATGTATGGTGTGTTAATTTTGTAAATGTTGTACTGCGTATCAACAGGGTGTTCTTTTTATTGCTGAGTAGTTATCTTATTGTGTGCATATACTATGCTTTGCTGCTTCACTCACCAGTTGATAGATATTTGAGTTGTTTTCAATTTTTTGCTATTATGAATAATGTTTCAATAAACATTTATGTACAAGTCTTTGTGTGAATTTCTAGGTTATGGCAAATTTATGTTTAACTTTTCAAGATGCTTCTTTACTGTTTTCCTAATGGATGTACACTTTTACATTCCCTCAAGTCACGCATGAGAGTTCTAGTTCTTCACATTCACACCAACTCTTGTTATTGTCTTTTTTGCTTAGAACCATCTGAGTGGGTTTGAAGTTATATAGAATTAATTTATTAATCATTTATTTAATTATTTAATTTTAAATGTACCCTTTTGAATTAGTAAAATCTTTGAGAAACTGACCATGACCCCTCCATAGGTCTCTGGACTCCTAAATTTTTAATCTACTATGTAGCATTGTTTAAAAACTTATGGTATAGCTATAATTCATTCATTGATTCATTCATTAATTGACTCTTCCATTCAACAATGATTAATCGAATACCTACAATAGGTCAGGCAAAGTTGTGGGATAAAAAGATGAGTTAACATGATTCCTGCCTTCAAAAACTTACTAACCTAATTGGAATCATGGACCTAGATAGTAAGAGTTACAATACAGTGTAATAGATGCAAATAAAGTACAAAGCGTACTCATTTTCTGGTCTAGTTAATCTTAACATGTCAAGGCCTTTCAGTTGCCATTTTCCTCGTCATGAGAACATCTTTCTCACATGCTCAAGGTTGATTTCTAGTGGTAAGGGAATAAGGTTGGAATGAGGAGCTTACTTCCAACAACACTACTGCGGGCTTCATATTTCACTCTACTTTAGTCTGTTATCAAGGCTATTATAGACAGTAGTTCAGAACTTGATATGATGAAAACACCCCAGTTTCTGATCTTGCATCTTAAAGTAGAGAGATCAGATACTATTTCCATTAGTTGTCTATGTAAGGATATTTGTTGTCCAACTAAGGATAGGCCATTCTCTTAGGGTTAGGGTTAGGGTATAGTTTAGGGTATGGCTACGGGTTAGGGTTAGTGTACGGGTTAGGGAATGCGTTAGTGTTAGCATACAGGTTAGGATTAAGGTACGGGTTAGGGTACAGATTAGGGTTAGGGTTAAAGCACAGATTAGGTTTAGGGTAAATTTTAGGGTTTGGCTACCGATTAGGGTTAGTGTACATGCTAGGGAATGGGTTAGTGTTAGGGTATGGGTTTCGATTAGGGTACAGGTTAGGGTTAGTGCATGGGTTAGATTTAGGGTATAGTTTAGGGTATGGCTATGGGTTAGGTTTAGTGTACAGTTTAGGGAATGGGTTACCGTTAGGGTACAGTTTATGATTAGGGTACAGGTTAGGGTTAGGTTTAAGGGTTAGGGTTATGGTTAGGGATAGGGATAGGGCACAGGTTAGGGTTAGGGTTTAGTTTAGTGTATGGCTACAGGTTAGGGTTATTGTATGGGTCATTGAATGGGTTAGTGTTAGCATATGGGTTAGGATTAGGGTATAGGTTAGGGTTAGGTTTAAGGGTTAGTGTTAAGGTTAGGGTTAGGGCATGGGTTAGGATTAGGGAATAGTTTAGGGTATGGTTACGGGTTAGGGTTAGTGTATGGGTTAGGGAATGGGTTAGTGTTAGCGTATGGGTTAAGATTAGGGTACAGGTTAGGGTACAGATTAGGGTTAGGGTTAGAGTAAAGTTTAGGGTTTGGCTACAGATTAGGCTTAGTATATGGGTTAGGGAATGGGTTAGTGTTAGGATATGGGTATCAATTAGGGTACAGGTTAGGGTTAGGTTTAAGGGTTAGGGTTAGGGTTAGCTTATGGGTTAGATTTAGGGTACAGTTTAGGGTATGGCTATGGGTTAGGGTTAGTGTACAGTTTAGGATAGATTTAGTTTCACCACTATACACTAAGTTTTTCTTGAGGAAGCAGCTGCAATGAATAGAGGTAAATTCTGAGATTCTGAGAACAATGGCATTTGAAAGCCATTTGTATAGGTAAAGAGGGCAATCCCTAAAGTAGGTGTTCCTCTGATGTTCTTGTGATTTTTGCTTTATTGTATGCCCACACACAATAACCACCACTTCCCACAACCAGTGAATGAATAACTTGCACAAAATTCATCTACAGTTTTTAAACATTAATAAAAAGAAGGGATTCCTGTGATTGTTTGGTACTTTCCCTGACCTTTAGATAAGACTTAACTAAATTATTTCAGGTAGACATTTTCATATCTTTTTAAATAGGGAAGAAATTCTACAACCTATTCCACATTGTTCAGAAGTCCTAAAGTCTATGATTTAACATGGAAAATAAACTAGGAAGTTGACAAATTTATATAACTCATATCTAAAACACACATGACTAAATTAGCTGAATTTTCCAGAATATAACAGATATACATTTAAAATCTTGCTGACGCATGCCATAAAATTATATTTTGTTCATTAATTCTGTCAGCTCACAAGCACTTATTAGGTATGGGTAATATATCAGGCAATATGTTAATTATGGTAAGTACACAAATAAGAGAAAGATGATCCTCAATTGAAAGGAACAGACTCTTTGGAGAGACAGATCTGTAAGCAAACAATTACCACACAATATAATAAGCATAGAAAAAAATCATCAGGACAGGAAAGAGTCCGTTTTAGGGAACATGTCTAAAGGAGAAGATTCTTGAGTTGTGTCTTAAATATTTGCTGCTCGAAGTGTGGTTTACAGACCAGTGGTATTTGCAACAGCTGGAAGGCTGGTAGTAGTGTAGAATTTCAGGTCGTTCTCTATACATATCAAATAAGAATCTGCAATTTAATAAGATCTCCTGGTTATTTGTATGGCATTAAACTTTGAGAAGTTTTGCCTTAAAGTATTCTTAGGAATTCTTAGGTGGATTGGAGGAAGGAAAGAATATTCTATGGAAGTAGGAAATATGTGTAAAGAGACTATATTGGGCAGGGAATCCCTATAATAGTGGATTCTGAGACAAAGATATGTGTACAAGCAGTTTATTTGTGAGGAAGCATTGGTAGGGAAGTGGGAACGAGGTAAGGAAGGTTACAATGACATAAAGAATATTTTTCTAACAGGTTTCCTCTGTGAGTAGCTAGGATTCAATCCCTTGGGAGAACTTTGGGAAACAGTACAGAATATGACTTGGTGTTATTCAACAATTCCAGTAATTTTGTGGTTGAGAGCTGCTCCCAGGAAAAGTTAATTCTCCAGAATTTTAGACTTGCCACAGGTTTGGGCTCTCTGGGCTTTGGTCAACAAAGAAAGCTTTCAGGCAAAGACTTGTAGGTACAAACCAGGAGTTTGATGTTCACAGGAATGGTGAAGGCTGAGGGGATATATGTGGGTAACAATGGTAGTTGCTATAGGGATCAAGGCATGAAACCGCACTACAGCATTTTCTCAAGGAATTTATGGTTACTCAGCATTCTGAAAGGACAGGAAGTGAGTGTATAAGTATCAGAATCCAAGGCTGCCTAGATATATAGGAGTTCAATCATAAAGAGTCCTGTGAAGAAGATAAACTATGGAAGCTGAGGTTCATTTTGTGGGCCTTTATGTATTTTAAAAATGGAGTGCTGTAATGGAAGTTTTATTTTTAGAAAGATTGTTTTGAAGACTATGGAGAAGATGAATGGGAGTCAGTGAGACTGAAGTCAGAGGGCCAATAAGAATTATATAATCTTAATTACATAATCTTAATATTAATAATCTTAATTATATAATCTTAATCTTAAGAATTATATAATCTTAATCTTAATTAGTTATATAATCTTAATTACAGTTTCTGTAGTTAGGATATCACTGTTAACATACTGGATTAATCAGTATCTCAATCAGACTTCTATGATGTTCATAGCATTTTTGCAAGTAGCAAACTACAAAGTATCATGTCTCTATCTTTCTTTGTCTTTAGTTTATTAAGATAATCTATTCAAACTGAAGTCCAGTCAACACATTTGTGCCATTGTTGCCTGTTAATAAGTGTTGGTGTGTTGAAATTCAACATGGATTTGCATATTGCATAGGTCTTGAGTGCCCTACTTGATGCCTACTGTCATTCTTTTTTATTTTTTAACAAAACCATAGTTCTTCTGAGACCACAGGACATTATTTATACTAATAATTTTATTTTTATCAAATAGAAATTTAAATCATTCCCCAGTTAATAAATTAATATTCTACCCTGCTCATAGGCATTAGTCATATTTTATTTTTGATCATTGCCACATCTCATATAATAAGAATTTCTTGGTTATTGCTATACTCACTCATATCAAAGTGTTGCATACCATTTCTCTTTAGCTAAGTTATGTAGAATACTGTTTCTTAAGCCAGAGGAATAATGGTTTGTTTCCTAGTCTTCCTGAGATTAAAAATCTGTGGTGTTAAACATGAAAGAGATAACTGCTATGTCACTTCAAAATCTTAATTTTAATTTTGCTGTTGCATGTGTATGTATGTAGGTAAAATGTCATGTTTTTCAGACTTTGTTTCAGTCTCTGAAGTGTATTGAAAAGCCTAATTTTGTATTCTCCATTATGGATATCATTATAAGATTTGATGTTAATTAAAGTAATAATTGACTTTATTAAGCCAAACTTCTTTGTTCACATTTATATCAGTTGAGATGAACTATTTCCCCTTAATTTTTAAATTTTTAAATTATTATTATTTTTTCATATGCTTATTATCCATCTGCATATTTTCTTTTTAAAAAAATCTTTATTGGAGTATAATTGTTTTACAATGGTGTGTAAATTTCTGCTTTATAACAAAGTGAATGAGTTATGGATATACATATATCCCCATATTTCTTCACTCTTGCATGTCCCTCCCTCCCACACTCCATATCCCATCCCTGTAGGTGGTCACAAAACACTGAGCTGACCTCCCTGTGCTATGTGGCTGCTTACAACTAGCTTTCTATTTTACATTTTGTAGTGTATGTATGTCCATGCCACTCTCTCACTTTGTCCCAGCTTACCCTTCCCCCTGCCTGTATCCTCAAGTCCATTCTCTACTACATCTGCATCTTTATTCCCATCTTGCCCCTAGGTTCTTCATGACCATTTTTTTTCCTTTTTAGATTCCATATATATGTGTTAGCATACAGAATTTGTTTTTCTCTTCTGACTTACTTCACTCTGTATGACAGACTCGAGGTCCATCCACCTTACTACAAATAACTCAATTTTGTTTCTTTATATGGCCGAGTAATGTTCCACTGTATATATGTGCCACATCTTCTATATCCATTCATCTGTCGATGGACACTTAGGTTGCTTCCATGTCCTGGCTATTGTAAATAGAGCTGCAATGAAAATTGTGGTACATAAATCTTTTAGAATTATGGCTTTCTCTCAGGGTATATATGCCCAGTAGTGGGATTGCTGGGTCGTATGGTAGTTCTATTTTTAGATTTTTAAAGGAAGCTCCATACTCTTCTCCATAGTGGCTGTATCAATTTACATTCCAACCAACAGTGCAAGAGGGTTCCCTTTTCTCCATACCCTCTCCAGCATTTATTGTTTGTAGATTTTTTGATAATGGTCATTCTGACAGGTGTGTGATGATATCTCATTGTAATTTTGATTTACATTTCTCTAAATATTCTTTCCTGTGTTTGGTGGAAATCTGTATATCTTCTTGGGAGAAATGTCTATTTAGTTCTTCTGCCCATTTTTGGATTGGGTTGTTTGGTTTTTTCATATTGAGCTGCATGAACTGCTTGTAAATTTTGGAGATTAATTCTTTGCCAGTTGCTTGATTTTCAAATATTTTCTGTCATTCTGAGCATTGTCTTTTTGTCTTACTTATGGTTTCCTTTGTTGTGCAAAAGATTTTAAGTTACATAAGGTCCCATTTGTTTATTTTTGTTTTTAATTCCATTCCTCAGGAGGCAGGTCAAAAAGGATCTTGCTGTCATTTATATCATAGAATGTTCTGCCTATGTATTCTTCTAAGAGGTTGATAGTATCTGGCGTTACATTTAGGTTTTTAATCCATTTAGAGTTTATTTTTGTGTATGGTGTTAAGGAGTGTTCTAATTTCATTCTTTTACATGTAGCTGTCCAGTTTTCATAGCACTGCTTATTGAAGAGTCTGTCTTTTCTCCACTGTATATTCTTGCCTCCTTTATCAAAGATAAGGTGACCCTATGTGCGTGGGTTTATCTCTGGGCTCTCTATCCGGTTCCATTGACCTATATTTCTGTTTTTGTGCCAGTACCATACTGTCTTGATTACTGTAGCTTTGTAGTATAGTCTGAAGTCAGGGAGCCTGACTCCTCCAGCTCCATTTATCTTTCTCAAGAGTGCTTTGGCTATTCAGGTCTTTTGTGCTTCCATACAAAGAATGACAGTTTTGTTCTAGTTCTGTGAAAAATGTCAGTGGTAGTTTGATAGGGATTGCATGGAATCTGTAGATTGCTTTGCGTAGTATATTCATTTTCACAATGTTGATTCTTTCCATCCAAAAACATGGTATATCTCTCCAACTATTTGTATCATCTTTAATTTCTTTCATCAGTGTGTTGTAATTTTCTGCATACAGGTCTTTCGTCTCCTTAGGTAGGTTTATTCCTAGGTATTTTACTCTTTTTGTTGCAACGGTAAGTGAGACTGTTTTCTTAATTTCACTCTCAGATTTTTCATCATTAGAGTATAGGAATGAAAGAGATATCTGGGTATTAATGTTGTATCCTGTAACTTTACCAGATTCATTGATCAGCTCTAGTAGTTTTCTGGTAACATCTTTAGGATTCTCTATGTATAGTATCATGTCGTCTGCAAACAGTGACAGCTTTACTTCTTCTTTTCCAATTTGGATTCTTTTTATTTCTTTTACTTCTCTGGTTGCTGTGACTAGAACTTCCAAAACTGTTGAATAAGTGTGGTGAGAGTGGGCAACCTTGTCTTGTTCCTGATCTTAGTAGAGATGGTTTCAGTTTTTCACAATTAAGGATGATGTTGGTGTGGGTTTGTCATGTATGACCTTTATTATGTTGAGGTAAGTTCCCTCTATGCCTACTTTCTGGAGGGTTTTTTTTATCATAAATTGGTGTTGAATTTTGTCAAAACTTTCTCTGCATATATTAAGATGATCATACGGTTTTTATCCTTTGATTTGTTAATATGGTTTATCGCATTGATTGATTTGCATATACTGAAGAATCCTTGCATTCCTGCAATAAACCCCACTTGATCATGGTGTATGATCCTTTTAATGTGCTATTGGATTCTGTTTGCTGGTGTTTTTTGAGGATTTTGCATGTATGTTTATCAGTGATATTGGCCTGTGCTTTTCTTTCTTTGTGACTTCTTGTCTGGTTTTCGTATCAGGGTGACGGTGACTTCATAGAATGAGTTTGGGAGTGTTACCCCTTCTGCTATCTTTTGGAAGAGTTTGAGAAGGACAGCTGTTAGCTCTTCTCTAAATGTTTGATAGAATTCGCCTGTGAAGCCATCTGGTCCTGGGCTTTTGTTTGTTGGAAGATTTTTAATCACAGTTTCAATTTCAGTGCTTGTGATTGGTCTGTTCATATATTCTATTTCTTCCTGGTTCAGTCTCAGCATGTTGTGAATTTCTAAGAATGTGTCCATTACTTCCAGGTTGTCCATTTTATTGGCATACTGTTGCTTGTAGTAATCTCTCATAATCTTTTGTATTTCTGCAGTGTCCATTGTTACTTCTCCTTTATCAGTTCTAATTCTATTGAGATGAGTCTTCTCCCTTTTTTTCTTGATGAGTCTGGCTAATGGTTTTTCAGTTTTGTTTATCTTCTCAAATAACCAGCCTTTAGTTTTATTGATCTTTACTAACATTTCCTTCATTTCTTTTTCATTTATTTCTGATCTTATCTTTATGATTTCTTTCCTTCTCCTAAATTTGTTTTTTTTTTCTTCTTTCTCTAATTGCTTTAGGTGTAAGGTTAAGTTGTTTATTCGAGATGTTTCCTGTTTCTTAAGGTAGGATGGTATTGCTATAAACTTCCCTCTTAGAACTGCTTTTGCTGCATCCTATAGGTTTTGGGTCGTCATGTCTCCATTGTCATTTGTTTCTAGGTATTTTTTTTATTTCTTTCTGATTTCTTCAGTGATCACTTCGTTATTAAGTAGTGTATTATGTAGCCTCCATGTGTTTGTATTTTTTACAGATCTTTTCCTCTAATTGATATCTAGTCTCTTAGCATTGTGGTTGGAAAAGATACTTGATATGATTTCAATGTTCTTAAATTTACCAAGGTTAGATTTGTGACCCAAGATATGATCTATCCTGGAGAATGTTCCATGAGCACTTGAGAAAAATGTGTATTCTATTGTTTTTGGATGGAATGTCCTATGAATATCAATTAAGTCCATCTTGTTTAATGTATCATTTAAAACTTGTGTTTCCTTATTTATATTCAGTTTCGATTACCTGTCCATTGGTGACAGTGGAGTGTTTAAGTCCCCTATTATTATTGTGTTATTGTCAACTTCCCCTTTTCTGGCTGTTAGTATTTGCCTTATGTATTGAGGTGCTCCTATGTTAGGTACATAAATATTTACAATTGTTATATCTTCTTCATGGATTGATCCCTTGATCATTATGTAGTGTCTTTCTTTGTCTCTTGTAATAGTCTTTATTTTAAAGTCTATTTTGTGTCATATGAGAATTGCTACTGCAGCTTTCTCTGATTTCCATTTGCATGGAATATCTTTTTCCATCCCCTCACTTTCAGTCTGTATGTGTCCCTAGGTTTGAAGTGGGTGACTTGTAGACAGCATATATATGGGTCTTGTTTTTGTATCCATTCAGCCAGTCTGTGTCTTTTGATGGGAGCATTTAATCCATTTACATTTAAGGTAATTATTGATATGTATGTTCCTATTACCATTTACTTAATTGTTTCGAGTTTGTTCTTGTAGGTCTTTCTTTCTCTTGTGTTTCTTGCCTAGAGAAGAAGTTCCTTTAGCATTTGTTGTAAAGCTGGTTTGGTGGTGCTGAACTCTCTCAGATTTTGCTTGTCTGTAAAGGTTTTAATTTCTGCATCAAATCTGAATGAGATCCTTGTTGGTTAGAGTAATCTTGGTTGTAGGTTTTTCTCCTTCATCACTTTAAATATGTCCTGCCACTCCCTTTTGGCTTGCAAAGTTTCTGCTGAAGGTTCAGCTGTTAATCTTTTGGGCATTCCCTTGTGTGTTATTTGTTGTTTTTTTCCTTGCTTCTTTTGATATGTTTTCTTTGTATGTAATTTTTGATAGTTTGATTAATATATATTTTGGCATGTTTCACCTTGCATTTATCCTGTATTGGACTGTCTGTGCTTCCTGGACTTAACTATTTACTTTCCCAAATTAGAGAAGTTTTCAACTATAATCTCTTCAAATATTTTCTCAGTCCCTTTCTTTTTCTCTTCTTCTTCTGGGACCTGTATAATTCAAATGTTGGTGCATTTAATGTTGTCCCAGAGGTCTCTGAGACTGTCCTCAGTTCTTTTCATTCTTTTTTCTTTATTCTGCTCAGCAGTAGCTATTTCCACTCTTTTATCTTCCAGGTCACTTATCCGTTCTTCTGCATCAGTTATTCTGCTATTGATCCCATCTATAGTATTTTTAATTGCATTTATTGTGTTCTTCATCGTTGCTTGCTTCTTCTTTGCTTCTTCTAGGTCCTTGTTAAATGTTTCTTGCATCTTGTGTATTCTATTTCCAAGATTTTGGATCATCTTTACTATCATTGTTCTGAATTCTTTTTCAGGTAGACTGCCTAGTTCCTCCTCATTTGTTAGGTCTGGTGGGTTTGTACCTTGCTCCTTCATCTGCTGTGTGTTTTTCTGTCTTTTCATTTTGCTTTTCTTACTGTGTTTGGGGTCTCCTTCTTGCAGGCTGCACATTCGTAGTTCCCATTGTTTTTGGTGTCTGTCCCTAGTAGCTAAGGTTGTTTCAGTGGGTTGAGTAGGTTTCCTGGTTGAGGGGACTACTGCCTGTGTTCTGGTGGATGAAGCTAGATCTTATCTTTCTGGTGGGCAGGTCCATGTCTTGTGGTGTGTTTTGGGGTGTCTGTAGTGGTATTATGATTTTAAGCAGCCTCTCCGCTAATGGGTGGGTCTGTGGCCCTGTCTTGCTAGTTGTTGGGCATAGGGTGTCCAGCACTATAGCTTGCTGGTCGTTGAGTGAAGCTGGGTCTTGGTGTTGAGATGGAGATCTCTGGGAGACTTTTGCCATTTGATATTACGTGGAACTGGGAGGTGTCTTGTGGACCAGTGTCCCGAAGTTGGTTCTCCCATCTCAGAGACAGAGCCCTGACACTTGGCTGGAGCACCAAGACTGTTTAATCTACACTGCTCAGAATAAAAGAGAGAAAAAAATATAAAGGAAAGAAAGGAAGGAAGGAAGGAAGGAAGGAAGGAAGGAAGGAAGGAAGGAAGGAAGGAAGGAAGGGAAGGATGGAAGGAAGGAAGTAAGAAAGGAAGGAAGGAAAGAAGAAAGGAAGGAAGGAAGAAAGGAAGGAAGAAATGAAGAAAGAAAATAACATAAAGTAGGATAAAATATAGTTATTAAAATAAAAAATTATTATTAAGAAGAAAAATTTTAAAAAGTAACAACAATAAAAAACAATACCGTCAGAACCCTAGGACAAATGGTGAAAGCAAAGCTATACAGACAAAATCTCCCACAGAAGCACACACATACACACTCACAATAAGAGGAAAAGGGGAAAAAAATAATATATCTTGCTCCCAATGTCCACCTCCTCAATTTGGGTTGATTTGCTGTCTATTCAGGTATTCCACAGATGCAGGGCACTTCAAGTTGATTGTGGAGCCTTAATCCTCTGCTTCTGAGACTACTTGGAGAGACCTCCCTCTCTCTGCTTTGTTTACACAGCTCCTGGGGTTCAGCTTTGGACTTGGCCCCGCCTCTGTCATTAGGTCGCCCGAGGGCGTCTGCTCTTCGCTCAGAGAAGATGGGGTTAAAGGAGCAGCTGATTTGGCGGCTCTGGCTCACTGAGGCTGGTGGGAGGGAGGGGTATGGATGTGGGTCAAGCCTGCAGTGGCAGAGGTCGCTGTGACATTGTACCAGCCTGAGGCGCACCATGCATTCTCCCGGGGAAGGTTGTCTCTGGATCACGGGAACCTAGCATCAGCCGGCAGCACAGGCTCCCAGGAGGGGAGGTGTGGAGCATGACCTGTGCTTGCTAACAGGCTTTTTGGTGGTGGTGGTGGCAGCCTTAGCATTTCACGCCCGTCTCTGGTGTTCACACTGTTAGCTGAGGCTTGCTCCCATTTCTGGAGTTCCTTTATGCGGCACACTTAATCCCCTCTCCTCTCGCACCAGGAAACAAAGAGGCAAGAAAAAGTCTCTTGTCTCCTCAGCAGCTCTGAGCCCTTCTCTGGAGCTCCTTTAAACAGTGCACTTAATCCCCTCTCCTCACGCCCCAGGAAGCAAAGAGGGAAGAAAAGGTCTCTTGCCTCTTCAGTAGCTCCAGACTTCTCCCTGGCTCCCTCCTGGCTAACCATGGTGCACTAACCCCTTCAGGATGTGTCCATGCCACCAAACCCAGTCCTCTCCTGGCTTCCCACTGAAGTCCGAGCCTCAACTCCCAGACTCTGCGCACCCTGGTGGGTGAGCAGAAGAGCCTCTTGGGCTGATGGGTGCTGGTTGGCACCAATCCTCTGTGCGGGAAACTCTCACTTTGCCCTCCTCAACCCTGTTGCTGTTCTCTCCTCCATGGCTCTGAAGCTTCCCCCCTATACCACCTGGAGTCTCTGCCCATGAAGGGGCTTCCTAGTGTGTGGGTACCTTTCCTCCTTCACAGCTCCCTCCCACTGGTGCACGTCCCATCCCTATTCTTCTGTCTCTGTTTTTCCTTTTTTCTTTTGCCCTACCCCGGTACATGGGGAGTTTCTTGCCTTTTGGGAGGTCTGAGTTCTTCTACCAGGTTTCAGTAGGTGTTCTATAGAAGCAGTTCCACGTGTAGATGTATTTCTGATGTATCTGTGGGGAGGAAGGTGATATCTGCATCTTATTCTTCCGTCATCTTTCCCCAAACTCCTCAATCAGATTTTCTTACTTTTATTTATAAAGTGTTGGCCGTTTATCAGAAAGGGATGAACAGCCAGAGAGAGTGGTGGAGGGTGAGGCCCGGGAGTGCCCCAAGCACGGGAGCTTCTGCCTCCTTGGAGTTTGGGGTGTGTCACTCTCCCAACGTGTGGATGGGTTCCCCAACCCGGAAGTTCTTGGAACCCATCTACGTAGAGTCTTTGTGGGGCTGTTGCAAGGCACGACTGTCCTAGTGTATTGTTTAACATCCATGTGTTTGTATTTTTTACAGATTTTTTTCCTGTAATTGATACCTATTTTCATAGCATTTTGGTCGGAAAAGATATACAATTTCAAATTTCTTTAATTTACCGAGGTTTGACTTGGGAATGAAGATATGATCTATCATGGAGAATGTTCCATGAGCATTTGAGAAGAAATTTTATTCTGTTGTTTTTGGTTGCAATGTCCTGTAAATATCAATTAAGTCCATCTTGTTTAATGTATCTTTTAAAACTTGTGTTTCCTTATTTATTTTCATTTTGGATGGTCTGTCCATTGGTGAAAGTGGGGTGTTAAATTCCCCTACTATATTTGTGTTACTGTTGATTTCCCCTTTTATGGCTGTAAGTATTTGCCTTATGTATTGAAGTGCTCATATATTGGGTGCATAAATATTTACAATTGTTATATCTACTTCTTGGTTTGATACCTTGATCATTATGTAGTGAACTTCTCTGTCTCTTGTAATAGCCTTTGTATTAAAGTCTATTTTGTCTGATATGAGAATTGCTACTCCAGCTTTCTTTTGATTTCCATTTTCAAGGAATATCTTTTTCTATCCCCTCACTTTCAGTCTGTATGTGTACCTAGGTCTGAAGTGGGCCTCTTGTAGACAGCATATATAGGGTCTTGTTTCTTTATCCATTCAGCCAGTCTGTGTCTTTTGGTTGGAGCATTTAATCCATTTACATTTAAGGTAATTATCGATATATATGTTCCTATTACCATTTACTTTATTGTTTCAGGTTGTTCTTGCAGGTCTTTTCCTTCTCTTGTGTTTCTTGCCTAGACAAGTTCCTTTAGCATTTGTTGTAGAGCTGGTTTGGTGGTGCTGAACTCTCTCAGCTTTTGCTTGTCTGTAAAGGTTTTAATTTCTCCATCAAATCTGAATGAGATCCTTGCTGGGTAGAGTAATCTTGGTTGTAGGTTTTTTTCCTTCATCACTTTAAATATGTCCTGGTACCCCCTTCTGGCTTGTAGAGTTTCTGCTGAAAGATCAGATGTTAACCTTATGGGGATTCCCTTGTGTGTTCTTTGTTGTTTTTCCCTTGCTGCTTTTAATATGTTTTCTTTGTATTTAATTTTTGATAGTTTGATTAATATGTGTGTTGGTGTGTTTCTCCTTGGATTTATCCTATATGGAACTCGCTGTGCTTCCTGGATATGATTAACTATTTCCTTTCCCATATTAGGGAATTTTTCAACTATAATCTCTTCAAATATTTTCTCAGTCCCTTTATTTTTCTCTTCTTTTTCTGCCACCCCTTAATTCGAATGTTGGTGTGTTTAATGTTGTCCCAGTTATCCCTGAGACTGTCCTCAATTCTTTCCATTCTTTTTCCTTTATTCTGGACCATAGTAGTTATTTCCACAATTTTATCTTCCAGGTCACTTATCCTTTTTTCTGCCTCAGTTATTCTTCTATTGATCTCTTCTAGAGAATTTTTATTTTCATTTATTGTGTTGTTCATCACTGTTTTTTTTTTGCATTTTAGTTCTTTTACGCCCTTGTTAAAAATTTCTTGTATTTTCTCCATTCTTTTTGCACGATTTTGGATCATCTTTACTATCATTATTCTGAATACTTTTTCAGTTAGACTGCCTATTTCATCTTCATTTGTTAGATCTCATGGGTTTTTACCTTGCTCCTTCATCTTCTGTCTGTTTCTGTGTCTTCTAATTTCGCTTAGCTTACTCTGTTTGGGGTCTCCTTTTTTCAGGCTGCTGGTTCTTACTTCCCATTGTTTTTGGTGTCTGCCCCCCGTGGCTAAGTTTGGTTCAGTGGGTTATGTAGGATCCTTTGTGGAGGGGACTAGTGCCTGTGTTCTGGTGGATGAGGCTGGATCTTGCCTTTCTGGTGGGCAGGTCCACGTGTGGTAGTGTGTTTCAGGGTGTCTCTTGTCTTATTATGATTTTAAGCAGACTCTCTGCTAATGGGTGGGGTTGTTTTCCTGTCTTGCTAGTTGTTTGGCATAGGGTGTCCAGCAATGTAGCTTGCTGGTCATTGAGTTGAGCTGGGTCTTGGTGTTGAGATGGAGATCTCTCAGAGTTTTTCACTGCTTGATAATACATGGAGCTGGGAGGTCTCTTGTGGACCAGTGCCCTGAACTTGGCTCTCCCACCTCAGAGGCACAGCCCTGATGCCTGGCTGGAACACCAAGAGCCTGTCATCCACACAGCTCAGAATAAAGGGAGAAAAGAAAGAATGAAAGAAATAAGGTAAAATAAGATAAAATAACGTTATTAAAATAAAAAATAATTTTTAAGGAATAAAAGGAAAGAAAGAAAGAGGTGACCAGGAGAAGATGGTAGAAGAGTAAGATGCGGAGATCACCTTCCTCCCCAGAGATACATCAGAAATACATCAAAATGTGGAACTGCTCCTATAGAACACCTACTGAATGCTGACAGAAGACCTCAGACCTCCCAAAAGGCAAGAAACTCCCCACGTACCTGGGTAGGGCAAAAGAAAAAAGAAAAAAACAGAACAAAAGAATAGGGATGGGACGTGCACCAGTGGGAGGGAGCTGTGAAGGAGGAAAGGTTTCCACACAGTAGGAAGCCCCTTTATGTGCGGAGACTGTGGGTGGCTGAAGGGGGAGCTTCAGAGTCTCAGAGGTGAGCCCAGAAACAGGGGTGCGAAGGACAAAGTGGAGAGATTCCCGCACGGAGGATTGGTGCCAACCAGCACTCACCAGGGTGGGCAGGGGCTGGGAGTTGAGGTTAGGGCTTCAGTCAGATCCCAGGGAGAGGACTGGGATTGGTTGCATGAACACAGCCTGAAGGGGGATAGTGCACCATGGCGAGCTGGGAGGGAGTACAGGAAAATGTCTGGACCTGCTGAAGTGGCAAGAGACTTTTTCTTCCCTCTTTGTTTCCTGGTGCATGAGGAGTGGTGATTAAGAGCACTGCTTAAAGGAGCTCCAAAGACGGGCGTCAGACGCGGCTATGAATGCAGACACCAGACATGGGCATGGGACACTAAGGCTGCTGCTGCCACCACCAAGAAGCCTGTGTGCAAGCACAGGTCACTGTCCACACCTCCCTTCCCAAGAGAATGTGCAGCCTGACACTGCCAGGACCCCGTGATCCAGGGAGAACTTCTTCTGGAGAATGCACAGTGCACATCAGGCTGGTGCAACATTACTCCTGCAGCTGCCGCAGCAGGTTCCCCCCACATCCATTCCCCTCCCTCCCCCCGGCCTGGGTGAGGCAGAGCCCCTGTATCAGCTGATCCTTTAATGCCGTCCTGTCTGAGTGAAGAACAGACGCCCTCAGGTGACCTACAGACAGAGGTGGGGCCAGATCTAAAGCTGAACTATGGGAGCTGTGCGAACAAAGAAGACAAAGGAAAATCTTTCCCAGCAGCCTCAGAAGCAGCGTATTAAAGCTCCACAATGAACGTGATGTACCCTGAATCTGTGGAATACCTGAATAAACAACGAATCATCCCAAATCGAGGAGGTAGAATTTGGGAGCAAGATATATTATGTTTTTCCCTTTTCCTCTTTTTGAGTATGTATGTGTATGCTTCTGTGTCATATTTTGTCTGTATAGCTTTGCTTTCACCATTTGTTGTAGGATTCTGTCTGTCCGTTCTTTTTTATTTTTTCTTTTTTTAACATTATAAAAATTTTTTCATAATACTTATTTTTTATTTTAATGAATTTATTTTATCTTACTTTATTTTATTTTACTTTATACCTTTCTTTCTTTCTTTCTTTCTTTCTTTCTTTCTTTCTTTCTTTCTTTCTTTCTTTCTTTCTTTCTTTCTTTCTTTCTTTCTTTCTTTCTTTCTTTCTTTCTTTCTTTCTTTCTTTCTTTATTTTTCTCCCTTTTATTCTGAGCCCTGTGGATGAAAGGCTCTTGATGCTCCAGCCAGGAGTCAGTACTGTGCCTCTGGGTGGTAAAGTCAACCTCAGAACACTGGTCCACAAGAACCTCTCAGCTCAATGTAATATGTAATTGAGAAAATCTCCCAGAGATCTCCATCTAAACAACAAGACCCAGCTTCACTCAACGACCAGCAAGCTACAGTGCTGGACACCCTATGCCAAACAACTAGCAAGACAGGAACACAACCACATCCATTAGCAGAGAGGCTACCTACAATCATAATAAGGCCACAAACACCCCCAAACACATCACCAGACGTGGACATGCCCACCAGAAAAACAAGATCCAGCCTCATCCACCAGAACACAGGCACTAGTCCCCCCCACCAGGAAGCCTATACAACACACTGAAACAACCTTAGCCAATGGGGACAGACACCAAAAACAACGGGAACTATGAACACGCAGCCTGTGAAAAGGAGACCCCAAACACAGTAAGACAAGCAAAATGAGAAGACTGAAAAACACAGCAGATGAAGGAGCAAGATAAAACCCACTAGACATAACAAATGAAGAGGAAATAGGCAGTCTACCTGAAACAGAATTCAGAACAATGATAGTAAAGATGATCCAAAATCTAGAAGGACTAAAGAGCAAACAATGATGAACAACACAATAAATGAAATTTAAAATTCTCTAGAAGGGATCAACAGCTGAATAACTGAGGCAGAAGAACGGATAAGTGACCTGGAAGATAAAAGAGTGGAAATAACTACTGCAGAGCAGAAAAAAAGAAAAAAGAATGAAAAGAACTGAGGACAGTCTCAGAGACTTCTGGGACAACATTAAATGCACCAACATTCGAATTACAGGGGTCCAAGAAGAAGAAGAGAAAAAGAAAGGGACTGAGAAAATGTTTGAAGAGATTATAGTTGAAAATTTCTCCAATTTGTGAAAGGAAATAGTTAATCATATCCAGGAAGCAGTTTGTCCCATAGAGGATAAATCCAAGGAGAAACATGAAGACACATATTAATCAAACTATCAAAAATTAAATACAAAGAACAAATTTTTAGAGCAGCAAGGGAAAAGCAACAAGTAACATATAAGGGAATCCCCATAAGTTAACAGTTGATCTTTCAGCAGAAACTCTGCAAGCCAGAAGACAGGGGCAGAACATATTTAAAGTGATGAAGGAGAAAAACTTACACACAAGATTACTCTATCCAGCAAGGATCTCATTCAGATTTTATGGAGAAATTAAAACCTTTACAGACAAGCAAAAGTTGAGAGAGTTCAGCACCACCAAAACAGCTTTACAACAAATGCTAAAGGAAGTTGTGTAGGCAAGAGACACAAGAGAAGGAAAAGGCCTACTTTAACAAACCCAAAACAATTAAGAAAATGGGAATAGGAACATGCATATCAATAATTACCTTAAATGTAAATGGATTAAATGCTGCCACCAAAAGACACAGACTGGCTGAATGGATACAAAAATAAGAAGTATATATGTGCTGTCTACAAGACACCCACTTCAGACCTAAAGACACATACAGACTGAAAGTGAGGGGATGGAAAAAGATATTCCATGCAAATGGAAATCAAAAGAAAGCTGGAGGAGCAATTCTCATATGAGAAAAAATAGACTTTAAAATAAAGACTATTACAAAAGACAAAAATAGACACTACATAATGATCAAAGCATCGATCCAAGAAGAAGATATAACAATTGTAAATATTTATGCACCTAAACTAGGAACACCTCAATAGAGAAGTCAAATATGAACAGCCATAAAAGGGGAAATAAGCAGTAACAAAATCAGAGTAGGGGACTTTAACACCACACTTTCACCAATGGCCAGATCATCCAAAATGAAAATAAATAAGAAACACATTGTTTAAAAGACACATTAAACTAGACGGACTTATTTGATATTTATAGGACATTCCATCCAAAAACAACAGAGTACACATTTTTCTCAAATGCTCATGAAACATTCTCCAGGATAGATCATATCTTGGCTCACAATTCAAGCCTTGGTAAATGTAAGAAAATTGAAATCGTATCAAGTATATTTTCCGATCACAATGCTATGAGACTAGATATCAATTACAGGGAAAGATCTGTAAAAAATACAAACACATGGAGGATAAACAATACACTACTTAATAACCAAGAGATCACTGAGGAAATAAAAAAATACCTAGAAACAAATGACAATGAAAATACGATGATCAAAACCAATGGAATGCAGCAAAAGCAGTTCTAAGAGGGAATTTTATAGCAATACAATCCTACCTTAAGAAACAGGAAACACCTCAAATAAACATCCTAACCTTGTACCTAAAGCAATTAGAGAAAGAAGAACACCAAATCCCCAAAGTTAGCAGAAGGAAAGATATCATAAAGATAATGTCAGAAAAAAATGAAAAAGAAATGAAGGAAATGATTGCAATGATCAATAAAACTAAAAGCTGGTTCTTTGAGAAGAAAAACAAAATTGATAAAGCATTCACCAGACTCATCCAGAAAAAAAGGATAAGATTCAAATCAATAGAATTAGAAATGAAATGGAGAAGTAACAACTGACACTGCAGAAATACAAAGGATTATGAGAGATTACTACAAGCAACTGTATGACAATAAAATGGACAACCTGGAAGAAAGGGACAAATTCCTAGAAATGCACAACCTGCCAAGACTGAACCAGGACAAAATAGAAAATATGAACACACCAATCACAATCACTGAAATTGAAACTGTGATTAAAAATCTTCCAACAAACAAAAGTCCAGGACAGATGGCTTCACAGGCGAATTCTATCAAACATTTAGAGAAGAGATAACACCTATCTCTTTCAAACTCTTTCCAAATATAGTAGAGGGAGGAACATTCCCAAACTCATTCTACGAGATGACCATCACCCTGATACCAAAACCAGACAAAGATGTCACAAAGAAAGAAAAGTACAGGCCAATATCACTGATGAACATAGATGCAAAAATCCTCAACAAAACACCAGAAAACAGAATCTAAGAGCAAATTAAAAGGATCATACACCATGATAAAGTGGGGTTTATTCCAGGAATGCAAGGATTCTTCAATATATGCATATCAATCAAGGTGATACACCATATTAACAAATTGAAGGAGAGAAACCATATGACCATTTCAATAAATGCAGAGAAAGCTTTCAACCATATTCAACACCCATTTATGATAAAAACCCTGCAGAAAGTAGGCATAGAGGGAACTTTCCTCAACATAATAAAGGCCATATATGACAAACTCACAGCCAACATCATCCTCAATGATGAATAACTGAAACCATTTCTATTAAGATCAGGAGAAAGACAAGGTTGCCCACTCTCAGCACTCTTATTCAACATAGTTTTGAAAGTTCTACCACAGCAATCTGAGAAGAAAAAGAAATAAAAGGAATCCAAATCAGAAAAGAAGAAGTAAATCAGTCACTGTGTGCAGATGATATGATACTATACATAGAGAATCTTAAAGATGCTACCAGAAAACTGCTAGAGGTAATCAATGAATTTGTAAAGTAGCAGGATACAAAATTAATGCACCAAAATCTCTATCATTCTTATACACTAATGATGAAAAATCTGAAAGTGAAATTAAGAAAACACTCACATTTACCATCACAACAAAAAGAATAAGATAACTTGGATAAACCTACCTAAGGAGACAAAAGACCTGTGTTCAGAAAATTATTAGATACTGATGAAAGAAATTAAAGATTATACAAATAGATGGAGAGATATACCATGTTCTTGGATTGGAAGAATCAACATTGTGAAAAAGACTACTACTCAAAGCAATCTACAGACTCAATGCAATCCCTATCAAACTACCACTGGCATTTTTCACATTCCATTTGTATGGAAACACATAAGACCCCGAATAGCCAAAGCAATCTTGAGAATGGAAAATGGAGCTGGAGGAATCAGGCTCCCTGACTTTAGACTATACTACAAAGCTACAGTAATCAAGACAGTATGGTACTGGCACAAAAACAGAAATATGGATCAATGGAACACTATAGAAAGCTGATAGATAAACCCACACACATATGGTCACCTTATCTTTGATAAAGGAGGCAAGAATATACAGTGGAGAAGAGACATCCTCTTCAATAATTGGTGCTGGGAAAACTGGACAGCTACATGTAAAAGTATGAAGTTAGAACACTCCCTAACATAATAAACAAAAATAAACTCAAAATGGATTATACACCTAAATTTAAGACCATGCACTATCAAACTCTTAGATGAAAACATAGGCAGAAAACTCTATGACATAAATCACAGCAAGATCCTTTTTGACCCACCTCTTAGAGAAATGGAAATAAAAACAAAAATAAACAAATGGGACCTAATGAAACTTAAAAGCTTTTGCACAGCAAAGGAAACCATAAACAAGACCAAAGACAACACTCAAAATGGGAGAAAATATTTGCAAGTCAAGCAACTGACAAAGGATTAATCTCCAAAATTTACAAGCAGCTCATGCAGCTCAATATCAAAAAAACAAACAACCCAATCCAACAGTGGGCAGAAGACCTAAATAGACATTTCTCCTAAGAAGATATACAGATTGCCAACAAACACATGAAAAGATGCTCAACATCGCTAATCATTAGAAACATGCAAATCAAAACTACAATGAGAGGGCTTCCCTGGTGGCGCAGTGGTTGAGAGTCCGCCTGCCGATGCAGGGGACACGGGTTCGTGCCCCGGTCTGGGAAGATCCCACATGCCGCGGAGCGGCTGGGCCCGTGAGCCATGGCCGCTGAGCCTGCGCGTCCGGAGCCTGTGCTCTGCAATGGGAGAGGCCACAACAGTGAGAGGCCCGCGTATCACAAAAAAAAAAAAAAAAAAAACTACAATGAGGTTTCACCACGCTGGTCAGAATGGCCACCATCAAAAAATGTGCAAACAATAAATTCTGGAGAGGGTGTGGAGAAAAGGGAACCCTCTTGCACTGTTGGTTGGAATGGAAATTTTTTTTTCCTTTTTGCGGTACACGGACCTCTCACTGTTGTGGCCTCTCCCATTGTGGAGCACAGGCTCTGGATGCACAGGCTCAGCAGCCATGGCTTATGGGCCTAGCCACTCTGCGGCATCTTGCCAGAACTGGGCACAAACCTGTGTCCCCTGCATCAGCAGGTGGACTCTCAACCACTGCACCACCAGAGAACATAAATTGATACAGCCACTATGGAGAACAGTATGGAGGTTCCTTAAAAAACTAAAAATAGAACTACCATACGACCCAGGAATCCCACTACTGGGCATATACCATGAGAAAACAAAAATTCAAAAATAGACATGTACGTCAATATTCATTGCAGCACTATTTACAGCACCAGGACATGGAAGCAACCTAAGTGTCCATCGACAGATGAATGGATAAAGAAGACGTGGCACATATATACAGTGGAACATTACTCGGCCATATAAAGAAACAAAATTGAGTTATTTGTAGTGAGGTGGATGGACCTTGAGTCTGTCATACAGAATGAAATAAGTCAGAAAGAGAAAAATAAATACCATATGCTAACACATATATATGGACCCTTAAAAAAATGGTTCTGAAGAACCTATTGGCAGGACAGGAATAAAGACACAGATTTAGAGAATGGACTTGAGGACATGGAGTGGGGTAATGGGATGCTGGGACAAAGTGAGAGTGGAATGGACATATATACACTACCAAATGTAAAATAGATAGCTAGTGAGAAGTAGTTGCATAGCACAGGGAGATCAACTCAGTGCTTTGTGACCACCTAGATTGGTAGGATAGGGACCATGAGAGGAAGATGCAAGAGGGAGGAGATATGGTGATATATGTATAAATATAGTTGATTCACTTTGTTATATAGCAGAAACTAACACACCATTGTAAAGCAATTATATTCCAATAAAGATGTTTAAAAAAAGCATATGTCTATCAACCAGCTCAGCCATTCACAAAGAGCAACAAGTAAGCCTTTCTATGTCCATATTCTCATATATGAACAAGCAACAAAGAATCTCAGAAATTTGAGGAAAACAAAACAAGAAAGATAGATGAAAATAAATTTCATCTGAGGAAACAGGGAAATTTCCAGGAATTAAAAAAGAATTAAATCTAAATTAGTAGCCTCAGAGCTATCTATGAAGATATTGCATGTGTAAAATAAGGTCAGGGCTTCTCTGGTGGTGCAGTGGTTGAGAGTCCGCCTGCCGATGCAGGGGACACAGGTTCATGCCCCGGTCCGGGAAGATCCCACATGCTGTAGAGCGGCTAGGCCCGTGAACCATGGCTGCTGAGCCTGTGCATCCAGAGCCTGTGCTCTGCAAAGGGAGAGGCCACAACAGTGAGAGACCCGGGTATCACAAAAATAAATAAATAAATAAATAAATAAAAATAAGTTCAGTATATTGTGAGTAATGAACAATAAATTCCAATTCAAGATGGCAGTCTTATCACATGCATTTATCTCTTCTTCCTTCTGACTCCATCAAAACAATAGTAAAATAATAGAAAAAAAAAGCATAAACCTACGTAAAGACAGTGATAGGTGTCCACTAGAAATATGAGATTAGCATAGGTTTCTGGACTCTAGGTAGAAACACAAAAATCACTGGTGAGTAATGAAACAGAGTTGACGGATTACAAGCTGGAGAAATAGGCCCTTATTATTAATATGCACCTGGTGAGGCCTAGGGAACGTGAGTTTTAATAGATTACTGCAAGAGTCTAGGAAGAAGGTCATGAGAGCCACGGCAAAATGAGTTTGTAAAAAACCATTTATTTTGTTGGTAAACATATTAGGAGTTAATGGAGAAGTTCTTATGAAAGAGTTAATAAATAGGGATTAAACTTTGAGAATTTATGCTTGGTAAGGAGAGGAGACACTTCTTCTAAATGTTAGTGAAAGAAATGTATAGAGGATGGATAACATGAGATGAGAACATGTGCTGAGAATCAGGTGGGCTACAGATAACCTAGGGACTTTACAGGAGTGGTAATTGCTTAAAACAGCTATTTAGGAATATATATATATAAATGAACTGAGACAAGATGAGAAATTGTTTCTCGATCACAGTGCTATCTCAGCTAAGGCCAGAATGGATCATAATGCAATTGATTACACAGTGATTTTCCTCAAACATGCTTAGATGCCATGGATTTTAACACAGTTCAGGGCCAAAAGGTCTAAAGGGCCAGAAGACCCAGAATGCTTGTGTAGATCCACTGAAATGTTTGATCATGGAAGACAGGCAGAGTCAAAGTAATGTAAATGAAATCAGAAGTGGTTCATGGACTGGGAGAACATGCAGAGAAATGAGGCTGCAAAACAATGAGAGTAAAGAACAGGCTTAGTGGAAGTAAGGCTATTCAGAGGTAAAAGACTTGGAATAATGATTTCAAAGAAAGCACAAGGTCTTAGCTTGCAAAGTTAGTGTATTTCACATGAATGAGAAGATCCAAAGTATAACTTTAAAGATTACTGACATACATGTAGTATATCAGAGATCATATTAAGCATTTGTTGTATAATTAAATACATATTATTTGAAAAGAAGTTTAAAAAAATTGTGTGTGTGTTTATGTGTATGTTTCCCAAAATGAATCAATATAATTAGGATGAAATAGCTTGTGTGAAGTTTCTCTGAAAGATGATAGTGAAAAAAACATTTCTAATAAGGCATATCAGATGCAAGTAGTTATTTTTATCTCTCAAAAGCAAATTTTCCAATAGTGTTACACATGTGGTAGATCTATTTTCAGAGCAGCAATAAATTATTTTAAAAAGAGACAAGACATATGCCTGGCTAATGATTACTAGTAAGGGAAAATCATTTCTGCATGACCAATAAATAGTCAAAAGATACAAAAGGTTAGAAATAAGATATTTGAATAAATGGACAATCCAAGGGATAACATATTAATCCAGCTACCTATAAACCATTAAATGGATTAAGTATATTAAATAAATATTGTTTTGGTTATCTCATTACATAATAAATCACTCCAAAACATAGTAGCTTACAACTACAACAATTACTTATTATCTTTCATGATGCTGTGGATTGACTGGGCTCCACTGTGCAGTTCTTTTGCTCCATGAATAGTTGGTAAGGGTTGAAGTCAACTGAACTCTCAACTGGGCTGGAATGTCTAGATCAACTCATTTACTTAGCTGGCAATTGGAGATGTGTGTTGGCTGGAAGTTGGTTGGGATTGTTGACCAAGATGTCTCTCTTATCCTCCATGTAGATTTTCCATATATATATATATATATATATATATATATATATATATATATATATATATATATATATATATATATATATTTTAACATCTTTATTGGAGTATAATTGCTTTACAATGGTGTGTTAGTTTCTGCTTTACAACAAAGTGAATCAGTTATATATATACATATGTTCCCATATCTCTTCCCTCTTGTGTCTCCCTCCCTCCCACCCTCCCTATCCCACCCTTCTAGGTGGTCACAAACCACCTAGCTGATCTCCCTGTGCCATCCAGCTGCTTCCCACTAGCTATCCACCCTACGTATTCCACATATTTTGACCTTCCCAAAATATTTTAAGTCACTAGTTTTTGGTGATTTTTTACAGCAGCAATAGGTAGCTAATATGGAAAGTCATTCATTGAAATCAGTATATTAAAAAAAATGGTTCTATCCTTTTTCCCAACACTCTACATGTAAAATATCTGTCAGCAGGATTACTTGCCAGCTCAAGACCAGAAAAGAAAAAAGAAAACAAAACACAAGAATTTCTCTGAAAAAATATAATCATCTACACTGCTAAGAGTTAGGGCAGTTACCCACATGTATGTATGACTTGGTTTCAAAATTGAGGGGCTCCCACCAACCTTCCCTTAATGTTTGATAATTTGCTAGGACAGCTCATAAACTCCTGAAAGCACTTTATTATTATTGGATTATTATAAAGAATACAAATGAGCAGCCAGTTGGAAATGTACATAGGGCAAGGTCTGGAAGGGTACTTAGTGCAGGAGCTTACGTTCCTGTGGAGTTAGGGTACGCCACTCTCCTGACTCACGGATGTATTGGCCAACTTGAAAGCTCTCTGAATCCTGTTGTTTAGATGTTTTTATAAAGATTCCATTACATAGGCATAATAATTGATTAAATTGTTGGTAATTGATGACTGAACTCAATCTCCAGCTCCTCTCTCCTCTCCATCAATTGGCTGAAAGCTCCATATGAGTAGTCACATGGTTGGTTCCTCTGGAAACCAGTCCCATCTTGAAGCTAACTAGCATTAATTCAAGTATGGTTGAAAGGGGCTAACTATGGATAAAAGATACTCCTATTACCCCTATCACTTAGGAAATTCTAAGAATTTTAGAAGCTCTGTGTCAGGACCAGGGAAAGAACTGGTCTTTCCAAAGACCAAATATTATATATACTTCTTATTATGTCACATAGGCAAACACAAATGAACACAGGTGAAACAGAAAATGCAGTAAGCAGAAAAGAACTTTCAAAAAATTAAAAGAAAATAACCAGTAATAGAATACTAATTTGTGTTTTAGAGTTATTTTAGAAGATTGTATTGATGATGTAAGAATAGGATACTAAACACAATGAATACAAAACAAAGAAATTAGAAAACATTAAAAATCATTAGGAAAGCAAAATATGATAGTTGAAAGAAAAAATCAATGGACTGTTGGGGAGAAAATTAACAAAATCTCCCTTGAAAGTTAAAAAAATGCATATCAGTGGAAAATTTTTGAGAAAATATTACATATATAGAAGACTAAGACAAGAAGCTCAAAATCCAGTTAAAAAGAATTTGAGAAAGTGAGAACAGAGGACAGATGGGAGGAAATTTTGAAAGAAATAACACAGTGTTTTCCAAAGTTTCATGAAGGATACATGTTTCTAGATTGAAAGGATAAATACAGGCATATAATTTACCCTTTTTTCCAGCCAACTGGGTAGAAAGAGGGAATTTCTCTTAGAGATTATATGCCTACATTGCTATATAGTTCTGCATGACTAGGACTGCTTTTGAGGTAAAGTAGTGAGAAAACAGAGAGAAGAAAATAATGGGGATTGCCTCATACTCATGGGACAACAGGTCCCATCCCTCCTAGTTCATTTGGCCAGAAAACTAGTTTTAAGTATCTGCACAATTGCTCCCACTGTTGTAGTGAAGCTCTGTGACTGAGGTTCCCCCTAGAGGCAGGGCTTAGAGAGAAAAAAAAGGAAAATAACAAACCTACATATTCTCCGGAACACAGGTGTTGGTTTTCCAAGTTGAGAAAGACAAGATTTCTCCCTGCATTTTTGCTTCCCACATCTGCTGCATAGTTCCGTATTTGAACCACCCTTGGGCTAAAGCTAGAAGGTAAAAAAGAGGAAAAATAAAAGCAGAAAAATCATGCTTGTTTACTGTATTTCCGGTTTTGTTATCCCTCCCCAATTCATCTTTTTAGAGTTCTCAGATTTTGTTATTTGTTTTTTAACCAGAAGTTATAGGTATAATCAGTGGGATAAACAGTATCAGGATGACTATGAAAGTCTAAATCAGGTTTTGACGTTTATCTTAAGTGTAAGAAGTAAAGTCCAGCAGAATATAAGAAATATGTGACTAGAAAAAAATCTATACGATTATATGTGGAATGTTAATTGAGTAATTAAATCAACAATGATTTAGGTACCACCTAGTATATAGGTATGATACTTTACTTTGGGGAGTAACAAATGCGTATAAAGGCATACCACAGAGATATTTTTGGATTGGTTCCAGGCGAAGTGAATATTGCAGTAAGGTGAGTCACACAGAGTTTTTGGTTTCCCAGTATACATAAAAGTTATGTTTATACTATACTGTAGTCTATGAAGTGTTCAATAACATTATGTATAAAAAAATGATTTTGCTGTTAGAAGGTCTTGCCTAGATGTTTATGGCTGGTGACTGATCAGGATGATGGTTGTTGACATGTGGGGTGGCTGTGGCAATTTCTTAAAATAAAACAACAATGAAGGTTGCTGCATTGATTGACTCTTTCTTTCATGAATGATTTCTCTGTAACATATAATATTTTGAAAACTGGTTCCAAGAGTAGGCATACTAATTGAACAGAGCAGGTATGTATGCCATTTTAGTGACCTGCTGACATAGTGTTATTTTACTATATTTCAATAGTAAAGGTAATTACAGAAGTCAATCCTGATCCAAGAGGAGGGGCATAGACACCTTTGCTCAATGGAAGAAATGTAAATGTCACTTGTAAGAAGAACAAGTGAGACAAAATATATTATTCTGGCTCTCTTTGGAAAGTACAATTTGCAGCAGTGTGCCACGGTTTTTAAAAGCATCATCATACAGACATGGGGAGTTAAAAATATATAAAATAGCAACCTCTGGTGGTTATTTTTAAGTACAGAGAGTCCATATGATAAGCAACACATCAAAGGTAAAATGTAATAATCTGGAGCTATCCACTCCCACAAATTAACTCACTTATTTATTTGTTAATAATTGATTAAGCATTCAATGTTTTCCAAGTCCCGGGGGTTATACAAATGGGGAAGACAAGGCCCTGGCTCCAATAAGACAAATAACTTCACCATAATTTTAATGCTGTTGCCTAACTTTTGGGACACGCAGGGTGCTGACACAGTAAACTCTTAGAAGAGTTGGTCTCTGCTTTAAGACACCTTATGACATTTTCTATCTCATTGTTTCCCAGTGGGTGTTGCCTACTTTTAATGTGACCTATATAGTCAATGTGTATTCATTGTCCCTTTGACTCTGGTGTGTGAATCTTCCAATCATTTGCTTCTGGTAAGCCCTGGTATTGCTATTCACATTATCATTGATTTAAATAACCATGGTGCTTGGCTTCTCAAGAATACCCCTCTGGAGAGTATACAGATTTATCTAGAATTAAAGTAAATTGGAACAGTGTATTTAGTTACAGAATATAGCAATGTGTCCTACTAAGGACAGCTTCTTCATCAGGGGAAAGCTATATTTAACTAACTCTTTTTTAATTGCTTTGATGTAGTTTTAAGAGCATTGAAATTTAATCTCATAGGAACATTCCCCTTTTTATAGATCCCTGGCCTTTCTCAGTTTTAAAAAATGCATTTACCTCATTCTAACAAAGAACGAATACTTCACCATGCAAAAGAACATTAACAGAAAGTATATTTCCTGTCTGAAATGATACATGTTTCAACAACATCTAAGACGTGAAACAGATGAACGAATAAACCTTAATAAGGTTAGTGTTTTTGCACACTCACTTTCTCCTTTATAAACTCATATGAAGATGGGGCACAAAGCAAATTTGTATAAACTTGGAGCAGTAACTACTATAACACCACAAATAAAGTGGGTCATGAAGACTTTCAGAATATATTTATATTTCTGTATTTATATTCATGACATAGACAATATAAATATGATGACCCTCTCAAAGAAATCCATTTGCACAGTGTAGGAGCATATTCAGTTGGAGATCTGGTGTGGCAATTTCTCTGGCATATTTCAGAATCTTTAGAAACCATGGAGAATAATCTTCCAGGTGGAACAATCTTACAGCGTGAGATATTGGAGCTTACTTGGGAAGGTATAAGCTGGTTTCTGCCACTAAAGTAAAACTGTTTTCTAATCTGCTTGGAAAATTGCAGTGAGAGGCATTTCACATTTCACTGCATCACAAAGCACTCTTCCCACTTCCCCAGTTCTTTCCATTGCTGAAACATTCCTCTCTGTGCTAAATCCAAATCTTCCTTATAAATTTTTTTTTTTTTAGATCTAAAAGTAAAAAAAATTTTTTAAGATGGATTAAGGAATTTTCTTTTCAAATGTCTGAAGATAATTCAAACACGTCTACTTATCCAGAGGAAAACATTTCTATATTTTTAAGCCACTCTCCATATAATGTTTTTTTAGACCCATCTACTGCTTTTTCATAGTAGATTCATCACTAATAGATAGAGTCATTAATCTGTGGTAAAACAAAGTGCCTACTCTAGATATTGTGTTAGGTACATACACATACATATTTTCACTTCATTTCAGAGTAATCTCCTGAGGTAGATATTGTGAACCAGGAATCTGAATGACAATTTGCCAAAACTCACAGAGTTGTGAGTGGTGAAGCTGGTTTTCCCAAGCAGATGTTTTGACTTCATCTTCAGTTATCTCTGCTTCTCCATAACTAAAATAAGAGTGAATGGTCAGAGGCAGAGACAAGGTGATGGAGTAGAAAGATGTGAGCTCACCCTCTCTCACAAAAACACCAAACAACTATCAACCAAGAAACCCTGGAACCTACCAAAAAAGATATCCTACATCCAAAGGCAAAGAAGAAGTCACAACAAAATAATAGGCAGGACAAAATCATGGTAGAATCAAATCTCATACCCCCTGAGTGGGTGACCACAAACTTGAAAATAATTATATTGTAGAGGTTCTCCCACAAGAGTGAAAGTTCTGAGCTCCACATCACCCTCCCAAACTGTGGGTCTGGCATCAGGAGGAGGAGCCCCAGAACATCTGGCTTTGAAGGCCAGCCGGGTTTGATCACAGAAATTGCACAGGACTGGGAGAAACAGAAACTCCATCCTTAGAGGATGCACACAAGGTCTTGTGCACACCAGGACCCAGGTGACCACATAAGAGGCCTGGGCCAGACCTACCAGTTGGTATTTGAGGGTCTCCTGCAGTGGCGGGGGGAAGCTGTGGCTCACTGCAGGGACCAAGATACTGGTGATGGTAGTTCTGGGGAATACTCACTGGTGTGAGCCTTCCTGGAGGCTGCCATTTTCTCACCAAGACTGAACCCCACCCAACAGCCTCTGGGCTCCAGTGGTGGGATGCTTCAGACCAACAGGGTGGGAACACAGCACTACCCATCATCAGACAGGCTGCCTAAAGTCTTCCTGAGCCCACAGCTGCCCACTAAACACACTACTTGACATGGCCCTGCACACCAGAGGGACCAGACCCAGCTCCACCCACAAGTGGGCAGGCACCAGTCCCTCCCACCAGGAAGCCTGCATAAACCTCTTAGTCCAGACTCATCCACCAGGGGGCAGACAGCATAAGCAGGAAGAACTATAACCCTGCAAACTGAAGAAGCAAAACTGCAATCACAGAAAGTTAGACAAAATGAGACAGCAGAGGAATATGTCCCAGATAAAGGAACAAGATAAAACCCCAGACAAACAACTAAGTGAAGTGAAGATAGTTAATCTTCCTAAAAAAGAATTCAGAGTAATGATAGTAAAGATGATTCAAGATCTCGGAAAAAGAATGAAAGCATGGATCAAGAAGATACAAGAAATGTTTAATGAATAGCTAGAGGATCTAAAGAACAACAAACAGAGATGAACAATACAATAACTGAAATGAAAAATACACTAGAAGGAAACAATAACAGAATAAATGAGGGAGAAGAACAGATAAGTGATCTGGAAGACAGAATGGTGGAAATCACTGCCATGGAACAGAATAAAGGAAAAAGAATGAAAAGAAAAGAGGACCATCTAAGATTCCTCTGGGACAGCATTAAGCCCACCAACATTCACATTATAGGGGTTCCAGAAGGAGAAGAGATAGAAAGGACCTGATAAAATATTTGAAGAGATTATAGCCAAATACTTCCCTAACATGGAAAGGAAACACTCACTCAAGTCCAGGAAGCACAGAGAGTCCAATATAGCATAAACCCAAGGAGGCATAGGCCAAGACACATATTAATCAAACTCACAAAAATTAAAGACAAAGAAAATATTAAAAGCAACAAATAAAATACAAGGGAATTCCCATAAGGTTATCAGCTGATTTCTCAGCAGAAAATCTACAGACCAGAAGGAAGTGGCAAGATATATTTAAAGTGATGAAAGGGAAGAAACTACAAGCAAGAATACTCTACCGAGCAAGGCTATCATTCAGATTTGACAGAGAAATCAAAAGCTCTACAGACAAGCAAATGCTAAGAGAATTCAGCACCACCAGACCAGCTTTGCAACAAATGCTAGAGGAACTTCTAGGCAGAAGAGAAAAGACCACAATTATAGAAACAAGAAAATTACAAATGGAAAAGCTCACCAGTAAAGATAAACATACAGTAAAATTAGGAAATCATCCACACACAAATATGATATCAAAACCACCAATCGTGAGAAGAGGAGAGTACAAGGCAAGTTACTGAAAATGCGTTTGAAATTAAAAGACTGGCAACTTAAAACAATCTAGCTTATATACAGACTGCTATATCAAAACCTCATGGTAACCACAAACTGGAGTGAGCTGTCATTCACGAAATACTGATTAAATATCTGGTATTATTTAGACCAGCAGTGCTTAAATATTAGTGGGTACCAGAATCACCTGGAGGGCTTTTAAAAACATGTATTTATTAATCTTACCTTAGAGTTTCAGATACAGCATGTTTGGTGTGAGGCATAAGAATTTTTATTTCTATCAAGTCTCCAGGTGATGCTGATACTGCTGGTCTGAGGACCACACTTCAAGAACTACTGATTTAGAGGATTCTGTGGTGCTTGTTTGGAGGACTCTTGCAGTCAGAGCTGTACTCTGGTGATTAACAGGAAAATAACAGAAAACATTGCCTTCTCCAAGAAGCATATATAGACGTAGTAATGGCCTCTACCCTGTACACCACACTCTAACTTCCCCTCCTCTCCACCCCGACAAGACACCACTCT
This sequence comes from Kogia breviceps, assembly GCF_026419965.1. Taxonomy (NCBI): domain Eukaryota; kingdom Metazoa; phylum Chordata; class Mammalia; order Artiodactyla; family Physeteridae; genus Kogia; species Kogia breviceps. The sequence goes on from NC_081326.1 coordinate 31,299,765, forward strand.
CCTAATCCCATAGTCCATGTTGCTACATTTATCACAATATATATGAAATTTTTTTTCTCTGTTTCCTCCTATTAGACGGGAGTTATTGAGGGCAGAAGCTACTTTATTTCTCTCTGCACCCCTGACATCTTGTGAAGTGTCTGATATTCAGCAGAAACTCAAAAATTTTAGAATGAATGATGGAATAAATATTGCATGGTAATTACATTTGTAAGTAGCAGAAAACTATGAAAATAGGTTGTATGTCTACAACAACATAAAATTTTTTAAAAGTTTTGAAAGATGTGAGCTTAAAAGTAGAAGATAAAGCATCATAAAGAAATGCAAATTTTCAAATTCAGATTCAAAAGGAATTTTGAATAGTCTTTGTTGAAGTTGATGTGAAAAAGTCTTAGGGGTTTTAGTTAAATCTCAGTTCAGTATAAATAAATAGTATGAAGTAGCTGCTAGGACAACTTATAACCATGAGACTTATGTAGCGAGTATATGTATTTAATACAGTCAGACTATTTGTTAATTTTTAGTTTAAAGGCAATAGTAGTGTTTGAAAGAAAAGAGCCTGGTAGGAGGATGGTTTCATGTTCCCAGTATTTCCTTATTATACCAAAAGCCAGATTATGTGTAAAGTATGTTGTTTTTCATCTGGTCTTATTTAAATTTTACTTCAGGAAGACTTCATTGGTTTTTTAAAAGGTAAAGATGTAAACTTTTAACTGTAGGTTTCCTTTTCTTTTTCTAGTTGGGAGGAAGCTGTAGCCAATATCTTATTATAGCATTCACTATTGAAAATAAGCTTTAATTGTTCATGCCTCTTTTTACCAATGTCTAATATTTTGAAATAGATCTCTTTTGAGCTTAAAGTTCATTCATCTAGTCTTAGTTCAGGTAAGGGAATAATTGAAGGAAAGAATAATTTAAATTAAAGCCATTTATTTTTTCCAACTATCTATGTAGAGCTAATTTCCTATTAGAAAAAACCTGATTAATGTCTTAGAAAATATTATATTTAAATAATTGACATCTAAAATTGAAAAAAAATACTTTTAGAAAAAAAATTTTAGCTGATCAAATGCTCTGTCTATGAATATGGACTGGAATGATTAAAACAAATAAGAAGTTGATGCTTTTTTCTCTTTTATCACCTAATTCTATTCTTATTTTTCTCATATTTATCTGTCCATTCATTCTCTATTTTCTTTGCTGGACAATTCCTATGGGCCACAAATCTTACCTCCTTGTACTTATTATCAAAGTCTCAATTATTTTTTTAACATCTTTATTGGAGTATAATTGCTTTACAATGGCGTGTTAGTTTCTGCTTCACAACAAAGTGGATCAGTTATACATATATATATGTTCCCATATCTCTTCCCTCTTGCAACTCCATCCCTCCCACCCTCCCTATCCCAACCCTCTAGGTGGTCACAAATCACCTAGCTGTTCTCCCTGTGCTATGTGGCTACTTCCCACTAGCTATCTACCCTACATTTGGTAGAGTATATATGTCCATGCCACTCTCTCACTTTGTCACAACTTACCCTTCCCCCTCCCTATATCCTCAAGTCCATGCTCTAGTAGATTTGTGTTTTATTCCCATCCTACCCATAATTTCATGACACTTTGTTTTTCTTAGATTCCATATATATGTGTTAGCATACAGTATTTGTTTTACTCCTTGTGAATTACTTCACTCTGTATGACAGACTCCAAGTCTTTTGTCTCCTTAGGTAGGTTTATTCCTAGATATTTTATTCTTTTTGTTGCAATGGTAAATGGGAGTGTTTTCTTAATTTCACTCTCATATTTTTCATCATTAGTGTATAAGAATGCCAGAGATTTCTGTGCATTAATTTTGTATCCTGCTACTTTACCAAATTCATACCAAATTCATTGATTAGCTCTAGTAGTTTTCTGGTAGCATCATTAGGATTCTCTATGTATAGTATCATGTCATCTGCAAACAGTGACAGCTTTACTTTTTCTTTTCTGATTTGGATTCCTTTTATTTCTTTTTCTTCTCTGATTGCTGTAGCTAGAACTTCCAAAACTATGTTGAATAAGAGTGGTGAGAGTGGGAAACCTTGTCTTGTTCCTGATCTTAGTGGAAATAGTTTCAGTTTTTCACCATTGAGAACAATGCTGGCTGTGGGTTTGTCATATATGACCTTTATTATGTTGAGGAAAGTTCCCTCTATGCCTACTTTCTGCAGGGTTTTTATCATAAATGGGTGCTGAATTTTGTCAAAAGCTTTCTCTGCATCTATTGAGATGATCATATGGTTTTTCTCCTTCAGTTTGTTGATATGGTGTATCACGTTGATTGATTTGTGTATATTGAAGAATCCTTGCATTCCTGGAATAACCCCACTTGATCATGGTGTATGATCCTTTTAATGTGCTGTTGGATTCTGATTGCTAATATTTTGTTGAGGATTTTTGCATCTATGTTCATCAGTGATATTGGCCTGTAGTTTTCTTTCTTTGTGATGTCTTTGTGTGGTTTTGGTATCAGGGTGATGGTGGCCTCATAGAATGAGTTTGGGAGTGTTATTCCGTCTGCTATCTTTTGGAAGAGTTTGAGAAGGATAAGTGTTAGCTCTTCTCTAAATGTTTGATATAATTCACCTGTGAAGGCATCTGGTCCTGGGCTTTTGTCTGTTGGAAGATTTTTAATCACAGTTTCAATTTCAGTGCTTGTGATTGGTCTGTTCATATTTTCTATTTCTTCCTGGTTCAGTCTCAGCAGGTTGTGCATTTCTAAGAATTTGTCCATTTCTTCCAGGTTGTCCATTTTATTGGCATACAGTTGCTTGTAGAAATCTCTAATAATCTTTTGTATTTCTACAGTGTCAGTTGTTACATCTCCTTTTTCATTTCTAATTCTATTGATTTGAGTCTTCTCCCTTTTATTCTTGATGAGTCTGGCTAATGGTTTATCAATTTTATTTATCTTTGCAAAGAACCAGTTTTTAGTTTTATTGATCTTTGTTATTGTTTCCTTCATTTCTTTTTCATTTATTTCTGATCTGATCTTTATGATTTCTTTCCTTCTGCTAAATTTGGGGGGTTTTTGTTCTTCTTTCTCTAATTGCTTTAAGTGCAAAGTTAGGTTGTTTATTCGAGATGTTTCCTGTTTCATAAGGTATGATTGTATTGCTATAAACTTCCCTCTTAGAACTGCTTTTGCTGTATCCCATAGGTTTGGGGTCGTCGTTTCTCCATTGTCATTTGTTTCTAAGTATTTTTTGATTTCCTCTTTGATTTATTCAGTGATCACTTCCTTATTGAGTAGTGTATTGTTTAGCCTCCATGTGTTTGTATTTTTTACAGATCTTTTCCTGTGATTGATAATATCTAGTCTCATAGTGTTGTGGTCGGAAAAGATACTTGATACGATTTCTATTTTCTTAAATTTGCCAAGGCCAGATTTGTGACCCAATATATGTTCAATCCTGGAGAATGTTCCATGAGCACTTGAGAAAAATGTGTATTCTGTTGTTTTTGGATGGAATGTCCTATAAATATCAATTAAGTCCATTTTGTGTAATGTATCATTTAAAGCTTGTGTTTCCTTATTTATTTTCATTTTGGATGATCTGTCCATTGGTGAAAGTGGGGTGTTAATGTCCCCTACTATGATTGTGTTACTGTTGATTTCCCCTTTTATTGCTGTTAGTATTTGCCTTATGTATTGAGGTGCTCCTATGTTGGGTGCATTATTATTTACAATTGTTATATCTTCTTCATGGATCGATCTCTTGATCATTATGTAGTGTCCTTCTTTGTCTCTTGTAATAGTTTTTATTTTAAAGTCTATTTTGACTGATAGGAGAATTGCTACTCCAGCTTTCTTCTGATTTCCATTTGCATGGAATATCTTTTTCCATCCCCTTACTTTCAGTCTGTATGTGTCCCTAGGTTTGAAGTGGGTCTCTTGTAGACAGCCTATATATGGGTCTTGTTTTTGTATCCATTCAGCCAGTCTGTGTCTTTTCGTGGGAGCATTGAATCCAGTTACATTTAAGGTAATTATCGATATATATGTTCCTATTACCATTTACTTTATTGTTTCAGGTTGTTCTTGCAGGTCTTTTCCTTCTCTTGTGTTTCTTGCCTAGACAAGTTCCTTTAGCATTTGTTGTAGAGCTGGTTTGGTGGTGCTGAACTCTCTCAGCTTTTGCTTGTCTGTAAAGGTTTTAATTTCTCCATCAAATCTGAATGAGATCCTTGCTGGGTAGAGTAATCTTGGTTGTAGGTTTTTTTCCTTCATCACTTTAAATATGTCCTGGTACCCCCTTCTGGCTTGTAGAGTTTCTGCTGAAAGATCAGATGTTAACCTTATGGGGATTCCCTTGTGTGTTCTTTGTTGTTTTTCCCTTGTTGCTTTTAATATGTTTTCTTTGTATTTAATTTTTGACAGTTTGATTATTATGTGTCTTGATGTGTTTATCCTTGGTTTTATCCTGTATGGGACTCTCTGTGTTTCCTGGACTTGATTGACTATTTCCTTTCCTATATTAGGGAAGTTTTCAACTATAATCTCTTCAAATATTTTCTCAGTCCCTTTCTTTTTCTCTTCTTCCTCTGTTGCCCTTATAATTTGAATGTTGGTGCGTTTAATGTTGTCCCAGAAGTCTCTGAGACTGTCCTCAGTTCTTTTCATTCTTTTTTCTTTATTCTGCTCTGCAGTAGTTATTTCCACTATTTTACCTTCTAGGTCACTTATCCGTTCTTCTGCTTCAGTTATTCTGCTATTGATCCAATCTAGACTATTTTTAATTTCATTTATTGTGTTGCTCATGGTTGCTTGCTTCCTCTTTATTTCTTCTAGGTCCTTGTTAACTGTTTCTTGCAATTTGTCTATTCTATTTCCAAGATTTTGAATCATCTTTACTATCATTATTCTGAATTCTTTTTCAGGTAGACTGCCTATTTCCTCTTCATTTGTTAGGTCTGGTGTGTTTTTATCTTGCCCCTTCATCTGCTATGCGTTTTTCTGTCTTCTCATTTTGCTTATCTTACTGTGTTTGGTGTCTCATTTTTCCAGGCTGCAGCCTCGTAGTTCCCGTTGTTTTTGTTGACTGTCCCCAGTGGCGAAGGTTGGTTCAGTGGGTTGAGTAGGTTTCCTGGTTGAGGGGACTAGTGCCTGTGTTGTGGTGGATGAGGCTGGATTTTGTCTTTCTGGTGGGCAGCTCCACGTCTGGTGGTGTGTTTGGGGATGTTGGTAGCCTTATTATGATTTTAGGTAGCCTCTCTGCTAATGGATGGGGCTGTTGTCCTGTCTTGCTCGTTGGTGGGTATAATGAGTCCAGCACTGTAGCTTGCTGGTCCTTGAGTGAAGCTGGGTCTTGGTGTTGAGATGGAGATCTCTGGAGATTTTCGCTGTTTGGTATTGCATGGAGCTGGGAGGTCTCTTGTGGACCAGTGTCCTGAGGTTGGTTCTCCCACCTCAGAGACACACCCCTGGTGCCTGGCTGGAGCGCCAAGAGCCTTTAATCCACATGGCTCAAAATAAAAGGGAGAAAAAATAGGAAGGAAAGAAAAGGAAGGAAGGAAAGAAGGAAGGAAGGAAGGAGGGAGGGAGAGAATGAAGAAATGAAGGAAGGAAGAAAGCAAGAAAGGAAGGAAGGAAGGAGGAGAGGAAGAAAGGAAGGAAGGAAGGAGGAGAGCAAGAAAGTAAGGAAGGAAGAAAGGAGGGAAGGAAGGAAGAAAGGGAGAAGACAAAATAAAGTAGGATAAAATATAGTTATTAAAATAAAAAATAATTATTAAGAAGAAAAATTTCTATTAAAAAAAACAGAAAAATGGGTCGGTCTAACCCTAGGACAAATGGTGAAAGCAAAGCTATACATACAAAATCTTACACAGCAGCACACACATACACACTCACAAAAAGAAAAAGGGGGAAAATAATAGTATATCTTGCTCCCAAAGTCCACCTCCTCAACTTGGGATGATTCGTTGTCTATTCAGGTTTTCCACAGATGCAGGGCACTTCAAGTTAATTGTGGAGCTTTAATCCGCTGCTTTTGAGGCTGCTGGGAGAGACCTCCCCCTCTCCTCTTTGTTCGCACAGCTCCTGGGGTTCAGCTTTGGACTTGGCCCCACTTCTGCGTGTAGGTCGTCTGAGGGTATCTGCCCTTCGCTCAGACAAGATGGGGTTAAAGGAGCAGCTGATTCGGGGGCTCTGGCACAGGCCGGGTGGAGGGAGGGGCACGGATGCGGGACGAGTCCGTGGCGGCAGAGGCCGATGCGACACTGCACTGGCCCAAGGCACGCCATGCGTTCTCCCGGGAAAGCTGTCCCTGGATCCCGGGACCCTGGCAGTGGCAGGCTGCATGGGCTCCTGGGAGGGGTGGTGTGGAGAGTGACCTGTGCTCACACACAGGCCTCTTGGTGGTGGCAGCAGCAACCCTCGTGTCCCAGACCTGTCTCTGTTGTCCATGCCAACAGCCGTGGTTTGCACCCATTTCTGGAGCTCCTTTACACGGTACTCTTAATCCCCTTTCCTCACGCCCAAGGAAGCAGAGGTAAGAAAAAGTCTCTTGTCTCTTTGGCAGCTCTGCGCCCATTTCTGGGGCTCCTTTAAGTGGTGAGCTTAATCCCCTCTCCTAGCGCCCCAGGAAGCAAAGAGGGAAGAAAAGGTCTCTTGTCTCTTCGGCAGCTCCAGACTTCAACTGGACTCCCTCCTGGCCAGTCGTGGTGCACTAACCCCTTCAGGCTCTTTTCACTCTGCCACCTCCAGACCTTTCCTTGGGATCCGACTGAAGCCCGAGCCTCAGCTCCCAGTCCCCGCCTGCTCTGGCAGGGGAGCAGACAAGCCTCTCGGGCTGGTGAGTGCTGGTTGGCACCGATCCTCTGAGGGAATCTCTCCGCTTTGCCCTCTGCACCCTGTGGCTGCACTCTCCTCCATGGCTCTGGAGCTTCCCCCTCTGCCACCCACAGTCTCTGCCCGTGAAGGGGCTTCTAGTGTGTGGGAAACTTTCCTCCTTCACGGCTCCCTCCCACTGGTTTAGGTCACGTCCCTATTCTTTGTCTCTGTTTATTCTTTTTTCTTTTGCCCTACCCAGGTACGTGGGGAGTTTCTTGCCTTTTGGGAGGTCTGAGGTCTTCTGCCAGTGTTCACTGGGTGTTCTATAGGAGAAGTTCCACGTGTAGATGTATTTCTGATGTCTCTGTGAGGAGGAAGGAGATCTCTGCATCTTACTCTTCCACCATCTTGAAGCTCCTCTCCCTTTCTTTTTCCTTTCTTCTTCTGGGATCTTTATAATTCGAATGTTGGTGAGTTTAGTATTGTCCCAGAGGTCTCTGAGACTGTCCTCAATTCTTTTCATTCTTTTTTCTTTATTCTGCTCTGGAATAGTTATTTTCACTATTTTATCTTCCAGGTCACTTATCCTTTCTTCTGCCTCAGTTGTTCTGCTATTGAACCCTTCTAGAGAATTTTTCATTTCATTTAATGTGTTGTTCATGATTGTTTGTTTCCTCTTTAGTTCTTCTAGGTCCTTGTTAAACGTTTCTTTTATTCTCCCCATTCTATATCCAAGATTTTGGATCATCTTTACTATCATTATTCTGAATACTTTTTCTGGTACACTGCTTATTTCCTCTTTATTTCTTAGATCTGGTGGGTTTTTACCTTGCTCCTTCATCTGGTGTGTTTTTCTTTGTCTTCTCATTTTGCTTAACTTACTGTGTTTGGGGCCTCCTTTCACAGGCTGCGTGTTCATAGTTCCCGTTGTTTTTGGTGTCTGCCCCCAGTGGCTATGGTTTGTTCAGTGGCTTGTAAGCTTCCTGGTGGAGAGGACTAGTGCCTATGCTCTGGTGGCTGAGGCTGGATCTTGTCTTTCTTGTGGGCAGGTCCATGTCTGGTGATATTTTTTGGGTGTCTTTGATCTTATTTTGATTTTAGGCAGCCTCTCTTCTAATTAGTGTAGTTGTGTTGCTAGTTTGGCATAGGGTGTCCAGCACTGTAACTTGCTGGTCATTCAGTGGAACTGGGTCTTGGTGTTGAGATGGAGATCTCTGGGAGATTTTCACCATTTGATATTATGTGGAGCTGGGAGGTGTCTTGTGGACCAATGTCTTGAAGATGGCTCTCCCTCCTCAGAGTCACAGCCCTGGCACCTGGCTGGAGCCCCAAGAGCCTGTCATGCACACGGCTCAGAATAAAAGGGAGAAAATAAGAAAGAAAGAAGAAAAGAAAGAAGAAAAGAAAGAAAGAAAGAAAGAAAAAAGAAAGAAAAAGATAAAATAATATTAGATAAAATAAAAAACAAAATAATTATTTAAAAATATTTTTTAAGTTAAAAAAATGAAAGAAGAGAACAACCAAACCATAAAACAAATCCACCAGTGATAACAAGTGCTGAAAACTATACTAAAACAAACAAACAAAAACCAAACATGGACAGACAGAAACCTAGGACAAATGGTAAAAGCAAAGCTATACAGACAAAATCACAAACAGAAGCTTACACATACACATTCACGAAAAGGGAAAACATATGTATATATTGTTGCTCCCAAAGTCCACCTCCTCAATTTGGGATGACTCATATATTCTAGGTATTCCACAAATGCAAGGTACATCAAGTTGACTGTGGAGATGTAATCTGCTGCTCCTGAGGCTGCTGGGAAAAAAATTCCCTTTCTCTTCTTTATTTGCACAGCTCCTGGGATTCAGCTTTGGATTTGGCCCTGCCTCTGCATGCAGGTCACCTGAGGGTGTCTGTTCTTTGCTCAGACAGGACAGGGTTAAGGAGCAGCTGCTTTGGGGCTCTGGCTCACTCAGGTCTGGAGTCGGAGGGATACGGAGTGCAGGGCAAGCCTGTGGTGGCAGAGGCTGGCATGACATTGCACAAACCTGAGGCATGTAATGTATTCTCCCAAGGAAGTTGTCTCTGGATAAAGGGACCCTGGCAGTGGTGGGCTGCACAGGCTCCCAGGAGGGGAGGTGTGGATAGTGACCTGTGTTTACACACAGGCTTCTTGGTGGCTGAAGAAGCAACCCTAGCATCTCATGCCCATCTCTCGAGTGCGCACTGATAGCCACGGCTCGCACCCATCTCTGGAGCTCATTTAGATGGTGCTCTTTATCCACTCTCCTTGTGAACCAGGAAACAAAGAGGCAAGAAAAAGTCTCTTGCCTCTTCAGCAGTTTCAGACCTTTTCCTGACTCCCTCCCAGCTAGCCGTGGTGCACTAGCCCTTTTCAGGCTGTGTTCATGCAGCCAAACCCAGTCCTCTCCTTGGTATCTGACCAAAGCCAGGGCCTCAGCTCCCAGTCCCCACCCATCCTGGCAGGTGAGCAAACAAGTCTCTTGGGCTAATGAGTGCTTGTCAGCACTGATCCTCTGTGCGGGAATCTCTCTGTTTTGCCCACTGCACTCCTGTTGCTGTGCTCTCCTCTGTGGTTTTGAAGCTTCCACCCTCTGCCACCCAGAGTCTCCTCCCATGAAGGGGCTTCCTAGTGTGTGGAAATCTTTCCTCCTTCACAGCTCCCTCCCACTGGTGCTGGTCCCATCCTTATTTTTTTTTTCTCTGTTTTTTTTCTTTTTTCTTTTGCCCTATCCAGGTATGTGGAAGAGTTTCTTGCCTTTTGGGATGTCTGAGGTCTTCTGCCAGCATTCAGTAGGTGTTGTGTAGGAGTTGTTCCACATGTAGATGTATTTCTGATGTATTTGTGGGGAGGAAGGTGATCTCCACATCTTACTCTTCTGCTGTCTTGAAGCTCCTCCTCCTCAAAGCTTACATTTTATCAACAGAGAACCAGTGCTATCCCATCCTTTATATCACAATGTTGATTAAGGATCAGAGAAAAATAAATTTTTACTGTAAATTATTAAACTCGACAGAGAAGTTATCATTCTACCTCTTTGTCAATGCAGCCCTATATTATAATTTGTATTGGAGTTTGACCTATTACTGAGTCCTTATTGAGCACACTTAGTGTGAGATCACTTTATTGGGTTGTTTGGGGAAGGAAATGAAAAGGAAATAAATGACAACTTTAGATTTATCTAGAATTCATAATAATAACTCTCAATATTGCATGCTGACCTATACTAAGAAAAAGTGTTGATTGCTATACATAGAGCATCTCATTTATTATTCATAAATTTCTATTATCTCCATTTAATAAGCAAGGAAACTGATGCCAAGAAGAGATGGACACTTTTCCCAAAGTCACAGTCAATAAGGGGCAGAGAGGAGTTTGAAAAAAGATCTGTCCAACTCCATTTCTAAAACCCAAGCTATTACTCACCATACCATGTCATAGCTGCACTCTCAACCTTACTGCTTGACTCCTTATAAAGCCTTTTACTTTTCTATTTGTTTAACATCTTGTCTTAGTACTAAAATCTAACAAGAGGAGGAAAAAATAACCCTAAAATACAAAAAGACATAGGAGACCAAAAGAATAATCATTTCTTTAAAAATGGAAAATAAGAAAAAAATAACCATATTTAAAAGATGTAAAAATGAGAAAATAAAACAATTGCTTAGGTTCATTCTCAAACAGCCCTTTCTCACTCCTAAAATGTCAATGTTAGAACAAAGGCTCACATTTTTTTATAGTCAGTGAGGTGATTGTGCAAAATTATACAGTCTGAGCTATGAATCACAAATAGAAGCCTCATGACTAGATAAGCATAACAACCCCTGCTATCATTTTGATCTAAATCTGAATAGACCTGAGAAAAATATAAGCTAACTAGGTAAACTTCTTATTTTGACTCATTGCATTAATTTTCTAGTAGAGACATTTGGCAAAATACAGTTAAAATAATTATAATTTTAATATCAAAATAATTTTGATCACCTTATTAAAACCTTTCTCACCTTCCACCCACCCATTTTATTGTTGAAAAAATCTTGGTTTGGTGAAGTTGGGGCAACCTGAGTCTGGAACTTAGGGCTTAGTCAGGTGTTTCTTCAATTACATTGTAACTATTGAGTAACATAATTAAGTAAAGCTTCAGAGTTAGTTAATAGTGGCAGGCTAAGATTTGAAACCTCTAGTCTTTTCCTCATTACGAAACATTGCTTCCAGTTTGTTTGATTTTATTTAGATGAGTTTACACTTAGCACAGATGTTCAGATAGCATTTGTTTAGCTTAAGCAATCTATTCATAAACTTTCAGAGACATTTGTAGGTAAAATTAGAATGTCTTCCTCTCGTTTTTTAATTTGAGCAATTACTGTATACACATTTGTGTTATAATCTGTGCCATGCATTTTACATAAAATATGTCATTACACATCCTTTTTTGTAGATGAAGAAACCAAGGTTCTGAAAGGTCTTAAGGACCTTGTAGATAATTACAGAGTTAATAAGGATCAGTTGGAAATGAAACCCAGGTCTGCCTCTGCCTCCTGTTCCCAAAACTCACGCTCTTAACCTATTTACCATGGGGTTACTGAGAGTTTTTCTATACTCCAAGCATCTTATACTTCTACTAATACTTTCTCTCTTCAGGAAAGTCCATTTTCATTTTAAAAAGATTAAGTTGTGCTTCCTGTTATGTGTGGCTATATGTAGTATAGCATATTAATTATGAGCATGGCTTCTAGTGTCAGACCACTTCGATTCAAGTTCAGATGCCACCATTTACCAGCTCTGAGGCCTTGCCCAGTTTTTATAACCTTGCCAAGCCTTCAGTTTCCTCATTTATAATATAAGGATGATAGTAGTATCATAGTAGTATCACCTAACTGGTGATACTGGGTGGTTGTGAGGTGAATGAGATGAAGCTTGGAGAGCATTTAACATTTTCCTGACTCATAGTGAGTGTTCAATAATATTATTATAGAGTGGGAACTCTTGAAATAATTTGGGAATGAGACTACAGGTATCCTGAGAGCCTGAGCAGAGATTCATGTATTTGTAAAGTTCATAAAATTATTGCAACAATCTTCAAACTGTCTTCAAACCTTCTCTCATCTACACATTGTTGCTAAATTAACCTGATCATGAGTCTTCCTTGCCTAAAACCCTTTCCCTTCCTTACTGAAGACCAAGACAAACCTCCTTAGTGTGAAAACCAGATTTTCCATAATTTAACCTCAACATACTTTTCCCAATCTTTCTACCATTTCAGTTCATATAACCAATGTTTAAGCCAAAGTGAACCACTTGATATTCACAATATAAATTATTTTCTTTATCCTTGTTTTCTCCCACATATCTGCAAGCCCAAATTACACCCATTTCCAGGTTCACATCAAATTTCATCCCCTCCACATCCTTCCTGATCCCCTCAGGTGCAAGTGTTTTCTCTTACAGCACTACTTCTCAGTCTTTACTGTGCATCAGAATCACCCAGAAGACTTATTACAACACACATTATTGCAGCCAATGCCAGTGTTTCTGATTCAGTAGGAATAGGATGAGACCTAAGAATTTGCATTTCTAAGAACTGCTGATGCTGTGAGTACAGGAACCCCACTTTGATACCACTTTCCTCAAGCATGTTAGCTCATATCATTTACTACCATTTACTTTGCATTTCAGTGGTTTATGCCTGTGTCATACCTCTTATTAGAGAGTAAACTGCTTGAAAACAGGATCTGAGGCTAATCAATTTTTATACCTCTCTCCCATAATATTTCCAAATAGGAGGACTTTTAATAATGTTGTTTGGCTAAGTGAATGTTAGTGGTAGGACTAATGGGAGGACTTCTTTAGTGTTGGAGTCCAAAGAAGGTTGAAACATTGTAAATCCCCAGATGTGGCCTATTTTAGGGCTAAAAGAGAATGCTAATAATAATACTATAAGAGAATGTATTTTTCTTGAGGACTTGCTATTTGCTAGATGCTGACTGAGTATCTACACACATTATCTCATTTAATTCTTATCAAACTCTTTGAAAATAGGCAATGGTATTATTCCCATTTTATGGATGAGCAATGATCCTTCGATGATAAGTAATTACCCCAAGGTCAGCTAGCTAGTAAGCAGTAGAACTGACGTTTGAACCAGGAACCCTTTGTTTCCAAACCCCAGCTCTCAAAGGACATACTCCATATCTTCCCACTTAATGATGAGGGCTTGACAAAGTTACGGATTTCTATTCTTATAATCAGTGGGTAGCTGTGGTCTCCTTTAAAGTGGATAGTAAGTAGTTTAATTTCTCACATACATTTACAGATTTGACTTCATATGATTTCTGCCTGTTATGTTTTAAATTTAAAAATACATAGGACTTAATTTGAAATATTAGGCAGAAAGTAAAATTAAATTATCATACTATACAGGAAATGGCTATCCCCAATATCTTAGGCTCCTTATTCAGTGCTAGGATTGTCACACACATTTCCATCCATTGAAAAGTGATGACAAAATTAAAAGACAATGAAAAACCAGATTTGTTCAGCACAAATATATTGAGTGACAGAGAGAAAAACAAAAATTAAAAGAAAAAAAGAAAAACAAATTGAGTAACTCGGGTTAGGAGAAACATTCCAATTTCCTTCAAAATTATTTAAGATTCTTGGTTGTTTTTCAATTTTTACAACTATTATTTAAAAATTATAAATGGTTCAAAATGATGCATAAGGAAAATCTATAACAAAATAAAAGAATATCTAAATAAATCTGTTTTAAAGTAATAGTAGTATAGTTTCCTAGGCATTTTAAAGTGATTTTAAAGCACCAAGTTTTCAGACTGCTTGAGTTTCGGCCATATTGAGAAAAATATGTGTTTTAAAGAAAGAAAGGTATGGACAGTCTCTGTTGTGGGATTGCTGGGTCAGGCTGGGTTATGTATATCATCCTATGTGAAGATAAACCCAAGAAGGCAGAAGTAGCAGAGGAAAGGTCTAGAAGAGTTCTGTAATCTACAATGTGGTCTGAATTTCCTTAGTTAACTCCCTGAGCTGAAGAACATTACTTGATAATAATTAGTGAAATACCCCGCTGTTATACTATTTCAAACAACTGTGAGTTTGCACTCTATTAAGAAGTAGATGAAAATTAGTGTAGTACTTGGAGCTATATTTTAGTATTCCTCTAAGTTCTTGCACACAACTTTCCAGAAAATTGTATGAAATTCTGGGGGCTGTGCTATTAAACTCCAAATCAATAAACCACTGGTAATACTGGTAGTTTGATTTTATCCAACAGTTTTATGAATATAATAAAAAATTATTGTGGTAAAAATAAGGTATTTTTTTTTCTTTCTGGTTTATGAATTTTTTAAGAAGGTGATAGTTACTATCATTATTTACAGAGAGTAAGTTCAAATAAAACATATGCTCATTTAAATATCTATGTAAGAGAAATAATAATGTTAGTTTAGAGTTATAAAAATAGAATATTAAAATAACATATGATTTATGACAGCAAAATAGGTTATATCAAGATGCACTGAAGGATGTCACTACTTACTAAATAGAGGCCATATTGACTTAAAGAGTCCTGAGCTTCAGAGATGCAGTAAAGAAAACACTCTGTGTCTTGTTTCTTGTTTCCCTATGTGTTAGCTTGGCACACAAAATTTTCTACACAGTCTCCATTAGAAATCATGTATTTTGTGCTAGCTAATGACTACGATGTAAAAAAATGTCTTTTCACTTAATAGGTATAAGAATATGAGTTTTTTCCCAAAAATCACTGATAAAGTGATTTGAAGTATTTTTCATAAAAATGTATGGATTCCATTAGATGTCTTTCTTCAGTAAACATGTGACTATTTTCCCTGGTGATCATGGATGAAAATAATCAACTATATTGTTGGTTGATTAAAGAAGTAAAAGAAATAGCACTTGGTAAGGAAAAAAAAAAAAAAAGGCAAGGTGAATGAGGATGCCCTCAAGAAATGTTGGGAGAGTGGGCTCAGGGGAAAAGGAGGATGCAGATCCTTCCAGATGGCCTAAGCTTTGAGAATATTTTTTGGCCCAAAGGTCAGACTTCCCACATTCTGTGTTTTTCTTGAGAACGCTAAAAGTTAAGCCCTCTTCCCTTTATCTTCACAGTCTTACTCTGTGACCTTAATTTCCCATCAGCTTTGGAGGTTCTTGAGAACATCAATGTGTTGCATCCCATGAAAGATAAATGTGAAGTAAATAATCTTAAATGCATTTGAGCATTTCTGAAGGTCCAAACCTCCTGAACTTTTATTTGCCAGTTAAAAAAAATGTTTAAAGTTCAAGCTGAGATAGATAATACATTAAAACATATACATATATAACCCACAAATATTGTGATATTTATTCCTTGTTGGTCCTCCTGGGGTTTTAACGCCTTATTCCTTTCACTGTAAGTTAAAAACCATTCAGTTAAATCACTTAATGCTCAAGTGCCTGTACTGGTCTAGCAAATTAAAAGTGATGTATAGGAATCCATATGCTTGGAAAAGACAAAAAACATCCACTGTCTTTTTAAAACAGTAACTCTTGCCCACCAAAAGGGAGAGGTAGTCAATTTAACCCACATCAAGATGCTCAGGGAACATCTTAAAATCCCTGGTATTAGAAATACAACCTGTGATCTCCAAGTTTTTAGTTTATTTTTTGAGGTTTTTCAAAGGGCCTGGTACTTCATGTGATAACAGTTAATTCTGAACATGAATTACTATTCCCACATTACAATAAGCTGAATCTCAGCATAGCAAACTGAAAAGACTAAGCTGAGTCTCAGCGAGATTAGACAAGTAAGAAGTGGTGGCCTGAACTTGAACCCAAATCTGTCTTTTTCTAAAGCACTGCTTTCTCCACCAGACCACAGTCCTGAGTATCACCTGCAAAGTTTAATGGGAGAAGGTTCATAGCTAGGTGGGTCTTTCAGCCTCATCTTGTGAAGGAGACATTTAGGTCAATGGTTTCACTTTCTATTTTAGCATATTTGGGCATCTCTGTGTGTAGTGAACTGATAAATCTGTACACTCTACATACAAATTGGCAAAGAAAATGTAGCTTATTTATTTCCCTTTGTTCATTGAACTACCTGATAAATTATACTCCTCTAGATAGTGAGGGTTTTCAGACAGCGACAGACACACTAAGTTAACCCAATTTGTTAAACTCAGCTGGTCTAAATAAGGTAAACATTTCCTTTAGGTGACTCGGTCATTTTTCTTCAAGCTCAGTT
This sequence comes from Kogia breviceps, assembly GCF_026419965.1. Classification (NCBI taxonomy): domain Eukaryota; kingdom Metazoa; phylum Chordata; class Mammalia; order Artiodactyla; family Physeteridae; genus Kogia; species Kogia breviceps. The sequence continues at coordinate 31,315,858 of NC_081326.1, forward strand.
TTCAGATTTATTCCAGTGCTCTGTTTCTCCCTAAGATGACTTTTGGTGAGAACTCAATGTATGACTTCATGGTTGGGAGAAACCTTGGCGGGTGTTAGGGGATGCTCAGAGACACATTTGCAGCCCTTTTACTTTATTCTGTCTCATGTGATTTCCTCACTCGGCCCCCTCTCTGCCTGCTCTTGAAAACCCTCTGGTATCGATGCTGGTGATTTGGCTGGTGAGAATTCAGTTAGTTCACCTCGGTCCATCAGGACACCCCTGCACACTCTGCTTACTTGTCACATGCCTTTACTGCAGAATGGCTCAGATCTGGTATGACTTGCATCTGGTTCCTGGCAAGAGGAGGAACTCTTGTCTATAAGGTCACTTCACACCCACCACAGCAAGCCCCTCTATCAAGCTCCCCACATAGACCTCAGTGATTTCTGTGTGCTGCTGAGGCTACTAGAGAAATCTAGGAATCCTTCTAACGTACAAAGGAGAAAGAGGCAGGCTAAGAGAACTGCTGAGTGCTCCCTCTGCTTCACCCCCATTGTGTTGTCACTTGTTGACTGCTGAGCCCACTCCAGGTTATTGTAGATGTACCCTATGAGGAGTCTCCCTCCAGAGACACCCTCAAAGCCCCTCTGATCTAAGTCTCCCTCCACACCACCCAAACATCTCTCTCAAGGCTGGAGCAGTGAAGCCATTAGTCTAAAACTTACCTCGCTCTTTTTTCCTTCTATAGGATCACAATCAAGTGTGGGTGGCAGAAGTGAATTTGTACTTCTTTTCTTGCTTTAACAAACATTCCCAGAAGTCCTATTGTCCTCTTTCATGAGATAGCACCTACCTCTCCTATTTCATAGGGCTATAATTGTAGCACAGCTCAAGAGAACCTAATTTATGGGGGAAAAACCACACTGTTTATTAATTTCAAAACACCAGCCAAGTACCATGTGTGCACAAATTTATGCATAAGAAATGATGCTGAAACAAGGTCATACCTTAATAAAAAAATCAATTCTGAAAAAGTAAATGAAGGTTCCTACTCCTAGAAGTATTTCTCTACAATAATATCAAGTTTGCTCACTGCCTGCAAGATATTAAATACTTAAAAATATTGTCAAGATGCTGGGCAAATTAATTCTGGAAATCTCCCATCAATTTTACCCTTCAAGCAGTAGGTTTTAAGTAGATACTGTGGCCTGGCCTATTGCTTTACTAATCTAATAACTCTTATGCACATTTCACACTCTTTTATATATTACATCATTTTTAATGATTAACAACACTATTAAAATGTATATTTTAAGAAAAAATAAAATGTATGTTTTAAGGGCTTGTTTTTACTTCTGTCACTAGAGATAGGTTTAAACAGAAATTAACCTGTATGTCTGTGGTTTCCTTAAGGCATTAAATTTCCTAGTATGAACCAAGAGTTTCCAAGAAAGTTCTATAGTGTTAGTGTTTCAAAAAGATGGCTGACTATATAACTCTTTGCTTTTTTCTTTTTTTTTAACATCTTTATTGGAGTATAATTGCTTTACAATTGTGTGTTAGTTTCTGTTTTACAACAAAGTGAATCAGCAATACATATACATATATCCACATATCTCCTCCCTCTTGCGTCTCCCCCACACCCTCCCTATCACAGCTCTATAGGTGGTCACAAACCACCGAGCTGCTCTCTCTGTGCTATGTAGCTGATTCCCACTAGCTATCTATTTTACATTTGGTGGTGTATATATGTCCATGTCACTCTCTCAATTCGTCCCACCTAACCCTTCCACCTCCCCGTGTCCTCAAGTCCATTCTCTATGTCTGCATCTTTATTCCTGTCCCACCCTAGGTTCTTCAGAAACATTTTTTTAAAATTCCATATATATGTGTTAGCATGTGGTATTTGTTTTACTCTTTCTGACTTACTTCACACTGTGACAGATTCTAGGTCCATCCACCTTACTACAAATAACTCAATTTAGTTTCATTTTATGGCTGAGTAATATTCCATTGTATATATGTGCCACATCTTCTTTATCCATTCATCTGTCGATGGACACTTGGGTTGCTACCATGTCCTGGTTATTGTAAATAAAGCTACAATGAACATTGTGGTACACGACTCTTTTTGAATTATGGTTTTCTCAGGGTATATGCCCAGTAGTGGGATTGCTGGGTCATATGGTACTTCTATGTTTAGGAACCTCCATAGAGTTCTCCATACTGGCTGTATCAATTTACATTCCCACCAACAGTGCAAGAGTGTTCCATTTTATCCACACCCTCTCCAGCATTTATTGTTTGTAGATTTTTTATGATGACCATTCAGACCAGTGTGAGATATCTCATTGTAGTTTTGATTTGCATTTCTCAAATGATTAGTGATGTTGAACATCCTTTCATGTGTTTGTTGGCAATATATATCTTCTTGGGAGAAATGTCTATTTAGGTCTTCTGCCCATTTTTGGATTAGGTTATTTGTGGGTTTTTTTTGATATTGAGCTGCATGAGCTGTTTGTATATTTTTGAGATTGATTCTTTGTCAATTGCTTCATTTGAAAATATTTTCTCCAATTCTCAGGGTTGTCTTTTCATTCTGCTTATGGTTTCCTTTGCTGTGAAAAACTTTTAATTTTCATTAGGTTCCATTTGTTTATTTTTGTTTTTATTTCCATTTCTCTAGGAGGTGCATCAAAAAGAATCTTGTTGTGATTTATGACATAGAGTGTTCTGCCTATTTTTTCCTCTAAAAGCTTATAGTGTCTGGCTTTATATTTAGGTCTTTCATCCATTTTGAGTTTATTATTGTGTATGGTGTTAGGGATTCTAATTTCATTCTTTCACATGTAACAGTCCAGTTTTCCCAGTGCCATTTACTGAAGAGGCTGTCTTTTCTCCATTGTATATTCTTGCCTCCTTTATCAAAAATAAGTTGACCATATGTGCGTGGGTTTATCTCTGGGCTTCCTGTCTTGTTCTATTGATCTATATTTCTGTTTTTGTGCTATTATCATACTGTCTTGATTACTGTAGCTTTGTAGTATAGTCTGAAATCAGGGACCCTCATTCCTACAGCTCTGTTTTCCTTTCTCAAGATTGCTTTGGTTATTTGGGATCTTCTGTGTTTTCATACAAATTGTGAAATTTTTTGCTCTAGTTCTGTGAAAAATACCATTGGTGTTTTTATAGGGATTGCAATGAATCTGTAGATTGCTTTGGGTAGTATAGTCATTTTCACAAAGTTGATTCTTCTAATCCAAGAACACGATATATATATATCTCCATCTGTTTGTATCATCTTTAATTTATTTCATCAGTGTCTTATAATTTTCTGTGTACAGGTCTTTTGTCTGCTTAGTAAGTTTATTCCTAGGAATTTTATTCTTTTAGATTCAAAGGTAAATGGTATTGCCTCCTTAATTTCTCTTTCTGATCTATTCATTGTAAGTGTATAGGAATGCAAGATATTTCTGTGCATTAATTTTGGATCCTGCTACTTTACCAAATTCACTGATTAGCTCTAGTAGTTTTCTGGTAGTATCTTTAGGATTTTCTATTTATAGTATCATCATCTACAAAGACTGACAGCTTTACTTCTTCTTTTCCAATTTGGATACCTTTTATTTCTTTTTCTTCTCTGATTGCTGTGGCTAAAACGTCAAAAACTATGTTGAATAATAATGGTGAGTGTGGAGAACTTTGTCTTCTTCCTGATCTTAGAGGAAATGGTTTCAGTTTTTCACCATTGAGGATGATGTTGGCTGTGGGTTTGTCATATATGGCCTTTATTATGTTGAGGCAGGTTCCCTCTATGCCTACTATCTGGAAAGTTTTTATCATAAATGGGTGTTGCATTTTGTTGAAAGCTTTTTCTGCATCTATTAAGATGATCATATGGTTTTTATCCTTCCATTTGTTAATATGTGTGCCAGACTGATTGATTTGCATGTATTGAAGAATCCTTGCATTCCTGGGATAAAGCCCATTTGATCATGGTGTATGATCCTTTTAACGTGCTGTTGTATTCTGTTTGCAAGTATTTTTTGAGGTTTTTTTGCATCTATGTTCATCAGTGATATTGGCCTGTAGTTTTCTTTCTTTGTGACAACTTTTTCTGGTTTTGGTATCAGGGTGATGGTGGCCTCATAGAATGAGTTTGGTAGTGTTCCTCCCTCTGCTATATTTTAGAATAGTTTGAGGAGGATAGGTGTTATCTCTTCTCTAAATGTTTGATAAAATTCGCCTGTGAAGCCATCTGGTCCTGGGCTTTTGTTTGTTGGAAGATCTTTATTCACAGTCTCAGTGTCAGTGCCTGGATTCATCTGTTTATATTTTTATTTGTTCCTGATTCATTCTCAGAAGGTTGTGCTCTTCTATGAATTTGTCTGTTTATTCAGGGTTGTCCATTTTATTAGCATAGAGCTGCTTGTATTACTCTCTCATGATCCTTTGTATTTCTACAGTGTCAGTTGTTACTCCTCCTGTTTCATTTATAATTCTATTGATTTGTGTCTTCTCCCTTTTTTTCTTGATGAGTCTCACTAATGGTTTATCAATTTTGTTTATCTTAAATAACCAGCTTTTCTTTTTATTGACATTTGCTACTGTTTCCTTCATTTCTTTTTCATTTATTTCTGATCTGATCCTTATGATTTCTTTCCTTCTGACAGTTTTGAGTTTTTCTTGTTCTTTTTTCTCTAATTGACTTAGGTGTAAGGTTAGGTTTTTTATTTGAGATGTTTCTTGTTTCTTGAGGTAGGATTGTATTGCTATAAACTTTCCTCTTAAAACTGCTTTTTCTGCATCCCATAGGTTCTGGGTCATCATGTTTTCATTGTCATTTGTTGTTAGGTATTTTTTTATTTCCTCTTTTATTTCTTCAGCGATCTCTTGGTTATTAGTAGTGTATTGTTTATCTTTCATGTGTTTGCATATTTTACAAATTTTTTTTCCTGTATTTGATATCTAGTCACATTGTGGTCAGAAAAGATACTTGATAAAATTTCAATTTTCTTAAATTTAGCAAGGCTTGATTTGTGACCCAAGATATGTTCTATCCTGGAGAATGTTCCATGAGCAGTTGAGAAGAAAGAGTTTTCTGTTGTTTTTTTTATGGAATGTCCTATAAATATCAATTAAGTCCATCTTGTTTAATGTATCATTTACAGCTTGTGTTTCCTTATTTATTTTCATTTTTGATGATCTGTCCATTCGTGAAAGTGAGGTATTAAAGTCCCCTACTATGAGTGTGTACCTGTTGATTTCCCCTTTTATGGCTGTTAGCATTTGCCTTATGTATTGAGGTGCTCCTATGTTGGGTGCATAAATATTTACAATTGTTATAGCTTCTTCCTGGATTGATCCCTTCATCATTATGTAGTGTCCTTCTTTGTCTCTTGTAATAATCTTTATATTAAAGTCTGTTTTTTTTTCTGACATGAGAATTGCTACTTCAGCTTTCTTTTGATTTCCATTTGCATGGAATATCTTTTTCCATTCCCTCACTTTAGGTCTGTATGTGTCCCCAGGTCTGATGTTGGTCTCTTGTAGACAGCATATATACAGGTCTTGTTTTGTATCCATTCAGCCCATTTATGTCTTTTGGTTGGAGCATTAAATCCATTTACATTTAACATAGTAATTTATATGTATGTTCCTTTTACCATTTTCTTAATATTTTGGGTCTGTTATTGTTAGGTCATTTCCTTCTCTTGTGTTTCCTGACTAAAGAAGTTTCTTTAGCATGTTGTAAAGCTGGTTTGGTTGTGCTGAATTCTCTTAGCTTTTGCTTGTCTGTAAAGTTTTTAATTTCTCCATTGAATCTGAATGAGATCCTTGCTTGGTAGAGTCATCTTGGTTTTAGGTTTTTCCCTCTTATTACTTTAATTATGTCCTGCCACATTCTTCTGGCTTGCAGAGATTTTGCTGAGAAAACACCTTATGGAGATTCTCTTTTATGTTATTTGTTGCTTTTCCCTTTCTGTTCTCAGTATTTTTTCTTTGTATTTAATTTTGATAGTTTGATTAATATGTGTCTTTTTCTGTTTCTCCTTGAGTTTTTCCTGTATGGGACACTCTGCACTTCCTGGACTTGATTGACTATTTCCTTTCCCATATTAGGGAAATTTTCAACAATAATCTATTCAAATATTTTCTCAGTCCCTTTCTTTTCCTCTTTTTCTTCTCTGTCCCCTATAATTCAAATGTTGGTCTGTTTAATGTTTTCCTAGATGTCTCTGAGATTGTCCTCAATTCTTTTCATTCCTTTTTCTTTATTCTGCTCTGTGGTAATTATTTCCACTATTTTATCTTCCAGGTCACTTATCCGTTCTTCTGCCTCATTTATTCTGCTATTGATTCCTTCTAGAGAATTGTTAATTTCTTTTATTTTGTTGTTCATTATTGTTTCTTTGCTCTTCAATTCTTCTCAGTCCTTGTTAAATGTTTCTTTTATTTTCTACTTTCTATTTCCAAGATTTTGGATATCTCTGCTATCGTTACTCAGAATTATTTTTCAGGTAAACTGCTTATTTCCTCTTCATTTGTTTGGTCTGGTGGGTTTTTACCTTCTTCCTTCATCTGCTGTGTATTTTTCTCTTTTCTCACTTTGCTTAACTTACTGCCTTTGGTGTCTCCTTTTCATAGGCTGTAGGTTCATAGTTCCAGTTGGTTTTGGTGTCTGCCCTCAGTGGGTAAGGTTGGTTCAGTGGGTTGTGTAGGCTTCCTAATGGAGGATACTGGTGCCTGTGTTCTGGTGGATGAAGCTGGGTCTTGTCTTTCTGGTTGGTAGGACCACGTCCAGTGGTGTTTTTTGGTGTGTTTGTGACCTTATTATGATTTTAGGCAGCCTCTCTGCTAATGGGTGGGTTTGTGCTCCTGTCTTGCTAGTTGTTTGGCATAGGGTGTCCAGCACTGTAGCTTGCTGGTCATTGAGTGGAACTGGGTCTTTGATTTGAGATGGAGATCTCTGGGAGAGCTTTTGTCTTTTGATATTATGTGGAGCTGGGAGGTCTCTGGTGGACCAATGTCCTGAACCCAGCTCTCTCATATCAGAAACACAGGCCAGAAACCTGGCCAGAGCATCAAGATACTGTCTGCCACATGGCTCAGAAGAAAAGGGAGAAATAAAGAATGAATGAAAGAAAAAAACTAAAATAATACACTTATTAAAAAATAAAAAATATTAAAAATTTAAAAAATCAAAGAGTTATAAAAAAGAAAGAAGAGAGCAATGAAACCAAACCACAATCCACCAATGATAACAAGCTCTAAAAACTATACACAAAACCCCCACAACAAACAAAGTAAATAAACAGACAGATAGAACCCTAGGACAAATGGTAAAAGCAAAGCTATACAGACAAAATTACAGAAAGCATACACATACACACTCACAAAAAGAGAAATAGAAATATATATTTTTTTTTTAAAAAAGGAGGAGAGCACCCAAATCAATAAACAAATCTACCAATGATAATAAAGTCTAAATACTAAACAAAGATAAACATAAAACCAGAAATAAATTAGATGCAGGAAGCACACCCCCAGTCTACAATTGCTCCCAATATCCACCACCACAATTTTGGGTTGATACATAGTCTATTCAGGTATTCCAGAGATGCAGCATACATCAAGTTGTTTGTGGAGATTTAATCTGCTGCTCTTGAGGCTGCTGGGGAAATTTTCCTTTCTCTCCTTTGTTCATACAGCTCCAGGTGTGCAGCTTTGGATTTGGCCCCACCTCTGTGTATAGGTCACCTAAGGGCATCTGTTTCCTACCCAGAGAGGACGGGGTTAAAGTAGCAGCTGATTAGGGGGCTCTGGCTCACTCAGGTAAGGGGAGGGAGGGATATGGAATGTGGGGCAAGCCTGTGGTAGCAGAGGCTGGCATGATGTTGCAACTTCCTGGGGAAATTGTCCCTGGATTATGGGACCTGGGCAGTGGTGGGCTGCACAGCCTCCTAGGAGGGGACATGTGGATAGTGACCTGTGCTTGCACCCAGGATTCTTTGTGTTTGCAGCAGCAGCCTTAGTGTTTCATGCCCGTCTTTGGTGTCTGTGATGATAGCCGTGGCTTGTGTCCATGTCTGGAGCTCATTTTGGCAGTGCTCTGAATCCCCTCTCCTCATGCACCCTGAAACAATTGCATTTTGTCTCTTAGGCAGTTCCTGAGTTTCTCCCAGACTCAACCTTGGCTAGCTGTGATACACTAGTCCCCTTCAGGCTGTGTTCACGCAGCCCACCCCAGTCCTCTCCCTGGGATCTGACCTCCAAAGCCTGAGGCTCAGCTCCCAGCCCTCCCCCACACTGGCGGGTGAACAGACAAGCTCTCAGTCTAGTGAGTGCTGGTTGCCACTGATCCTCTGTGTGGGAATCTCTCTGCTTTGCCCTCTGCATCCCTGTTGCTGCACTCTCCTCCATGGCTCTGAAGCTTCTTCCCCACCACCCCCCATATTTGCCCATGAAGGGGCTTCCTAGTGTGTGGAAACTTTTCCTCCTTCACAGCTCCCTCTCAGAAGTGCAGGTCCTGTCCTTATTCTTTTGTCTCTGTTTTTTCTTTTTCCTTTTGCCCTACCCATGTATGTGGGGAGTTTCTTGTCTTTGGGGAAGTCTAAGGTCTTCTGCCAGTGTTCAGTAGGTGTTCTGTAGTAGTTGTTCCACGTGTAGATGTATTTCTGATGTATGTGTGGGGAGGAAGGTGATCTCCACGTCTTACTCCTCTGCCACCTTGAAGGTCTCCCTCCCTCTTTGTTTTTCTGACAAGAAATAGAGGGATGGAAACTAGGTCTCATAAGGAAAGGACAAAGTAAATACTTTTTCATTTATTGATTTGTTTTTTGTTTTGTTTTTCAAAGGAAAAACAAAGGGTGAGAGGTTACTTTTTAATATATGAAGACTTAATTTCTGAAAAGGTCCTAAACAGCTTTTCTTTTCAGTGGCAATTAAAATAATGACATACAGAATTGAATGAGCAGGAGATTTTCCCTTAGAGAATAAAGTACGTCTTCCTGACCACCAGAAGAAAAAATATACTAAGGGACCTATAGAGAAAATTTTGCAATTGCTTCCAGGAATGCTGCAGGAGTTTCCTCTAGAAACCAGCACCTATTTTAATCAGAGGTGACTACAGCAATATTAATGGAACCTGATGGCTTTGTGGTAGAATTCTCCATGCCTGTTCAAGGCCTTGATTATTCCAAGAGGACAAGGTTAGGGTAGACCAAATCTTCTGAGCATTTGCTCAATCACCTGCAAGTGCCTGGGCTGATTTTCATAGGCAGGTGACTGCAAAAGCACCCTCCTGACCTAGAGGCTTCTGTGCTGCCTAAGATTTTGTTCGGTTTCATTATGGAGATCATCAAATTGACAATCACAGTGTCTCCAAGTCACATGTTTTCCGAAAAACAGGCTCATCCTTTTCATTGTTTTCTGCTTCTCTGACTTTGGGAAGTTCACCTTACTACACCGCCAAGAACTTTGCACTTAGGGAAGGCTTTTAGGCTGTAAAGGAGGTTAACCTCAGAGACTGCAGGGAAATAACTTTGACCTATTTCAGGATAAAGCAACTTGGCAACAAAGGCACACAATCTCAGCATTACTGGCTCCTGTTCATGCTTCTAGAACTAATCAGGGTAACTTTTTCAAGGACTTGGAATAACTTTCACAGCCTATTAAAGCCATTTCTAAGATGGCTGAAGGTTTATTCTATGGCTATCTTCCAGGTTTGCTTTTTGTATTTTTAACATCTTTATTGGAGTATAATTGCTTTACAATGTTGCGTTAGTTTCTGCTGTTTAACAAAGTGAATCAGCTGTATGAACACAATTATCCCCATATACCCTCCCTCTTGTATCTCCTTCCCACACTCATTATCCCATCCCTCTATGTGGTCACACAGCACTGAGCTGATCTCCCTGTGTGATGCAGCTGCTTCACACTAGCTATCCATTTTACATTTGGTAGTGTATATATGTCCATGCCACTCTCTCACTTTGTCCCAGCTTACCTTTCCTCCTACCCATGTCCTTGAGTCCATTCTCTATGTGTGCATCTTTATTCCTGTCCAGCCCCGAGGTTCTTCAGGACCTTTTTGTTGTTGTTGTTTCCATATATATGTGTTCGCATATGGTATTCATTTTTCTCTTTCTGACTTACTTCACTCTGTATAACAGACTCTAGGTCCAGCCACCTCACTACGAATAAGTCAATTTTGTTTATTCTTCTGGTGAGTAATATTCCATTGTATATATATATATGCCACATCTTCTTTATCCATTCATCTGTTGATGGACACTGAGGTTGCTTCCATGTCTTGGCTATTGTAAACAGTGTTGCAATGAAAACTGTGTTACATGACTCTTTTTTAAACATATTTACTGGAGTATAATTGCTTTATAATGGTGTGTTAGGTTCTGCTTTACAACAAAGTGAATCAGTTATACATATATATATGTTCCCATAACTCTTCCCTCTTGTGTCTCCCTCTCTCCCACCCTCCCTATCCTACCACTCTAGGTGGTCACAAATCAACTAGCTGATCTCCCTGTGCCATGCGGCTGCTTCTCACTAGCTATCCACCCTACGTTTGGTAGGGTATATATGTCCATGCCACTCTCTCACTTGGTCGCAACTTACCCTTCCCCCTCCACATAACCTCAAGTCCATGCTCTAGTAGGTCTGTGTTTTATTCCCATCTTACCACTAGTCTCTTCATGACATTTTTTTTCTTAGATTCCATATATATGTGTGAGCGTATGGTATTTCTTTTTCTCTTTCTGACTAACTTCACTCAGTATGACAGACTCCAGGTCCATCCACCTCACTACAAATAACTCAGTTTCATTTCTTTTTATAGCTGAGCAATATTCCATGGTATATATATGCCACATCTTCTTTATCCATTCATCTGTTGATGGACACATAGGTTGCTTCCATGTCCGGGCAATTGTAAATATAGTTGCAATGAACATTTTGGTACATGACTCTTTTTGAATTACGGTTTTCTCAGGGTATATGCCCAGTAGTGAAATTGCTGGGTCATATGGTAGTTCTATTTGCAGTTTTTTAAGGAACATCCAAACAGTTCTCCGTAGTGGCTGTATCAATTTACATTACCACCAGCAGTGCAAGAGGGTTCCCTTTTCTCCACACCCTCTCCAGCATTTATTGTTTCTACAGTTTTTGATGATGGCCATTCTGACTGGTGTGAGATGATATCTCATTGTAGTTTTGATTTGCATTTCTCTAATGATTAGTTATGTTCAGCATCCTTCATGTGTTTGTTGGCAATCTGTATATCTTCTTTGGAGAAATGTCTATTTAGGTCTTCTGCCCATTTTTGGATTGAGTTGTTTGTTTCTTTGTTATTGAGCTGCATCAGTTGCTTATAAATTTTGGAGATTAATCCTTTGTCAGTTGTTTCATTTGCAACTATTTTCTCCCATTCTGAGGGCTGTCTTTTGGTCTTGTTTATGGTATCCTTTGCTGTGCAAAAGCTTTTAAGTTTCATTAGGTCCCATTTGTTTATTTTTGTTTTTATTTCCATTACTCTAGAAGGTGGCTCAAAAAGGATCTTGCTGTGATTTATGTCATAGAGTGTTCTGCCTATGTTTTCCTCTAAGAGTTTGATAGTGTCTGGCCTTACATTTAGGACTTTAACCAATTTTGAGTTTATTTTTGTGTATGATGTTAGGGAGTGTTCTAATTTCATACTTTACATGTATGTGTCCAGTTTTCCCAGCACCACTTATTGAAGAGGCTGTCATTTCTCCACTGTATATTCTTGTCTCCTTTATCAAAGATAAGATGACCATATGTGTGTGGGTGTATCTCTGGGCTTTCTATCCTGTTCCATTGATCTATATTTGTGTTTTTGTGCCAGTGCCATATTGTATTGATTACTGTAGCTTTGTAGTATAGTCTGAAGTCTGGGAGCCTGATTCCTCCAGCTCCATTTTTCGTTTTCAATATTGCTTTAGGTATTCGGGGTCTTTTGTGTTTCCATACAAATTGTGAAATTTTTTGTTCTAAGTTCTTTAAAAAATGCCAGTGGTAGTTTGACAGGGATTGCACTGAATCTGCAGATTGCTTTGGGTAATAGAGTCATTCTCACAATGTTGATTCTTCCAATCCAAGAACATAGTGTATCTTTCCATCTCTTTGTATCAACTTTAATTTCTTTCATCAGTGTCTTATAATTTTCTGTATACAGGTCTTTTGTCTCCTTAGGTAGGTTTATTCCTAGATATTTTATTCTTTTTGTTGCAGTGGTAAGTGGGAGTGTTGTCTCAATTTCATTCTCAGAGTTTTCATCATTAGTGTATAAGAATGCCAGAGATTTCTGTGCATTAATTTTGTATCCTGCTACTTTACCAAATTCATACCAAATTCATTGATTAGCCCTAGTAGTTTTCTGGTAGCATCCTTAGGATTCTCTATGTATAGTATCATGTCATCTGCAAACAGTGACAGCTTTACTTCTTCTTTTCTGATTTGGATTCCTTTTATTTCTTTTTCTTCTCTGATTGCTGTGGCTAGAACTTCCAAAACTATGTTGAATAAGAGTGGTGAGAGTGGGAAACCTTGTCTTGTTCCTGATCTTAGTGGAAATGATTTCACTTTTCACCATTGAGGATGATGTTGGCTGTGAGTTTGTCAAATATGGTCTTTATTATGTTGAGGAAAGTTCCCTCTATGCCTAATTTCTGGATGGTTTTTATCATAAATGAGTGTTGAATTTTGTCAAAAGCTTTCTCTGCATCTATTGAGATGATCATATGGTTTTTCTCCTTCAGTTTGTTGATATGGTGTATCACGTTGATTGATTTGAGTATATTGAAGAATTGTTGCATTCCTGAAATAAACCCCACTTGATCACAGTGTATGATCCTTTTAATGATCTGTTGGATTCTGTTTGCTAGTATTTTGTAGAGGATTTTTGCATCTGTGTTCATCAGTGATATTGGCCTGTAGTTTTCTTTCTTTGTGACGTCTTTGTGTGGTTTTGGTATCATGGTGATGGTGGCCTCATAGAATGAGTTTGGGAGTGTTCCTCCCTCTGCTATCTTTTGGAAGAGTTTGAGAAGGATAGGTGATAGCTCTTCTCTAACTGATTTTAGAATTCGCCTGTGAAGCCATCTGGTCCTGGGCATCAGTTTGTTGGAAGATATTCAATCAAAGTTTCAATTTCATTGCTTGTGAATGGTCTGTTCATATTTTCTATTTCTTCCTGGTTCAGTATTGACATGTTGTGTATTCCTAAGAATATGTCCATTTCTTCCAGGTTGTCCATTTTATTGGCATATATTTGCTTGTAGTAATCTCTAATAATCTTTTGTATGTCTGCAGTGTCCGTTGTTACTTCTTCTTTTTTTTTCTAATTCTATTGATTTCAGTCCTCTCCCTTTGTTTCTTGATAAGTGTGGCTAATGGTTTATCAATTTTGTTTATCTTCTCAAAGAACCATCTTTTAGTTTTATTGATCTTTGCTATTGTTTCCTTCATTTCTTTTTCATTTATTTCTGATCTGATCTTTATGGTTTCTTTACTTTTGCTAAATTTGGGTTTTTTTTTTCCTCTATTTGTTTTAGGTGCAAGGTTAGGTTGTTTATTTGAGATGTTTCCTGTTTCTTAAGGTGGGATTGTATTGCTATAAATTTCCCTCTTACAACTGCTTTTGCTGCATCCCATAGGTTTTGGGTCATTGTGTCTCCATTGTCATTTGTTTCTAAGTATTTTTTGATTTCCTCTTTGATTTCTTCAGTGATCACTTCGTTATTAAGTAGTGTATTGTTTACTTCCATGTGTTTGTATGTTTTACAGATGTTTTCCTGTAATTAATATCTAGTCTCATAGCGTTGTGGTTGGAAAAGACACTTGAGAGGATTTCAATTTTCTTAAATTTACCAAGGCTAGATTTGTGACCCAAGATATGATCTTACCTGGAGAATGTTCCATGAGCACTTGAGATAAATGTGTATTCTGTTGTTTTTGGATGGAATGTCCTATAAATATCAATTAAGTCCATCTTGTTTAATGTATCATTTAAAACCTGTGTTTTCTTATTCATTTTCATTTTGGATGATCTGTCCATTGGTGAAAGTGGGGTGTTAATGTCCCCTACTATGATTGTGTTACTGTTGATTTCCCCTTTTATTGCTGTTAGTATTTGCCTTATGTATTGAGATGCTCCTATGTTGGGTGTGTAAATATTTACAATTGTTATATATTCTTCATGGATCAATCCCTTGATCATTATGTAGTGTCCTTCTTTGTCTCTTGTAATAGTCTTTATTTTAAAGTCTATTTTATCTGGTATGAGTATTGCTACTCCAGCTTTCTTCTGATTTCCATTTGCATGGAATATTATTTTCCATCCCCTCACTTTCAGTCTGTATGTATCCCTACGTCTGAGGTGGGTCTCTTGTAGATGGCATATATATGGGTCTTTTATTAATATCCATTCAGCCAGTCCATGTCTTTTGGTGGGAGCATTTAATCCATTTACATTTAAGGTAATTATCAATATGTATGTTCCTATTACCATTTACTTAATTGTTTTAAGTTTGTTCTTGTAAGTCTTTTCCTTCTCTTGTGTTTCTTGCCTAGACAAGTTCCTTTAGCATTTGTTGTAAAGCTGCTTTGGCGGTGCTGAACTCTCTCAGCTTTTGATTGTGTGTAAAGATTTTAATTTCTCCATCAAATCTGAATGAGATCCTTGCTGGGTAGAGTAACCGTGGTTGTAGGTTTTTCTCCTACATCACTTTAAATATGTCCTGCCACTCCCTTCTGGCTTGCAGAGTTTCTGCTGAAAGATCAGATGTTAACCTTATGGGCATTCCCTTGTGTGTTCTTTATTGTTTTTCTCTTGTGCTTTTAATATGTTTTCTTTGTATTTAATTTTTGATAGTTTGATTAATATGTGTCTTGACATGTTTCTCCTTGGATTTATCCTGTATGGGACTCTCCGTGCTCCCTGGACTTAATTATTTCCTTTCCCATATTATGGAAGTTTTCAACTATAATCTCTTCAAATATTTTCTCAGTCCCTTTCTTTTTCTCTTCTTCCTCTGTTACCCTTATAATTTGAATGTTGGTGCGTTTAATGTTGTCCCAGAGGTCTCTGAGACTGTCCTCAGTTCTTTTCATTCTTTTTTCTTTATTCTGCTCTGCAGTAGTTATTTCCACTCTTTTATCTTCCAGGTCACTTATCCGTTCTTCTGCCTCAATTATTCTGCTATTGATACCATCTAGAGTATCTTTAATTTCATTTATTATGTTGTTCTTTGTTTTTGCTTCTACTTTAGTTCTTCTAAGTCCTTGTTAAATGTTTCTTGCATTTTGTCTATTTTATTTCCAAGATTTGGGGTCATTTTTTTATAATTATTCTGAATTTTTTTCAGGTAGATCGCCTATTTCCTCTTCATTTGTTTGGTCTGGTGGGTTTTTACCTTGCTCCTTCATCTGCTGTGTGTTTTTCTGTCTTTTCATTTTGCTTAACTTACTGTGTTTGTGGTCTCCTTTTTGAAGGCTGCAGGTTTGTAGTTTCCTTTATTTTTGGTGTCTGTCTCCAGTGGCTCAGGTTGATTTAGTGTGTTGAGTAGGTTTCCTGGTTGAAGGGACTAGAGCTTGTGTTCTGGTGGATGAGGCTAGATCTTGTCTTTGGTGGGCAGGTCCATGTCTGTTGGTGTGTTTTGGGGTGTTTGTAGCCTTATTACGATTTTAGGCAGCCTCTCTGCTAATGGATGGGGCTGTGATACTGTCTTGCTAATTTTGGGGCACAGGGTGTCCAGCACTGTAGCTTGCTGGTCGTTGAGTGAAGCTGGGTCTTGGTGTTTAGATGGAGATGTCTTGAAGATTTTCACCATTTGATATTACATGGATCTGGGACGCTTCTTGTGGATCAGTGTCCTGCAGTTGGTTCTCCCACCTCAGAGACACAGCCCTGTCACCCGCCTGGTGCACCAAGAGACTTTAATCCACACGGCTCAGAATAAAAGGGAGAAAAAATAGAAAGGAAAGAAAGAAAGTTAGGAAGGAAGTTAGGAAGGAAGGAAGAAAGGAAGGAAGGAAAGAAGAAAAGAAGGAAGGAAGAAAGAAAGGAAGAAAGCAAGGAAGAATGGAAGGATGAATGGAAGGAAGAAAGAAAGGAAGAAAAGAGGAAAGCAAGCAAGCAAGAAATAAGAGAAAGTAAAGTAGAATAAAATAAAATTATGAAAATAAAAAATTATTATTAAGAAGAAAAATTTTAAAAAGTAAAAAAAAAATAATAATAAGAAGAAAAATGGGACAGTAAAAACCCTAGGACAAATGGTGAAAGCAAAGCTATACAGACAAAATCTTGCCCAGAAGCACACATATAGACACTCATAAAAAGAGAAAAAAGGGAAAAAAATAATATATCTTGCTCCCGAAGTCCACCTCCTCAACTTGGGATGATTTACTGTCTATTCAGGTATTCCACAGATGCAGGGCACTTCAAGTTGATTGTGGAGCTTTAATCCGTGCTTGTGAGGCTGCTGGGAGAGATCTCCCCCTCTCCTCTTTGTTCACACAGCTCCTGGGTTTAGGCTTTGGACTTGGCCCCACCTCTTTGTGGAGGTTGCCCTAGGCCATCTTCTCTTCGCTCCAACAGGACAGGATTAAAGGAGCAGCTGATTTAGGGGCTCTGGCTCACTCAGGCCAGGGAGAGGGAGGGGTACGGAAGCAGGGTGAGCCTGCGGTGGCAGAGGCCTGCATGACGTTGTACCAGTCTGAGGTGTGCCATGTGCTCTCCCGGGGAAGCTGTCTCTGGATCCTGGGACTCCGGCAGCAGTGTGCTGCACAGGCTCCAAGGATGGGAGGTGTGGAGAGTGACCTGTGCTCACACACAGGTTTCTTGGTGGTGGCAGCAGCAACCTTAGCGTCTCATGCCCATCTCTGGATTCTGCGCTGGTAGCTGCTGCTCGCACCCATTTCTGGAGCTCCTTTAAGTGGCAGGCTTAATCCCCTCTCCTCACACCCCAGGAAGCAAAGAGGGAATAAAAGGTCTCTTGCCTCTTCAGCAGGTCCAGACTTCTCCCGGACTCCCTCCCCCAGTCCTCTCCCAGCTTCTGACCAAAGCCCAAGCCTCAGCTCACAGCCTCGCCCATTCTGGTGGGTGAGCAGACAAGCCTCTCGGGCCAGTGAGTGCTGGTCAGCACTGATCCTCTGCAGAAATCTCTCTGCTTTCTGTCCCGCACCCTGTTACTGCACTCTCCTCCGTGGCTCTGAGGCTTTCCCCTCTGCCACCCGCAGTCTTCACCCATGAAGTGGCTTCTAGTGTGTGGGAACCTTTCCTCCTTCATAGCTCCCTCTCACTGGTGCAGGTCCCACCCCTATTTTTTGTCTCTGTTTATTCTTTTTTCTTTTGCCCTACCCAGGTACGTGGGGAATTTCTTGCCTTTTGGAAAGTCTGAAGTCTTCTGCCAGTGTTCAGTGGGTGTTCTATAGGAGCAGTTCCATGTGTAGATGTATTTCTGATGTATCTGTGGGGAGGAAGGTGATCTCTGCATCTTACTCTTCTGCCATCTTCTCTCTCCTCCCCCATGACTCTTTTTGAATTATGGTTTTCTCTTAAAAAATTTTTTTAAACATCTTTTTTGGAGTATAATTTCTTTACAATGATGTGTTAGTTTCTGCTGTATAATAAAGTGAATCAGCTATACATATACATACATCCCCATATCCCTTCCCTCTTGAATCTCCCTCCCACCCTCCCTATCCCACCCATCTAAGTGGTCACAGAGCACCGAGCTGATCTCCCTATGCTATGTGGCAGCTTCCCACTAGCTATCTATTTTACATTTGGTTGTGTATATATGTCAATGCCACTCTATCACTTTGTCCCAGCTTCCCCTTCTCCTTCCCCATGTCCTCAAGTCCATTCTCTATGTCTGCATCTTTATTCCTGTCCTGCCCCTAGCTTCTTCAGAACCATTTTTTAAACTAGACTCCGTATATATGTGTTAGCATATGGTATTTTTTTCTCTTTCTGACTTACTTCACTCTGTATGATAGACTCTAGTTAGGTTTGCTTTTGAGTTTCCAACTTTGCCTGGGTTAAATGGGTTGAAGGAATTAGAACTTTCCTCTATCTTGTGGTGATAACAAATGGCAGCTCTCACCTGTCTGTTTCTTGCTCATGAACTCAGGATATGGAAGAAATTTTCTGACAGATGAAATGTATTTAGAATCAAGATTTAGAATCTTTAAATGTTAATGAAAATAAAATACAAAGAATAGATTAAAATTATGTTATATTTTGTTTAAATAAATATTTTGAAATATATTTATATACAATAAAACTTTTTAAAGCACACATAATTATCTAATTTTATTTCATTTCTTAAACAGATATGTGATGTAGTTTAATTCTTGGATTTAGAAAATTTGCTTTTGTATAGTTAAAAATTTTTTCCAGAGGTGAATAAATGATTTAAATAGTACTAAACAATAATATCTTATTTTTGCATGGTGCTTTTAAGCTTTTAAAACATTTTTGTATAACTCATTTATTTGATTACTCACTCATATTTGAATATCATTCTTAAGCTTCTAAATAAACAAAATTAAATTTAAAAAATGTTACCTCACTCAACAAAGACAATTTTATCTCTAGAAATTAGAGAGCTTCTTGGTGCTTTACCCAAGATAAATATTAATTGCTAGATGATTATAAACATTTTGGTAACTGAAACTCAATTTAAAATAATAATTCATTCTACTCATTCTTTTAATTCATGTAGCACACTTCCTGAGAAAGACTCCAGGTTTACAAGTTTATATTCGCACATCTAACCCCACTATGTTTCTCAGAACATAAGTCAGGCAGATTTTACCACTTCCATTTTATGGATGGAAAAACAGTTCACAATAAGACACCCATTTGTTAGACAGAGTTGCCCTAGTTAACACAGCAGAACAGGACATGGATTTCCTCCAGGTATCCTGTGCTGCCACATTTCTCCAGTGGCTCAAGACCACTGTCTGGAGCTCTTCACCTAAGTGTTCCCACCCAAATGTTGCCTTGCCATGGAATCATCCCTTCTCCCAAATCCTTTCCCTCACCCTCAATCCCACATCAAGTCTGTTCATTGTTGGGTTTTCAGGGATCTTCTAACCCTTAGGTTCAGTTTAAAGAGCCAAAGTTGTTAATACATTATGTTTGACTCCACCATATGTCACACATGCATTAGCCTGATTCCTTGACTAGTCTTCCAACCATTGGATGATATAACATCTGTGTTTATCACATATTCACTGTATTGACAAGAGTTGTAGAACACATACACACACAAACAGGCCCACACACACTCTTTCCAAAATTATGTAGCACTCACTATCAACCAGGGAGTTGAAAACCCCCTTTAAGCATTTTATGACTGAGGTTTCCAAAGTGACTTGGAGAGAACTATTGCAATGGCAACACTTTTTTTCACATCCCAGAGTTTTTATTTTTAGCTCAAATCAATAGCTTATGGAGAAATATAAGTAAATGAACACTTTAGATACACTTTTATGTCTAGGAGACTCAAGAGAGTCTCACAATTAAAAAGCTCAACTTCCTGTATTCTTTAAACATCAGTAAAATCAAGAAAGACAAATGTATGGACTATTCATGAAAAACATTTCCTATTAATGAGCTCAAATGTGAAAAATAGGTCATTTTAATAATTCTGATTTTGATGCATAAGTGGTCCATAATTCTACTTTCTGCTATTAAAATCTATCTATCTATCTATCTATCATCTATCTATCTACATATAGTGACAAAATTATATATATATATAGTGACAAAAGCAACATCATATCTGAAGAAAATACCTAATATGTAATATTATTAAGAAATTTAAATGTAAACTTCATAGATTACTAAAATCTATCTTCACAAAGCATTCTATCTTTCAAGAAAGCTAACTGTTTTCCCAGAGGAGGAGCATTTAGAGGATATTTCTCATTGGACAACTTTTGGTTCTTTGAAAGTAGGCCTGTTCATGTGTGGTAATGGGTGAGATATTTTGATATTTATTCTAGTTGGTCTCTGTCTGAATTCACTGCCTATCTGGAGAGGGTGAATGATGGTTTAAAGTTATCTGTTTAGCTTCATAGTTATTGGACTCTTGGAGGGCATTCTGTCATATTGCATTTATAAACTTTCATCCTCTCCTATAAATAAGTATTTCTAAGATCTCATGGTTTATTTGTTTCTTTCAGGCTTCAGAACCTGGAGGATGAGCTTCCTCCTTCCTTCCAAGGAGGTCTGAATAGAAAAGCTTCAAGGTTGGAAACCACATGATGGCAAGATTTAATCTAAGTTCTTCTGTTTAGCAGGTAAGCAGGTGAAAGTTCTTACATTCCAGAATTAAGTTCATTATCTAAAAGTTTAGTTAATATTACCTTCCTCATAGGATGTTGTAAAAATTAAAGAAATAAAATGCATGAAATGATTGGCATATTATCAATACTCAATGCATGTTGGTCTCTCCTAGAAAGTAAAACTCTGTTACTGTATATAGAAAACCCTAAGGACCTCACACAAAAACTACTAGTTCTAATAAATGAACTCAGTGAAGTAACAGGATACAAGATTATCTTGTATAACATTCAGAGATCAGTTGCATTTCTTTACACTAACAATGAAATATCAGAAAAGGAATGTAAAAATAAAACACCTTTTAAAACCACACCAAAGAGCAGAAGCAAGAAGAACTACAATCCTGCAGCCTGTGGAACAAAAACCACATTCACAGAAAGATAGACAAGATGAAAAGGCAGAGGGCTATATACCAGATGAAGGAACAAGATAAAACCCCAGAAAAACAACTAAATGAAGTGGAGATAGGCAATCTTCCAGAAAAAGAATTCAGAATAATGATAGCAAAGATGGTCCAGGACCTCAGAAAAATAATGGCGGCAAAGATCGAGAAGATGCAAGAAATGTTTAACAAAGACCTAGATGAATTAAAGAACAAAAAACAGAGATGAACAATTAAATAACTGAAATGAAAACTACACTAGAAGGAATCAATAGCAGAATAACTGAGGCAGAAAAATGGATAAGTGACCTGGAAGACAGAATGGTGGAATTTACTGCTGTGGACAGATTAAAGAAAAAAGATTGAAAATAAATGAAGACACCTTAAGAAACCTCTGTGAGAACATTAAATGCAAAAACATTCACATTATAGGGGTCCCAGAAGGAGAAGAGAGAGAGAAAGGTCCAGAGAAAATATTTGAAGAGATTATAGTCAAAAATTTCTCTAATGTGGGAAAGGAAATAGCCACCCAAGTCCAGGAAGCATAGGAAGTGCCATACAAGATAAACCCAAGGAGAAACAAACCAAGACACATAATAATCACATTGGCAAAAATTAAAGGCAAAGAAAAATTATTGAAAGTAGCAAGGGAAAAATGACCAATAACATACAAGGGAACTCTCATAAGGTTAACAGTTGATTTCTCAGCAGAAACTCTACAAGACACAAGGGAGTGGCATGATTTACTTAAAGTGATGAAAGGGAAGAACCTACAACCAAGATTACTCTATCCAGCAAGGATCTCATTCAAATTTGATGGAGAAATCAAAAGTTTTACAGACAAGCATAAGTGAAGAGAATTCAGCACCACCAAACCAGCCCTACAACAAATGCTAAAGGAAACACAAGAGAAGAAAAGGACCTACAAAAACAAACCTAAAACAATTAAGGAAATGGTCATAGGACATACATATCGATAATTACCTTAAATGTGACTGGATTAAATGCTCCAACCAAAAGACACAGTTTTGCTGAATGGATACAAAAACAAGATCCATAGGGAGGGTGGGAGGGAGGGTGATGCAAGAGGGAAGAGATATGGGGACATATGTATATGCATAACTGATTCACTTTGTTGTAAAGGAGAAACTAACACACTACTGTAAAACAGTTATACCCAAATAAAGATGTTAAAAAAAAAAAAACCTACAAATAGAACTACCATATGACCTAGCAATCCCAGTACTGGGCATATACCCTGAGAAAACCATAATTCAAAAAGAGTCATGTACCAAAATGTTCATTGCAGCTCTATTTACGATAGCCAAGACATGGAAGCAACCTAAGTGTCCATCGACAGATGAATGCATAAAGAAGATGTGGCACAGATATACAATGGAATATTACTCAACCACAAAAAGAAATGAAACTGAGTTATTTGTAATGAGGTGGATAGACTTGGGGTCTGTCATACAGAGTGAAGTACGTCAGAAGGAGAAAAACAAATACCGTATGCTAACACATATATATGGAATCTAAGAAAAAAAATGTCATGAAGAGATTAGTGATAGGATGGGAATAAAACACAGACCTACTAGAGCATGGACTAGAGGATATGGGGAGGGGGAAGGGTAAGATGTGACGAAGTGAGAGAGTGGCAGGGACATATATACACTACCAAATGTAAATTAGATAGCTAGTGGGAAGCTGCCGCATAGCACAGGGAGATCACCTCTGTGCTTTGTGACCACCTGGAGGGGTGGGATAGGGAGGGTGGGAGGGAGGGTGATGCAAGAGAGAAGAGATATGGGAACATATGTATATGTATAACTGATTCACTTTGTTGCAAAGGAGAAACTAACACACTATTGTAAAACAGTTATACTCCAATAAAGATTTAAAAAAATAATAAATAAAAAACAAAAAAAACAAGACCCATCTATATGCTGTCTACAAGAGACCCACTTCAGAACTAGGGACACATACAGACTGAAAGTGAGGAGATGGAAAAAGACACTCCATGCAAATGGAAATCAAAGACAGCTGGAGTACTATACTCATATCAGATAAAATAGACTTTAAAATAAAGAATATTACAAGAGACAAGGAATACACTACATAATGATCAAGGGATCAATTGAAGAAGAAGATATAAGAATTATAAATATATATAAGCACCCAACCTAGGAGCACCTCAATACATAAGGCAACTGCTAAGAGCTATAAAAGAGAAAATCAAGACTAACACAATAATAGTGGTGGACTTTCACACCTCACTTACACCAATGGACAGATCCTTCAAAATGACAATAAATAAGGAAACACAAACTTTAAATGACAATATAGACCACAGAGATTTAATTGATATTTATAGGACATTCCATCTAAAAACAGCAGATTACACTTTCTTTTCAAGTGTGCACAGAATATTCTCCAAGATAGATAATATCTTGGGCCACAAATCAAGCCTCAGGAAATTTAAGAAAATTGAAATCATATCAAGCATCTTTTCTGACCACTATGCTATGAGATTAGAAATGAATTACAGGGGAAAAAATGTAAAAAACACAAACACATGGAGGCTAAATAATACGTTACTAAATAACCAAGAGATCACTGAAGAAATCAAAGAGGAAATCAAAAAATACCTAGAGACAAATGACAATGAAAACACAATGATCCAAAACCTATGGGATGCAGCAAAAGCAGTTCTAAGAGGGAAGTTTATAGCTATACAAGCCTACCTCAAGAAACAAGAAAAGTCTCAAGTAAACAACCTAACCTCACACCTAAAGGAACTAGAAAAAGAAGAACAAACAAAACCCAATGTTAGCAGAAGGAAAGAAATCATAAACATCAGAGCAGAAATAAATGAAATAGAAACAAAGAAAACAATAGCAAACATCAATAAAACTAAAAGCTGGTTCTTTGAGAAGATAAACAAAATTGATAAAACATTAGCCAGCCTCATCGAGAAAAAGATGGAGAGGATTCAAATCAATAAAATTAAAAACGAAAAAGGAGAAGTTACAACAGACACCGTGGAAATACAAAGCATCCTAGGAGACTACTACAAGCAACTCTATGCCAATAAAATGGACAACCTGGAAGAAATGGACAAATTCCTAGAAAGGTATGACCTTCCAAGACTGAACCAGGAAGAAGTAGAAAATATGAACAGACTTATCACAATTAATGAAATTGAAACTGTGATTAAAAATCTTCCAACAAACAAAAGTCCAGGATCAGATGGCTTCACATGTGAATTCTATCAAACATTTAGAGAAGAGCTAACACCCCTCCTTCTCAAACTCTTCCAAAAAATTGCAGGGGAAGGAACATTCCCAAATTCATTCTATGAGGCCACCATCACCCTGATACCAAAACCAGAGAAAGATACTACAAAAAAAGAAAATTACAGATACACATCCCTGATGAATATAGATGAAAAATACTCAACAAAATACTAGCAAAGAGAATCCAACAACACATTAAAAGGATCATACACCATGATCAAGTGGGATTTAATTCATGGATACAAGGATTCTTCAGTATATGCAAATCAATCATACATAGTATGGTGATACACCATACTAACAAATTGAAAAATAAAAACCATATGATCATCTTAATAAATGCAGAAAAAGCTTTTGACAAAATTCAACATCCATTTATGATAAAAAAAAAACTCTCCAGAATGTGGACATAGAGGGAACCTCCCTCAACATAATAAAGACCATATATGACAAATCCACAGCAAACATCATTCTCAATGGTGAAAAACTGAAAGCATTTCCTCTAAGATCAGGAATGACAAGGATGTCCACTCTCACCACTATTATTCAACATAGTTTTGGAAGTCCTAGTCACGGCAAACAGAAAAGAAAAAGAAATAAAAGGAATACAAATTGGAATAGAAGAAATAAACTGTTAATGTTTGCAGATGACATGATACTATACATAGAGAATCTTAAAAATTCCACCAGAAAACTAATAGAGCTAATGAGTTTGATAAAGTGGCAGGATACAAAATTAATGCACAGAAATCGCTTGCATTCCTATACACTAATGATGAAAAATCTGAACGAGAAATTATGGAAACACTCCCATTTACCATTGCAACAAAAAGAATAAAATACCTAGGAATTAACCTACCTAGGGAGACAAAGAACTCTATGCAGAAAACTATAAGACACTGATGAAAGAAATTAAAGATGATACCAACAGATGGAGACATATACCATGTTCTTGGATTGGAGGGATCAATATTGTGAAAATGACTATACTACCCAAAGCAATTGACAGATTCAATGCAATCTCTAACAAATTACCAATTGCATTTTTTACGGAACTAGAACAAATCATCTTAAAATTTGCCAGAGACACAAAAGACCCTGAATAGCCAAAACAGTCTTGAGGGAAAAAGATGGAGCTGGAAGAATTAGACACCCTAACTTCAGACCATACTAAAAAGCGACAGTAATCAAGACCATATGGTACTGCCACAAAGACAGAAACATAGAGCAATGGAACGAAACAGAAAGCCAAGAGACAGACCCATGCACCTATGGTCAACTAATCTATGACAAAGGAGGCAAAGATATCCAATGGAGAAATGACAGTCTCTTCAATAAGTGGTGCTGGGAAAACTGGACAGCTACAAGTAAAAGAATGAAATTAGAACACTCCCTAACACCATACACAAAAATAAACTCAAAATGGATTAGAGACCTAAATGTAAGACAGGAAACTATAAAACTCTTAGAGGAAAATATAGGAAGAACACTCTTTGACATAAATCACAGCAAGATAGTTTTTGATCCACCTCCTACAGTAATGGAAATAAAAACAAAAATAAACAAATGGGACCTAATGAAACTTCAAAGCTTTTGCACAACAAAGGAAACCATAAACAAGATGAAAAGACAACCCTCAAAATGGGAGAAAATATTTGTAAACAAATGAACAGACAAGGATTAATCTCTGAAATATATAAACAGATCATGCAGTTCAATATTAAAGAAACAAACAACCTGATCCAAAAATGGGCAGAAGACTTAAATAGACATTTCTCCAAAGAAGACATACAGATGGCCAGGAAGCACATGAAAAGCTGCTTAGCATCACTAATTATTAGAGAAATGCAAAGCTAAACTAACTACAATGAGGTATAATCTCACACCAGGTAGAATGGGCATCATCAGAAAATCTACAAACAACAGATGCTGGAGAACATGTGGAGAAAAGGGAACCCTCTTACACTGTGGGTGGGAATGTAAATTGATACAGCCACTATGGAGAACAGTATGGAGGTTCCTTAAAAATTAAAAATAGAATTACCATATGATCCAGCAATCCCACTACTGGGCATATACACAGAGAAAACCATAATTCAAAAAGACACATGCACCCCAATGTTCATTGCAGCACTCTTTACAGTAGCCAGGTCATGGAAGCAACCTAAATGCCTATTGACAGACGAATGGATTAAGAAGATGTGGTACATATATACAATGGAATATTACTCATCCATAAAAAGGAACAAAATTGAGTCATTTGTTGAGATGTATATGGATCTAAAGACTGTCACAGAGTGAAGTCAGAAAGAGAAAAACAAATATCATATATTAATGCATGTATGTGTAACCTAGAAAAATGTTACAGATGAACAGTTTTCAGGGAAGAAATGAGACACAGATGTAGAGAATAAATGTATGGACACCAAGTGGGGAAGACTGCAGTGGTGTGGGTATGGTAGTGTGCTGAATTGGTCTATTGGGATTGACATGTATACATTGATGTGTATAAAATTGATGACTAATAAGAACCTGCAGTATAAAGAAAACAAAGAGACAAATAAAACAAGTAATACGAAATTTTCTTTGAGATTTGTATGGAAATATGTTAATATAAATGTTTCTGACATTATATGAAATTTCTAAAACTCATATGTTCTGATATAATGTTATAAGTCATAATTCTAGGAAAAATATTATTAGAATTAATAAATGAATGCAGCAAGGTTGCAGGACATAAGATTAATATACAGAAATTTGTTGCATTTCTATATACAATAATGAAATATCAGAAAGAGAACATTAAAAAAAGAATAATATTTAAAATATCATGATTAAAAAATTACCTAGGGGGCTTCCCTGGTGATGCAGTGGTTGGGAGTCCGCCTGCCAATGCAGGGGATATGGGTTCGTGCCCCGGTCCGGGAGGATCCCACATGCTGCGGAGCGGCTGGGCCCGTGAGCCATGGCTGCTGAGCCTGCACGTCCAGAGCCTGTGCTCCGCAGTGGGAGAGGCCACAGCAGTGAGAGGCCTGCGTACTGCAAAACAAACAAACAAACAAACAAAATTACCTAGGAATAAAGTTAATCAACAGGGGGAAAGACCTGTGCTCTGAAAACTATAAAACATTAATGAAGGAGATTGAATATGATTTAAAGAAATGGAAAGATATCCTGTGTTCTTTGATTGGAAAAATCAATATTATTAAAATGGCCATACTTCCCAAAGCAATCCACAGATTTAATGAAATTCCTATCAAAATACCAAGTATATTTTTCATAGAAGGGGAACAAATAATGCTAGAATTTGTGTGGAATTAGAAAAGACTCTGAATTGCCAAAGCAATCCTGAGAAAAAGAACAAAGCTGGAGGTGTAACCCTAGGAGACTTTAGACTCTACTACAAAACTACAGTAATCAAAACAGCATGGTATTATCATAAAAACAGAAACATAGATCAACAGAAGAGAATAGAGAACCCAGAAATAAACCCATGCACCTACAGCCAATTCATGTATGACAAAGGAGGCAAGAATATACAATGGACAAAGACAATCTCTTCAACAAGTGGTGCTGGGAAAACTGGAAAGCCACACATAAAACAATGAACTTAGAACATTTCCTCACACCATATACAAAAATAAATTTAGGTTTAAAGACATAAATGTAGGACATGAAACCAAAAAACTCCTAGAAGAGAAATGGAAGGAACACTCTTTAACAAAAATAGTAGCAATATTTTCTAAAATCAGTCTCCTAGGGCAAAATAAATAAAAGCAGAAACAAACAAATGGAACCTAATCAAACACAAAACTTTTTACACAGGAAACCATAAACAAAATGGAAAAAAAAAATTTACAGGATAGTTAAAAAAATTTACAAATGATGCAACTGACAAGGAGTTAATATCCAAAATATACAAACTGCTCAAACAACACAATATCAAAAAAACAAAAAACAAAAAACAAGTTCAATCAAAAAATAGACTGAAGACTTGAATAGACATTTTTTTCCAAAGAAGACATACAGATGGGTAACATGAAAAGATGCTCATCATTCCCTAGTTACTAGAAATATACAAATCAAAACCCCAATACGGTATCACCTCACACTTGTTACAATGGTTATCCTCAAAAAGTCTACAAATAACAAATGTTGGAAAGGTGCTGGAGAAAAGAGAACCCTCATACACTCTTAATGGTAATGTTAATTGGTGCAGCCATATGGAAAACAGTAAGGAGATTCCTCAAAAAACTAAAAATAGAAGTACCACAAGATCCAGCAATTCCACTTCTGGCTATACATCCAGAAAAAAATGAAAACCCTATTTTGAAAAGGCACATGCACAATAACGTTCATGTCAGCACTATTTACAATAGCCAAGAGATGGAAGTAACCCAAGTGCCCTCAATAGATAATTGGATTAAGAAGTGTTTGTATATATATAAACACACACAACATTCACACAGCACAACATTCACACAACACAACATTAAACACACCAGCATTCACATTATGGGGACCCAGAAGGAGAAAAGAGAGAAAGGGGGTGAGAATATATTTGAAGAGATACTAGCTGAAAATCTTCCTAACATGGGAAATGATTTTCCTAACATGGGAAAGGAAAAACTTACCAAAGTCCAGGAAGCACAGAGAGTCACATACAGCATAAACCCAAGGAAGTACAGGCCAAGACACATATTAATCAAACTCACAAAAATTAAAGACAAAGAGAAAATATTAAAAACAACAAGGGAAAAGCAACAAATAATACACAAGGGAATTCCTATAAGGTTATAGACTGGTTTTTCAGCAGAAAATCTGTAGGCCAGAAGAGAGTGTGATGATCTATTTAAAGTGATGAAAGGGACACATCTACAACCAAAAATTCTCTACCCAGCAAGGCTCTTGTTCAGATTTGAAGGAGAAAATAAAAACGTTACAGACAAGCAAAAGATAAGATAATTCAGCACCATCATCCAGCATT
The DNA here is from genome assembly GCF_026419965.1 of Kogia breviceps. Taxonomy (NCBI): domain Eukaryota; kingdom Metazoa; phylum Chordata; class Mammalia; order Artiodactyla; family Physeteridae; genus Kogia; species Kogia breviceps. The sequence goes on from NC_081326.1 coordinate 31,344,900, forward strand.
ACCAAAAATGCTAAAGGAAATTCCACAGGCAGAAAAGAAGAGGCCACAACTAGAAACAGGAAAATTATGAATGGGAAAGCTCACTTGTAAAGGCAAAAGTACAGTAAAGGTAGGAAATCATTCAAACACAAATATGATATCAAAACCAGCAATTGTGAGTGAGCAGAGTACAAATGCATTATATTGAAATGTATTTGAAATTAAAAGAACAGCAACTTAAAACAGTTTTTTATATATATATATATATATATATATATATAGACTCTTATATCAAACTTCATGGGAGAGACTTCCTTGGTGGCACAGTGGTTAAGAATCTGACTGCCAATGCAGGGGCCACAAGTTCAATCCCTTGTCTGGGAAGATCTCACATGCCATGGAGAAACTAAGTCCATGTGCCACAATTATTGAACCTGTGCTCTAGAGCCTGTGAGCCACAAATACTGAGCCACATGCCACAACTACTGAAGACTGTGCACCTAGAGCCCATGCTCTGCAACAAGAAAAGCCACCAAAATAAGAGGCCCCTGCACCACAACGAAGAGTAGCCCCTGCTTGCCACAACTAGAGAAACCATGAGCAGAGCCAAAAATAAATAAATAAATAAATTTATTTAAAAATAAAAACATCATGGGAACAGCAAGCTGAAAATCTACACTTGATACATGCACACACACACAAAAGGAATCCAAACAAACAATATGTTTAGTCATCAAATCACAAGAGAAGAAAACAAAAGAGGAAAGGAAACAAAAAAATACAAAACAAATCTAAAACAATTAATAAAATGGCAAAAAAATGCATATTTATGATTACCTTAAATGCAAATGGATTAAATGTTCTAACCAAAAGACATAGACTGGCTGAATGGATACAAAAACAAGAACCATATATACACTGTCTACAAGAGATCCACTTCAGATCTAGGGACATATACAGAATAAAAGTGAGGTAATGGAAAAAGGTACTCCATGAAAACGGAAATCAAAAGGAAGCTGGAGTAGCAATACTTATATCAAACATCCAATATAGGAGCACCTCAATATATAAGGCGAACATTAACAGACTGAACCAGGAAAAAATAGAAAATATGAACAGACCAATCACAAGCACTGAAATTGAAACTGTGATTAAAATACTGTGACTAAAATACAAAAGTCCAGGACCAGATGGATTCAGAGGGAAATTCTATCAAACACTTAAAGAAGAGCTAACATCTATGCTTCTCAAAGTCTTCCACAAAATTGAAAAGGGAGTAACATTCCCAAACTTACTCTATGATGCCACCATCACACAGGTACCAAAACCAGACAAAGATATAACAAAAAAAGAAAATTACAGGTCAATATCACTGATGAACATAGATGCAAAAATCCTCAACAAAATACTAGCAAACCAAATCCAACAACACATTAAAAAGATCATACACCAAGATCAAGTGGGATTTATCCCAGGGATGCAAGGATTCTTCAATATACACAAACCAATAACTATGATACATCATATTAAAAAATTGAAGAATTAAAAACCATGCGATCATTTCAATAGATGCAGAAAAAAACTTGTGACAAAATTCAGCACTGATTTATGATAAAAAACTCTCCAGAAAGTAAGAATAGAGGGAACGAGCCTCAGCATAATAAAGGACACATGTGATGAACCCACAGCAAGCATTATTCTCAATGGTGAAAAACGGAAAGCATTTCCTCTAAAATCAGGAAAAAGAACAGTGTGCCCACTCTCACCACTATTATTCAACATAGTTTTGGAAGTCTTAGCCATTGTAACAAGAGAAGAAAAAGAAATAACAGGAATCCATATTGGAAAAGAGGAAGCAAAACTGACACTGTTTGCAGATGACATGATACTACATATAGAAAATCCTAAAGATGCCACCAGAAAACTACTAGAGATAATCAATAAATTTAATAAAGTCACAGGATACAAAATTAATACAAAGAAATCTCTTTCATTCTTATACACTAACAACAAAATATCAGAAAGTGAAATTAAGGAAACAATCCCATTTATCATTTTAACAAAAAGAATAAAATAATTAGGAATAAAACTACTGAAGGAGGTAAAAGACCTGTACTCAGAAAACTATAAGGTGATTATGAAAAAATCAAAGATGAAACAAACAGATGGAGAAATACATCACATTCTTGGATTGGAAGAATCGCTATTTTCAAAATGACTGTACTAACCAAAATAATCTGCAGATTCAATGCAATCCCTATCAAATTACCAATGACATTTTTCACAGAATTAGAACAAAAAATCTTACAATTTGTATGGAAACACAAAAGACTCCAAATAGAGAAAACAATCGTGAGAAACAAAAACACAGAGCTGGAGGAATCAGGCTCCCTGACTTCAGACTATAGTACAAAGCTACAGTAATTAAGACAGTATGATACTGGCACAAAAACAGAAATATAGATCAATGTAACAAGATAGAAAGCTCAGATATAAACCCATGCACCTATGGTCACCTAACCCATGACAAAGAAGGTGAGAATATACAGTGGGTCAGACAATCTCTTCAATAAATGGTGCTGGGAAAACTGGACAGCTACATGTAAAAAAAAATGAAATTAGAACACTTTCTAAAACCATACACAAAAGCATATTCAAAATGGATTAAAGACCTAAATATAATCAAGACACTATAAAACTTAGAGGAAAACATAAACAGAACACTCTGACATAAATCACAGCAAGATCTTTCTTGAGCTATCTCCTAGATTAATGAGAATAAAAACAAAAATAAACAAATGGGACCTAATGAAGCTTAAAAGCTTTTGCACAGCAAAGGATACCATAAATAAAACCAAAAGACAACCCTCAGAATGGGAGAAAATAGTTGCAAATGAAGCAACTGACAAAGGATCAATCTCCAAAATATACAAAAATCTCATGAATCTCAATATGAAAAAAACCAACAACTCAATCAAAAAATGTGCAGAAGACCTAAATAGATGTTTCACCAAAGAAGACATACAGATGGCCAAGAGGCACAAGAATAGATGCTCAATATCACTAATTATTAGAGAAATGCAAATCAAAACTACAATGAGGTGTCACCTCACACTGGTCAGAATGGTCATCATTAAAAATTATGCAAACAATAAATACTGGAGAGGGTGTGGAGAAAAGGGAACCCTCTTGCACTGTTGGTGGGTACATATATTGATACAACCACTATGGAGAACAGTCTGGAGGTTCTTAAAAATCTAAAAATAGAGCTACCATATAATCCAACTATCCCACTTCTGGGCATATACTCAGAGAAAGCAATATGTGTCTTCAAAAAGACACATGCACCCCAATGTTCATTGGAGCACTATTTTCAATAGCTAGGACATGGAATCAACATAAATGCCCATAAACAGAGGAATGGATAAATAAGATGTGGTACATATATACAATGGAATATTACTCGGCCATAAAAAAGAAAAAAATTGGGTCATGTAGAGAAATAGATGGAACTTGAGACTGTCAAACAGAGTGAAGTAAGTCAGAAAGAGGAAAACAAATTTCATATATTAACAAATATATGTGGAATCTGAAAAAATTGGTATAGACTATTTCATTTACAAAGCAGAAATATAGACAGAACTTAGAGAACAAAAGTATGGATATAAAGGGGGAAGTGGGGTGGGATGAATTGGGAGATTGGGATTGACGTATATACACTACCATGTATAAAATAGATAACTAATGAGAACCTACTGTATAGCACAGGGAACTCTACTCGGTGCTCTCTAGTGAACTAAATGGGAAGGATACCCAAAAAGTGGGGATATATGTATAGGTGTTGCTGATTCACTTTGTTGTACAGTAGAAACCATCACAATATTGTAAAACAAGTATACTCCAATAAAAATTTATAAAAAAGGTATTCTATGCAAAAGGAAATTAAAAGAAAGCCTGAATAGCAATACGTATATCAGACAAAACAGTCTTTAAAATAAATGATGTTACACAGACAAAGAAGTACATTACATAATGATTAAGGGAGCCATCCAAGAGGATATCAAAATTGTAAATATATCTGCATCAAACATAGGAGCACATCAATATATAAGGCAAATACCAACAGCCATAAAGGGAGAAATCAACAGTAACACAATAATAGTGGGGGAGTTTAACACTCCACTTTCATCAACAGACAGATCATCCACACAGAAAATCAATAAGGAAATGCAGGCCTTAAATGAACACTACATCAGATGGATTTAATTGACATTTATAGAACATTCCATTCAAAAACAGCAGAATACACATTCTTCTCAAGTGAACATGAAACATCCTCCAGGATAGCTCAAATGCTGAGGCAGAAAGCAAACCTCGGTAAATTTAAGAAAATAAATCATATCAACCATCTTTTTTTCCCCACAATTAAAAATTAAATACAAAAAAACCCCTGCAAAACACAGAAACACATGGAAGCTAAGCAGTAAGCTACTAACCAACCAACAGATCACTGAAGAAATCAGAGTAAATCAAAAAATACCTAGAGACAAATGAAAATGAAAACATGATGATTCAAAACCCATGGGACACATCAAAAGTTGTTCTAAAAGGGAAGTTTACAGCAATACAATTGTACCTTAGGGAAAAAGAAAAATCTCAAATTAACAGCTTAACTTTACACCTAAAGGAACTAGAGAAAGAAGAACAAAAAACCTAAAGATAGTGCAATGAAAGAAATCATAAATATCAGAGCAGAAATAAATGAAATAGAGACAAAGAAAACATAGACAAGATCAGTGAAACTAAAATCTGGTTCTTTTAAAAGTCATATAAAATTGATAAAACTTTAGCCAGACTAATCAGGAAAAAAGGGGAAATGCTCAAATCAATGAAATTAGAAATGAAAAAGAAGTTACAATGGACACTACAGAAACACAGAGGACCATAAGAGACTATTACAAGCAACTACATGCCAATAAAATTGACAACCTAGAAGAAAAGAAAAATTCATAAAATCTACTATCTCTGAAAACTGAAGAAGAAAGAAATAGAAAATATGAACAGACAAATCACATGGAATGAAATTGAATCTGTCATTTAAAAAATTCCAAGAAACAAAAGTCCAGGACCAGATGGCTTCATAAGCATATTCTATCAAACATTTAGGGAAGAGATAACACTTATCCTTCTGAAATTATTACAAAAAATTGCAGAGGAAGAAACACTCCCACATTCATCCTATGAGGCCACTATCTCCCTGATACCAAAGCCAGACAAAGATATCACAAAAAAAGAAAATTACAGGTCAACATCATCGATGAATATAGACGTAAAAATCCTCAACAAAATACTAGGAAACTGACTCCAACAATATGTAAAAAGGATCATACACCATGATCAAATGGAATTTATTCCATGGATGCAAGGATTTTTCAATATGTGAAATTCAAACATTGTGATACATCACATTAACATATTGAAGAATAAAAACTCTATGATCATCTTAATAGAGGCAGAAAATGCTTTTGACAAAATTCAACAGATATTTATCATTAAAACTCTCCAGAAGGTGGGCATGGAGGGAACCTATCACAACCTAAAAAAGGCCATGTATGACAAACCCACAGGTAACATCATACTCAATGATGAAAAGCTGAAAACATTTCCTCTAAGATCAGGAGCAAGACAAGGATGTCCACTTTCACTATTCTTATTCAACATAGTTTTGGAAATCCTAGCCTTGGCAATCAGAGAAGAAAAAGAAATAAAAGACATCCAAGTTGGAAAAGAAGTAAAACTGTCACTGTTGCAGATGACATGACACTATACATAGAAAATCCTAAAGATGCTACCAGAAAATGACTAGAGCTCATCAATGGATTTGGTAAAGTTGCAGGATACAAAATTAATGTACAGAAATCTGTTGCATTTCTATAACTTACCAAGGAAAGATCAGAGAGAAAAATTAAGGAAATAATCCCATTACTATTGCAACAAAAAGAATAAAATACATAGGAATAAACCTACCTAAATGAGGCAAAAGCCTGTACTCAGAGAACTAGAAGATACTGATGAAAGAAATCAAAGATGTAAAAAGCAGATGGAGAGATATACCATGTTCTTGGATTGGAAGAATCAATATTGTCAAAATGACTATACTACCCAAAGTAATCTACAGATTCAATGCAATCCCTATCATATTACAAAAGGCATTTTTCACAGAATTAGAACCAAAAATTTTACAATTTGTATGGAAGCACAAAAGACCCCAAATAACCAAAGCAATATTGAGAAAGAAAAACAGAGCAGGAGGACTCAGGCTCCCTGACTTCAAACTCTACTACAAAGCTACAGTAATCAAAACTGTATGGTGCTGGCACAAAAAAAGAAATATAGATCAATGGAACAGGATAGAAAGTCTAGAGATAAACCCACATGCCTATGGTCACTTAATCCATGACAAAGGAGGCAAGACTATACAATGGAGAAAAGACAGTCTCCTTAATAAGTGGTGCTGGGAAAACTGGACAGCTACATATAAAAGAATGCAATTAGAACATTCACTAACGCCACTTAAAAAATAAACTCAAAAGGATTAAAGACCTAAACATAAGGCCAGACACTATAAAATTCTGAGAAGAAAACATAGACTGAACACCCCTTGACATAAATCACAACAATATCTTTTTGGATCTGTCTCCTAGAGTAATGGAAATTAAACCAGAAATAAACAAATGGGAACTAATTGAACTTCAGAGCTTTCACACTGCAAAGGAAACCATAAACAAAATGGAAACACTACACACAGAATAGGAAAACCTATTTTGTAAATGATGCAACTGACAAGGGATTAATCTCCAAAATATATAAATAGCTCATGTAGCTCAACACCAAATAGGAAAAAACTCAATTAAAAAATGGGTAAGGCTTCCCTGGTGGCACAGTGGTTGAGAGTCCGCCTGCTGATGCAGGGGACGCGGGTTCGTGTCCCGGTCTGGGAAGATCCCACATGCCACGGAGCAACTGGGTCTGTGAGCCACGGTCACTGAGCCTGCGCGTCCGGAGCCTGTGCTCTGCAACGGGAGAAGCCGCAACAGTGAGAGGCCCGTGTACTGCTAAAAAAAAAATTAAAATAAATAAATAAATAAATAATGGGTAGAAGATATAAATAGACATTTCTCCAAAGAAGATATACAGATATTCAACAAACACATGAAAACATGCTCAGCATCACTAATTATTAGAGAAATGCAAATCAAAACTACAATAAGTTATCATCTCACACCAGTCAGAATGGCCATCATCAAAATGTCTACAAACAAACGCTGGAGAGAGTGTGGAGAAAATGGAACCCTCTTGCACTGTTGGTGGGAATGTAATTTGATATAGCTACTATGGAGAACAGTATGGAGGTTCCTTAAAAATCTAAAAATAGAGCTAGAATATGATCCAGCAACTTAACTTCTGGGCATATATCTGGAGAAAACCTAATTTTAAAAGATACATGCACCCCAATGTTCATTGCAGCACTATTTAAAATAACCAAGACATGGAAGAAACCTAAATGTCCACTGACAGATGAATGGATAAAGATTTGGTTCATTTATACAATGGAATATTACTCAGCCTCAAAAAACTGAAATGATACCATTTGTAGCAACATGGATGGACCTAGAGATTATTATACTAAGTGAATAAGTGAGACAGATAAAGACAAATATCCTATAGCATCACTTATATGTGATACCTTAAAAAGCGATACAAATTAACTTATTTACATAACAAATAGACTCACAGAAAACAAACTTTGTTATCAGAAGAGAAAGGTGTGGGGTAAGGGATAAATTGGGAGATTGGGATTGACATATTCATACTACTATGTATAAAATAGATAGCTAATAAGAACCTACTGTATAGCACAGGGAAGGAATACTCAATATTCTGTAATAACCTAAATGGGAAAAGAATCTGAAAAAGGATAAATATGTGTATATGTATAAATGAATCACTTTGCTGTAGACCTGAAACTAACATAACATTGTAAATCATCTCTACTCCAATATAAAATAAAAGTTAAAAGAAAACAGTTGTCTAAATATAAATTGCATAAAATAAGGAGGGAAAACATAATTTGCCATATATTTAGAAAATATTGGCTTTAGCAAACAAGTGCTTATATAAAAATTCTCAAAAATATAGTAAAAGACTAACTCAAATGATTTTCAAATTCACATGACCTAGGATGATATTTAGTAAATTAAAGCTAATTTTAAGATTGTCAGTTAATACAGTTGTGTCTTCAGAGTTAGCATTAAATATAATACATTTATTCAACTTTCTTTCTACCTAGATTTTCTAGTCAAATGGGCTAATTTTGTCTCTATTGTAAAGTTTGTTGGTAAAAAAGAATCAAACACAAAATTAAGGAAATGGCAAACTGCATTAGTGTCTCATGAAATCTTCATGAGTAATCTTTGCATGATTGTTAAGAACAAATAAATTAAATAGGCCTAAATGCAATACAAGTTTTTAAGTGTACTTTTTAACAATAATTTTTCTAGATATGTCTACTTAAATAATTTCCTAAATCTCTTTGGTAATTTACATCCTTAGTGTTTTGCTATGTTAAATTGTGTGTTAAATTATGTTTCTAGAAATTATAAAATGTGTTTACAAGTTCGCCAAGTCACAAAATGTTAATAAAGTTCACAATTGTTAACTTTTTTTGTGTGAAAAAATTAAGATTTCAAAGGATTATGAATTTTAATTAATATGTGTGGTTACATTACCAGATATAATAATAGAAATTGGATGTATTTGGGGGTAAGAAAAGGTATAAGATCTGGAATATTTTGTTAAGTATAAAGAAAGTGATTTTATCCTAAAGCTGGTTATTTCTAAATGGGAAAGAAAATGAGGGATAAACTAAAATGGACATAGAAAGTTGCAAAATGTTTCTGAATAAAGAATCTTTGGAAAAGAATTTTATGTGTGGGCAGGACTGGACAAGATTGGAATTAATTTAATTAGGTAAATGATTTTTAATATTAAAGTAAACTGATGCAAAAACTGGAATTTGGTTTTCTCTCTAAGGACAAAGTTGTGCATTTTTTATTGATCTGTTCTTGATAGTAAGAGATTATGAAAGGTTTTTCTTTACCTTTAAGTAATTTACCTATTAAAAAAGTTCTTGTGTCTTTTCAAAATAATCATTTATGTTCTGTATTATCATTTTCAGGTCTTTGATTATTTAAGCAAACCTAGTCCTCATTGTATTAAAAGAACTAATTTTTTTTCAACTATATAATTTATATTTACCTATAAAGTCTTTAATTGTTATTTTGGTTAAGTGGATAACTAAGCATGGTAAATTAAACAATTAGTTGGGGCTATAGGAAACCCAAGACAACACTTGTTTCTTCTTGGTTCTGGCAAACCACATTTTAAAATTTGCATTCCTTCACCCACCATAGTGTATTTAAGATGATTCAAATTGTAACTATTGGTGGGAAGATGTCTATAAAGTTGTGAAAACAGTTTACCAGCAATATCTGACATGTCAGGTTTATAACTTAGGGGAAAAAAATCTATTTTTGTCCACAAAGGCCTCAGACTTCCTTCCTCTGAACTCATTAAACACCGGCAACTGAACTTCTTTCATCTCCCACATAGTATGGGTTGTCAAAATGTTCTTGTTATTGTATGTATGTTTTCTGGATGTGTTGAAGTCTTCCCTGGCTACAAGACTGATACCCTCACAGTGGCAATAAAACTGTTAGAAGATGTGTTTTCCACTTGAGGTATGCTTTCAACAATATTCAGTGATCAGGGCACCAACTTGACTGGACAAATCATAGGAGCCTTAACTAAAAATTTGCAAACTTCTTGGAATTATCAGTGACACTACCACCCTCAGTAACCAGGCAAGGTGTCAGAACTAACAGAAAACTAGACTCAAGCAGAACAAGAAGTAATTACATGAGATTGAATGAATTGATGAGTATGGATTTAATGTTTTATAACTGTCTAAAATATTACTAGTTTTAAAAATCTTTGCTTTCCAGATACAAGGATATTTTAAAGATTTATAGAAATATTATAAATTATACATTTTTAGGCAGAACTGAAACATTTATCTTTTTCTCCCTACCATGTCCCTTCAGAATTCAGAAGCCCTCTATAAGTATTCTTATTTTCTTGACAATATATTTATTTTCATAGGTTCAGTAAGAATCTATTCTGTGTACAGTTATACAGTACACAATTGGAAGCATTGGTTATATTACCAAGGCTTTGACTGGAATATCATATTTGAGAAAGGCACATATAGACACAGACCAGAAAGGCACGATCAAACAGCTTGAAGGAACCAAGGTTGACTTAATGGAACCATTAAACCCCTTGGAAAAACAGCTTGGTACCTTGCTTACAGGGTTCCAAGCAGCCTTACTGGTGAATAAGATAACTTCCTGGCAGGCACAGAAATTCTTGGATATTTGGGGGACCTCCAGAAGGGAGGAAAGTACCCAAATCTGTGCACATTGCAGGTGAAGACTGATGGCAGTTGTTTGGATTAGCTCCTTAGCATCAAGAAACTATTAAAAATTCAATCTGGAAATTTCCATATAAAAAGTTACACCAAAGGAGATTTATTTATTATTAACATATTTATTAGAGTGTAATTTCTTTAAAATGTTGTGTTAGTTTCTGCTGAATAAAAAAGTGAATCAGCTATATGTATACATATATCCCCATATCCCCTCCCTCTTTCACATCCCTCCCACGTTCTTAATTCCACCTCTCTAGGTGGTCACGAAACACAGAACTGATCTCCCTGAGCTATGCAGCTGCTTCTCAATAGCTATCTATTTTACATTTGGTAGTGTATATATGTCAATGCTACTCTCTCACTTAGTCTCAGCTTACCCTTGCCCCTCCCCATGTCCTCAAGTCCATTCTCTACATCTGTGTCTTTATTCCTGTCCTGGGTTTGTCAGAACCTTTTTTTTTTTTTTTTAAATTCCATCTATATGTGTTAGCATATAGTATTTGTTTTTCACTTTCTGACTTACTTCACTCTGTATGACAGATTCTAGGTCCATCCACCTCACTACAAATAATTCAATTTCGTTTCCTTTTATGGCTGAGTAATATTCCATCATATATAAGTGCCACATCTTCTTTATCCATTCATCTGTTGATGGACACTTAGGTTGCTTCCGATGTGCTGGTTATTGTAAATAGTGCTGCAATGAACATTGTGGTACATGTCTCTTTTCAAATTATGGTATTCTCAGGGTATATGTCCAGTGGTGGGATTGCTGGGTCATATGGTAGTTCTATTTTTTGTTTTTTAAGGAACCTCCATACTGTTTTCCATAGTAGCTGTATCAATTTACATTCCCACCAACAATGCAAGAGGTTCCCTTTTCTCCACACCCTCTCCAGCATTTATTGTTTCTAGAGTTTTTGATGATGGCCACTCTGAGCAGTGTGAGATGATACCTCATTGTAGTTTTGATTTGCATTTATCTAATGATTAGTGATGTTGAGCATCCTTCATGTGTTTGTTGGCATTCTGTATATCTTCTTTGGAGAAATGCCTATTTATGTCTTCTGCTCATCTTTGGATTGGGTCGTTTGCTTTTTTGATATTGAGCTGCATGTGCTGCTTGTATATTTTGGAGATTAGTCCATTGTCAGTTGCTTCATTTCCAAATATTTTCTCTCATTCTAAGGGTTGTCTTTTCATCTTCTTTATGGTTTCCTTTGCTGTGCAAAAGCTTTTAAGTTTCATTAGGTCTCATTTGTTTATTTTTGTTTTTATTTCCATTTCTCTAGGAGGTGGGTCAAGTCGGGTCTTGCTGTGATTTATGTCATAGAGTGTTCTGCCTATGTTTTCCTCAAAGAGTTTTGTAGTGTCCGGCCTTACATTTAAGTCTTTATTCCATTTTGAGTTTATTCTTCTGTGTGGTGTTAGGAAGAGTTCTAATTTCATTCTTTTACATGCAGCTGTCCTGTTTTCCCAGCACCACTTATTGAAGAGGCTGTCTTTTCTCCATTGTATAATCTTGCCTCCTTTATCAAAGATAAGGTGACCATATATGCGTGGGTTTATCTCTGGGGTTTTAACGCTGTTCCATTGATCTATATTTCTGTTTTAGTGCCAGTACATTATTGTCTTGATTACGGTACCTTTGTAGTACAGTCTGAAGTCAGGGAGCCTGATTCCTCCAGCTCCATTTCTCTTTCTCAAGATTGCTTTATCTATTTGGGGGTATTTTGTGTTTCCATATTAATTGTTAATTTTTTTGTTCGGGATCTGTGAAAAATGCCATTGGAAGTCTGATAGGGATTACATTGAATCTGTAGTTTGTTTTGGGTAGTATAGTCATTTTCACAGTGTTGATTCTTTCAATGCAAGAACAATGGTATATCTCTCTGTTTGTATCATCTTTAATTTCTTTCATTAGTGTCATAGTTTTCTGCATACAGGTGTTTTGTCTCCTTTAGTATGTTTATTCTTAGGTATTATATTCTTTTTGTTGCAATGGTAAATGGGAGTATTTCCTTAATTTCTCTTTCAGATTTTTCAGTTGTTAGTATATAGGAATGCAAGAGATTTCTGTGCATTAATTTTGTATCCTACTACTCTACAAAATTCATTGATTAGCTCTAGTAGTTTTCTAGTAGCATCTTTAGGATGCTCGACATACAGTATCAGGTCATCTGTAAACAGTGACAGTTTTACTTCTTTTCCAATTTGGATTCCTTTAATTTCTCTTTCTTCTCTGATTGCCCTTGTTAAAACTTCCAAAACTATGTTGAATAATAGTGGTGAGAGTGGGCAACTTTATCTTGTTCCTGATCTTAGAAGAAATATTTTCAGGTTTTCACCATTCAGAATGATGTTGACTGTGGGTTTGTCATATATGGCCCTTATTATGTTGCAGCAAATTCCCTCTATGCCCATTTTCTGGAGAGTTTTTATCATAAATGGGTGTTGAATTTTGTTGAAAGCTTTTTCTGCATCTACTGAGATGGTCATATGGTTTTTATCCTTCAGTTTGTTAATATGGTGTATCACATTGATTGATTTGTATAGACTGAAGAATACTTGCATTCCTGGGAAAAACCTCACTTGATCATGGTGTATGATCCTTTTAATGTGCTGTTGGATTCTGTTTGCTGGTATTTTGTTGAGGATTTTTGCAGCTATGTTCATCAGTGCTATTAGCCTGTAGTTTTCTTTTGGGGACATCTTTTTCTGGTTTTGGTATCAGGGTGATGGTGGCCTTGTAGAATAAATTTCTACAAGAAAGTGTAGAATGTTTCTCCCTCTGCTCTATTATGAAAGAGTTTGATTAGGATAGGTGTTAGTTCTATTCTAAATTTTCACAGAATTCACCTGTGAAACCATCTTGTCCTGGGCTTTCGTTTGTAGGAAGATTTTTAATCACAGTTTCAATTTCAGTGCTTGTGATTGGTCTGTTCATATTATCTATTTCTTTCCAGTTCAGTTTTCGAAGGTTGTGCATTTCTAAGAATTTGTCCATTTCTTCCAGTTTGTCCATGTTATTGGCATATAGTTATTTGTAGTAATCTCTGATGATCCCTGTATTTCTGCAGTGTCAGTTTTTACTCCTCCTTTTTCATTTCTAATTCTGTTGATATGAGTCTTCTATCTTTTTTCTTGATGGTTCTGGCTAATGGTTTATCAATTTTGTTTATCTACTTAAAGAACCAGCTTTTAGTTTTATGGATCTTTGTTATTGTTTTCTTCATTTTTTTTCATTTATTTCTGATCTGATTTTTATGATTTCTTTCCTTCTACTGACTTTGGGCTTTTTTGGTTCTTATTTCTCTAATTGCTTTAGATGTAAGGTTATGTTGTTTATTTGAGATTTTTCTTGTTTCTTGAGGTAGGAATGTACTGTTATAAACTTCCCTTGTAGAACTTTCTTGCTGTATTCCATGGATCTTGGGTGGCGGTGTTTTCATTGTCATTGGTTTCTAGGTAATTTTTTATTTCCTCTTTTATTTCTTCAGTGATCTCTTGGGTATTTAGTAGCATATTGTTTAGCCTCCATGTGTTTGTATTTTTTAGTTTTTTTCCTGTAATTGATATCTAGTCTCATAGCATTGTGGTTGGAAAATATACTTGATAAGATTTCAATTTCCTTAAATTTACTGAGGTTTGAGTTGTGACTCAAGCTATGATCTATCCTGGAGAAGGTTCCACGAGCACTTGAAAAGAAAGTGTATTCTGTTGTTTTGGATGGAATATACTATAAATATCAACAAAGTCCATCTTATCTAATGTGTCATTTAAAGCTTGTGTTTCCTTACTTAACTCCATTTTGGATGATCTGTCTGTTGGTGAAAGTGGGGTGTTAAAGTTCCCTACTACTTTTGTATTACTGTCTATTTCCCCTTTTATGGCCATTAGCACTTGCCTTATGTATTGCGGTGCTCCAATGTTGGGTGGATAAATATTTACATTTGTTATATGTTGTTCTTGGATTGTACTTTACTCATTTTATTTGGTAAATTTGTTTATTTATTTTTGGCTGCCTTGGATCTTCATTGTTGCTCCTTGGCTTTCTCTAGTTGCAGCAAGCGGGGGCTATTCTTTGCTTTAGTGTGCAGGCTTCTCATTGAGGTGACTTCTCTTGTTGCAGAGCACAGGCTCTAGGCATGCAGGCTTCAGTAGTTGTGGCATGTGGTCCCCGTAATTGTGGCTCACATTCTCTAGAGTGCAAGCTCAGTAGTTGTGGCACACAGGCTTAGTTGCTCTGCAGCAGGTGGGATATTCCCAGACCAGGGCTCAAACCCATGCCCTCTGCATTGGCAGGTGGATTCTTAACCACTATGCCAAAAGGAATTTCCAATCCCTTGATCATTATGAAGTGTCCTTCTTTGTGTCTTGTAATAGTCTTTATTTTATAGTTTGTTTTGTCTGATATGAGAATTGCTACTCCAGAATTCTTTTGATTTCCATTTGCATGGAATATCATTTTCCATCCCCTCACTTTCAGTCTGCATGTGTCCCCAGGTATGAAGTGGGTCTCTTGTAGACAGCATATATACAGGTCTTGTTTTTGTAACCATTCAGCTAGTCTGTTTCTTTTGGTTGGAACATTTAATCCATTTACATTTAAAGTAATTATCGATGTGTATGTTCTTATTACCATTTTCTTAATTGTTTTGGTTGTGTTTTTGTATATCTTTTCCTTCTCTTATGTTTCCTGTTTAGAAAAGTTCCTTTAACATTTGTTGTAAAGCTGGTTTGGTGGTGTTAAATTCTCTTAACTTTTGCTTGTATGTAAAGGTTTCAATTTCTCTGTCAAATCTGAATGAGATCCTTGCTGGGTAGAGTAACCGTGGTTGTAGCTTTCTCTCTTTCATCACTCTAATTATGTCCTGCCACTCCCTTCTGGCTTGCAGAGTTTCTGCTGAAAGATCAGCTGTTAACCTTAAGGGGATTCCCTTGTCTGTTATTTGTTGATTTTCCTTTGCTACTTTTAAATATTTTTTTCTTTGTATTTAATTTTTGATAGCTTGATTATGTGTCTTGGTGTGTTTCTCCTTGTATTTATCCTGTATGGGATTCTCTGTGCTTCCTGGCCTTGATTGACTATTTCCTTTCCCATGTTAAGGAAGTTTTCAACTATAATCTCTGAAATATTTCCTCAGACCCTTCCTTTTTCTGTTCTCATTCTGGGACTCCCATAACTCAAATGTTGGTGCATTTAATGTTTTCCCAGAGGTCTCTAAGACTGTCCTCAATTTTTTTCATTATTTTTTCTTTATTCTGCCCTGTGGCAGTTATTTCCACTATTTTATCTTCCAGGTCACTTATCTGTTCTTCTGCCTCTGTTATTCTGCTATTGATTCCTTCTAGAGAATTTTTAGTTTCATTTATTGTGTTGTACATCCTTGTTTGTTTACTCTTTAGTTCTTCGAGTCCTTGTTAAATGTTTCTTGTATTTTTCTCCATTCTATTTCCAAGATTTTGGATCATCTTTACTATCATTACTCTGAATACTTTTTCAGGTAGACTGTTTATTTCCTCTTCATTTGTTTGGTCTGGTGGGTTTTTACCTTGCTGCTGCTGAACATTTCTCTGTCTTCTCATTTTGTTTTACTTACTGTGTTTGGGCTCTCCATTTCACAGGCTCCAGGTTTGTAGTTTCTATTGTTTTTGATGTCTGCCCCCAGTGAGTGAAGTTGTTTCAGTGCCTTGTGTAGGCTTCCTGGTGGAGGAGACTGATGCCTGTGTTCTGGTGGGTGGGACTGGATCTTGTCTTTCTGGTGTGAAGGGCCATACCCCCTGGTGTGTTTTGGAGTGTCTGTGAACTTAGTATGATTTTAGGCAGCCTCCCTGCTAATGGGTGGGTTTGTGTTCCTGTCTTGCTAGTTGTTCAGCATGGAGCATTCAGCACTGGACCTTGTTGTCCGTTGGGTGGAGCTGGGTCTTAGTGTTGAGACAGAGATATCTGGGAGAGCTTTCACTGATCGATATTACATGGGACAGGGAAGTCTCGGGTGGTCCAATGTTCTGGAGTAGGCTCTCCCACCTCAGAGGCTCAGGTCTGACACCCAGCTGGAACAACAAGACCCTGTCAGCCACATGGCTCAGAAGAAAAGGAAGACAAAGAAAGGCAGAAAAAATAAAATATAATAAAATAAATAATAAAAATAAAAAATAAAAGAAAGAAGAGAGCAATCAAACCAATAAACAAATCCACCAATGATAACAAGCACTAGAAACTATACTAAGATAAACATAAAAATCAGAAACAAATCAGTTGCAGACAGCAGACCCCAAGTCTACAGTTTCTCCCAAAGTCCACCACCTCAATTTTGGGATGAATAGCTGTCTTTTCAGGTATTCCACAGATGCAGGGTTCATCAAAATGACTGTGGGGATTTAATCTGCTGCTCCTGAGTTTGCTGGGAGAAATTTCCCTTTCTCCTCTTTGTTCACACAGCTCCTGTTGTTTAGCTTTGGTTTTGGCCCTGTCTCTGTGTGTAGGTCTCCCTCAGGCATCTGTTCCCCTCCTGTCTGGGAGGGGTTAGAGCAGCAGCTGATTAGGGCTCTCTTTCTCTCTCAGGCCAGTGGGAGGGGTACAGTAGTTATAATTGGAATGTGGGTCAACCCTGAGGCAGCAGAGGCCAGCAAGACATTGCAACAGCCTGAGGCATGCCATGTGTTCTCCCAGGGAAGTTGTCCCTGGGTCTTGGGACCCTGGCAGTGGCATGTTGCACAGGCTCCCAGGGGTTTGTGGGTAGTGACCTGTGTGCCTGCACACGGGATTTTTGGTGACAGTGGCAACAGTGTTAGCGTTTCATGCCTGTCTCTGGGGTCTGAGCTGATAGCTGTGGATCGCACCCTTCTCTGGAACTCACTTAGGTGGTGTCCTGCCTTCTGTGGGTACATAAGGAAGGAATCCTCTCTCCTCACGCACCCTGAAACAATCGTCTCTTGCCTCTTTGGCAGGTCAAGCCTTTTCCCCTTACTCCCTCTCAGCTAGTTGTGGTGCACTTTGGGCTCTATTCATGCAGCCAACCCCAGTCCCCTCCCTGGGTTCTGATCTCTGCAGTCCAAGCCTCAGCTCTGAGCCCCCACCTGCTCTGGCATGTGAGCAGACAAGTGTCTCAGGTTGGTGAGTGCTGGTCAACATGGTTCCTCTGTGTGGGAATCTCTCCAGTTTGCCCTCTGCACCCCTGTTTCTGCACTCTCCTCTGTGGCTCCAAAGCTTCCCCCAACCTACCCCCCGTCCCCACAAGTGAAGGGGCTTCTTAGTGTGTGGAAACTTTTCCTCCTTCACAGCTCCCTCTCAGAGGTGCAGGTCCCATCCCTATTCTTTTGTGTCTGCTTTTTCTTTTTTCTTTTGCCCTACCCAGGTACTTGTAGATTTTCTTGCCTTTTGGGAAGTCTGAGTCCTTCTGCCAGCATTCAGTGAGTGTGCTGTAGGAGTTGTTCCACATGTAAATGTACTTTTGATGTGTTTTGATGTAGTTGTATTTTTGATCTCCACATCTTACTCCATCACCATCTTGAAGGTCCCCCACAAAGCAGATTTAAAGGAGCCTAAAGGGTAGATTGCTATTCTAATTTGACTTATATAATCAGACCAAGTTTATTAAATCTAGACTTATTTTGAAAACAAATTAGTCTTAATTTGGTTATCTTTGCTAGAAATGAAGGTGATTTTACAGAGAAAAAATATGTTTTGATTAAACTATAATATGCACTTGTGGATATCAGAATCTCATTCTATCAATTTTCCTTTAAGTTTTTTTATTTACCTGAAAAGTGGACTGGATTGAATTTTTCTAGTTTTGTCCTATATCTGATACAAATCCCTAAATTATGTTTCCAGTTTTTTCCCAACTTTGACTTGGAATCATTGAGAACAGTTAAAAACTGCCCCTTTTTTTGAAGCCCCACAAATTATAGTTAGATAACTTGATGTAAATCTCAGAGGAATTGCCACAACTGCTCATATTTAAATAATCCTCATGCCTGTTTCTGTATGAGTCATTCAGAAAGTTTACCTGAACACCTGATGACATCATCAGACATTTCCAACTGCAGAAGGTGCTTTGACCCAGAAACCTAGAAATCTCCTTGATTGACTGTCCCTTGGGCTCAAAAACTGATTTATATTTTTCTTCAATTTTTAACCTTTTTTTCCTTTTGTTTCCATAGCAGCTCCTCTTATTAAATATCCAATTGCTTGCATGATAGGCCTAACTTTTGGAGCCCATCTGCATCACTGCCTCCTGAAATGAAATACAACTGTTTTACTGAACTGACTTGTTGGTCAGGGAAGCCCCAGCTCCACTTTTAATATGTGAATCTTCCAGGGAAGTTTCAGAAGAACTATTGGGGCCAGGATAGGTCACCCTATGCCTCAATGTCATATTATTTTGTATTAAATTTACTTAAGAAATAGCTAGTGCAAGAGGGACACTCTGACCCTTCTTTCTGACTCCCTAAAAGCATAAAGTAAATTTCTCATGCAAAAGGTGCACTCCCTGCTTCTGGAGGTAAAATAACACCCTTATAGCAAGAGATAGGGAATTGGGGGCAGAAAAGCTTGTATAAATAAACTTTGTTACTTCCTTAATTTACTTCCTCAAGCTGAAACTCTGTTTAGATTCTGCATTAATCAGGCCTCCAAAACCTCAGTTTCTTTGTCCTATAAATTCCGCATGTTAGAACAGGCATATAGCTAAGTATGAACAGAGAAAAGTGGACACAGGCTAAATGGCAGGAAACCATACATCTGGTGAACAATGGGCATGCTTGGGCAGACAAAGAAAAACAGGAACCTCTAGACTGACAGGAAACCACAAATTTTGGGGTGACAAAGGTCCTGGAGGCAGACAAAGAAAGGTGAAAAGGCGGGGATCTTTGGTGCCCAAATGTAACCTTTTGCTCATTATGCCCTCAATACAATAACATTAGCTTTGCATATAAGAAACACCCATCTTGCCCTGATGTCACGACACTTCCTATCAAGGTTAAATAAGGACAAAAATCCATCCTCCTCTTGGGAAGATGGAGCTGGGATGAAAATCAGGAAACACAACCCCAAACCCTTCCCTCCTCAAAGAATATTCCACGCATTCATTTTCACACCCCATGAACCAGCTTGCCAAAAAACTCAGGGCAGCTACTCACCTGAGTCTGCTCATTCTCCCCTTGAGTGTACTATCACTTAATAAATCATCACTTTGCTCTCTTGACCTTTATGTCCCGTCTCTGAATACTTTCTGCAATGAGACAAGAATCTACTTTATGATAACATTCACACATTTATTGTTTCTTTGTCTAAAAATATAAAAGCTGTCTGCTTTGGTCACTTATTAGTTGGTATAAGAGTACATGGGGCAAAGGCTGGATCATCTGTGGCTTATATAATCCATGATTCTTTTGGACCTGGTAATACATAGCTAAGCCAAGAAGAGAAGTGGGGCAATTTCAGGTGGGGTAAACAGCTTGGGCAAATACTGAATATACCAGTTTAGCCAAGGCATTCGCAGAAAGTAATATTATGGATAAAAGCATTCATCTTGGGTATAGAAGAAATCATCAGGCATTTCATAAGCTGTTGACATTTTTAAACATATGGCTCTGCCCATACTCTCAGAAACAAGTTCTGGTTTTTCTGAAGGAGTTTATAAAATATTTGGCCCTAAAAGATATTTGGTCTTAAATAATATTTAGTCCTAAAAACAAGTATTTTTCTCCCCTGTTACCTTGGTGGTAGATATCCAAGGATCATAAGCCTCTTCACAAGTGTTATGTTGTTTCAGTTTGCTTCCAAATGTTTGAGTTTTTCAATGTTTTAGTGTTTTCCTTCTGGAAAGCAGTTGCCAAGGATGATTACAAAATGTTCTTTGAAACTTGACTAGCAGTACATTGAAAGAGGCTATTTCAGTGGATCTACATGACTGACTCTCACATTTGGAATCTTCCTACCAATAGGACAGGAAGTAGGAAGCATATTTCTTCAGTCTGGAAACTTGCATTCATTGTTTGTGCTAGCTACAGAAGAGGGTTAGTGGGTATTTATATCACTGTTCTGATTGCAGGGCACTTTTGATTGCTTATTAATGATGTTTGGAGAGTTGTGAAAAGAAATAGAACAGCATACAGTTATTTTCATAGACTTCCTTCAAAGTAGTGTAATTAATACAAGTAACGCCTTAGTCTCCTACTGAGACAATCAGAACCTAATTTCAGATAGAATAGAATGAAAGTAAAAGAAAGTCTTAAACCAGCCAATATTTCTATACTATGATAGAATTTTAAAATACATATTTAGTAGGACCCTATTCACTTTCAAGTGCTAATTTCAATTTAGTATGGAATTTAAGAATGTATTGGAAATAAGGTTGTTTTTCCTTCCACTTCATACTTTTCTATTGGTTTCTATTGATGTCTGTGTACAGACATCATTTTTGCTATTTTCTTTTTGCTCATTCTTAGATAACACACAGAAATAATTTAAAATCCCCAGGCTTCCTTCTTGGGTAAAGGGGCTTCCAACACTTCTGCATCCCTTCATGAATGTATCAGCAGAGCCAGGAATCCTTAAAACATATGTTGGGGCCAAGATGTCAAATGCTGCCTTGCAGTGGAAATTTTTAATACTAACTAAATAATTATGTTAAAAATAGTATGCACAAGTGTTTGAATATTTTTGAAAGTCTTTTTTGAATAGCAGTATATATATATACATATGCATAAATATACATACATATATACTTCATATATATACATATACGTACATATATATGGCTATATATACACGTATATTTCCTTGAACTCTTTCACAGTGAGGTTTTCCTTTCTTTCTTTCTCATTTACCCAGAGAGGTCAAAAGGTAAAGTAAATGTGTGAGGAAAGCCACGGGAAAGACTGTAAGGCATTATGGCAACTGTGACGAACTGAAGAGCATAGTTAGTCCTAACCTTATTGTTTCCCATATAAAAATGTGGACTAATCAAATATTCAAATTTGTAAAAGTAGCTATAATATTAGAATTTGATATAAAATTTCCCAATTAAAAATAGTGTATGCATGGGTGTGAGGGTATCTAGGCTTCAGGGCCATTATTAATGTTTTGTAAACTTTGTATGGTAATAAATTTGGCAAATGTCGGGCCTCCTGAAGAGTAAGCACCAATTAACTGTGTCCAAGATCCATGCTGAAAACGACTATTTTATTTAACAATAAAAGTGTTAGTTACAAATCATTCATATAGTCTTATATTATTTATCAGTACTTAAACGTTTTATACTTTATCTCCAATTAACTAATCACCTATCTGCCAATAAATATATACCTATGAAGTGTAGCTGTTCAAGTAAGTCTAAGCTCCAGAATAAGATTGTTGAGGACTAAATCTTAACTAGGCCAACTCTTAGTGAACCTCTCGGTGCCTTAGTTTCCTCATTTGTATAATGAGTCACTAGGACATAGAGTTATTCTGAGGACTGAGATTACTTTTGGCTCTGGTTTTCCAATAACGTTCTTAACTTTATGGGCATTTTCATGTCTGCTTCTAGGGAACTAACAAGTAATCTCATTGATTCCTTTTCTACCCACTCGTGTGAGATGCTCTGGTAAAAGCAGAAAAAGAGAGCAAGAGCTCTCTAGTTATGGGTTGTACTGTACAAACTTCTTTATAGAGTTTGAAGAATAAAATTTTGTCACAAAGCACTTAGCCATTAGAACTTCTGAGACCCCAGTGATAAGCTACTTTAAAAATAAGCCATGAGGGCTTCCCTGGTGGCGCAGTGGTTGAGAATCCGCCTGCCGATGCAGGAGACACGGGTTCGTGCCCTGGTCCGGGAAGATCCCACATGCCGCGGAGCAACTAAGTCCGTGAGCCATGGCCGCTAGGCCTGCGCGTCCGGAGCCTGTGCTCCGCAAAGGGAGAGGCCACAACAGTGAGAGGCCCGCATACCGCAAAAAAAAAAAAAAAAAAAAAAAAAAAAATAAGCCATGCATGTCTATATTTTTTTTCAGATTGTGGCTTATAGGCTTGTTATGTAGTCATGTCTTCCTTAAAATATACCTGTTCTCTCTCTCTCTCATATCTATTTTTCAAAATGGAAATGAATTCTTTATGTTACAAGAGAATTTAGAGTAGTGTTTTTTTTAATAGCAGGCTTTCAGTGCATTCAAAGTATGAATCAATTTATGAAAAATTGATTTACACACAACTTTACATGAATAGAAACCTATTGCACAAAAGCTGTTACAGAACTCAACCTAAAAAGCTTTAACAGATGTGGAACCATTGTCTAAAAACAAATTATTCATGACCCACCCACCCTCACCCCAATTCTCTCAACCAGGCTTTTGTTTAGCCTTTTGATTTGGTGTCCAAACTGAGTGAGCATTGCAAGAAAATTCCATAATAGTGGATATACAGTCCAGATATAGAATTAAACATTTTGGAAGAGAGACTATTATTCTATTTATTGATTGCCTATCAGTAAAAATTAATTGATGATGTTCCAAAGCAAAAAATAAACATAAAATTTCAAATTAGTGTGGGTAAATTGCTCTACTCTACATGAACTGCATGGCTCATTTGTGTTGCTGCTTTGCTAGTTATTTATTGGTCCTAAAAGGAAACAAAATTCAAGCCTAAAAGCATCCATCAGTGGGAAAGTCTAATAGACCATCCTGACAGACCATCAAAGTGCTATTTAGCATACTAGGTATAAGCATGTAAATAATACCCTTGTAGCCAGGTGAACACAAAAAAACAAAAGGAAGACACACTGAACTCCCCTCCCTGAGGTGAACCCTCACTTCCATCTCCCTGGTCATTCAAGGCTTATTGTACCATTAATTACCACTTGTGCTTCTGGTAGCAAATGTAAGTGTTTGGCTTACTTGCATCGACATATAATTAATACATGTAACTGGATGATAAATGGTACCTTTCCTGTTCTCTCAGTGCTTAGCTGAGGTGCCCAAATTTAAGGATAATAGGTGTTAAATGCCAACAAGTTTTAAAGAGAGATGTTAGCACTTAGATTTGAAATTGAGCAGGAACCCATGGGGCCTTCCTGGGTGTAAGCCCCTCTGTGTCCCCTGCTTCTTTTTTATTTTTATTTTATTTATTTATTTATTTATTTTGCAGTACGCAGGCCTCTCACTGCTGTAGCCTCTCCCATTGTGGAGCACAGGCTCTGGACGCACAGGCTCAGTGGCCATGGCTCACGGGCCTAGCTGCTCTGCGATATGTGGGATCTTCCCAGACCAGGGCACAAACCTGTGTCCCCTGCATCAGCAGGCAGACTCTCAACCACTGCACCATCAGGGAAGCCCTGCTTCTTTGAAAAAAAAAAATTATTGGAGTGTAGTTGATTTACAATTTTGTGTTAGTTTCAGGTGTATAGGAAAGTGAATCAGTTATATGTATCTGTGTATATATATATATATCTCCACTCTTCTTTTAGATTTTTTCCCAAGTAGGCCATTACAGAGTATTGAGTAGAGTTCCAAACCTGTGCTATACAGCAGGTTATTGTTAGTTATCTATTTTATATATGGTAGTGTGTATATGTCAGTCCCAATCTCACAATTTATTCCCCCACCCCTTATTCCCTGGTAACCATAAGTTTGTTTTCTACATACTTGGCTCTACTTCTATTTTGTAAATAAGTTCATTTGTACCCCCCTTTTTCTAAGATTCCACATAAAAGCAGTATCACATGACATTTTTCTTTCTCTCTCTGACTTACTTCACTCATTATGACAATCTCTAGGTCCATCCATGTTGCTGCAAATGGCATTATTTTGTTCTTTTGTTTATAGCTGAGTAATATTCTATTGTATGTATGTACAATGTCTTCTTTATCCATTTCTCTGTTGATGGACATTTAGGTTGCTTCCATATCCTGACTATTGTAAATAGTGTTGCAATGAACATTGGGGTGCATGTATCTTTTTGAAGTATGGTTTTCTCCAGGTATATGCCCAGGAGTGGGATTGCTGGTTATATGGTATTTCTAGTTTTAGTTTGTTAAGGAACCTCCATACTGTTCTCCATAGCAACTGTACTAATTTACATTCCCACCAATATTCCCTTTTTCCCACACCCTCTCCAGCATTTATCATTTGTAGAATTTTTGATGATGGCTATTCTGACCAGTGTGAGGTGTTACCTCATTGTAGTTTTGATTTGCATTTCTCTAATAATTAGTGATGTTGAGCATCTTTCCATGGGCTTTTTGGCCATCTGTATATCTTCTTTGGATGAATGTTTATTTAGATCTTCCACCTATTTTTTGATTGGGTTATTTGTTTTTTTGATATTGAGTTTCATGAGCTGTTTGTATAGTTTGGAGATTAATCCCTTGTCAGTTGCTTTGTTTGCAAACATATTATCTCAATCTGAGGGTTGCCTTTTTGTTTTGTTTATGGTTTCATCTACCATGCAAAAGCTTTTAAGTTTAATTAGATCCCATTTGTTTATTTTTGTTTTTATTTTTATTATTCTAGGAGGTGGATTATAAAAGATCTTGCTGCTATCTATCTCAGAGTGTGTTCTTCCTATGGTTCCTTCTAAGAGTTTTATAGTGTGCAGCCTTACATTTAGGTCTTTAATTCATGTAGCTGTCCAGTTTTTCCAGAAAGACTTTTTAAAGAGGCAGTCTTTTCTCCACTGTACAGTCTTGCTTCCTTTGTCATGGATTAGGTGACCATGGGTGTGTGGGTTTATCTCTGGACTTTCTATCCTGTTCCACTGATCTACAGTTATGTTTTTGTGCCAGTACCATACTGTCTTGATTACTGTAGCTTTGTAGTATAGTCTGAAGTCAGGGAGCCTGATTCCTCCAGCTCTGTTTTTGTTTCTCAAGATTGGTTCTTGTATTCAGGGTCTTTTGTGTTGCCATACAAGTTGTGAATTTTTTTGTTCTAATTCTATGAAAAATACCATTGGTAATTTGATAGGGATTGCATTAAATATGTAAATTGTTTTGAGTAGTATAGTCATTTTGAAAATATTGATTCTTCCAATCCAAGAATATGGTATATCTCTCCATCCATTAATGTTGTCTTTGATTTCTTTCATCAGTATCTAATAGGTTTTTGAGTACAGGTCTTTTACCTCCTTAGGTAGGTTTATTCCTAGGTATCTTATTCTTTTTGATGTCATGGTAGATAGGATTGTTTCCTTAATTTCACTTTCTGATTTTTCCTTGGTAGGGTATAGAAGTGCAAGAAATTTCTGTGTTTTAATTTTGTATCCTGCAACTTTAACGAATTTAGTGATTAACTCTTGTAGTTTTCTGGTATCATCTTTAGGATTTTCTATGTATAGTGTCATGTCATCTGCAAACAGTGTCAGTTTTACTTCTTCTTTTCCAACTTGGATTCCTTTTATTTTGTTTTCTTCTCTGATTGCCATGGCTAAGATTTCCAAAACTATATTGAATAAGAGTAGCAAGAGTGGACATCCTTGTCTAGTTCCAGATCTTAGAGGAAATGCTTTCAGTTTTTCACCATTGAGAATGATGTTTACTGGGGGTTTGTTGTATGCTCTACTTTAAAAAAATTTTTTTTGTGGTACGCGGGCCTCTCGCTGGTGTGGCCTCTCCCATTTTGGAGCACAGGCTCTGGACGTGCAGGCTCAGTGGCCATGGCTCATGGGCCCAGCCTCTCCATGGCATGTGGGATCTTCGTGGACCGAGGCACAAACCCGTGTCCCCTGCATTGGCAGACAGATTCTTGACCACTGTGCCACCAGGGAAGCCCTGCTCTACTTTTTGTTTGTAGAAAAACCTTTAGTGTCCTAGGCTTTCCCTGAGCTCCAAGGAGCAGACTCAAGCAATTAATAATTAGAGAAGTGAGAGAATGCAGAAACAAAGGAAAAGCAGTTAAGCAAGAAAAGTAATAATAGTTTAAACAACAGTTTAGCCATAAAACAGTCACAGGATTCCTAGTTCCTCCTCAAGGGATATAAAAAACAATCTGATGCATATCCTTGAGTTGTTGTGCAGAAACAAAGAATCATACACCCACCCACTGCCCCCACCCCCAGTGGAGGATGTTGACTACATGCTGACCACAACACATAAACCCCAGACTAGTTGGAACCAGAAGGTTGATGACTAAGTTTCCCAAAATATCACCTTGTCACCTCACCACCAACCAATCAGCTGATTATATACCCTGTGACCTTTACCCTTAGTGTTGCCTTCGAAAACACTTGCCTGTAAGCCATCAAAGTCATTTTACCATAAGTAAAGTTACCTAGCAATATAGTTATAACATATCTTACCTAACTTCCAAGTAACAGAATTGGGAGGAGAAGGGTTAACCAAAAATTGGATTCTTGTACAGGAAGGCAAGGGTTTTTAATCCTTTTATCCATTCCTTCCTTCCCTGTGAGCCTCCCCATCTCCACACCTCCACCGCAAATTATTGACTCCATTTTCTTTACAACTTTTGTATCTTGTACATATTTTTTGTTGTTGGACCCATCCTAGCAAATGGTAATTATTTGTTATATTAAAATATCTGCTAGGTCTAGTGTTATGGGTATGGCTGTTTGTGGTGTTGGGGAGGAAGAAATTTTCCTCTACCTTCCAGGTCTTTCTGGCTGGTCTAAGAATTAAATTGACATAAGACAGATTAAAAGAGAAAATCAAATAAACATTTAATTACATGAATAAATGGGAGAGACCAAGAAAAACTGGCTGTAACCCTCACCTTAAATACCATCCTCAGCTAAAGACATAAGAGGATGTATGGGGTATTGGTTTGGGACTTCAAAAGAAGAGGAAAGCAGTTGACATGGAGATGGAAAAGCACTTGTCCCCCTCCACACCTAACCCATATCCTTTATAGACATCTCTGGTGATAGCTGTATTCCAGGAACAGGCCCTCTAAATTTTTGAAGACATTTGAGAGAGAGTCAAAGTTTCTTCCTGAGTCTTTTGGGCCTTAATTGCTTTCAGCTCAAAACAATCCACATGCCAAAGAGACATTTGGGGGTGTTAAGTTTTGCTCCCCTACAATAGGGTGGGGAGGGAGAATTGTAAATACATGTCCTCTAACACTGAAGACTTTAAAAAAATCATATTTAGTTGTGTAGGGGAGCAGAGTTTGCCACCCCAAAATATGTCTCTTTAGTATATTAATTATTTTAATTTGGATATTTTCTAAGAAACAGCAGACATGCAGAAAACTTGAAAACCAAGAAAGAGTTACTCTTTTCTAAGAAACGTTTACATTTATAAAAAGAAATCTCCACTTGTAAGGGTGTCTCCCTTCCTGTACCAGAAAGAGGAGAATGACAGAATTTCTAGAAACTCACCAATGGAGAAAACTATGACAAATCTGCATAACAATCTTATCCTTGTTTACTGTGTTTTTCCTGGCAACTTCTCATAACTGATTCTCTCTACCTCTACATCCTCTTTTCTCTTTAATGAAGGATGTTATTTCAGGTGAGGGCTTTGGTCATTTTAGTGAGTTAATGTTTTCCTGGGTCTCTCCCATGTATACATGTTATTAAACTTGTGTTTGATTTTCTCCTGTTAATCTGTCTCATATCATTTTAATTCTTAGACCAACCAAAAGAATTTAGAAAGGTAGAGGAAATTTATTCCTTCCTAATAATTGTAACACAATAACAACAGTTGACAGTTAAAGTCCCCAGACATATTTTGTTGGATTTTGACTGTCTTTTCTCATCCACTGAATGTAAAGGGTATTAGACTAGGCAATATGGATATTTTTTAAAAATCAAATCTTTCAAAAATTATTAGCTAAAATGAAAATATGACCTAAGTAAAATTAATGCTTTAAAATTTTTAATTGAGAAATGTGACTTTTTAATTAGACCAGGTCATGAATTAAAGATCACCATTAAACTATAGACCATGGAGAAAAAGATCAAGTGATGGCCTCAACCTACAGTGAATGATGACTTCTGGATTTAATGCATGTGTTACAAGAAGTTTGATCCCTTAGATTCAGTCCATAAACTTTAATCCTCTTCAAAAGATGTTCAAAATGTTTGGGAAAGTATAGCTGGAGGTAAACAGAATCAGCTGTTTACTAGAAAAATTCTTTCTACCTACCTTCTGCTGAGTTAACACAGTGGTTTCTGAGAGAACATTATGACTCACTCCCTTTCTGATGTTTACCACAGACTCATATCTTATTACCCTTCTACACTGCTTTAATCCTACTCTTATTGGGGAAATTGTTATCCACAATGGAAACTTGACTCAACTGACTCAGCAGCCTTACAATACAGGCTAGCATACTGCAGGTTGGCTGATCCATATTCTGCTTTGTTTGTCTCACATAACTCTCCATGTCTCTGGGGAAGATTGAATGTCCTGAGGAATTCAGCTAAAGTTTGAAGCCTAGGCTCTATTGATATATGACTCAGAGAAGGGAAGAAGAAAAGAACTGGAATAGTGATACCTAAAACCCTAATTGCTAAAGTTGGAAGAGATAAAGAGACCAAGGAAACATGAAAGGAAAGGAAGAGACAGATACTGTCAGAGGGCTAGAACAGTGAATTCTCACTGCAGAGAGTATGAGGAAATAAGTTGCCAATGGAAAACTGAATTATTACACTTCACAGTAACATCCTGGACCAAAATACTCAGGTGGAAAGAATGACAGCTAAGACCTCTCTTGACCTGCCATACCCATTTCAATCTCTCAGTGCTTTTGTCTCATTTTTGTGGAAGGGGAGAAAACATGTGCTCTTTATTTTCTCTGAAAGGTCTTTGGGGAAGTGATGAAAAATAGATCAGAAAACTGAGCCTTACATAAACTGTGAAAGAGGCTGTAGTCAATGTGGAAGTACAGGTGTATCTCTGAGGTGCTATACCAAAACTACTCTTTCTTTGTGGATTTTGACTCTTACCTGCTTATTGTATATGAGTGGAAAATCCAAGCAGAAACATTCTACACCTAGTATACTGTGGACATCAATAACTTGTCAATGAGGAGAACCTTTCATGATAACGTAGAACCAAGTTTGCTTAACATAAGTATTCCTTTAGAAATGATGCCATTCAAGTTGTTTAACCAGACCCTTGGAAGAGTCCTTTTGCTTTTAATTATTAGAAGGCATGCAAGTAGGGATTTGTGTGTTTGGATATCCTGGCTCAGAGTTTTTATTTAGTTTTTTTTCTACCCTGGCTTAATTGAGTGACAGCAACATGATAGATGATGCTGAGTAAAACTCCTGGGGAAGATTTCTTTCCAGAAAGGACTTAAGAGGGAGACACAAGAAGGAAGAAATATGCGGATAAATGTACACATATAGCTGATACTAACTAGCTGATACACATATAGCAGAAACTAACACACCATTGTAAAACAATTATACTCCAATACAGATGTTTAAAAAAAAAGAATAAGATGTATTTATTAACTTGTATACAAATTCAGTGAACTCTCTCTCTCTCTCTCTCTGGAGTCTTATTGTAAGGTATATTTTAACTTGAAACCATCTTATAATATGGTAACTTTGGTCCATATTAATGACAACACTTAGTGTTAAGCACTGTACATATAGTCTCTCATTTCCTATGAACAACCCTATGTCACAGACACTACTGTTACTCTCATTTCATAAATAAAGAAACTGGAGCAAGAAGAGATTGTGTTGTTAGTCCAAAGTCACATACCTAATAAGTAATAGAGCTGGATATTGAACTTCAGTAGTCTGGATCCAGAGCGCCCTCAATTTCATTATTACTCAAACTGCATCAGGAGCCTGAAAGAAAATAGGACTTGTATATCTTGGGGTGGAATATGAAGGACAACAAAGTAATCCAAGTATGTGGTGAACTTGCTACTATTTACTAGTGTGAACTGTGTTTCTTCTGACTAGTTTCTTTCTTGCTGACTTCCTGACTAGTCTTTGTCTTGCACCACCTCCCTTCTCTCCTATGTTATTCATCTTGTTCGCTGCCTTTGCTTCATTCTAGATACTTACCCATAGCTGTCTTTTCTTCTCACCCTATTTCCTACTCCTGGTTGGGGTCATCACCAACCAGGAGATTAGTAATCAATAAGTAATTAACTTCCAAATATACATCTCTATCTTGAGTTCCAAACCCATGTTCCACCTAACTTCTGTTAATACTTGGTTGTCCCATTGGCTCCTGAAGCTCAGTGTGCCTAAAAACGACTCCATGGTTTAGTGAATAAGTCTGACCTCAGATTTGTTTCTCGTCCTATATTCTCTGTTTTGGTTAATGACATCATTTCTGAATTTGAAATCCACAATTGGCAATTGCTACTTATCACTCACCTAAACTCTGTCCATTTGAGGTCAGATATTCTCTCTCTCTCTCTCATTGGGATATAATTGATGTATAAGCTTACATTAGTTTCAGGTGTATACCTATTGTGAAATGATCACCATGATAAGTCTAGTTAACATCCATCATCACATTTATTTACACTTTTTTTCTTGTGATGGGAAGTTTTAAGACTACTCTCATAGCAACTTTCAAATATACAATATGGTATTATTAACTGTTAGAGATGTTATCTCCTTAATCTAGCTGTTTTTCTTTTCTCTATGGCCTTTGCTTTATTATAGGTATGTATCATGCCATGTTCAGACTCTTTCCCATCAATTTTTCCTCTCCTCCTTTTGCTACTTCCTCCTTTACAGGATAATTCTTAAAAATGAATTTGACATTATTAATTATCTACCTAGAAACATCTGTCAGTGTTCTATCATTCACAAGATAAAGTCAAACTCAAGATGACTACCAAGCTCTTTCAAACACAGCTCCTGTGTATCTGTAACAATACAAATTTTTAAAAAAATATAATAAACTTGTGGCAAGCTGCCTCCTCTTCCTTATGCCCCAGCAACCCAAGGGTCCAATTTACGGAGTCAAGATGAGGAAAATATCTTTGGAAGTGCACACTGAGGCTGAGAAAGAAAGAGACTGCTTTCTTTTGGATGTCTCTCCTACCTTCTCCATGGTCCCTTGGCTTATTCAGTTCCAAACTATTCTCTACCTTTCCACTCCCTACCCATTTACTTTATTTTGTAATCAGCCTTTAGGACCTGCAGCCACTAATGATGGAGGAGAAGTTGATTGGAAGAGTCATCAGGACCTGAATTTAAGGTGGATTATTAAAAGCAAAGCAGAATAAATAAAACCAAACCACAGCAAAAATAAAAAATATAACTTGTACACTGCCAAGATACATACTCTACTAGTATCTCTGCTATGCTTGTTTTGGACTAAATTGTGCTTCCCCCAAAATATGTATATTTAGATTCTCACCCCCAATACTGCAAAATATAATGTATTTGGAGATAGAGTCTTAAAAGAGGCAATTAAGATAAAATGAGATTATTGGCATGGGCCCTAATCCAATACAACTTCTGTCCATATAAAAATAGGTGATTAGGACACAGGCACATTCACTAAAAAGAATATATGAAAACAAAGGAACAATTGGAATTTTAACCTTGAGAAGTTTGAATGTACATACTGCTGCCCTGCTCCAACCCCTCCTATATTCTACCCTTCCTACATCCTGTTTTGACCATAATTCTGGAGATTTTTAA
Organism: Kogia breviceps; assembly: GCF_026419965.1. Taxonomy (NCBI): domain Eukaryota; kingdom Metazoa; phylum Chordata; class Mammalia; order Artiodactyla; family Physeteridae; genus Kogia; species Kogia breviceps. The sequence goes on from NC_081326.1 coordinate 31,376,999, forward strand.
AAAAGACTTTGCAGATGATACTTTTTCTTCCAATAAATAATATTAACCTCCTCTGCTCCTGACCAAAGTAAAATTTTATTTTCGCTATGAGACTGATTAAGTCTCTTCCCTGGATGCTTATTGCACTGTGTGTATCCCTTATCATAACCCCTACCTTGATTTTAATTGAGGCCTCGCTCTCCCTCATTAGACTATTAGCAATATGATATCAGGAGCAGATTTAACATTTTATTTTCCTAAAGACAGTCTCTTCAATAAGTGGTGTGGGGAAAACTGGACAGATATATGTAAAAGAATGAAATTAGAACACTCCCTAATACCATACACAAAAATAAACTCAAAATGGATTAAAGGCCTAAATGTAAGGCCAGACACTATAAAGCTCTTAGAGGAAAACATAGGCAGAACACTCTTTGACATCAATCACAGCAAGATATTTTTTGACCCACCTCCTAGAGTAATGGAAAAAGAAAACCCAAAATAAACAAATGGGACCTAGTGAAACTTAAAAGCTTTTGCACAACAAAGGAAACCATAAGCAAGATGAAAAGACAACCCTCAGAGTGGGAGAAAATATTTGCAAAAGGAAGCAACTGATGAAGGATTAATCTCCAGAATATACAAACAGCTCATGCAGCTCAATAACAACAAAAAAACAACCTAGTTAAAAAATGGACAGAAGACCTAAATAGATATTTCTCCAAAGAAGACATAGAGATGGTTAACGAACACATGAAAAGATGCTCAACATCACTAATTATTAAAGAAATGCAAATCAAAACTACAGTGAACTATCACCTCACACCAGTCAGAATGGCCATTATCAAAAAAATCTACAACAATTAATGCTGGAGATGGTGTGGAGAAAAGGGAACCTTCCTGCATTTTTGGTGGTAATGTACATTGGTACACCACTATGGAGAACAGTATGGAGGTTCCTTAAAACAATAAAAATAGAACTACCATATGACTCAATAATCTCCCTCCTGGACATATATCTGGAGAAAACCATAATTCAAAAAGATACATGCACCCTGATGTTCATTGCAGCACTCTTTACAATAACCAGGACATGGAAGCAACATAAATGTCCATCAACAGAGGAATAGATAAAGAAGATGTGGTATATATATACAATGGAATATTACTCAGCCATAAAAATGAATGAAGTTGGGTCATTTGTAGAGACATGGATGGACCTAGAGACTATCATACAGAGTGAAGTAAGTCAGAAAGATAAAAACAAATATCATATATTAATGTATCTAGAAAATGGTATAGATGAACTTATTTTCAAGCAGAAATAAAGACACAGACATAGAGAACAAATGTATGGTTACCAAGGTAGAAGGAGAGGGTGGGATGGATTGGGAGACTGGGATTGACATATATACACTACTACATATAAAATAGATAACTAATGAGAACAGACTGTATAGCACAGGGAACTCTACTCAACAATTGTGGTGACCTAAATGGGAAGGAAATCCAAGGAAGAGGAGATATATATATATATATATACATGTGGCTGATTCAATTTGTTGTACAGCAGAAACTAACACAACAATGTAAAGCAACTATACTCCCATTTTAAAAGACAAAGAAAAACCCATTATATTCTCCTGAATCATTGAGCTCCTAAATCTTGAGACATATTAGGTGGCTAACAAACATTTATTGACAGAACCCTAACTTTTGATTGTACTCTTTTACTGGATTCCTTTTAGTGTTTGTGATAGACCCTTTCTCTCTCATTCTCTAATAAATAGATCAAAATGAGAACCCTGATGTTTTGTAAATCAAACCTGTAGATGATAGGTTTTATCTTATTGAAACTTACTAAAATAACAGTGTTGTAGGTACCATACTAGAGCTGAGTCATGCTTTAATGAACTCTATACTTAAGCTATCATTCCTCCTTATATGTGCACATTTTCTTCATCGCAACTGACAGTGTAAGTTACTTTATATCTTTTTTCTTTCTCAGCTGTAATGTTATTTCTAACCATAGCCTCATATTGTTAAATGTCAATTTTCTTATGTTTACATTTCTTTAGTATATATATATATATATATATATATATATATATGTCACAAAAATTTGTGCATGTATTTTTACCTTATTCTTTTCTACAAACTATTTTCATGTAATCTCAAGGAATTTTATAACCTTTATCTATAATCATCTATTTGAACATTATAACATGCTTTTGAAAGTCCTTCTACATATCTAGCCCAAATCTTTCATGTTGTCCTGTAGTTGCCTTTCCTTCTCTTGTAATATATTAGGTAGACACTAATATTAGGTTACCATGTTGAAAGTAGTCAAAGTCATTGTGTTTTTGGTCCTCCAGGTTCTTTTCTAGCCCTTTAGTAACTGAGATCTCTTTCTTAAACTGTTTGCACATCCCATTCTTCTTGGTCATAATACAGTATTAAAGAAGATATCTCTTCTTTTAGCACTTACTCCTGCCAGGAGTTTTACATAAATTATTTCAACTCATCTTTAATAAGGAAAGTGGATGCCCAGAAAAGTTGACTTGTCCAAGTTTACATGAAAATAAGTAATAGAGTCAGATTGAAATTTCATCTAGCAAATTCCTAAGCTTAATTTACCAGTACTTGTGGCCACTAAACAAACCAAAAATATTTATTCAATATGTTTTATGTATTTCTCTGGAGAGAAAAGAAATTAGAAAAAATAAAACATGGTCCCTGTCCTCAGTGGATTCATAGCCTATTTGGTGAGCTAGGAATACTGCATAGGGAAATATTTCATATATTCTTAATCATGTTCTTAATATGATATTGATAAAGTTCTAAACATAGAATACTTAAGTAAAAAAAGTATCTGGGTCATACATGAAACCTATAAGTTTTGACTTGATTTAATTTTGATTTAGTATTGACGTAGGGCAGAAGGCATGCCATATGGTCAAGTTGGAAGGTATAGTTGGGTAAAGCTTCTTGGGGAGATATGACTTCAGTGGGGCTTGCATTTTTTTCCCCATCATTGGATTTTCCTACTCCAGGGCAATTTCTTGAAAATCCATTCATTGAGACTCTTAAGCTTATTTTGAATCACTTATGAATCCACCTAGGTCATTTGGAATACTCAATCTTTTCCCCAAGGTGCTGGCTACATCTCCCCAAACTTGAGCAGCAAGTAAATGTTCCATTGATGTCTCTATCTATTATGCAACCACTGAAAATCCTGTTACGGAAGCATAAATTTCCTCCTCTACCCCTTTGAGTTCTTGTGGCTGGACTAATACAATTGACACAAGACAGATTAAAGGAGAAAAATAAATGAATTTTAATCATATGCATGGACGTATCATAGAGATGAGACCTAAGAAGTGGCCAAAGCAGACAGCTTTTATACTTTTTCTTCTATAAAAAGAAATTTAGATTTTGAATGCCCAGTAGTTAAGAATCTAAACAGAGTTTGGGCTTGTGTAGTAAATTAAAGAAGTTACATGGTTTGTTTATACAGGCTTCTCAGTCCCAAATTCCCTATCTTTGGCATTAAGGGTGTTATTTTACCTCCAGATGCCATGAGTTCACCTTTCACCTGAGAGATTTATTTTCCATTTTCAGGGAGACAGAAAGGAGAGTCAGAATGTCGCCCTTGTGCTGGCTGTTTATTAGATAACTTTTATTCAAAACAATATGTCATTGAGGCACATTTTGGGGTGGATTGCTCTGAGCCCCAACAACTCCCACCTCTGAAAATTCCCTGTAAGTTTCATGTACTAAAAGCTGATGTGGTAGCTGTGGAGAGACAGAACATGTTAGTAGAGTCCTCTGTTTCACTGATCAGTTTTTTTTGTTCTGAGAACAGATAAGTTCAGTTAAACAGTTATATCTTATTTCAGGAAACAGTGATGCAGATGGGCTCCCAAAGCTAGGCATATGGTGCAAGTAATTGGGTATTTAATAAGAGTCAATTCTATGGAAACAAAGGGAAAAACAGTGAATGATTGGAGCAGATTATAAACTAGTTTCTGAGCTCAGGAGGCAGTTAGTCTAGAAGATTTCTAGAAGTCAGGGTCAAACCATCTTTTGCAGTTGGAAATGTCTTCGATGACGTCATCAGGTGTTAAGGTATCTGAGTATCTCATACAACAAGAGGCAAGAGGATTGTTTAAATATGAGCTGTTGTGGCAATATCTCTTAAGTTTATATCAAATTGTCCAACTTCAATTTTCACGGAGACGGCAGTTTTAGTGCTCAGTGATTTCAAGTCAAAGGGTGGGAGAAAATTGGAAATGTTAGTTTAGAGAGTTATAGTCAGTTATTGGAGGAAACTAGAAAAATTCAGGTTCTAGTCTGGTTTTCAGGTAAATAACAAAACCTAAAGGAAAATTAATAGTACTAGAATCTAATATCCACTAGTGTGTGTATTATAGAAATATTTTTCTCTCTAAAATCACCTTCAGGGCTTCCCTGGTGGCACAGTGGTTGAGAGTCCGCCTGCTGATGCAGGGGACACGGGTTCGTGCCCCAGACCGGGAAGATCCCACATGCCGCGGAGCGACTAGGCACGTGAGCCATGGCTGCTGAGCCTGCGCGTCCGGAGCCTATGCTCCGCAACGGGAGAGGTCACAACAGTGAGAGGCCCGTGTACTGCAAAATAAATAAATAAATAAAATCACTTTCATGTCTACCAAAGATAGCCAAATTAAGCCTTTAAAAAAAATAAGTCTATATTCAATAAATTTGGCCTAATTATTTATAAGTCCAGCAAGAATAGCAATGGTCATATAGGCTTATTTAAATATGCTTTGTTTTTCAGATTGAACTTTTAATAGCTTCTCAAGTCCAGAAAGCCATGCCATCAGACTCACCTGTATACCAGGAATTTGGGTATAAAAACTGTTTAATTTACCACGATTGTGTACCCATCTTAATTTCTCAAGAGCAGACTTGCTCTGGTACAAGGACATCTGCATGACAAAAGTCTGGAAATAGGGGTCAGGTTTTTTTTTGTTTTTGTTTTTGTTTTTGGCAGAAGCAGTATGGACTTCACCCACGTCACAATCTTTTAGATATTTTTGTTCCTGCTGCCTTTGCATGAAAGGACATTTCTCTGTTTCTTGGGTTCAATTTTTTTAGTGAGCCTCAATTTTGATAACAGATAACATTTTATGCCAGGATATATAAAACTTCCAGAAAATTCACACAATTTCTGGAATACTTACAGACACAGGCTCAATGTTACTTCTTATTTGATAATGCTTCCCATGTAATTTAACATATGAAATATGCCTAATGAGTTTAATCTCTCTCTCTTTATAAGGAAAGAAAACAAATCCTGAGATATTTCAGGGGCCCTCTGAAGTATCTCATATCACAAAGTTAGTTCTAAGTAAAAAAAAAAATTCATTTAGAATTTGATTTAGGGGAAGTTTGTCAAGAATATCAAAAGGGTTTTAAAACATTTTGTCAAATAAGTCACTATGAAACAATGCTTAACTACCCTTTTAAGCAAAACAACAATTAAAGACTTCATAGGTAAATATAGAAGGTTATATTGTTGAGCAAACTTAGCTCTTTTAATATCAAGAAGACTAGGTTTGCTAAGTAATCAAAGATCTGATAAAGACAACACAGAATATAAGAAATTATTTTGACAAGACACAAAATCTTGTGGGTTTTTTTTTTTTTATTGTGTCTGGTAGCTATAACCACACACATTAATTAGAATTCTTAATCCTTTGAAATCTTAATTTTTTAGTGAAAATAAAGAATTAAAAAATTGTGAACTGTATTAATATCATTTTATGGCTTGGTGAACTTGTAAACACATTTAACACATTTTATAATTTCTTGAAGCATATGCTACTTTATACTACAACATTTCAATAAAGCACAAGATATATTTACTGATAGAGCCAAACATACTTAGTGTACCTGTAACAAGAGGTCAAAAGTAGGCGTAAACTTACACTTGTTTAACAACTAATATTTCAATATTTTAACTCATTTGAAAATGATCTGGACATTCAATGAATTCCCACTATTTAATTTATTTAGTAAATTTACATGTAAATGTAAATTACTAAAGAGATTTATGTCATATCATAAAAAAAATTGTTAAAATGTTCACCTAAAATATTTACATCTATTTGTTTTTTTTTTTTTTTTTTTTGCAGTACGCGGGCCTGTCACTGTTGTGGCCTCTCCTGTTGCGGAGCTCAGGCTCCGGACACGCAGACTCAGCGGCCATGGCTCACGGGCCCAGCCGCTCCGCGGGACATGGGATCTTCCCGGATCGGGGCGCGAACCCGTGTCCCCTGCATCAGCAGGCGGACTCTCAACCACTGCGCCACCAGGGAAGCCCTAATCTATTTGTTCTTAACAACCATACGTATGTTACTCATGAAAATGTTATGAGACATTAAAGCAGTCATTACCTTGGTTTTATTTTGTTGTGTTTTTTTTGTTGTGGGTTTTTTGGCTGAAAAACTGCAACAGAGACAATATTAACCCATTTGACTGGTAAACCCAGGTAGAACAAAATTTATTTATCTGCATTATATTTGATGCTAACTCTGAAGTCTTACCTGTATTAATTGAACAAAGAAGATTAAAATTAGCTTCTGTTTACTAAAAATTATCCTAGATCATGTGTAGTTAAAAAATATTTGGGTAGGTTTTTATTATATTTTTGAGAATTTTTACTAATAGTGCTTAAATCAATTAAATAGAACTCTTTTACAATTAATTTTGGCAATACAATCCAGAAGTAAAATACATATAGACATAGACAGACACAACCAGAGATCTAGTTTTTATTTAGAATCAGGTACAATTAAAAAAAAAACCTCACAGGCTTCCCTGGCTCAGTGGTTGAGAATCCACCTGCCGATGCAGGGGACACTGGTTCATGCTCCGGTCCGGGAAGATCCCACATGCCGCAGAGCGGCTGGGCCTGTGAGCCATGGCTGCTGAGCCTGTGTGTCTGGAGCCTGTACTCCACAATGGGAGAGACCACAACAGTGAGAGGCCCACATACTACAAAAACAACAACAACAACAAAACAAAACAACGACAACAAAAACCTCACTAGTTTACAAATAACAGTTGGAAAAATAAGATTATTTAATGAGATGGCTAAAGTTTTCTTATTTGTGGGGAAAACTTTTAAGATCTGTTTTTTCTCTTGACAAACAATTTTAAGAAGTCTGTTGGGTAAGAGAGATTTTTAAGTAGTGTTTTAAAAGGCTTTTTTTCGTATTAATATTATTTTTGCTGTTGTTGTTATTGTTATTATTAATTTCAGGTTCTTCCAATTGAGTTAATCTTGGCTCAGGCTCAGCTATGTGCGATGCATTTACATTTCAAATACATGATAAGATTTATGATTTTAAGGGTTATTTTAACTTTAAGTGGTAGAGCTAAATAAAATGTAAATTTTCTCCTAGGAGTTTTGGAGTATATTTGTTTGTTATCATAAGTCTTAGGGTAATTGTTATTTAATTTTTTTTCTTAAGTACAGGACAATTTTGCTCCAATATCCTCATCTATTATAGTGTCTACAAGTATTTTGAGAGGAGTATATGAGGCCTTGGAACTGGTAAAGTTAGATGGGCTTTGACTTGTTTCTAGAGTTGTACTTTTGGTCTTGTAGAGATTTGCAAGACAAAGACGTTGTTTCTATTCTCTTGAGTGTTAGATTCCAGCTGATTTATTTCCTGATTATTTGTAAGAGGGCCTGGGGAACTGCTGAGGAGATGGGCCAATTTTTAAGAAGGGGAATTTATGTTGAATTTTTGTTTTAAGTCTAATTTCTGTTCTTTCATCTTAATGAGGGATTCTTTAAGACTAGTCCTTATAACTCTTCCTTTTTTTCTATCAGTTTTATCCTCCCATAAGTACCAATATGACAAGTGTTTGTGATGAGGGCTCTCAAAAATTTTTTTCCTTTTATTTTACTTTATTTTTTATTAAATTTTTATTTTATATTGGAGCATAGTTGATTAACAATGTTGTGTTATTTTCAGGTGTACAGCAAAGTGATTCAGTTTTACATACACATGTCTCTATTCCTTTTCAAAATCTTGTCCCATGTAGGTTGTTATAGAATATTGAGCAGAGCTCCCTGTGCTATACAGTAGGTCCTTGTTGGTTCTATTTTAAATATAGCAGCATGTACAAGTCAATCCCAAACTTCCAATCTATCCCCACCCACCCTTCCCTCCAGTAACTATAAGTTCACTCTCTAAGTCTGTCTTTCTGTTTTGTAAATAAGTTTGTTTGTATCACTTTTTAAAAAATTCTACATATAAGTGATATCATATGATATTTGTCATTCTCTCTGACTTACTTCACTTAGTATGATAATCTCCAGGTTCATCCATGTTGCTGCAAATGGCATTATTTCATTCTTTTTAATGGCTGAGTAATATTCCATTGTATATGTGTACCACATCTTCTTTATCCATTCATCTTCCAATGGACATTTAGGTTGCTTCTATGGCTTGGCTACTGTAAACAGTACTGCAATGAACATGGAGGTGCATATATCTTTTCAAACAATGTTTTTCTCCAGATATATTCCCAGGAGTTGGATTGCTGGATCATGTCAAAAGGATTAATTTCCAAAATTTACAAACAACACATGTGGCTCAATATTGTAAAAACAAACAACCCAATCAAAAAATAGGCAGAAGACCTAAATAGACATTTCTCCAAAGAAGACATACAGATGGCCAATGAACACATGAAAAGATTCTCAACATCACTAATTATTAGAGAAATGCAAATCAAAACTACAATGACCTCAGTCCAGTCAGAATGGCTATCATCAAAAAAATTCTACAAACAATAAATGCTGGAGAGGATGTGGAGAGAAGGGAAAGCTCCTACACTGTTGGTGGGAATGTAAATTGGTACAGCCACTATGGAGAACGGTATGGAGGTTACTTAAAAAACCAAAAATGTTTTCCTTTCAAATATACACAATCTAAATGATCCATCATGTGCCTATTGACAAGTAGGATCTTATATTAACATCAAATAGTGACTCATACCACTATTTTATTATTACTTAAACAAAGATACAAGAGGCATCTCACAAGAGTATTTAGCCCTCATAAGATCCAGAAAGTTCACTCCCAAGTTAGTCTAGGAAAAAAAGCCCTTCATTGCTACAGTGGTGTAGTGGAAACGATGTCTCTGGCATCCCACAAAACTGTGGGATGCCTCCAGCCATATCCCACTAATTTACTGGACCAGGCAGGCACTACTGGAATGGGACTTTTCCAGCACTAACAAGCAATGAAGACAGATGACAAAGGCCCCTTATGGACTGGCACCCTTTATGACAAACCCCCTGATAGCTGGCATAACTGAACAAAGAGATGCTGTTTGTCACTCTGTGTCTTGGAAGCCCAGTCAATTTGACTGGCCACCAGATGAACACTGGTAAAGCACCTTTCAGATGGTGGAGACTAAAGAGAATATTCTCACCAGATACAAAGCCAAGCTCTCAGGACATAGAACAAGATGGAAGGGAAAACCTCCATTTTTTTCATAGAGGACCCACAGCAAAGTTTTTCTGAATAGATGCTGGTCTGGTGAGAACAGTTAACTGACCAGTCTGTGAGTCCAGCTCAAACAACAGGGTTACAGAGCCTACTCCTGCTTTCTGTCCTATGGTTCTTCTTCCTTATGACAGAAAAAAACAACAGACAGAGACAAAAACAGTGACCATGCCTGAGAGGAAAAAATCCCCAAGAGTTGTTAATCAAGGAACTGCTCTACAAATACTTTCCTTTGCTAATCTAAATTTAGAGAGAGAAAAGGGACTCTCATCATTTTCCCTTCCACCACAGCTTGCATGCAGAGATCCAGAATGCTGAGATGATAACAAATCTTACCTTCTGCAGACCTTTGTCACATGTTCCCTTGATTTCTCAGCTGGAGCAGCCTCAGGACAGGAAACAGGGTCCAGCCAGCCTCCTGTCTGGCTCACCCAGGCAGGAGAGAGATTTCACCCTCTAGCCTTTTTGAGTTCTTGTGGATGGACTAATAATAAAATTGACATGAGACAGATTAACAGGAGAAAATGAAACAAAATTTTAATTTGTGCACATGGAGTTCTCATAGAAATGGGACCTGAGACGTGGCCAAAGCAGACAGCTTTTATATTTTTTAGACAAAGAATCAATAAATTTGTTAGGAATTGACAGGTCAAAGAAACTTAGGTTTTGGGTGCCCAATTAGTGAAGAATCTAAATGAAGTTTGGGCTTGGGGTAGTAAATTAAAGAGTAACAAGGCTTGCTTATGCAAGTTTCTCAGCTCAAATTTCCTATCTCTGTTGATAAGGGTGTCTTTTTACCTTCAGAGGCAGTGAGTATACCTTTCACATGAGAGATTTATTTTCTGCTTTTAGGAAGGCAGAAAAGAGAGTCGGTGTCCCTTTTGCAATGGCCATTTTCTTAAGTAACATTAATTCAAAATAATATGCCCTTGGGGCAAATTTTGGGGTTGCCTACCCTAGGCTTAACAAAACTAAACACTATAATTTTGTTATACAACTGTTCAATAGCTCTATACTCAAAATCATATCCTCTAACATACTTTTTCAAGAGTTATCATATGAAGCAAAATCTAACTTTTTATTGAAATAAGACAATTAATTGCATATACTTATACAATTCTGTGTAACACTTTATAACTGCTAAAGTGTTTACAGATCCTTTAACATCCACAAGCCCCAAGAGGTTTCACTTTTTGTGAGTATTTATGACAAAATCCTCTCCCTAAATATTGAATATTCCTGCAAATGTGAAAAGTAGCATGGGATAATACACTAAACATGATGTGATTTCCAAGTGGTAGAGCATAGAAATTCAAATTAAGATCAATTCTTTTAACCTGTATCATTTTCTTTACTAAAATTGTAATCTAGCAGCCAGCCACACAGACTGGTTAGTACCTTAACATTTTAGATTTAAATATATTAGTATCCTACAATGCCTCAAAAGACAGACATTATTCTATTTTTTGTTCAAGCTAATTTCTATTAAAATTTATTGCATTTTCCCCCTATTGCTTTCTGTGTATTCATGGAAATATATGTTTTCAATGTATGCATGAGGATGCCTTTAACATTTCTTCAAGTTTTTAAAGAAATATTTATTTGCATATACAGTAGATACCTGTGTAGGAATTCATTCAAATTAATTACTTTTATGCCTTGCATCAATTTTTACAGACACTTTTGCTTTGTCACATTACTGGATAAGAATTAAATCGAATCCATTTTATACTGTGGTCAGCTTTATCATTACTAATATTCACTGATTTGCCATATTTAACATGAAATTAGATTAGTTTTAGAGAATTCCTTTCCCTTTTCTTCAATTCAAATTTTCACATAGAGGTTTATATCAGGATTTAATAATTTTATTTCACTTTTAATTAACATGCAAGGGACAGGAAAAAATAAATTGGAGATAGAATTGTCTAGGGCTCGTAAGTAATTCAGTAATCCAACTGCAATTTTCAGAACCCAGTTTTTTACCCATTTTCCTTCTCTGTCATTATCTGCTTGTCATTCTTGTCCCAGAATCATGTGCAGTCACTACAACATACAACAATTGAAAAGGGAAAGTTTCCCATGCATCTATTTATTACCAAAGACTCTCTCCCACGAACTTCCTAGTGGATGTCTTCTAATGTCTCATTGCCCAAGATGGGGCCACCTGTCTTTACTATACAATTAATTGAAAGGAGAATCAAATAATCATGATTGAGTTTGACAAATCACCATCCACTGCCTGGGGGTGCTGAAGATGGGGTCACTTTTCTTGGGCCCATATCCCTGACAGGGACCCTGAAAAAACTGGGTCTTTGCCATTCAGAGAACGGGTAGTAGTTGGGAAGTTAAAAAATCACTTATATTCCATAACATTATCCATTTTTCCTTTTGAAGCATAATTGTGGCCCTACTTGACACTTTTCCTGTGGCTAGATAACCCCTTCTAATATTTCACAAAATTTAAGTGTATTTATATATTATTTAAGTGTACATATGTGCTACTAAGTAATTTGAATAATTTTTTTTTTTTTTTTTTTTTTTTTGCAGTACGTGGGCCTCTCACTGTTGCGGCCTCTCCCGTTGCAGAGCACAGGCTCCGGACGCGCAGGCTCAGCGGCCATGGCTCATGGGCCCAGCTGCTCCGCGGCATGTGGGATCTTCCCGAACCAGGGCACGAACCCCTATCCCCTGCATAGGCAGGCGGACTCTCAACCACTGCGCCACCAGGGAAGCCCTGAATAATTTTTTTGTAGTTATAAGTAGGAACATGTTTTTGAGCACTACAGTCTACAAAATTCAAGGGTCCAAAGTTAGAATTTTATTTCTAGAACTATGTATCCATTCTCTTTTCAAGTCTCGAGACAGTCTCTTGGCTTCAACTTTATCTAGGTGGTTGTAAGTAAATTCAGTTCAAATTCAGTGATTTCCTGCTCAAATTAATAGTGATTATTTAGGCTCAGCTGAGTTCCTCTCCTGCTCTTGCTGATACTAATGAATTCACTGGGGATCTTACACAGCCACCTAATGAGGGAAGGAGTGGTATGCACTCCTTATATCTCCTTCTCAGCTTCTGTTTCCCACTCTGTTGTCAATAATCAATATCCTTGTGGTCTCCCCTCATGGAGTACGTTATAACCATTGGTTGTTTTGGTGGTTGTCACATTTGGTTCCAGCACAGCTCCAGGTTATAGAAAATTCCACATCAGGGCAGCTTCTCTCCTCCCATCCCTAATGGGTGGTCCCCCATTAGGGTGGGTAGGATCCTTCTACCCACCCTAGCAATGCATATTTGCTGGAGCTCACCATCGTTTCCCTACTAGTTTCATATGCACGTAGTTTCAGATGCACAGACATTCATAAATTGCCACCTTTCTCAAGTTCTCAATCATTAGAGGTGTGGGGGCAGTGTATCTTGGTTTCCTAAGGCCATTTTAACAAATTACCACACACTTGGTGGCTTAAAACAAAAGAAATTTATTCTCAAAGTTCTGGAGGCTAGACGTTCAAGATATAGGGAGAAATCTTCCTTGCCTCTCCCAGTTCCTGGTGTCTCCAGCATTCCTTGGCTTGTAGCTGCATAACTCCATTCTCTGCCTCCATCTTCATATGGCCTTCTCTTTGTCAGTGTCTGTGTCTCCTCTTCTGTCTTACAGAAGATATTTGCCATTGGATTTAGGTCTACTCATATAATCCATGATGATTTCATATTAAGATCCTTAATTTAATTATATCTGCAAAGACCCTTTTCCCAAATAAGGTCACATTCACAGGTTCCAGGGTCTAAGACTTAGACTTATCTGTTGGGGGACCATTATTTACCCCGTTATAGCAGTGAAAGTTTAAGGCATGTCTCATGACTATTTGTGTCATGCTGTGATCGATCTTTTGTTTCTCTCAAACCCAGTTGTGTGAGACCACTTGCAGAAGTTTCTCTTAAGCTGCAGACAGAAAACGTCTAACTCTTCTCTCAAATGTCCCCAAATTTTGTGAGGGGCCTTATTATGTTTTCTTCTCTCCCTTCCTACCCCACCGCTGTCCCCTTAAGATTCTTCTCTAAGAGGTCAAGGGGCACAAACTCCACTAGGTTTCTCACACTGTATTCTTCACTGCCCCCTTCCTTTCCCCACAGCCAAACTCTCCCCCCCAAAACACTTTTTCTTTGAAAATGTGGGGGTGAACTGTCAAACATCTCTAATCTTCTGATTTCAAATCAAGTAGTGCTTCTTTGGACTTAGCAATTTAGGGTCAAGGTCTATGCTGTTGGTGTGAGCCCTCTTCACTGCAATGGACATTATTACGTTTAGCCTACTGGTGGAGGAAGAACTAACAAGAATGGGAAGTAGTCCACTCAACCTACATTTTATAAACTCATCCTGCCCCACTTACAAATTGAGAATTAACATTCAGTACACTTAAAAATGCTCTTCTTTCAGCTGCTCTAAGTGCCTAGCAGTTGCTTGAAAACCTTAAGTAATTTATTTTTATTTTCCATTTGAGTTGCATCACCCTCCTCAAACGCTTTTTAATACAGATCTAGCTAATAAAAAATAAAATATTTTGAGGCTGATCACAACAGAGGATTATCTCTATTCTTTTGAAATAAATGAAATGTTATTTGTTCTTTTTGAGGATTTTAATGGTTTGTTCAAATTGCTACAAGATTGATTTTGCTGCAGTTTAGTGCATTAGTTAAAATGAATATATCAGATGTACAATCAGTGCCTTATATTAAGGAAAGAGCAACTGGAGCTTTGTTTCCTAGGCCACTAAATTTAGAGTTTATAAACTTTTCAAAAATGTATTTAAAAAGACTTTTGCTCTCTACATCTCAGAAAATGACCTTTCCTAGCAACAGAAATGGGTGCCAGAAGAAATAGGTACAGGACAAAGATTTAGAGTATCAGAGAGAGGAGAGAACTAGGGGTTTAGTCCAGGAACTGAGAAGAGGCTGAATTGTGGAGGTGGGAGAGAGCAGGCAGGATTTAAAAAGCTGAGCACATGCTAAAAGAATAGGGGAGTGTGAAGACATCAGAGGATTCTCTGATAGTTGAGGAAATGTACCTACAAAGATACCTCCAAAGCCTAGTAGCACACCCATCCACCTGTCAAATTATCACAAACTTAGCAATTTAAACACTGATTTATTATCTTACAGTTCTACCGTTCAGAAGTCCAAGAAGTGTCTCAACAGGCCAAAATCAGGTGAATAAGGAAAACTTCAAATTTTTATTTATCATGTATTATGTTAACAATATCCTCTATTAATAACATTAATTGAAGCTGAATTTTTTAAAAAGGGTAACATTTAAATCCCACTGGCATGGACAATTTTATAAAGATTGCTACTTTTTTTCTTTGCTGCACCACGCCGCATGGCTTGCAGAATATTAGTTCTCCCACCACGGACTGAACCTTGACCACTGCAGTGAAAGTGCTGAGCCTTAACCACTGGACTGCCAAGGAATTCCTGGACAATTTTATAGGCTGTAGAAAATGGTTTTATATTATGGAATGTTTTTCAGACTTTAATGTGTGACTTCCATGAACTATGACCCTCCTAAGAAGTTATTTTGTCAAAACTGTATCATAAGCCATATATTTACAAGTTAACGCTGAACTTTTCACTCATTATGGATATACCTAGCAAAGCTTAAAGAATCTGCCTCAGAGGCATAAAATTTTAGGAATTTTAAACAGCAGATAGATTCTCATTTCAAGTTCAACTATTAAAGTTTCTTCCTGTCCTAGGGCTTGATAATCAAATAAATCAGTTATTAATTTACATAGGAATTGAATTTAGATAAAATGTATTATAACAAGGCCAGTGGAAAATTATGTAAGAGTATTAAACTATTTTGGAAAAGGAATCTTCCCCAAGCTATAGCCATACAGAGTGAAATAACACAGGTAGAAACAGATAAAGGAAGTTAGGTTTAAATCTCAGCAAATAAAATTCGTGCTTGATAGGTCACATTCTTCATGCTAGGGACATCTCTAGAAGGTGGCAATCAGAGTTCTTGGTATACCTTTCTAAATAAAAGTGTGTGAATCTCAGAAGGGAGATTTAAATTTTGTGCAAAGCTCCAACACATATTGAAAGCATTTATGAAGCCAAGTTTGCTCCAAGTGGACTATTAACTGCAAGGTAACAATGTGCTCATCTACAATGTAAAAATAAATGGGTCATTTGAACTCAGTCACCAGTAGATCAAAATGGGAATTGGGGTGTTTACATGGTAGGAGAAAGGGACAAAAAGAGAGTAGTGTACCTAAACTCTGATGTCTGTACATATCTGCAAGGCAGTGAATGTTAGTGTGTGTTAATCTGGGCACTTTCGAGTAGAGCATACATTTGCAGTTTTGCATCTCTCTGCAGTTGTTTTGTGTCTCTAAAGGAGTACACTACTTAGTCAAGGTGTCAAATGGGGATTTCCCTGGTGACACAGTGTTTAAGAATCTACCTGTCAATGCAGGGGACACAGGTTTGATCCCTGGTCTGAGAAGATCTCACATATCACGGAGCAAATAAGCCCATGCACCACAACTACTGCCCGTGAGTCACAGCGGATGACCTTTGTGCCACAACTACTGAAACCTGTGTGCCTAGAACACGTGCTCTGCAACAAGAGAGGCCACCACAATGAGAAGCATGTGCACTGAAAGGAAAAGTAGCCCTTGCTCAGCGCAACTAGAAAAATCCCGCACACAACAACGAAGACCCAACACAGCCAAAAACAAATTAATTAATTTTAAAAAAAGATGGCAAATGTCCAGTAAGAAAGTAAATGAAATAAAATTCACATTGAGGGTTAGAGCTAACCAGGGAGAAATCAGAGACATAATCCTGTGAGCAATAAGGAAAGCAGAATGATATTTAAAGTACAAAAGAAATGATGGGAAGGGGAGCTTTCATACTTTCAAGAAAACTTGTGATCTATGATGTTATTTGTGACTACAAGAAGGAAGACCTCATGACTTTACAAAATATTTCTAAGAAATCAGATTTGTTCTATGAAAATGAAGTAATACAGTTTGCATTATTAGTATTACTAATAAAGATCTAATTTATGAGATGCCTTAAAATACCATACTCTGTATTAAAATAGGAATAATAATAACCTGTTTTGACAACTTCTATCTATAGAAATTCATTGGTATTGATTATGTATATTTTGATACTTGATTATATGTTTGATGCTTATAGCTCATTCTATTTAAGGTAATAGAAGGCCATTTAGGAAGCATAAATTTTTCTACTGCTTTTTATGATAAGAAGAGACAACATATCACTTTTAAGTGGAAAAATATTGTTGGGATGTTAATAATAAAAGTGAATGTACAAAACCAAAAATGTCAAGAACACCAGAGATAGACAGATTTTAGAAGAATATAAATGGAAAAGAACACTTAAGAATGAATATATTACTAATCAGAGTCCCAGCATTAACAATTGGAACATGAAGGACAATATTCTTGGTACTAAAATAGAGAGAGTATGGCTTGTCAAGAAACACTGTTCTTTCATGGAACAAGTATTTTATAAAACCAAGGAGGTCAATTTTTCATCTTGTTCTGTCCTTTTCACCCCTACCAAATGGATCCAAATACAGAACATCTATTAACTCTGCTATTTTAAAATAAGCATTGAGTCATTCTTTTTCTTCAGGTTCAATCAACTCAGCTTCTTAGACTTCTTTTGAGCCAGAATGTTTATAAGCAGTCATCATTCTAATTCATTCATTCTTTTGTCCTGTATCTTAAAAGCTCAGTAGGTTTGGAATTAATAACAGAGTTGTAATCATTTTCAAAACACAGTCAACAAGTTTTTCTTGAATACAAGCATGCTGAGAATATACTGACCACAGGAAGCCCTAAATGGCCAACGAGCAAAGAGCCATTATATAAGGTTACTGAAGAAGTAGAAAACATGGCACCACCACTGAAGTTCTCAGAGTCTATTTCTAGTAAAAGAGACCCAGTAGAGCTGTACACACCCATCCCCAGGAAGTGAATAGGAGCACAATATCTGACTAGGGGCCCTCCTTGACTAATCAGTTGCATGTTCAGTGGCTACAAACTGATCTCCTTTTCCAATTACACTGGTTTCAAAACTCCAAACCCCCAAACTATCTGGTTAATACATTGTCAGTGGGGAAGATCCTAATAGGTTTTCTTTTTTATATAGTGAAAAAGTACTAGATATTTTATTTAAAATTTTAACTGCCCCGAGATCAGCTAAGATGTTGGAATAGAAAGATCCTGAGTTTACCTCTTCTCACAGACACATTGAAATTACAACTATTTACAGAACAATCATTGATGAAAAACACTGGAACTTACCAGAAAAGATCTTCTACAACTAAAAAAAAGAAGGAACTGCAATGAGACAGGGAGGAGGGGTGTAGTTGCAATATAGTCAGGTCCCATACCCTTGGGTGGGCAACCCACAAATGGGAGAATAATTACAATTGCAGAGGTTCTCCCCAAGGAGAGAGGGGTTCTGAATTCCATATCAGGCACCTCAGCCCAGGGGCCCTCTGCCAGGAAGACAAGCCCCCAGAATACTTGGTTTTGCAGGCTGGCAGGGCTTACTTTCAAGAGCCTCAAAAGGCTGTGGGAAATAGAGACTCTGCTCTTAAAGGGTACACACAAAATCTCTGAAGCAGTAATTAGAAAGGAGTCTGTGTCAGACCTACCTGCTGATCTTGGGGATCTTCCCCAAAAGGCAGGAGCAAATGGAAACTCACCCTGGGGACACAGCCACTAGCAGCAGCTATTTTGGAGAGTTCATTCTATCACATGGACACTGGTGCTGGCAAGCAGAATCCTCTCTCTACATTATTAGTCTCAGGACACAGCCCCACCCCTGACAAACAGCCTGTAGGTACCAGTACTGGGTACCTCTAGGCTAGCAACCAAATGGGTGGGGACACAGCCCCACCCATCAGTAGACAAGCTGCCTTAAGAAACCCTGAGCCCAGAGCCACCTCTGTATATGGCCCTGCTTACCAGAGGGCCCAGGACCCAGTCCTATACACCATTGCACAGGCAGTAGACCCAGGACCCACAGGCCCTCAAGCCAGAGGCACTAGGACCCAGTTCCACATACCAGTGGGCAGGCACCAACCCCAGAATTCCTGACTCCACCCATAATGATCCTGCTCTAGCCTTGGGCGTAACTTCACCCAAAAGCAGGCAGACAACAGCTCCAGGAAAACAACAGTTCCACTACCTGAGGACCCAGCCCACCAACCAGCAGGACAGCATCTGCCCTGGAACCAGCTGGACCCTAACCCTGTCCACCATCTAGTCTACTTAGCTTCAGTACCAGCCTCACCCACCAGTGGGGAGATAACAGCCCCAGGACAACCACAACCCCACAGCCTGAAGATCCAGCCCACCCACCAACAGACCAGCACCAGCCCTTGGAACAGCTGGACCCTGGCTCCACCCATTAGCAGGCAAACACAGTCTTTGGGATACCCTGGACACTGCAGCTAGTTGTGTCAGGAACCAGACCCACCTATCAGCAACCTAAAACCAGCTTTGGGACCTCTGAGACTTGCAGCCAGACCCCAGGACGCAGCTCTGCCCACTAGTGGGTCAGCACTAGCCCCAGCACATGGTTTTACGCACTGTTGGGCAGGTACCAGCCCCAGGATCTCCTGGACCCCAACGCCACCAGCCAGCGAGCCAGCATTAGATCCAGGGCCTCCCCCTCCACAGCTAGCTGCCTTGTGATCTGGCTCCACCAACCAGTGGCCAGCAGCCTTTGCACAAGGTAGGGCTTGTCAATCAACTGGACTGGGGGCCAACCAAACATACCAGACCACATATAGTAGTCAGCCCACCACAACAGAAGAACTCATGCAGCCTACATAGGGGGCACCCTTAGAGCATACAGCTCTGGTGATGAGAGGGGGATGTGCTGCTGGGTAGCATGAGACTTATCCTACAAAAGATCACTTCTCCAAGGTTTGGAAAAATAAACGAGCTACCAGATACACAGAAATAAAAACTGCAAGTTAGATAAAATAAGGCAACAGAGGAACATATTCCAAATGAAGGAACAAGATAAAACACTAGAAGAAAAAGTTAGTGAAGTGGAGATAGGCAATCTACCCAAGAAAGAATTCAGGGTAATGATTATAAGATGATCAAAGAATTTGGGAGAAGAATTAACACACAGAGCAAGAAGTTAAAAGTTTGTAACAAAGAATTGGAAACTATAAAGAACAACCAAAGAGAAATTAAGAATATAATAACTGAAATGAAAAATACACTGAAAGGAATCAAGAGTAGATTAAATGATACAGAGGAACTGATCAGTGAGCTGGAAGACAGAGTAGTGGAAATAATTGATGCTGAACAGAAAAAGAAAAAAAGAATGAAAAGAAAGGAAGACAGTTTAAGAGATCTCTGAGACAACTTCAAGCATTCACATTATAAGGGTCCCAGAAGGAGAAGGGAGACAGAAAGGGTCAGAGAACATACTTGAAGACATAATGGTTGAAAACTTTCCTAACCTGAGAGAGGAAATAAACATCCAAGCCCAGGAAGCACAGAGAGTCTGAAATAGGATCAATTCAAAGAGGATTAAACCAAGACACATTGTGATTAAAATGTCAAAAATTGAAGGTAGAGAATATTAAAAGCATCAAGGGAAAAACAACAAATTATATGAGAACTCCCATAAGGTTATCAGCTGACTTTTCAGCAGAAACACTGCAGGCCAGAAGGGACTAGCATGATATACTTAAAATGATGAAAGGGAAAAACCTATAACCAAGAATACTCTATCCAACAAGGTTCCCATTTAGATTTGGTGAAGAGATAAAGAGTTTTACAGACAAGCACAAGCTAAAAGAATTCAGTACCATTAAACAACTTTACAAGAAACATTAAAGGGACTTCACTAAGTGAAAAACAGGAGGGGGGGATACAACTAGAAACATGAGAATTCTGAAAGGATAAATATCTCACGATAAAGTCAAATATACAGTAATGGTAGTAGATTAGCCACTTATAAAGCTATAGGAAGGTTAAAAGGTAAAAGTAGTAAAATCTTCTGCAACAACAATAAATAGTTAAAAACAATACATGAAACAAAAAGGTATAAAATATGATGTCAAAAACATTAAATGTAAGGTTGGGATTGTAAGAAGGCAAAGTTGTTGAATGAGTTTGGACTTAACAAAAATCAACTTAAAATAATTATATATGTATGTAAATACCTCATGGTAACAAACCAAATATCTAAATAGATACATAAACAAAAAAAGAGATAGGAATCCAAACATAACACTAAAGATAGTCATAAAACTACAAGAGAGGAGAATAAAATAAGAAGAAAAGAACTAAAAACAAACACAAAACAATCCCAAAACAATGAATAAAAATCACTTTAAATGTGAATGGACTAAATGCTCTAATCAACAACTACCAAAGGTTTAGAACAAGGCAGCTTCACAAGTGAATTCTACCAAATATTTAGAGAAGAAATAACACCTATCTTTTTCAAATTATTCAAAAATATTTCAAAAGAAGGAGCTCTTCAGAACTCATTCTACGAAACCAGCAAAGCACTTATACAAAAACCAGAAAAAGACAAAACAAAAAAAGAAATGATAGGCCACTATCACTGAGTGGGAAGCAGCTGCCGAGCACAGGGAGATCAGCTCGGTGCTTTGTGACCACCTAGAGGGGTGGGATAGGGAGGGTGGGAGAGAGGGAGATGCAAGAGGGAAGAGATATGGGAACGTATGTATATGTATAACTGATTCACTTTGTTATAAAGCAGAAATTAAAACACCATTATAAAGCAATTATACTCTAATAAAGATGTTAAAAAAATAAAAATAAATAAATAAATAAAATGTATGGCAAGCCAAAATTATATATAAATGAATAAATAAAAAATAAAAAAAATCCTCCACAAATTATTAGCTAACCAAATTCAGCAATACATTAAAAGAATCATATACCATGATTAAATGGGATTTATCCCAGGGATGCAAGTATGATTCAAAATCTGCAAATCAATCAGTGAAATACATTACATTAACAAACTGAAGAATAAAAATCATATGATCATCTCAATACATGCTGAGAACACTTTTGGCAAAGTTCAACATCCATTTATGACAAAAACTATCAACAAAGTGGGTATACAGAGAACACACCTCAATATAATGAAAGCCATATATGAAAAACCTACAGCCAACATCAGACTCAAAGGTAAAAGCTGAAAACAGTTACCCTAAGATCAGGAACAAGATAAGAATCCCCACTCTTTCCACTTTTATTCAACAAAGTATTGGCAGCACTAGCCACAGCAATCAGACAAGAAAAGGAAATAAAAGGAATCCAACTTGGAAAGGAAAAACTAAAACAGTCAGTATTTGGAGATGACATGATATATATAAAACATCCCAAAGACATCACAAAAACTGTTAGAACTAATAAATCAGTTCAGTAAATTTGAAGGATTCAAAATTAATATACAGAAAGCTCTTGCTTTTCTATACACTAATAATAAACCATCAGAAAGAGAAATTAAGAAAACAACCCCATTTACAGTTGCATCAAAAAGAAGAAAATACCTAGGAATAAATCTAAGAAAGAAGATAAAAAGCCTGTACTCAGAAAACTATAAGTCACTGATGAGAGAAATTAGAGACCATATGAACAAATAAAATGGTATACCATAGTAATGGTATATTAATGGTAGAATTAATATTGTTAAAAAGAACATACTACCCAAGGCAATCTACAGAGTCAATGCAATCCCTATCAAAATACCAGTCGCAGTTTTCATTGAACTAGAACAAATAATTCTACTACTGGTATGCAAAATTGAAAGACCCTGAATAACCAAAACAAGATTGAGAAAGAAGAACAAAGGTGAAAGTATCACACTTTTTGATTTCAAACTATACTAGAAAGCTACAGTAATAAAAACAGTATGGTACTGGCACAAAAACATAATAGACACATAGATCAATGGAACAGAAGAGAAATTCCCCAAATGAACCCACATTTATATTGGCAATTAACCTATGAAAAAGGAAGCAAGAAAATCCAATAGGGAAAAGACAGACTCTTCAAAAAGTATTGTTGGGAAAACTGTACAGAAACATGCAAAAGAATCAAACTGGAATACATTCTCATACCATATTAAAAAACCCTCAAAATTGATTAAAGATGTAAATGTAAGAACTGAAACCATAATAAAAGTCCTAGAAGAAAACATAGGCTGTACTCAGACATCAGTTTTCAATTTTTTAAAAATATATCTCCTCAGGCAAGGGAAATGAAACCAAAAATATACAAATGGAGCTACATCAAGCTTAAAAGCTTTTTCACAACAAAGGAAACCAGACTATCAACAAAGCATACAGTCTCCATACTGAATGGGAGAAGATATTTGCAAATGATATATCCAATAAGAGGTTAATATCAAGGATATACAAAGAACTCATATGACTCAACATTAAAAAAACAACACGATTTTTAAAATGTGCAGAGGACCTGAGTAGACATTTTTCCAAAAAAGTCATACAGATGGCCAACAGACACATGAAAAATGTCCAACATCACTAAACATCAGGGGAATAGAGATCAAAACCACAATGAGATATCACCTCACATTTATCAGAATAGATTATCAAAAGACAACAAATAAGTTTTGGCAAGGATGTGAAGAAAAGGGAACCCTCATGCACTGTTGGAGAGGATGTAAATTGATACAACCACTGTGGAAAACAGTATGGACATTCCTCAAAAAAATAAAAATACTACTAATATATGATCCAAAAATTCCATTCCTGGGTATTTATCCAAAGAAAACAAAACCGCTAATTTGAAAAGATATATGCACCCCTACATTCATTGAAGTATTATTTACAATAACCAAGATATGGAAGCAACCTAAGTGTCTATTGACAGATGGATGGATAAAGAAGATGTACATATCTACAATGGGATATCATTAGTCATAAAAAAGAAGAAAACCCTGCCATTTGCAAAAACATGGATGCTATTATGCTAAGTTAATTAAATCAGGCAAAGACAATTACTATAAGATTTAACTTATATATGGAATCTAAAAAACAAAATAAATAAACAAACATAATAAAATAGACACAGATCATAGATACAGAGAACAAACAGGTGGTTGGTCGTCAAAGAGAAAGGGAATGGAGGGATGAGTGAAATAGGTGAGGGAAATTAAGAGGTAAAAACTTCCAGTCAAAAAATAAATGAATCACAGGGTTGAAATGTACAGCATGGGGAATATAGTCTATAATAATGTAATATCTTTGTAAGATAATAGATGATAACTAGACTTATTGTGGTGATCATTTTGTGATGTATGGAAATATCAAATCACTTTGTGATGTGCCAGGAACTAACATGGTGTTGTAGGTCAATTCTACTTCAAAAACAGACAAACAAACTCACAGAAAAAGAGATCAGATTTGTATTACCAGAGACAGGGGTTGGGAAAAGGGGGAATTGGATGAAGGTGGTCAAAAGATACAGACTTCCAATTATAAGATATACAAGTATGCAATGCACAACATGATTAATATAATGTTACTGTATGCTGTGTATGAAAATCATTAAGGAGGTAAGTCCTAAGTGTTCTCTTCACAGTGAAAAATATTTTTTTTCTTTTTCTTTTATTTTTTATCTATATGAGATGATAGATGCTCATTAAGCTTACTGTGGTAATCATTTCATGATGTATATAGGTCAGATCATTATGCTTTACACCTTAAAATTACACAGTGCTGTATGTCAATTATATCTCAATAGAACTGGGAAAGATAAATAAACAAAAAAACAAATAAATATTATAATAGTAAAAAATGGCTTACAGTGAAAAGTGCATTCCTGTCCTTCCCACCACAGGCTTCTGTTCTCTTTTCTCAAGGGATAAGCACTATTTAGACATTTCTGTACCTAGAAACAGTCAAGAGAATATTAAAATAGACCTATATCCTCACTTTTCACCTATTAAAAATAATTAACAGATTTTATTTTTAAAACACTGTTTTAGACTTACAGAATATTTGAGCAGATGGTACATAGAGTTCCATATATTTACTCCTCACCCCATATTTATTTATTAAAATTAAAGAATTTATCTTGATACATTATTTATATTAACTATAAGCCATAATTTACACTAAGGTTCACTCTACATTTTACAACTCTAAGAATTTTTGAGAAATGCATGATGACATGTATCCACCATTACAATTTTATACAGAGTAGTTTCCATTCCCTAAAAATCCTCTGTGCTTCACTCATTCATCTCTCTTCCATCCCCCCAAATTCATGGCAACCACTGATTTTTGCACTGTCTCTATAATTTCACCTCTTAAAGTGTCATGTAGCTGGAATCATATAGTATGCAACCTTTTCTACTGGATTCTTCTGCCTAGTAATATGCATTTAAGTTTCCTCCACATATTTTCATGGCTTGATAGTTCATGTCCTTTTATCATTTCACTGTATGGATATGCCACCATTTGTTTATCCATTTGGCTTGGTTGCTTCTAATTTGGGGAATTATGAATAAAGCTGCTATACACATTCATGTGCAGGTTTTTGTGTGGACATGTTTTCAATTCTTTTGGGTAAATACCTAGAAGTACAACTGCTGGATTCTGTAGTATGTTTAGCTTTATAAGAAATCATAAAGCAACCAAAGTGATTGTACCATTTTGCATTCCTAACAACAGTAAATGCGTGTTTCTGTCTCTCCATTTCCTCACCAATATTTGGTTATTATCAGGTTTTTAAATTTTTATTTTGACCATTCTAATATGTGTGTAGTGGTGTCTCACTGTTTCTTTAATTTGCAATCCCTAATGACATATGGTAGTGACCATTTTTTCACATACTTATTTGCCATCTGTATTTCTTCTTTGGTGAAGTGTCTGCTCAGATCTTTTGCCCAGTTTTCAATTGGGTTGCTTGTTTTCTTATTGTTGAGTTTTAAGTATTCTTTGTATATTTTGATACATGTCCTCTGTCAGATATATGTTTGCAAAATATGTATTTTCCCCCAGTCTATGGCTTGTTTCTTCATTCTCTTAGTGTCTTTTGCAAAGCAGAATTTTTAAATTTTAATAAAGTTCAACTTATCAATTTTTTCTTTCATGTATTGTGCTTTTGGTGTTGTATCTAAAAACTCATCACCAAACCCAAGGCCACATAGATTTCATATATAAGTGAGAGAAATGGTTTTCTCTGTCTGACATTTCACTTAGCATAATGCCCAGTTGTCATCCAAGTTGTCACAAAAGGCAGGATTTCCTTCTTTTTATGGCTAAATAATATTCCATTGGAGATATATATGTATCATATTTTTGTTATCCATTTATTCATTGAACAACACTTAGATTATTTCCATACCTTGGTTATTGTGAATAATACTGCTATGCTCTTGGGAATACAGATATCTCTTTGAGGAAATGATTTCATTTCCCTTGGTTATATACCCAGAAGTGAGATAGCTGGTAGTTCATGTATGTTTTTGTTTCATAAATATGTTCATTTGCATCATATTTTAGATTCCACATGTAAGTGATATCATATGATATCTGTCTTTCTCTTTCTGACTACTTCACTTGGTATGATAATCTTTAGGTCCATCCATGTTGCTGCCAATGGCTTTAATTCATTCCTTTTTTATGGGTGAGTAATATTCCATTGTATATTTGTACCACATCTTCTTTATCCATTCATCTGTTGATGGGCATTTAGCTTGCTTCCATGTCTTGGCTATTGTAAATTGTGCTGTAATGAACACTGAGGTGCATGTATCATTCTGAATTATTGTTTTCTCCAGATACTTGCCCAAGAAGTGGGATTGCTGGATCATATGGTAGTTCTATTTTTAATTTCTTGAGGAATGTTCATGCTGTTTTCCATAATAGCTGTACCAGTTTACATTCTTTTCAGCAGTGTACAAGGATTTCCCTTTCTCCATATCCTCTGAGCATGTACTATCTCTTATCCTTTTGAGGACAACCATCCTAACAGGTATCCTGGGGTTCTGTCTCATTGTGCTTTCCATTTACATTTTCCTGATGATTAGTAGAACCTCTTCATGTACCTATTGGCCATTTATTTGTATTTTTTTCAGAAAAAATATCTAATCAGATCATTTACCAATATTTTAATTGTTTTTGTATTGGTTGTATGAGTTCCTTGCATATTTTGGATATTAACTTCTTATCAGATATGTAGTTTGTAAATATCTTCTCCCATTCCACAGATTGCCTTTTCATTTGGTTGATGGTTTTCTTTGCTAAGCAGAAGCTTTTTAGTCTGATGTAGTCTTACTTGTTTATTTTTGCTTTTGTTGCTTTTGCTTTTGGTGTCAAATTAAAAAGTATATATATATATTGCCAAGACCACTATCAAGGAGCTTACACCCTATGGTTTTTTTTTTAGGAGTTTATGGTTTCAGGTCTTAAATTCAAGTTTTTATCTATGTTTCATTAAGATCTGTTTCTGGAGATTTACCTTGTTCTATTGTTTGAAACATATTCCTCTGTTTCATCATTTTCCTTGAGTCCGTGTTGGTTTCTGTGAATTTCTCCACTCTTAGCAAAGTGGTCTCATGTAGGAGATGATCCTGGTTGGAGCCCAGCCTAAGCTCTTAGTTGTATCTCAAACTTTTATGGTTATCCAAGACTCCTTCTTTGTTCTTAGTTGCTCCCCGTATTTGAGGGTGTGCCAAGACCCATCAGTGTCCCAAAGGGAAGGACTGCACTCCACACTTAGATGCAGGCTGATTAGAAGCACTCCTTAGGCAGTGGCTGAGAAAGTATGTAGTTAAGCCCCTCCTATATAGAAACTAGGAGAAGGACATTTTTACCTGCTCCCTCTCTGTTGGGCCTGGTTGCATAGCTCTGTTGACTGAAAAACATTGCACAACCTAAAATCCAGCAATCCCACTACTGGGCATATTCCCAAAGAAAACCATAATTCAAAAAGACACATGCACCTCAATGTTCACAGCAGCACTATTTACAATAGCCAGGATATGGAAGCAACTTAAGTGTCCATCAACAGAGGAATGGATAAAGAAGATGTGGTACATATATACAATGGAATATGACTTAGCCATACAAAGGAAAGAAATTGGGTCATTTGCAGAGACATGGATGGACCTAGAGACTGTCATACAGAGTGAAGTAAGTCAGAAAAAGAAAAACAAATATCATATATTAATGCACATATGTGGAATCTAGAAAAATGTTATAGATGACTTTATCTGCAAAGCAGAAACAGAGACATAGATGTAGAGAATAAATGTATGGATACCAAAGGGAAAAGGGGTGGGGTGGGAGGAATTGGGAGATTGGGATTGACACATATACACTATTGATACTATGTATAAAATAGACAGCTGATGGGAACATGCTCTATAGCAGGAAACTCTACCTAATGCACTGTGGTAACCTAAATAGGAGGGAAATCCAAAAGGGAAGGGATATATTTATATGTATGGCTGATTCATTTTGCTGTGCAGTAGAAGCTAATACAACATTGTAAAGCAACTATACTCCAATAAAAATTAATTTTTAAAAAAGTTGAGCATTATGTTTTGTTTGTTTTAAAACTGAGAATGTAAGCCTGGAAGACAGCCTCTCAGATAGCTCTGAAGGACTGCTCCAAAGAGGAAAGGGAGGAGCCAGGATATGTATAAGTATTTTTCAACAAAACCCACGTAGATGGAACGTCAAAAGTTTCCTATTAATTAAAGAAAACTAGACATTTCAAGTTAATGAATTTAGCACTTTTCTTTGCATGAGAAGATGCAAGAGTCTGGGTTCATTGACATCATTCCTTTGATATGCACCTTAACTATCTAGGGCCAGCTTTATTCCATCCTGAATCCTTTCAGGTTGCATAGTTGGGGGTGGCTGCTGTGGCTACTGACATGATGGCTGAAACATCCTTTATTTACTGATATGGCAGGCAACATTTTTCATCCTTCAGCCATTAGGAATGGTTTGTTTGCTACAGTCCTGTGAATGCAAGTCCCATTGGCTATTAGTATTAGGTGATCCAAAGGCCCATCTCTAAGTTAGCAGCCACAAAACCTGGGGCACCAGAAATGTGTACAAACTTCTTTCAGGGAGATACTGTTGATTTGGTTTTATTATTAGAGTGAGCTGGTGGGAGAAGGTGGGAAAAGTGTCCACTGACATCCTCCATCTCTGGGGACGATTGCAGCCAGACCCTAGATGCCTGCTAAATTAGAAGCCTGGCTCTCAGGAAGAAGCTTTTAAAATATGTAGATAAACATCTTTACAGAAAGACTGAAAGATGCTTGTTTTTTCTTGCTACTTCTGCGCTGAGCTCTGGTGGGATAGCCAGTTAAGAATTGCTTTTTTGTTTGCTATTCACAGTCTATGGGACTTGTGAATGGAAGGTCTGTTGGCTATCAGAGCCAGGTAAACTAGGGATCTGTCCCTTGGGCAGCAGCCATAAAAGCGGTGGTGTACTCATGTGTACAAGTTTCTGCCAGAGAGATACTGGCAACTTGGAGCAGGCTGGAAGGAGAAGGCCCCTAGTGCCAGCTAAATTAGAGCCTGGCCCTCAGGCAGAACTTTTTGAACTATGCAGCTAAACTTTTTTATGGAAAGACTGGGGGATGTGTGATTTTACCTGTTTCCTCTGTGCTGAGACCTGGGGCAATAGACATATTGAGTGCTCACAATCCATTAGGAATTGCTTCTTTGTTTGCTATAGCCTTGTGGAACTCATAGACACAAGCCCTGTTGGCTTTCAGGGCTAGATGTTTTAGAAGTTCATTCCTCCAGTGATTGTTTTAAACATGGGGCACTATAGGTGGAGTCCAAACTCTACTTTTTAGGGAGGAGCTGGAAGTTGGGAATTTCCTCCCAATTTTATGGCACTGTGCCAGGGGTAAGGTTTATGGCAAGAGAATATGTCAGTCTGTCCTATCTGTTTTGATGAAGGTATTTTCTTATTCGTCTGATATATAGGAGTCACTCAGCTAGTTTCTAGATCTCTTTCAGAGATAATTTCTCCCTATATAGCTATATATTTTGTGCATGTGTGAGAGAAGGAGAGCTCAGGAGACTCTTCTGTCTCTATCTTGGTCAACACCCCATTCAAAAGTTCCCCTTCCTGCTGATTTTGAGCAATTTCATTATGTTATTCTGTGGTATAGTTTCCTTCATGCTTTTCATTTTTAACACTTGGAGTTCATTGAGCTTCTTGGATCTGTGTGTTTATACTTTTCGTCAAATTGGGAATATTTTTAGCCATTATTTTTCACAAATTTCTGCCCTTTCCTTTCTCTCAGGGACTCATACGTCAGGCTGCTTGAAGCTGTTCCACAGCTCACTCATGATCTATTTACTTTTCTCTCTATATTTCATTTTGGATAGTTTCTATTGCTATGTTTCCAAGATAACTTTTTTTTCTTCTGTATTGTCTAATCTGAATTTAATCTCTTTTGGTAATTTCTTTTTAAAAAAATTCTCAGATATTGTAGTCTTCATCTGTAGAAATTCAATTGCTAAGTCTAGGGTTAATGATTCCACACTTCCCAGGAGATGCTTCTGTGTCCTCTACCCAGTGCCCTGTGAATCTTGAGGTTTTCCATTCTGGCTGGTGGAAAAAGGCACTATTCCTAGTCCTATACAAACATGTTGTTGCTTTGATAGTTTCTCATATGTTTCTTTCTTGGTATAGGCACTGACCATTTCCTCACATGCATGTGATGAGGATTACTCAGCTGAATATTTGAAGAAATTTTGGAGAACTCTCTATACATCTCTCTTTTTGCCAGTACTTTGTCTTGTGAACTCTCACTGTCTTGATCTTCCCAAACTTTCAGCAATATCTCCTTAACACAAATAGTCCATCAGGCTTTGCTGGGTTTCCCCTCCCTGGATTTGACCTGGACACTCTCTTATGGCAGTAATCTGAAGTAATAGTAGGGTTCATCTAATTTGTTTCCTTCTCTCAGGGATCACTATTATTCACTGCCTGATGCATAATATCTTACAAACCATTGTTTCACATATTTATCTGTTTTTTGGTAGTTTCAGGTGGGAGAATAAATCTAGTTCCTGTTACTCTGTTTTGGTCAGAATTAGAAGTTTACATGATTCATTTTAATTTTTACAATGAATTTAATTTTATGGATGTACTGCAACTTATTTAACCAATTTTGAATTGATTACTATTGGGGCAAAAATGATTTTCATATTTTTTATTGCAGAACAATTCTACAATGAAAATGCTTATATATTATATTTGCCTTGTTGTAAATTAGCTATATTATATTTTAAATGTTAAATTTCTCAATCAAAAATATATATGCGTTTAAAATTTTGAAGAATATTATAAAATTGCCCTTCAAAAGTTTCTACTAATTTTCTTCCCATTAAATACGTCTGAGAGAGCTTATTTCTTTAGAGATCATTTCTGAGATTCCCATGTCTGTTTTGTCCCATCTAAGTACTAGGTAAATGGGATAGATGTATGGAGAAAAAAGTTACAATTTCAAAGAAATTTGGGGTTTGGATTTTCTCTCTCATACTTATTACAACTGCTTTAAAATTTTATCTCTTATTTGCCCCGTATATATGCATTCTGCTTACTATGTATAATTTACATAACACTTCGTTCTAATAACATTATGAGTTAGGGATTATTACTGTCCCAGTTTTACAGAAGAGAACACTGAGGTACAAAGATATCTAGTAACATTTAAGTTCATGAAGTTTTATCTAGAATAGCCTGGAAATATCTGATTGCTACCACTGCAAAGTCTCGAGCTAGTCTAGTACTAACTGACTTCCCCTCCTCTATCTTTGGCTGACTCATGGAAGTCTATGAATCTGTCTTAGCTTGGACAAAGCTAGGTCTAATTAGAACTCTGACATCAATCCTGGGATTTCCTGCCCTTACCTTGTCCAACCACTAACAAGGTTTCTGGAACAGTCCCAGGATTCCCCCATGCAGCAGTTCTTGCTGCTTGTACTCTGTCTGCAAATTCTGCCCTCTTGGAATACACAGTTTCCTGGAAGATTATGAATGAAAAAATGTTTTTCTCTCGTCCATGAGTATATCATTGTTTTCATGCCATCCTTTCTGGACCTTGCAGATACCTCCTTCACCTCAAGCTGGTTCTCCCACTGCTCTTTGCACCAGGAGAATCTATTCTTGCTTCCTACAGTTTTTCACTACTGTAAGTCTTGCATTAATTTTTCTCAGCAAATATGACTTTTCTGATGGAACTGTCTTAAGCTCTTATTGCCAGAATATTAAGACAATTTCTATGTTTACATAAGGCCTGTATGTCTTATGTGTCAGTCCTTCCTGGATTCCTGACTGTATATCACTCCAGTGTACTTTGTATCTAAATCATCACTTTATCCCTCTGCCCCACACTATCAGCATTTCTATTCTTTCACACAACATCAGCTCCAATTATCACCATAAATAGGATCACTGTTCTTCCTGTTTAAAATTCTATTCTGTTTATCTTTTACATTTCTTGGCAGCTGAGCTAGACTCCATCTGGGTAAAACTTATGGCCTCCTCCACATGGAGAGACAATTTTCTCAGAGTGCCACTCCCTTCCCAGATATCAATAAATGACATCCCTGTCCCCTGGATCTCCAGAGAGGTACTTAAGACAGTCAAATTAGTGCACTTCTACAATCATGATCTTTAAACATTTGGAAATGTAAATGGAGATAATTTTTCAGAGTCTCTTGCTGAAACAAAACTAGTAATCATATTTGAAAGATTATTATGCAGACTTAACATAACCAGGCAATTTTATGTGCACTATAAACAGAAAAAAGAATTAACTTATTAAACAATAACAGAAAGTATTTAATTTAGATCTGAGAAAGAATGCCTTAAGCATGAAATTTAAAAAAAAAAATCAGATTATAGTTTCCTGCCTTGGGGATCATGAGCAATTGCATTGTGGAGCAGACAGATTTGAGATGTCTGGCTACCCTACACATGTTTCAATGAAAATTACAGTGACAGGAATGGGTGTCTATAGAGTGTTTTTCTCTCTCTTATTGGCCATAGCAGATTGGTCATGGAGAGACAACTGACTCAAACAAAGCCAATAAATCTTCATTCCTAGGAATATGCCATTGGAGCCTGGAGAACCCAGTCTGTTACCTGGCACACTGGGCTGGGAAGCAATCCAACTCCATGGGTGTGGGAGTCATTTTCCATCATGTGCCATGAGAAGTAACTAAAGCCATCTTGGAGTCTGAAAACAATCAACTGATGCAATCAGAAATACAATAAGAAATGACCACAGTGTTATGGAGAGCAGATTTCCTATGAAACCTGGATGTGCTGCCTGACCTCACATTTCAGGCAAAGCCCTGGTGTCCCTTTTCCCCCAATGCATTCCACTTACTGTATTAGCTATGCTGAGTATATTATTTCTGTAGCTTGCAATTAAAAGAAGTTTTATCAAGACAGAGGTAAGCCATAATATCTGGGGTGGTTTAAGAGCAATCCAACCTAAAAAGAAGAGGAATAGGATAACATTAGAACTGTTCTGCTCCATATTTATTTGAGAAAAAAGTACTGTTCTTAAACAAAAGTTAATAATATGCATTGGTATGTGTATCTTATGCAGACTCCTATTTTGTAAATTGGTAAAGATAACATTGTAAGCAAAAAGCATACTATTTTAATATGTGTTATAGCCTACTAATTAAATCCCAATAATAAAAACAACTACAGTTATTGAATATTTACTATGTCAGGCATGTAAACACTTTGCATGCATTCTCTCTATGGTTTCAATTTCATAGCATAAGGATTATTTTTGTCTTGATACTTTTATATGCTTAGGAATATGAGGTGGCTACAGAATAAATGATCTTGTTCCTATTTCAGATAAATAACAATTGAAAGACTGTATAAAATATAGCTTCTAGATCATCTGTCCTCTTCTGATTTTAATCTAGTTTGGCTGTATATCTCTTTTAAAATAAAATGGTCAAATCAAACAAAATACTCTATATGTAACCTGACCAATGTTAAGTGTAGTGAGATCATCATCTCCTGTACTCTAAACAATATACCTTCATTACTTAATTAATGCATGAAAATTCAA
The DNA here is from genome assembly GCF_026419965.1 of Kogia breviceps. Classification (NCBI taxonomy): domain Eukaryota; kingdom Metazoa; phylum Chordata; class Mammalia; order Artiodactyla; family Physeteridae; genus Kogia; species Kogia breviceps. The sequence goes on from NC_081326.1 coordinate 31,410,722, forward strand.
CAAATATTTAGTTATCTTTCATGTGGCAATTATTTTATTGAGTGCTAGGGCAGTAAAGCTGAATTAGAATTAAGTGATGGAAAAGTGCTCACAAACTTTAAAACACCTTGGTAAGTGTTATTGCAGAGGTTAGAGCGAAGAGCTGTGAGAACTGTTTCTGAAAGGAAATCAGAGGTAGATGTTTGGGAAATGTCTCGAAAGATGCATAGAAGTTTGTTGGGGTGAGAACTACAGAGGAAAGAAACACTTCAGATGAAGAGAATAAGTACAAAAACACAAGAGCTTGAGGTTTTTGCAGAGTAGCTGTTCTTTGTGGCTAGAGCAAAGGTGTGGTGGGAGAGAAATTCTATAGTGAAATGAGGCTGGGATAAGTTTCGTATAACTAAATAAGGAGTCCACCCTTAATCTTATATACCACAATAAGAACAGATAATTTTTCTAATTAAGGACTGACAATGCCCATTTGTTTATTTGATGGCAACTCTGACAGCTGCAGAAAAAATGATCTGAAGTCAGGATAATAAAGAGGCTGTGATAGGAATCTAGAGACTGGAAACAGCAGGGCATGAGAAAGGAAGGGACAATGGAAAGGAAATAGGGTATCTGAGCCATGTTTTGAGATAGAATGATTTATTGATGAATTAAATGCAGGATGTAAAGGAGAAACCAAAGATAGTTCCAAGGCTCCTGGAGAACACAGGAGTCCAAACAGTATTGGAAAGAATGGAAATGTAACAGGATCAGGCTTTGGTAAACTGGGTTTGAGGGATATGTGTGATAAGCATCTAGAGATGCCCTGTAGCATCTAAAAGTGAAACCTCAGATTACATTCATTTTGTAAGCAATCATGAGGCATAATCTATTGAAACTGATGTCTTTTAGACCATGAACTCCCATCAATCACTTTTCCTATGTCTCCCTATCCTCTTGAAAAAATTTTCCTAATTAGAGAACTTATCTAATTTTCCTGTTTAATTTCATTGTATTGTTTTCTGAATGTCAAGATAATTTGCATCTAGACTTGTTGATTCATCACAGAGTTCTGCTTTTTATTTTTCACAGGGCTTATATTCTTGCATTATTTCTTTACCCAAGTGGTTCAAAATGTTGAGCAGGACCAAAAGGAAATGCTATGGCCTGCCAGCACTGAGGAGTTATGCGATTATTCCACATTTTGTAACAACCCTCCTTGATCTGTCTTCCCTTCTCTGCCTTGCTCTTTGCCCCAGGAATTTGACTCTTACCAACTATATAACCTGAGCACTTTGAAGGCTTCTGATTGGACCTGCCAATGGAGGGCATGAGATGGGCATCCAGGAGTGGGAGCAAAGAGAGATCACCGGCTTTATTTTCCTGCTCCCTCTTCTCAACTTTGGGTTTCTGGCAGTGGTTGTTATTATCAAGAGATTCTCCTCCCTGGGGTCCAACTCTCGTTGGGCTTTAGTGACATCATGTTCTCTTTGCCCCTTAGATAATAGGGTGTTAATAGGTTCTGAGTCTCTGGGCACTCCACTACCTGTTGGTACTCTTAGTTCCACCTACACCTATGCACACATACCGTTAAATTATCTTCAAAATTCCAGCTGAGAATCTTGTTGACTGAGCGCCATGACCCTAATTGATGCACTGCCACATAGTATGACATTTTAGGGGTCTCTCCTATGTGATTTTTGAATATGACCCAATGAAAAGATTATTATAAAAGACTTAATAACGTTTCTTTTAAAATATAGCTGTTCTCCCATTCCAGCAGTACTTGCTTAACTAGAAGAATAATATGACATAATAGTTTCAAAGAATATTAGAGGAAATAAAACTCAGATCAGAGAGTACACACACACACACACACACACACACACACACACACACACACACACACATGCCCCTTGCTTCCATTAGCTCAAGATATTTGGTTGCTCTTTCCCCACTGTGAAAATCATGATGTAAGTAAGTCAAGAGTAGCTCTTTGAAGTAGAAATAATATACCAGCCCATAAATGTCTCGTGTAGAGTAATCATTTGTAATTTAGTCTATTAGGTCACTACACAGACTCAGGGTATCCAGAGCACCACTTACTACATGATGAGCAATTATAACCATGATGAAGTGCTAGATTAATCTTATCTACTACCCATCAACTGTGGCCAAGCTAAATGAGAGAAGGCAGTGGTTCAGACATTTACAGTCTCAATTTTTCTGTTTGTGCTAACATAGGTTAAAAGAAGAATGAATTTGGCATCATAAGTTTAGGAGCAAGTGACTCTCACCCTACGAAGGCCAGGCAAAGGCTCAGCTGCTCAGATTGCAGAAACAATTTTCAAATATTCATGGCTCGTGGAAGACTTGCCTATCTTTATTGTTTAAAACACATCAGTCCTTATTGGCAAAATGGGGGATTGAGGGTAGGGAGAGAAGGCTGATTATTCTGAACTTTCCTGGCTTAGCAATTTTCATCATATTCCATTGTTATTCTTCCTACAGGATATTCCCATTCCAGTTTTCTGAGAATATAAACTGCTATTTGGTAACATCAAAAAATCCCAATTCTAAAGCCAAAGGCATTGTGAAATCCCAAAATGATGCTAGGAAGTTAACACAGAAAAAAAAAAAAATGATGAAGTGACTTTTGCCAAGATCAAATAGTAACTCTTCAGTAATGGAACAATGTTTACAATTATAACTGTATCTGTTACTCAGATGGTGGCAGGGTAGGAAAATTCTAAAAGACAATACCATTATTTATTTTTAGAGTTATGAAAACAAAACATAGCTTTAAATGATTTAACAATGGTATCCTAAAAGGCTGTTATGTAGATTATGTTCAATGAAAGTAGGAAAGCTTTCCCTATAAAATCAGATGTTATATTTTTCAAAATGAAAAATTTGGAGTTTACTCTGTTGGAAATTAAGAAAAAAAAGGTTTCAGGAGATGTTATGCTTCCGTTATTTAAGTTGAAATTGAAATGCTTTTAATACTCATTTTTGGGAATGCTTAGCTCCCCTTGTGATTTTTGGGTGCTGTATTATTAAATGAAATAACTTTCTTTTCTTTAAAGCTTTGAAAAACACCAATATTATGTTTATATAAAAATAAATCATATTTTCCTGTTGTTTTCTGCATTTTTAAAGACCACTTTTGATTAAAATTACATTTTATCTTTTCCTCTGATATTATCTCCTCCAATTTCTCCTTCTTTCTATTGACTTGTACTTTCATCGGCTGAAAGAGAACTGAGATAGAAAAAAAGATTGCAGTTAACAATTGTTGAGCACTTGCTATATGGTATGTACTCTGCTGATCCCTTTACATATAGAGTGAAATATAATTTAGTCATCGAAAGATTCTATAGGATGGTATCCTACATTATATTTTTTGCAATGTGCAATTATGTGAGATGATGGGTGTTAACATATTGTGATAATCATTTTATAAAAAATACATATATCGAATTATTATGTTGTAGACCTTAAATTAATACAATGTCATATGGCAATTATATTTCAATAAAACTGGGGAAAATTTTTAGAAACTTACAGAGTTAACTAACTTGTATAAAGTAACACAACTAGAAAGCATTAAAAATTTGACCTGAGAGAGACCTCAATCTGACAGAAATATTTTCTACTTCCTATAAAATTTCTTACCAGTTATTGTAATTAATTAATGGTGATTTTGTGTCTTGCTCAAAGTAAACAACAAAACAAAGCAAAAACCACACAAATAAAGATAAATTTCATGGTATATTTCATGTTATTTTTTTCTAAAGAAAAATTAATTTACATTTCACTTTTATAGCTCTTGATGGATCATTTTCTCCTCTGAAACACAGAAAGTTTTCATTTTTCTCTGATAACAACTTAAACCCTTCAAAGCTGTAGAAAGAATGAATTTCTGAAATCATTTTGTTTTCTGCTTTTTCATTTAAAATGTATTATATATATATATATCTTCTACATTTTTAAATTAAAGAAAATAATTTCCCCACAAAATTACAAGGAATATACATTTCAAGGACACCTTGAAATTCAATATGTTTTTATTTATTGAACCTCAGTAGAAAAATCTATCTCTTAAATTGTCGAAGTCCCACTAAGCTCATCTTTGAAATTGAGGTAATTCTGCTTTTGTTGGGTACACACTCCACACCAGGATTTAATACAGTCAGTAGATCAGATTTCAGCAAGTAAGCTGCCTCTGAGGAGTAAGGACGCAATTGGTCAGCTCACTGAAGCAGTAATTCATATAACGGAGCCCTCACGGCCATTCAGTAAATCACTTTCCTAATGAATCTTTTCTTACAAAAAAGATCTTAAATATTATGACAATCTACTACATGGTGACCTAGATTCCCTATGGCTATAGACAGAAATCTCTTAGGAGGAAGTCTGATTCGAGGGTTTGTGATTTTCCTAGTCAAAGATAAATCCCCATTACTTGATCAAGGGGATCCTAAATTTTAGTTCTACTATAGATGCCTTAGTTTATTTCTGATCATTATAGGGCTAGAGTATGGAGTATGGGCAGAAATTCATGTATGCTATCAGTAAAAGAGACAATTTAGTGTAGAGATTAAAACTAAGACCTCCAGTATATCGGATTCATGTTCTGGGTTCACTACATACTCCCATTATCACCTTGGACAAATTAACTTATTTGCTTAAGTCTCTATTTTCTCACTCCAAATAGAGATAAAGACCATCTATCTCATTGGGTTATTAAAGTTCAGAAAATGTTCTATGTCTGGTGCTTAGCACAGTGTCTGTTATGCTTTGTAAATGTTGGGTTTATACATATATATACATTTATATGTATACATTTATATATATATATATATATATATATATATATATATATATATATCAGTTCGTTTTTATATAAAAATAACATTTTTCCCTAAATTTTTGCTCTAGGAAACCATGCCATACTCACCTCTGGGGTAAGCGTATATACCATACCCCTAGTCCTTGTCCCATTGGGTCAAGGGGACATGAGGCCGTGGCCTCAGGTCTGTGGAGGAGACTGAGAGGGGGCCCAGGACGGTGGGCAGGGCCCCCAGCCTGAGGCAGGGTGAGATGGACTGGGTAGGGTAGCCCATCTGGGTGGCTTGATGGCTGACAGGGTCTTGGGTGCTGCTGCCTTCACTGTTGGACATAGGCTTCCAGCCACATGTTGCCAGACTTCTTCAGGGACCCAGTGATGTCCACCAGGGAGGTGAGGAAGGGCTTCACCTCGTAGCTGAGGCCATACCTGGGGCATAGGGTCTTGATCAGTGGTGCCATCCTGCCGTAATTGTGCCTTGGCATCATGGAGAAGAGGGATGCTTGATCTGGAAGTTGAGGTGTCCTCTGAACAGTCAATGAAGAGCGAGGGCTCCACTTTGCAGGTTGTTGCCAGCTGAAAGCTAGCCCAGTACTGGTTGCTTTCTGTGGCCTATCTCCTTAGGGATATGCTTCATCTGTGTGATCCACACGAACCAGTGGCTCTCCAGGAAGCTGACGGCCACAAATAAGATCAGCGCCTCAGGAAGGCCAGAGAAGGGGACAAGAGGAAGTGGGCATAGAATCTGGCAGCTCAGAGTAAGTACATCCACTGCGTGCACACCAACATGTACACCAGATTTTCCACTTTCAAGTTCACCAAGTTGAGCAACGTTGGGTGGATCAGGAAGAGCTACAGGTGCTGGTGGTTGTAGGGTAAGTATCTGAGCTTCTTCTTGCAGTACTCGACGGAAGACAACCCCAGGAGGAAAATGGATGCCACAGTCACATCTGGTCCTCATGGAAGATGTTGGGCTTGGCATGGTACTGGAAGTGGCAGAAGTTCCACCGGTGGGCAGAGAAGCCCTACATCAGCCCCATCACAAACTGCTGGGCCACATGGTTCCATCAGACTTCCTGAAGATGTAGATGTGGTCTAGGTCTTGTGGCAGACACCAGCTTTGGGCCTGGGGGATTGCCAGGATAAGGGCTGAGAGGGTGCTGGGCACCAGCCGGGGCCAAGGACATAGACGATGAGTCAGGCAAGCAGCTCCATGGCCAGGATGTGGCCCAGCAGGAGAGCAAAGAAGGTGGGCTAGACCTCAAATAGCTTCATGTTCTCAACCACCCAGAGCAGGACCCAGGTACCGCTGTGCCCAGAGGCTGATGTTGTAGACTTAATGCTTGATGACCAGCCGTTTGTCTCCTGGTACGTTGTGAGATCAGATATGTTCCCAGCAGAAGGTGGGCAACAGTGTCTTCAGCTTCACAGGTCCCCTGCCGGTCTCCCTGACCCTGACCATGGCTGGCGGTATGCAAAAGTCCTTGCCAACCCTGGACCTTGCCGAAGCCCAAGCGAGATGCCAAGGGGAGCGAGGCTGCGTTTGGAGACTTCCTTCATCGCCATCCGCTGCCCCGCCAAAGTTCTGTTTTGACTTGGTTATGAAACACAATATTTGTAACCATTAATGTACAGGTTAGCTAATGGCACCAACAAACTGCATGATGATGTGGTACGTGGCAGTGCCTCACAGAGGTCAGTCAGCCTGGTTCATGGCCTTAGCTTTACCCAGCAAGGGCATAAGTATACCAGAACAAATCTATACCCATTACTGGAGAAAAAAATCAAAATATACTCCCCAAGGCTGGTCAATCAGTAGGATCACCTTCATACACAAAGGACAATATTAAAATTAAGACCATCTGCTCACAAATTAAATGTGCACATGCAGTTAACTGTGATGATTGGGGGAAGTCAATAAGTTAGCAGAAACTTATGAGAGAACAAAGTTAGATTGGAAAGGGTATTCACAGAGAGTAGGTTTAATAAGCAGCTCAGCGGGGTTACTGTCACAGAGCTAGCTTATAAAAATGATTAAACATGACTGGAATAATTTAGATCTATGATGTCAGTTAAGCCATATTTTCAATGCAATTCTTTATGCAATTGGATATGTGTAAATTGGTTCCCTTCCCAATAAAGAAGTACTCTTGAATAAAAATTAAAACCAAACCCAAAATATAAACACTCTTTACTGGTATCTATCCTACTCCTGCCAAATGTTATATTAAAGGATATTAGTTTCAGATTATCAGCTTGCAGGGAGCACAGCACAGCAAAAACAAACATTTTCTGGTAATGTAGTTTCCTTGATGATGACTGAATATAGTAGAAAGGCAGTGATATGCAGATAACTTATAAATAAAACATAAATAAATGGGTTTGATTTTGTTATAACTTATAAATAAAACTTATAAATAAAATTATAAATAAAAAGGTTTGATTTTGCTTTTGTTCCTACCATTGGCATATCATTTGGCATAGGCAAGTGTGAGATAGGAAGTGTGGATGATGCTTCACTGAATTATTCTGGTTGAAAACAGAAGTAAAGTATCAGAACTTACTCATCATTTGGGGCTTACCTTCATTATAGAGCACTTTACAACTTCAAAAACTCATCAGGTTAACTAAAGAAGTCAAAAAATTATCTCTCCGGCCTGGATAAAAAGAACAACCACATTCATCATCCATTTAGATTATTTTTATACCAAAGTTTAACAGTAAAGTATCATCTTATATATTTTAAGTATTTTATACTTTATTGGAAATATTCACTTAAAATATCTCTCTAAAAGACAGTAAGTGAAAGCCAGGATAGTCTTTAAAAATATCTTCCTAATTATGAAGGCTTAAAGAGATCAGAAGGAGTTAACAGGTGAAATAGTGAAGGGCCGTTTCAACAAAATATTTGCCTTGGTATCCAGAATCCCCAGGAAGGACTTGCAGAGTTCAAATGCTTTTGCTGCCTGAAAGAAAACTCCATGAGGACAGGGATCTTTAGGACACAGAGCAGACCCTAAAGATATATATATAGTTTGAGTAGAAGAAGAAACTAATGATTTCCTTTTGTCCTTCTGATAGGTAACTCAATACATACTGAACATAACTAGCCTAATTTTATTTTATCTTATTTTAAAAAATATTTATTTGGGGCTTCCCTGGTGGTGCAGTGGTTGAGAATCCGCCTGCCGATGCAGGGGACACGGGTTCGTGCCCCGGTCCGGGAAGATCCCACATGCTGCGGAGCGACTGGGCCTGTGAGCCATGGCCGCTGAGCCTGCGCATCCGGAGCCTGTGGGAGAGGCCACAGCAGTGAGAGGCCCGCGTACCGGAAAAAAAAAAAAAAATTTATTTGGCTGCACCAGGTGTTAGTTGTGGTGTGCAGGATCTTTCGTTGCAGCCTGCGAACTGAGTTGCGGCATGTGGGATCTAGTTCCCTGACCAAGGATCGAACCTGGGCCCCCAGCCTTGGGAGCACGGAGTCTTAGCCACTGGACCACCAAGGAAGTCCCCACTAGCCTAATTGCAAATTTCTAGAAAATGATGAGTGAAAAAATGTTAACATACATGTGCTATACACAATCTTATTTTCCAGAGAGGGATAAAAGCACATTTCAATAGAGATGTGAAAAAGCTATAGAAGGGCTAGTGCTGTTAGCATGCAACAGATTACTTGGCTTTAGAAATTCAATTTAGTTCTCCATAAGTGGCATTTTGCCACCTGCATACACAAGAGTCACACCTATACCCAGATCTTTGCACCAGGTCCACCTTTTATCCTCCTCCTTCTTAGTCAACGCCTAATTATGCACTAATTAGTTCAGAAAACACAAGCTTGTTATTGCACTAAAAACGCTCAGAGCTCCTCCACACACAGATTCTCATGAAAACCAAATATAAAAGGAGTTGGCCCAGTGCCTGGTTTTCATTAGGACAAAGCTAGATTCTTCTAGGTCCTGGACACACAGATCAGTGTTTTCTTGCTTCTCTTGTTAAGTCAGTTTTTCTGGGGCACATTTCAAACTTGGGACCAGCCAAAGGGATCAGATTTAAGTTTCCCATAGGGACAGCAATCTTGCAAAAAAAAAATACTTTTTACAAATGACCTTGATAATTAAGTAAATGGTTCACTAGACAAGGAGACACACCATTTCACCAGGGACATTCAGTTTCATTAAACTTACCGTTATTGTCCTGCTGTGATCCCTGGACATCAAAATTTTCAAACTATATCTACCTAGGATTAGATAAATTGACCTTGTAAATATGTTACAAACATGAACATGTAACTCTCTTTGCTGAAGCTCATTTTTCTTCCAATAAGAGACACACCAAACCATTCTTGCCACCACAACACAATCAAATGTATTGCAACTAATGGCACAGCATATAAGGAGTATGATCTGAGATGTAGCTTTTCAAAGCTGTGGATTTTTCTTCAACTAGATTCTGGTATTATAATTACCAGTGAGAATGGATTCAACCACCTGGAACACATGAAAATATAAAACAGAGTGAATGAGGACAATTTGTGGTACATCAAATTGGCTGTTGACTGATCTCACACGATCTCTTAATGTGGGAGAGGTGAAGATGGCACCAGGGAGAAGATTCTTGCCTTGTGAAGAAACAGAATGCCATATTAGGGCAGGAATAATTAGTAACAAGGGGATAAAGGAACCCTTCAAGGGACATCTGTTTAATGAAATGAACCACACACCAACTCCAAGTGCATATGTAAAGGAGACTTTCTCAGATTCTTGTCTTTAAAAATGTGTTAGTCAACAGGGACTATTGTTTTCTACTACTAGAGCTGATCCTTTTGAAAACATGTTGTTCTATTCCAAAAATATCCTGCCAAATCTCTCATTGTGCTTAAATTTCCTTTTTGTGTTAAGATTTTCAGTTTGTTTATTACTTATATATCCGTGTAATTTGCTCCTTCTCTCTTTTTTGTAGATATTAATTTTTACTTGTTACTATTGTCTGAGACTGACTGGGCCTTTTCATCTATTATGCTGTGTCCATACTCTTCCGTACTGCTGTTTTGTGGGGGTTTTTTCATAGACATTTTTCTTATCCTCTAAAGAAATATGTGGAGTTTGAAATATTGACTAGATCAATGAGTGAAATGTTAAATTAATTCTTCATGACATTTTAAAGTTATGCTGTATTCTTCTTTCAGCTGAAAAAATAAAGGAAAACTTTCTTGCACTTGGGTTGAAATTTCTTTAGTTCATGGTTCAACATCCTGTAAGTGAGAGTCCTACTTTTCTCTGAAACTGTCATCTAGTTATTTACCACTAAGATAGGGGCAGTGGGTTTGCTGCATCTCAGCAGATTCCACCTCTTGTCTCAGAGACATGTCCAAGAAGTTGGTAACACTTCTTATCACACTTCATGTATTTATCACTGTAACCCTCCTCTGAGAGTCTCCTGCTGGAACTGGTAAAAACATTCTTCCAGCCTGCCTGTAAATATGATTTTCTGCCTTGTGGAATATGGAATACGATAGTTTTTGCAAATTCCAAAGCCACTTTCTATGAAACGAAACTTGGCTTCTCTTTAAAATAGCTTTATTGAGGTATAATTTATATATTATAAAATCACTCATACAAGTATATAATTCAGTGGTTTTTCATATTCATATTGTAAAACATTTTCATCACCCTGAAAAGGCACCCTGGAAAAAGAGATTTTCAATCTGGACAAGATGGTATAAACCTATTACTCCCTGATCTTCCCTAATATGTATGACTATAAATCTTGAAAATATAACAATAAGCAACCAGAGGAGAACTCTGAAAGGTAATAAAAGAATGAAAACTGGTTAGAAGCTCTAGGGCTGGTGGAGCAACACAGCATCAGGGTGAATTATACCTGCCACCTCCCAGCTGAAGAGACTCACTCAGACCTGGTGTTTCTCATCCCCAACCTATAAATAGAAGGCAAACCAGGGATGTTCATTCTTCCCCCTAAATGAGATGACAGTCTGTCTGACAACACCAGGTGAACCCAACAGCAGTGGTAGGCAGAAACAATCACCCTGCCAATAAAAATAGGTCAAGGAAAGCACTTTCTTTCCCCATCTGACCTTAAAACACTCCTCTACTGAGAGATACTGAGGTAGTCTGGTAACACCAACAAGAGGAACACTGCCACAGAAAGCAGTCTGCCTTTGTCCCTGTAGACCTGAGACTCCTGTTTCCTGTCCAGAGACACCTGTGTTGATGGGAGTCCTGACAAAAGGAATCCAACCACAACAAGCATGCATGCTGAGAAATATCTTTATTTCCACAGGCCCAAGGTGCTCCCTCCATCCGCTCACATTCCCCCCTATTGAAAGACACCTGGCCGTCCAGCTTGGAGAAACACATTTTACTATCTCAAGTAACATTAACAGGGACAGCAAGAACAGTGGCAATAGAAGCCAAGTATTAGATTAAAATAACATCACAAAGGCTTTGAAAATTCAACTGTTATTTGAAACACAGCCCACAGACTAGACCATGATCTGCAAGTTAAATCTAAGTGTGGCAAATTCCTGCTAAAACAAATGACTTAAGTAAAAACCTAGAGTTTAATAATATTAATAGACAAAGTATACAGGGTGCAATTGAAAATCATCTATCATGTCAAGAATCAACTAAATCACAATTTGGATGAGAAGAGACAATCAATAAATGCCAACACTTAGATTAATCACATGTTGGAATTATCTGACAAGGATTTTAAAACAACTATGATAAAAAATGCTTCAACAATCAATTATAAATTCTCTTAAAAATGAAAAAAAATAGAAAATCTTAGCAAATAAGTAAAAGTATATAGAACAAAATGGATTACAGAACTAAAAAATACTATAACAGAAATTTTAAAACTCACTGGATGGACTCAATAGTAAAATAGATATAACAAGAAATAGAATAAGACAGATCAATAGAATTTGCCTAATCTGAACAGCAGAGAAAATGTATACTTAAACAGACAACAACAACAGAGCCACAGGGACCATTAAGATAATAACCAAAGATCCAGTATTTGTATCATTGGAGTTTTGGAAAGCGAGGAGAGAGGGAGTGAGACTGAAGGGAAATTTGAATAAGTTATGAGTGAAAACTTCCCAAATTGGTTTTCAGACAGAAACTCATAGACCTAGGAAGCTAAATGAGTCACAAAGAGGATAAACCCAAAGAAATCAACACCAAGATATATTACAATTAAAATTCTGAAAACTAAAGACAAAAGCTTGATAGCAGTCAGAGAGAAATGACACATTACTAATATGAGAATACCAATTTGAATGACAGAGGATTTCTTGTTTGAAATCATGGAAATCAGAAGCAAGTGGCACAAAATTTTTATGTGCTGAAAGAAAAGCACAGTCAATTTCAAAGTCTATATCCAGCAAAACTATTCATTAGGAATAGACACTCTCAGACTAAGGAAAACTAAAAGAATTTATTGCTTGAAGACATATCCTTAAAGATTGACTAAAGAAATTATTAAAACAGAAAGTAAATGATAAAATAAATAATCTTGGATCACTCAGAAGGAAGAAATAAAATGAGCAGACATATAGGTCCATACATTATGGTACCCTTTTCCTCAGGAGGAAATTATGTTTGGTTATTGAAGAAAAAATATATCACTAACCAATACTCAAGACAATGGTAGTTAAAGGTGGAGAAGGTAAACAAACCTAAATGTAAATAAGATTTCCACACTTCATTTGAAGTAGTAAAATGTTGATACAGGTAGATTGTAATTAAGTTACTGTTATGGACTGAATTGTGTTACCTCAAAATTTATATGTTGAAGTCCTAATCCCAGTACCTCAGAATGTGGTTGCACTTAGTGATAGAGCCTCTTTAAAGTTATCCCCTTTTAAAAGTAATATCTCTTTAAAGATAGTTAAGGTAAAATGAGGTGATATGTGTGGCCCCTAGTCCAATATGACAGGATGCCCTTGTAAGAAGAGGTTAGGACACAGAGAAAAGATCATGTGAGGACATGAAGAGAAGGCAGCCATCTGCAAGCCAAGGAGAGAGGCCTCAGAAGACACTAAACCTACCAACCCTCTTCATATTAGACTTTTAGCCTTTAAAAAGGTGAGGAAATAAATTTTGTTTTTTTAAACTACCTCATCTGTAGTTTTTCATTAAGGCATCACTAGCAAACTAACAGTCACAAAATACTAATGTATTTTGTAAAACTCAGAACCACTAGAAAAATTCTACAAGGAAATATACTCTTATCCACTATAAATAAATAAAATTATAAAACAAATCAATTAGTATTTAGGAAGGCAAGAAAAAAGAAACAGTAGTGAGAACCAGAGCAAAGAACAAATAGTAGAAGTCAATGAAATAGAAACATCTAAAAAACAATAAGATAGCATATATAAGCATTAAATATTAATAATTACTATAAATGTAAATGGCCTAAATGCATTAAGCAAAGGGCAGGGGTCAGCAGAGTGGATAAGAAAAAAGCACAGTCCAACAATATGCTGTTTATAAGAAACTAACTTTAAATTCAATAATAGAGATAGGTTGAAAGTAAAAGAATGAGAAAATATATATCACACAAATATTTATTTGAAAAAGGAGGTGTGATTACATTAAAAGTTGTGCTGGAAAAACTGGACCGCTCCATGTTAAAGAATGAAATTAGAACACTCCCTAACACCATACACAAAAATAAACTCAAAATGGATTATAGACCTAAATGCACCATAAAATTCTTAGAGGAAAATATAGGCAGAACACTCTTTGACATAAATCACAGCAAGATCTTTTTCAATCCACTGACTAGAATAGTGAAAATAGAAAACAAGTGGGACCTAATGAAACTTAAAAGCTTTTGAACAGCAAAGGAAATGATAAACAAAACAAAGAAACAACCCTCAGAATGGTCAAAAATATTTGCAAATGAAGCAACTGACGGGACTAATTTCTAAAATACACAAACAGCTCAATATCAAAAAAATACAAACTGCCCAATCAAAAAATGAGTGGAAGACCTAATAGACGTTTATCCAAAGAAGACATACAGATGACCCACAAACACATTAAAAAATACTCAACATCACTAATTATTAGAGAAATGCAAATCAAAGATACAATGAGCTATCACCTCACACCAGTCAGAATGGCCATCATCAACAAATCTACAAACAATAAATGCTGGAAACCGTGTGGAGGAAAGGGGACCCTCCTACACTGTTGGTGGGAATGTAAATTGGTACAGCCACTAAGGAGAACAGTATGGAGATTCCTTAAAAAACAAAAAATAGACCTACCATATGACCCAACAATCCCAATCCTAGGCATATGTCTGGAGAAAACCAGAATTTGAAAGGGTGCATGCACCCTGATGTTTATTGCAGCACTATTTACAATAGACAGGACATGGAAGCAACCTAAATGTCCATCAACAGTGGAATGGGTAAAGAAGATGTGGTACATATATAAAATGGAATATTACTCAGCCATGAAAGGAACAAAATAGTGTTATTTGCAGAGACCTGGATAGACCTAGAGACTGTCATACAGAGTGAAGTAAGTCAGAAAGAGTAAAACAAATATCGCATAATATCATATAGTAACTCATATACGTGGGATCTAGATAAATGGTACAGATGAACTTATTTATAAAGCAGAAATAGAGTCACAGATGTAGAGAACAAGCTTATGGTTACCAAGGTGGGATGCGAAGGTGGGATGAATCGGGAGATTGGGATTGACATATATATATACTACTCTGTATAAAACAGATAACTAATGAGAACCTAAAAAATAAAAAATAAAAGTGATGCTAACAATAAATAAATAAATACATAATACATAAATAAATAAATAACAGTTCCAGTCCAGCTGTCTTAAAAAATTATAAAATAGATTTCAGAGAAAAGAAAACTATGAGACAAAATATAGACTGTGAATAATAAAAAAGGAACAATACACCAGGGTACATAATGTTCTAAATGTGTATACATGAAACAACAGAGTATCAAAATTTATAAAGCAAAAACTGACAAAGCAGAAAAGAGAAATAGACAGATCAACAGTTAAAAATGAGGTCTTCAACATTCTCTTCTCCATAACAGATAAAATTACTAGACAGAAAATCCACAAGGATAAAAATGTTGTTCAGAGCTGACCAACAGGATCTAATTGATGTACAGTAAATCTCCTATGTATGAATGAGTTCTGTTTTGAGAGTGCATTCATGAGTCTAATTTGTTCATAAGTCCAACAAAGTTAGCCTAGGTACCCAACTAACACAATTGGCTATATAGTATTGTACCGTAATAGGTTTATAATACTTTTCATACAATAATACATTAAAAATGAACTAACACAAAAAATAAATATTGTTAATCTTATAATACAGTACCTTGAAAAGTACAGTAGTACAGTATAATAGTTGGCATACAGGGGCTGGCATCAAGTGAAAAGGCAAGAAGAGTTACTGACTGGAGGAGTGAGAGGAGGTGGGAAATGGTAGAGCTCAAGGATCATCAGGGCAACCTGCAATTTCACTCATGCCTGACGTTGATGGCACAGTTTCTGGTTCCTTGCTGGATTCAATTCTATCTACCTTCTTGAAATAATGGTGCGGTGATGTCTGAGTAGTAGCTCTTTCTTTCCCACCATAGATGACATGGTAGCACTGGATTGCATTCTGAATGGCTGCATGGCTGTACCTTTGTGTATCATTCTATGTTTGGGTCCTGTGCCTCAAAAACTAACAGTGCCTCCTCAATTAAAGAAAATCTCCTTGTCATTTTCTGCATTGTGAATCTCTTCAGTTCTTAAGTTACTTCTTCTTCCTCTTGTCTCTCTTCATCCTTTCTCTGGGCCTCTAATTCCATCAGGTCTTCATTAGTAAGCTTCTCATATTACACAACAAGGAGTTCAATGTAGTCATCCTCTTACAGATCTAGCTACAGCTTCTGACTTAGTGTCACTAAGTTGCTGAAGACCTCTTTGCACTCCTCATCCACCTTCTCAAAACCAGGAAAATTGTGAACAAACTGCAGGCACATATTCTTCCAAACCCCATTCGTGGTGAACGGCCGTAACCTCATGCCAAGCAAAGTCAATGTCTTTTATGGCCTTGTAGATGTTATAGTCTTTCCAAAATTGTCACAGGCTGCTCCTGATTCATCACTTGCCTTTACTGCCTGATGAAAAGTGTGACGTAAATAATATTTCTTGAATGTCACTGTAACTCCCTGGTCCATAGGTTGGATGAGAGATGTAGTATTTGGTGGCAGATCCTCTACTTTGATGTTGGAATGAAAGTCGTCCATGAATGGGGGGTGGTCTGGAGCATTGTCAAGCAGCAAAAGAATGTTGAATGGGATGTCCTTCTCCAAGCAGTATTTCTCTACCTCCGGGATAAAGTGTTGGAAACACCAGTCCTGGAAAATGGCCTGTGTAAACTAGGCTTTGGGGTTATTCTTCCACACAACAGGAAGAGAGCCCTTGGCTATGTTTTTAAGGGCTCTTGGGTTCTCTGAATGATAAACTAAGAGAGGTTTCAGCTTCATATCACTGGAAGCATCGCCACCAAACAACAGAGTTAGCCTATCCTTTGCTGCTTTATACCTTGGCATCAACTTTTCCTCCTTACTGATGTAACTTCAGTCTGCATCCTCTTCCAGTACAGTCCTGTGTCATCACGTTAAAAACCTGTTTGTGTAAATATGTGCCTTCATCAATAATGTCTTGAAGCATTTCAGGAAATTCCCGGGCAGCTACCATATCTGCCTCACTGCCTCGCCAATTACTTTTTTTTTTTTTTAACATCTTTATTTGCATATAACTGTTTTACAATAGTGTGTTAGTTTCTCCTTTACAACAAAGTGAATCAGTTATACATATGCATATGTTCCCATATTTCTTCCCTCTTGCATCACCCTCCCTCCCACCCACCCTATCCCACCCCTCTAGGTGGTCACAAACCACAGGTCTTGTTTATGGTATCCCTGTGCTATGCGGCAGCTTCCCACTAGCTATCTAATTTACATTTGGTAGTGTGTATATGTCCCTGCCACTCTCTCACATCGTCACAGCTTACCCTTCCCCCTCCCCATATCCTCAAGTCCATGCTCTAGTAGTTCTGTGTTTTATTCCCATCCTACCACTAATCTCTTCATGACATTTTTTTTTTTTTAGATTCCATACATATGTGTTAGCATACAGTATTTGTTTTTATCCTTCTGACTTACTTCACTCTGTATGACAGACTCCAGGTCTATCCACCTCATTACAAATAACTCAGTTTCATTTCTTTTTATGGCTGAGTAATATTCCATTGTATATATGTGCCACATCTTCCTTATCCATTCATCTGTTGATGGACACATAGGTTGCTTCCATGTCCTGGCTATCGTAAATAGAGCTGCAATAAACATTTTGGTACATGACTCTTTTTGAATTATGGTTTTCTCAGGGTATATGCCCAGTAGTGGGATTGCTGGGTCATATGGTAGTTCTATTTGTAGTTTTTTAAGGAACCTCCATACTGTTCTCCATAGTGGCTGTATCATTTTACATTCCCACCAACAGTGCAAGAGTGTTCCCTTTTCTCCACACCCTCTCCAGCATTTATTGTTTCTAGAGTTATTGATGATGGCCAATCTGACTGGTGTGAGATGATATCTCATTGTAGTTTTGATTTGCATTTCTCTAATGATTAATGATGTTGAGCATTCTTTCATGTGTTTGTTGGCAATCTGTATATCTTCTTTGGAGGAATGTCTATTTAGTTCTTCTGCCCATTTTTGGATTGGGTTGTTTGTTTTTTTGTTATTGAGTTGCATGAGTTGCTTATAAATTTTGGATATTAATCCTTTGTCAGTTGGTTCATTTGAAAATATTTTCTTCCATTCTGAGGGTTGTCTTTTGGTCTTGTTTATGGTATCCTTTGCTGTGCAAAAGCTTTTAAGTTTCATTAGATCCCATTTGTTTATTTTTGTTTTTATTTCCATTTCTCTAGGAGATGGGTCAAAAAGGATGGACAGCTACCTGTAGAAGTATGAAATTAGAACACTCCCTAACACCATACACAAAAATAAACTCAAAATGGGTTAAAGACCTAAATGTAAGGCCAGACACTATCAAACTCTAAGAGGAAAACATAAGCAGAACACTCTATGACATAAATCGCCAATTACTTTTACATTGTGAAGTTTGGCTCTAAACTTGAACTGATGAAATCAGCCATGGCTGGCATTAAAAGATGAACTCTCTGATTCTTCATGGTGTTTATCTTCAAGTCTTCATAAAGACTTAGCTTTCTCTTGAGTCAGCATTAAGCTGCACAGGACTTGATGCTGATGCTGATCTTACATCCACACACTGAGAAAATTCTCCATCTCCTCCACTACTTTTCCATGCTTCTTAGCTGTTATTGTTGCCATCACTGACACAGCAGACTTCACATATTCCATAATCTCGTCCATGTTCTTTAGAATCCTGCTGATGGTTGAACAATTCATGTTATAAGAACAAGCGATGTCTACCATCTTTTTTTTTTTTTTTTTTTTTTTTTTTGCTCTCACTGTTGTGGCCTCTCCCATTATGGAGCACAGGCTCCAGACCTCCAGACGTGCAGGCCCAGTGGCCATGGCTCATGGTCCTAGCCGCTCCATGGCATGTGGGATCTTCCCAGACTGGGGCATGAACCCATGTCCCCTGTATCAGCAGGTGGACTCTCAACCACTGTGCCACCAGGGAAGCCCTGTCTACCATCTTTTTACCTCACTATACTCTCTCAATTATTTTCTCTTTTGTTTCCATCATTATCGCTTGGCACTTCTTGGCAGTACCAACTACATCACTGCTGCTTTTATGCTTGCTTCCAGACATCCTGGACTTGAAATAAAGGTACTGTACTACTGTACTCTATACAGTATTGTAAAGGAAACAAAAGCACAGCCACGTGTAGAGGATGCACACATGTGACAATGTACACCAGACACACAAACTAACTTATGTGAGTGGACATGTGAGTGCACGTTCACATCTTTGAGATTTCTCAACATGAAGGTTCGTATGTCGGGGACTTACTCTATATAGAGCTCTTTACCCAACAATAGCAGAATACACATATTTTAATATAGCCAGGGAACATTTACCAATGTAAATCATATCCTTGGTCATAAAACAAACCTTAATGAATCTAAAAGAACTGAAATCTTACATGGTGTGCTTTCTGACCATAATGGAATCTAACTAGAAATCAATGACAGGAAGATAATAGTAAAATCTCTCAACAAATGAAATTAAACAAATGTACTTCTAAATAATTGATGAGTCAAAGGGGAAGTCTCAAACAAAATTTTAAAAATACATAGAACTGAATGAAAATATTCATATTGAATATTTGAACATATTGAATTGTGTAGGATGTAGCTAAAGCAGTACTGAAGGGAAATTAAGGGCACTAAATGCTTGCATTAGAAATGA
Source organism: Kogia breviceps (assembly GCF_026419965.1). Taxonomy (NCBI): domain Eukaryota; kingdom Metazoa; phylum Chordata; class Mammalia; order Artiodactyla; family Physeteridae; genus Kogia; species Kogia breviceps. The sequence goes on from NC_081326.1 coordinate 31,430,024, forward strand.
GGAAAGGTCTCAAATCCATACTCTAAGTTCCCACCTAGGAAAATAGGTTAAAGTAAAATGAACACAAAGCAAACAAAAATAAATAATAAAAATCAAAACAGAAATCAATGAAATTGAAAATAGAAAAACAATAGACAGAACCAGAGATAAAAGGTTGGTTTTATGAAAACATTAATAAAGACTTATCAACTTCCAGTACAACTAACAAAAATAAAAAGAGAAACGTCTCAAGTCATTAATGTCAGGAATGAAATAGGATATCACATATTTTTTAAAAATCATGCTGCAATTCTCTGCTGTTTGATTAGAGTGTTTAATGCATTTATCAATATATTCAATGTAATTACAAGTAAGTTAAGGTTTATGTTGCAACTGACATTTATTTTTTATACATCTTATGCTTTTTCATTCCTCAATTCCTTCATTTAATGCCTTCTTTGGCTTTAAATAGGTGTTTTCTGCTGTGCCATTTTAACTACCTTCTTATTCTTTTTACTAATTTTTTTAGTTATTTTCTCTGTGGTTACAAACTGGAGATTATGATTAATCTTTTAAATTTAAACAATCTACTTTGGATTAATATCAATTTAATTTGAATACTATGTAACAAACTTGTTCCATTATAATACCCTTACCTAGTTTGTGTTACTATTTTCAAATAAATCACATCTTTATTAATTTTAAGTTATCAACAATTTTTAATATTGTTTAATATTACTTTACATAGTTGCCTTTTAAATAATAAACAGAAGGATTACATATAAAAATACATTTATACAGTCTTTTATAGTTTCTGTTTAATTACCATTAGGCGAATTCTTTATGTATTCACATGGATTAGAATTGCTGTCTTATGACTTTTTTTAGCCTGAAATATTTCTTTTTTTTTTTTTAACATCTTTATTGGAGCATAATTGCTTTACAATGGTGTGTTAGTTTCTGCTTTATAACAAAGTGAATCAGTTATACATATACATATGTCCCCATATCTCTTCCCTCTTGCGTCTCCCTCCCTCCCCCCCTCCCTATCCCACCCCTCAAGGTGGACACAAAGCACGTAGCTGATCTCCCTGTGCCATGCGTCTGCTTCCCACTAGCTATCCACCCTACATTTGGTAGTGTATATATGTCCATGCCATTCTCTCACTTCGTCACAGCGTACCCATCCCCTTTCCCATATCCTCAAGGCTATGCTCTAGTAGGTCTGTGTTTTATTCTCATCCTACCCCTAGGCTCTTCATGACATTTATTTTAATTCCATATGTATGTGTTAGCATATAGTATTTGTTTTTCTCCTTCTGACTTATTTCACTCTGTATGACAGACTCCAGGTCCATCCACCTCACTACAAATAACTCGGTTTTGTTTTGTTTTTATGGCTGAGTAATATTCCATTGTGTATATTGTATATATACATATATATGTATATATATACATATATATATACATTGTATATATATACATTCATCTGTTGATGGACACTTAGGTTGCTTCCATGTCCTGCTATTGGAAAGAGCTGCAATGAACATTTTGGTACATGACTCTTTTTGAATTATGGTTTTCTCAGGGTATATGCCCAGTAGTGAGATTGCGGGGTCGTATGGTAGTTCTGTTTGTAGTTTTTTAAGGAACCTCCATACTGTTCTCCATAGTGGCTGTATCATTTTACATTCCCACCAACAGTGCAAGAGGGTTCACTTTTCTCCACACCCTTTCCAACATTTATTGTTTCTAGAGTTATTGATGATGGCCATTCTGACTGGTGTGAGATGGTATCTCATTGTAGTTTTGATTTGCATTTCTCTAATGATTAATGATGTTGAGCATTCTTTCATGTGTTTGTTGGCAATCTGTATATATTCTTTGGAGAAATGTCTATTTAGGTTTTCTGCCCATTTATGGATTGGGTTGTTTGTTTATTTGTTATTGAGCTCCATAAGTTGCTTATAAACTTTGGAGGTTAATCCTTTGTCAGTTGCTTCATTTGAAACTATTTTCTCCCATTATGAGGGTTATCTTTTTGTCTTGTTTATGGTATCCTTTGCTGTGTAAAAGCTTTTAAGTTTTATTAGGTCCCATTTGTTTACTTTTGGTTTTATTCCCATTTGTCTAGGAGGTGGGTCAAAAAGGATCTTTCTGTGCTTTATGTCATAGAGTGTTCTGCCTATGTTTTCCTCTAAGAGTTTGATAGTGTCTGGTCTTACATTTAGGTCTTTAACCCATTTTTAGTTTATATTTTTATGGTGTTAGGGAGTGTTCTAATTTCATACTTTTACATGTACCTGTCCAGTTTTCCCAGCACCACTTATTGAAGAGGCTCTTTTCTCCACTGTATATTCTTGCCTCTTTTATCAAAGATAAGGTGACCATATGTGTGTAGGTTTATCTCTGGGCTTTATATTCTGTTCCATTGATCTATATTTCTGTTTTTGTGCCAGTACCATACTGTCTTGATTACTGTAGGCTTGTAGTATAGTCTGAAGTCAGGGAGCCTGATTCCTGCAGCTCCATATTTTGTTCTCAAGATTGTTTTTGCTATTCGGTGTCTTTTGTGTTTCCATACAAATTGTTAACGTTTTTGCTCTAGTTCTGTAAAAAATTCCAGTGGTAGTTTGATAAGGATTGCATTGAATCTGTAGATTGTTTTGGGTACTAGAGTCATTTTCACAATGTTGATTCTTCCAATCCAAGAACTTGGTATATCTCTACATCTATTTATGTCATCTTTAATTTCTTTCCTCAGTGTCTTATAATTTTCTGCATACAGGGTTTTGTCTCCTTAGGTAAGTTTATTCCTAGATATTTTATTCTTTTTGTTGCAATGGTAAATGGGAGTGTTTCCTTAATTTCTCTTTCAGATTTTTCATTGTTAGTGTATAGGAATGCAAGAGATTTCTGTGTATTAATTTTGTATCCTGCTACTTTACCAGATTCATTGATTAGCTCTAGTAGTTTTCTGGTAGCATCTTTAGGATTCTCTGTGTATAGTATCATGTTATCTGCAAACAGTGACTACTTTACTTCTTCTTTACTGATTTGGATTCCTTTTATTTATTCTGAAATATTTCTTTTAATATTTCTTGTAGAGCAGTTCTACAAAAGACTAATAATCTCAATTTTGAAAAATCTGGGAATGTGTTAATTTTTTTCTTTAATTTAAGTCACAGTTTTACTGGACATAGAATTCTTTATTAACTGTCATTTCCTTTTAGTACTTTACCCAAGGCATCCTGGCCTCCATGGTTTCTAATGAGTAGTCAGCTGTGAATCTTGTTAAATATTCCCTGCTAATGATGAGTAATTTGTCTCTTGGTGCTGTCTACATTGTCTGTTTTTCTTTGTTTTTCCACAGCTTGACTATAATGTGTCTTTTTGTATTTATCTTATTTGGAGTCTACTGATCTTGTTGATTATATAAATTAATGTTTTCATAAAATTTAGAAAATGATTCCATTATTATTTCAAACATTCTCCCCATCCTTCAATCTAGCTTTCTTTGTGGGATCCTTACTCTCTCTGTCCATTCATATTTAAGGCCCTTATGTGTCCAAGGTCACTGAGGCTCTGCTAATTTTTTCCATTATAGTGCTTCTGGGACAAGAGGGCAAAGTAAAGACCATGAGTTCATGTCCTCTCATGAGCACACCAAAAATCCCATCTAACTGCTGAACAACCATCAATAAAAAAGACTGGAACATACCAAAAAAAATTCTACATCCAAAGACAGTAAGAAGAATACACAACAAATTGGTAGGAGCGGCACACTCACAATATAATCAAATCCCGTACCTCCCAGGTGGATTACCCACAAACTGGAGAATAATTATATCATTGAATTTCTCACACAGGAGTGAGTTCTGAACACTAAGTCATTCTCCCATTCCTACGGGTCCAGAATAAATAAGAGGAGTCCCCAGAGAATTTGGCTTTGGAAGCCAACATGGCTTGATTGCAGGTAATACACAGGACAGGGGAAAATAGAGGATCCCATCTTGGAGGGCACACACAGGGCTCCTTTGTACACTGGGTCCCAGGGAAAAAGCAGTGACTTCATAGGAACCTGGGCCAGACCTACCTGCTGGTCTTAGAAGGTCTCCTAAGGAGGCTGGGGGCAGCTGTGGATCACACTGGGAATATAGACACTGGTGGCAAGATTTTGGGAAGTACTCAAGTGCATGAACTCTTCTTGAGGCAGACATCTGCTTGGGTCATTAGCACCAACATCTGGCCCAAAAAAACCTGCCTGTAGTCTCCAGTGCTGGAATACCTCAGGCCAAACAACAACAGGCCAGGAACACAGCCCCACCCATCAGCAGAGAGATTCCCTAGAGACTTCCTAAGCCCACAGTCACCTCTAGACATGCCCCTTGACATAACCTTGCCCACCAGAGGGCCAAGATCCAGCTCCACTCACCAGTGGGCAGGCAATGACCTCTCCCACAGGAAGCCTTCACAAGCCTCTAGACAAGCCTCACCCAATAGTGGGCAGACACCAGAAGCAATAAAACAATGATCTTGTAGCCTGCAGAACTGAATCTGCAAACACAGTTCAGAATCTGCCCTAGGACCAGCTGGCCCCTGGTACTTGGGTGATGAGAGGAGAGTGTACTGTGGGGACATATAGGACATCACCTACAGAGGACCACTTCTCCAAGGTCAAGAAATGTAACTAACCCACCACATACATAAAAATACAAATAGAAATTTAAACAGAATGTGATGGTAGAGGATTATGTTCCAGATGAAGGAACAAGATAAAACCTCAGAAGGGGACTTTCCTGTTGGTTCAGTGGTTATGAATCCACAGCCAATGCAGGGGAGACAGGTTCAACCCCTGGCCCAGGAAAATCCCACATGCCATGGAGCAACTAAGCCCGAGCACTGTGACTACTGATCCTGGGCTCTAGGGCCCATGTGCCTCATATACTGAAGCCCACATGCCCTAAAGCCCATGCTCTACAAAAAGAGAAGCCACCACAATGAAAAAAAAAACCATGCACCCCAACAAAGAGTAGCTCTTACTCACCACAACAAAAAAAGCCTGCATGCAGCAATGACGACCCAACACAGCCAAAAAGAACAAAACAAAACAAAACAAAAAACCTCAGAAGAACAACGAAGTGAAGTGAAGATAGGCAATCTACCCAAGAAAGATTTCAGAGTAACAATCATAAAGATGATCTTATGAAAAGAATGGATGCACAATGTGAGAAGTTATAAGAAGTTTTAACAAAGAGTTAGGAAATAAAATGAACATAAGAACAAAGTTGAAGGACAGAGTAACTGAAATGAAAAATACACTAGAAAGAATAAATAGCAGAATAAATGAGGCAGAAGAATGGATCAGTGAGCTGGAAGACAGCATGGTGGTAATCCCTGCCACTGAACAGAATAAAGAAAAGATAATGAAAAGAAATGAGGACCATCAAAGAGACTTCAGGGACAACATCAAATGCACTAACATTCACATTATAGTGGTTGCAGAAGGAGAAAAGAAAGGACCTGAGAAAATATTGAAGTGATAATAGCTGCAAACTTGACTAACATGGGAAAGGAAACAGACATCCAATTACAGGAAGCAGAGAGACTCACACAGAATCAACTGAAGGAGGTACAGCCTGAGACACCATGACAAAAATTAAAAATAAAGATAAAATATTAAAAGTAATGAGGGAAAAGCAAAAAAAATAACATACAAAGGAATCCTCATAAGGCTATCAGCCGATTGTTCAGCAGAAAGTCTGCAAACCAGATGGGAATGGCATGTTATGTTTAAAGTGATGAAAGGGAAAAACAGATAACCAAGAATACTTTACTCAGTAAGGCTATCATTCAGATTTGATGAAGAAATCAAAAGCTTTACAGACAAACAAAAACTAAAAGAATTCAGCACCACAAAACCAGCTTTACAACAAATGTTCAAGGAACTTCTTGAGGCCAAAAATAAAAGGCCACAACTAGAAACAAGAAAATTACAAAAAGGAAAATCTCACTGGTAAAGGCAAATATACAGTAAAGGTAAGAAATCATCCATACACAAATATGATATCAAAACCAGCAACTGTGAGAGAAGGAGAGTACAAATGCAGGATATTTAAAATGCATTTGAAAGTAAGAGATCAGCAACATAAAACAAACATGTATATATAGTGACTGCTACACCAAAACTTTATGGTAACTGGAAACAAAAAATCTACAGTCAATACACACACACAAAAGAAAAAGCAATCCAAACACATCAATAAAGATAGACATCAAATCACAAGAGAAGAGAACAAAAGAGGAAAGGAAGAAAAAAGACCTACAAAAACTAATCCAAAACAATTAACAAAATGACAGTAAGAACATACATATTGATAATTACCTTAAATGTAAACTGATTAAATGCTCCAACCAAAAGACATAGACTGGCTAAATGGATACAAAAAGAAGTCCCACATATACACTTTTTATAAGAGAGCCACTTCAGATCTAGAGACACATATAGACTGAAAGTGAGGGGATGAAAGAAGGTATTCCATGTCAGTGGAAATGAAATGAAAACTGGAGTAGCAATACTTATATCAGACAAAGTAGATTTTAAAATAAAAACTGTTAGGAGAGACTAAGAATGACACTACATAATGATCAAAAGATTAATCCAAGAAGAGGATAAAACAATTGTAAATATATATCCACTCAATATAGGAGCACCTCAATATAAAAGGCAATTTTTAACAGTCATAAAAGGAGAAATAGACAGTAACACAATAATAGTGGGGGACTTTAACACCTCACTAACATCAGTGGACAGATCATCCAGGCAGAAAATCAATAAAGAAACATGGGCCTTAATGACACATTAGACCAGATGGACATAATTGATATTTTTAGGGCATTCTATCTGAAAGCTGCAGAATACACCTTCTTTTCAAATGCACATGGAACATTCTCCAGGACAGATCACATGGTGTGCCACAAAGGAAGTGTCCCTAAATTTAAAAATATTGAAATCATATCAAGAATCTTTACAGACCACCATTAGAAATCAACTACAAGAAAAAATCTTCAAAAAACACAAACACGTGGAGGCTAAACATCATGCTACTAAGCAACCAAGGGATCACTGAAGAAATCAAAGAGGAAGTTAAAAAATACCTAGAGACAAATGAAAATGAAATCATGATAATCCGAAGGAAGATTATAGCAATACAAGCCTACCTCAGGCAACAAGAAAAATCTCAAATAAACAAACTAACTTTATACCTAAATCAATTAGAGAAAAATGAAAAGAAAAATCTCAAATAAACATTCTAATCATACACCTAAAGCAACTAGAGAAAGTATAAAAACAAAACTCCAAGTTAGTAGAGGAAAGAAATGATAAAGATCAGAGAATAAATAAATTAAATAGACTAAGAAAACTATAGAAAATCAATAAAACTAAAAGCTTGTTCATTGAAAAGATAAAGATTATCGATAAAACTTTAGTCGGGCTCATCAAGAAAAAAAGGGAGAAGGCCCAAATCAACGAAATTAGAAATGAAAAAGAAGTTAAAACTAACACGATAGAAATACAAAGGATCATGAGACTACTACAAACAACTATAGGCCAATAAAATATATAACTTAGAAGAAATGGACAAATTCTTAGAAAGGTACAATCTCCCAGGACTGAACCAGGAAGAAATAGAAAATATGAACAGACCAATCACAAATATTTCTTTATTGGAGTATAATTGCTTTACAATGTTGTGTTAGTTTCTGCTGTACAATGAAATGAATCAGCTATATGTATACCTATATACCTATATCCCCTCCTTCTTGTACCTCCCTCCCAGCTCCCCATCCCACACATCTAGGTCATTACAGAGCACCAGGCTGAGCTTCCTGTGCTTTATAGCATGTTCCCACTAGCTATCTATTTTATGCACTGTAGTGTATACATGTCAATCCTAACCTCCCAATTCATTCCACCCTCCCCTTCACCCCTGTTTCCACATGTCCGTTTTCTACATCTACACCTCTACTCCTGCCCTGCAAATAGGTTCATCTGCACCATTTTTCTAGATTCTACATATATTCTTTAATATACTATCTTTTTTTTTTCTCTTTCTGGCTTACTTCACTATGTATGATGGACTATGAGTCTATGTGTGATAGACTCTTGTTCCATCCACATCTCTACAAATGACCCAATTTCATTCCTTTTTTTGGCTGAGTACTATTCCATTATATGTAATAAATTCCATTTATTCCACAAATATACCACATCTTCTTTATGCATTCATCTGTCATTGGACATTTAGGTTGTTTCTATGTCCTGGCTATTGTAAATAGTGCTGCAATGAACATTGGGGTACGTGTGTCTTTTTGAATTATGGTTTTCTTAGGGTATATTCCCAGTGGCAGGACTGCTGAGTCATATGGTAGTTTTATTTTTAGTTTTTTTAAGGAACCTCCATATAGGCTGTATCAGTTTACATTCCCACCAACAGTGCAAGAGGACTCCCTTTTATCCACACCTTCTCCAGCATTTATTGTTTGTAGATTTTTTGATGATGGTCATTCTGACTGGTGTGAGGTGATAGCTCATTGACGTTTTCATTTGCATTTCTCTGATAATTAGTGATGTTGAGCATCTTTTCATTTGTCTCTTGGCCATCTGTATGTCCTCTTTGGTGAAATGTCTATTTATATCTTCCACCCATTTTTTGATTGGGTTGTTTCTTTTTTTGATATTGAGCTCCATGAGCTGTTTGTATATTTTGGAGAATAATCCCTTGTCAGTTGCTTCATTTGCAAATATTTTCGACCATTCTGAGGGTTGCCTATTTGTCTTACTTATGGTTTCCTTTGCTGTGCAAAAGCTTTCAAGTTGAATTAGGTCCCATTTGTTTATTTTTGGTTTTAGATTCATTACTCTAGGAGGTGGGTCAAAAAAGATGCTGCTGTGATTTATGTCAAAAAGTGTTTTTCCTCCAAGAGTTTTATAGTGTCTGGCCTTACATTTAGGTCTTTAATCCAATTTGACTTTATTTTGGGGTATGGTGTTAGGGAGTTTTTCTAATTTAATTCTTTTACAAAGAGCTGTCCAGTTTCCTCAGCACCACTTATTGAAGAGGCTGTCATTTCTCCATTGTATGTTCTTGCCTCCTCTGTCATAAATTAGGTGACCATATGTGCATGGGTTCATCTCTGGGCTTTCTATCCTTTACCATTGATCTACATTTCTATTTTTGTGCCAGTATAACATTGTCTTGATTACTGTAGCTTTTATAGTATAGTTTGGTGTTGGGAAGCTTAATTCCTCCTGCTCTGTTTTTCTTTCAGAAGATTGCTTTTGCTATTCAGGGTATTTTTGTGTTTCCATACAAATTCTATAATTTTTTGTTCTAATTCTGTGAAGAATATCATTGGTAATTTTATAGGGATTGCATTGAAATTGTAGATTGCTTTGGGTATATATATATATAGGTATATATATAGTCATTTTCACAATATTGATGCTTCCAATCCAAGAACATGGTATATTTCTCCATCAGTTTATGTCATCTTTGAGGTTTTCATCTGTATTTTATAGTTTTCTGAGTACAGGTCTTTTGCCTCCTTAGGTAGGTTTATTCCTATGTATTTTTTTGTTGCAATAGTAAATGGGATTGTTTCCTTAATTTCTCTTTCTGCCCTTTCATTGTTGGTATATAGGAATGCAAGAGATTTCTGTGTATTAATTTTGTATCCTGCAACTTTACTAAATTCATTGATTACATCTAATCGTATTCTCGTGGCATCTTTAGGATTTTCTATATAAAGTATCATGTCATCTTTAAACAGTGACAGTTTTACTTCTTCTTTTCCAATTTGGATTTCTTTTATTTCATTTTCTTCTCTGATTGCCATGGCTAGGACTTCCAAAACTATGTTGAATAAGAGTGGCGAGAGTGGACATCTTTGTCTTGTTCCTGATCTTAGTGGAAATGCTTTCAGTTTTTCACCATTGAGAGTGATGTTTGCTATGGGTTTGTCATATATGAACTTAATTATGTTGAGCTGGTTTCCCTCCATGCCCATTTTCTGGAGAGTTTTTATCATATTGGTTTTGAATTTTGTCAAAAACTTTTTCTGCATCTGCTGAGATGAACATATGGTTTTTATTCTTTAATATTTTAATATGGTGTATCACATTGATGGATTTTTGTATATTGAAGAATCCTTGCATCCCTGAGATAAATCGCACTTGATCATTGTGTAGGATCCTTTTAATGTGTTGTTGGATTCTGTTTGCTAGTATCTTGTTGAGGATTTTTGCATCTATGTTCACCAGTGATATTGGTCTCTAATTTTCTTTTTTTGTGATATCTTTGTCTGATTTTGGTATCAGTGTGCTGGTGGCCTCATAGAATGAATTTGGGAGTGCTCCTTCCTATCTGATTTGTTTTGAAGAGTTTGAGAAGGATAGGTGTTAACTCTTCATTAAATATTTGATAGAATTCTCCTGTAAAGCCTGAACTTTTGTTTGTTGGAAGATTTTAAATTACAGTTTCAAATTCATTACTTGTGATAAGTCTGTTTATAATTTTTAATTCTTCCTGGTTCAGTCTTGGAAAATTGTACATTTCCAATAATTTCTCCATTTCTTCCAGGTTGCCCATTTTATTGGCATATAGTTGTATGTGGTATTCTCTTATAATCCTTTGTATTTCTGCAGTGTCCATTGTGATTTCTCCTTTTTCATTTCTAATTTTACAGATTTGTGTTCTCTCCCTTTTTTCTTGATGAGTCTGGATAAAGGTTTATCAATTTTGTTTATCTTCTCAAAGAACCAGCTCTTAGTTTCATTGATTTTTGCTCTTTGTTTTCTTCATTTCTAATTCATTTGTATCTGCTCTGCTCTTTATGATTTCTTCCCTTCTACTGACTTTGGGTTTCCTTTGTTCTTCTTTCTCTAGTTGCTTTAGGTATAAGGTTAAATTGTTTATTTGAGATTTTTCTTGTTTCTTGAGGTGAGATTGAATTGCTATAAACTTTCCTCTTAGAACTGCTCTTGCTGTATCCCCTAGGTTTTGGGTTGTCGTGTTTTTGTTGTAATTAGTTTCTAGGTATTTTTAAATTTCCTGTTTAATTTCCTCAGTGATCCCTTGGTTATTTAGTGGTACATTGTTTAACCTCAATGTGTTTGTATTTTTTACATTTTTTCCCTGTAACTGATTTCTAATCTCATAGCATTGGTGTTGGAAAAGATGCTTGATACAGTTTCAATTTTCTTAAACTTACTGAGGCTCGATTTGTGACCCAAAATGTGATCTACCCTGGAGAATTTTCCAAGCACTTGAGAAGAAAGTGTATTCTTCCACTTTCAGGTGGAATGTCCTATAAATATCAATTAAATCTATCTGGTCTGTTGTGTCATTTAAAGCTTGTGTTTCCTTATCTATGATGGATGATATGTCCATTGTTGTAAGTGGTGTGTTAAAGTCCCCTTCTATTATTGTGTTACTGTTGAATTCCCATTTTATGTCTGTTAACATTTGCTTTATGTATTAAGGTGCTCCTATGTTGCCTGCCTAAATATTTATAATTGTTATATATTCTTGGATTGATTCTTTGATCATTATGTAGTGTCCTTCCTTATCTCTTGTAACGATCTTTATTTTAAAGTCTATTTTATCTGATATGAGTATTACTACTCCATCTTTCTTTTTTTTTTTTTTTTTTTTTTTCTGTAGTACGCGGGCCTTTCACTGTTGTGGCCTCTCCCATTGTGGAGCACAGGCTCCGGGCGCGCAGGCTCAGCGGCCATGGCTCACGGGCCCAGCTGCTCAGCGGCATGTGGGATCTTCCCGGACCGGGGCACGAACCCGTGTCCCCTGCATCGGCAGGCGGACTCTCAACCACTGCGCCACCAAGGAAGCCCTCCATCTTTCTTTTGATTTTCATTTGTATGGAATATCTTTTTCCATCCCCTCACTATTAGTCTGTATGTGTCCCTTGGTCTGAACTGGGTCTCTAGTAGATAGCATATATGCGGGTCTTATTTTTGTATCCATTCAGCCAGTCTATGACTTTTGGTTGGAGCATTTATTCCATTTACATTTATGGTAGTTATCAATATGTATGTTTCTATTACCATCTTATTAATTATTTTAGATTTTTTTTGTGGTTCTTTTCCTTCTCTTGTGTTTCCTGCCTAGAAAAGTTCCTTTAGCATTTGTTGTAAAGCTTGTTTTGTGGTGCTGACTTATCTTAGCTTTTGCTTGCCTGTAAAGCTTTTGATTTCTCCATTCAATCTGTTTGATATCCTTGCTGGGTAGAGTAATCTTGGTTGTAGGTTTTTCTCTTTCATCACTTTAAGTGTATCCTTCTGACCTGCAAAGTTTCTGCTGAAAAATCAGATGACATCCTTATTGGGATTCCCTTGTATGTTATGTTTTGTTTTTCCCTTGCTGCTTTTAATATTTTTTCTGTGAATATAATTTTTGTTCATTTGATTAATATGTGTCTAGGTGTGCTTCTCCTAGGGTTTATCTGGTATGAGACTGTGCTTTCTGGCCTTCGGTGACTATTTCCTTTCCCATATTAGGGACGTTTTCTACTATAATTTCTTTGAATAATTTATCAGATCCTTTCTTTTTCTCTTCTTCTTCTGGGAACCCTATAATTTGAATGTTGTTGTGTTTGATGCTGTCCCAGAGTTCTCTGACTGTCCTCAGTTCTTTTCATTCTTTTTCCTTCGTTCTACTTCTCGGTAGTTATTTTCAACATTCTGTCTGCTAACTCACTTATTTATTCTTCTGCTTCAGTTATTCTGTTATTGCTTCCTTCAAGTGCATTTACCATTCCAGTTATTGTGTTGTTCATCTCTGTTTGTTCTTTAGTTCTTTGAGGTCTTTGTTAAATATTTCTTTTATTTTCTCAATGAATGCCTCCATTCTATTTGAAAGATTCTGGATCATCTTTACTATAATTAGTTTGAATTCTTTTTCCAGTAGATTGTCTATTTCCTCTTCATTTATTTGATCTTGTATTTTTTTACCTTGCTCCTTCATCTTTAACATATTTTTTGTCATCTCATTTTTTTTTTTTGAATGGGTGGGATTGTGTTCTTCTCTTATGATTGTTTGGCCTGAGGCTTCCAGTCCTGGAGTTTGTAAGCTGTTGGGTAGAGCTGGGTCTTGGTGCTGAGATGAGGACCTCAGGGAGACTTTACTCTGATGAATATTCTCTGGGATTTGAAGTTCTCTATTAGTCCAGTGGTTTAGACTCAGAGCTCCCACCACAGAAGCCTAGGCCCGACCCCCAGACCATGAACCAAGATCCCAGAAGCTGCACAGAGTTGCAAAAGAAAAAAGAAGGAAAAAAAGGAGCAGGACAATAAAGAGTAAAAAATAAAATAAGGTTAGAAAACTAACAGATATGTTAGAAAAAAAAATATATAGATGAAACAACAACCGGGAGGTAAAACAGAAACACTAGCAAAAAAGAAAAAAAAAAGATAAAGCCAGAGAAGGCCTTGGCTGTGGGGGAGCAGGGCTTAGGCAGGGACTGGGTTTAGGAGGGGGCAGGATCTAGGCTTTTAGGACCCACATGGGTGGAAAAGGCTCTGTGGGGCTGGGTTTAAATAGGTGGCAGGGCCTATGCTTAGGACCCATGTGTCTGGAAAAGGCCCAGGGTGGGTGGTATGTGGGGCAGGGATTAGACACAGCTTGGCCATAGAGACCCCAGAGTGCCTCCAGCCTCAGAGAGTACAGGGCCATGTTGGGAACACCAACAGGTTCCCTGGGCCTAAATTCTTGGGGAGAATGTTAGGTACATTCACCCCAATCCTCCAACCCTGGAGGTCCGTCCCTGCTTGCCTCTCCTCTTCTTCTCCCCTCCATCCATCCTATGACCCTAAGACTCAAATGGCTGAAGGGGGGCCCTGGAAGGCAGGGAACTAGACCCAGAAACCCAGCAGGCTTCCCAAGTCCTGTGTGGGAGGGAAAAACTAGCCACGTCTTCCCTGATCCTCTGATCCTGGAGGGGCCCTCCCCATCTATCTTTCCTCTTTTTTCCCCCTTTCCTCCCTCCCATATCCCTAAGATCCATGAGGCTGAAGCAAGTCCTGGAGAGCAGAGGACCTGGCCTTGTAACCCAGAAGGCTTCCCAGGGCCTGAGTGGGTGGGGGAAACACCAGACGTGCTTCCTCTAATCATCTGGTCCTGGAGGGTTGCCCCCATCTTCCTCTCCTCCTCTTCCACCTCCTCCCTCCCTCCTATGCCCCTAGGACCCACACAGCTGGAGGGGGCCCCAGAGAGTGGAGGACCAGGCCCAGAAACCCAGTAGGCTTCATAGGGCCTGAGTGGGTAAGGGAAACTAGCCACATCTCTCCTGATCCTCCAATCCTGGAAGGTCTCTCCCCATCCCCCTCTCCTCTTCTTCCCCCCACTTCCTTCTATGCTCCTAGAGCCAATGCGACCAGAGGGGGCTCAGGAGGGCAGAGGACACAACTTAGGACCTTGGTAGGCTTCCTGGGGTCTGATTGGGCAGGGGGAATGCTAGCTGCATTCCCCTGATTCTCCAAACCCCCAAGGGTCACTCCAGGCATAAGAACCCCTCCTCTGCCCCAGGACCCAACAGGGAGGCCAGTCCCATCTGGCCTCCACTTCTCCTCCCCCTTACCTCCCCCCTATGTCTTACCCACTTGCTTGGGCGTTCCTCCCATCTCCCTGGGAGTCGAGGTCCCCCACCAGCTTCTGGTAGGTGCCTTAGCTGTGGTGAGATGCAAACTCCACATCTTCCCACTCTGCCATCTTGACTCCACCCCCCCCAATCACAGGTATTGAAATTGAATCTGTGATTTAAAAACTTCCGACAAACAAAAGTCCAGGACCTGATGGCTTCACAGGTGAATTCTATCAAATATTTAGAGAAGAGGTAACACCTATCTTTCTGAAACTATTCCAAAAACTTACAGAGGAAGGAACACTTCCAAACTCATTCGATGAGGCCACTATCACCCTGATACCAAAATCAGACAATGATACTATAAAGAGGAAAATCACACACTAATATCAGTGATGAACACAGACCAAAAAAATTCCTCAACAAAAACTAGCAAACCAACTCCAACAATACTTTAAAATGTTCATGCAGCATGATTGAGTGAGATTTATGCCAGGGATACAAGGAGTTTTCAATATGTGCAGATCAATCAGTGTGATACACCACATTAACAAATGGAAGAATAAAAACCATATGATCTTCTCAACAGATGCAGAAAAAGCTTAGATAAAATTCAAGATCCATTTATGATAAGAACTCTGCAGAATGTGGGCATAGAAGGAACATACCTCAACATATTAAAGGCCACATATGACAAACCGACAGCTAACATCACACTCAATGGTGAAAAGTTGAAAGCATTTCATTTAAGGTCAGGAAAAAGACAACAATGTTCACTCTTGCCACTTTTATTCTACATAGTTTTGGAAGTCCTAGCCACAGCAATCAGAGAAGAAAAAGAAATAAAAGAATCCAAATTGGAAAAGGAGAAGTAAAACTGTCACTGTTTTCAGGTGACATGATATTACACAAAGAAAATCCTAAAGATGCTGGCAGAAAACTATGAGAGCTTAACAATGAAGTCGGTAAATTTGCAGGCTACAAAATTAATACACAGAAATCTCTTGCATTTCTATACACTGACAACAAAAGATAAGAATGAGAAATTAATGAAGCAATCACATTTACCATCACATCAAAAAGGATAAAATACCTAGGAATAAAGATACCTGAGGAGGCAAAATACCTGTGCTCTGAAAACTATAAGACACTGCTGGAAGAAATTAAAGATGACACAAATCAATGGCCGGGTATAGCCTGTTCTTGTATTGGAAGAATCAATGTTGTTGAAATGAATATACTACCCAAGGCAATCTACAGATTCAATGTAACTCCTATCAAGTTATGAATGGCATTTTTCACAGAACTAGAACAAAATTTTTTAAATTTGTATAGAAACACAAAAAAACCACGAATAGCCATAACAATCTTCAGAAAGAAAAATGGAGCTGGAGGAATCAGACCCCCTGATTTCAGGCTATACTACAAAGCTATGGTCATCAAAACAGTATGGTGCAGACATGAAAACAGAAATATAGATCCATGGAACAGGATACAAAGTCCAGAAATAAACCCATTCACCTATGGTCAGTTAATCACAACAAAGGCAGCAAGAATATATGATGGAGAAAAGACAGTCTCTGCAATAAGTGGTGCTGGGAAAACTGGACTACTACATGTAAAAGAATAAAATTAGATCATTCTCTAACACCATACACAAAAATAAACTCCAAATGGATTAAAGATCTAAATGTAAGAACAAATAGTATAAAACTCCTAGAATAAACCTTAGGCAAAACACCCTTTGGCATAAATCACAGCAATATATTTTTGGATAAGTCTCTTAGATTAATGGGAAAAAAGACAAAAATAAACAAATGGGACCTAATTAAACTTAAAAGCTTTTGTACAGCAAAATAAACCATAAACAAAATGAGAAGACAACCTACAGAATGAGAGAATATATTTGCAAACAATGTGACTGACAAGAGATTTATTTCCTAAATATACAAACAGCCAATACAGCTCAATATCAAAAAAAAAAAAAAAACCTGACAACCCAATCAAAAAAATGAGTAGAAGACCTAAATAGACATTTCTCCAAGGAAGACACAGATGTTCAACAGACATATGAACAAATACTCAACACTGTTAATTATTAGAGAACTTCAAATCAAAACTACAATGATATATCACCTCACTCTGGTCATAATGGCCATTATGCAAAAGTCTACAAATAATAAATGCTGGAAAGGGTGTAGAGAAAAAGGTACCCTCTTACACTGCTGATAAGGATGTAAATTGGTACAGCCACTATAGAGAACTGTGTGGAAGTTCCTTAAAAAACTAAAAATAGAGTTACCATATGATCCTACAATCCCACTCCTGGGCATATAATCAGAGAAAACTATAATTTGAGAGGGTACATGCACCCCAATATTCACTGCAGCACTATTTACAATAGCCAAGACATGGGAGCAACCTATATGTCCATCAAGAGATGAATGGATAAAGATACAATGGAATACTTCTTAGCTATAAAAATGAATGAAATGATGCCATTTGCCACAACATGGAGGGACCTACAGTTTATCATACTAAGTGAAGTGAGCCAAAGACAAATATCATATATCACTTATATGTGGAATCTCAAAAAAAAAAGATACAGATGAACTTATTTACAAAACAGAAATAGACACACAGATATAGAAGACAAATTTTTTATTACCAAAGGAGTAAAGGGGGGAGGGATAAATTAAGAGTTTGGGATTAACATATACATACTATACACTATATAAAATAGATAACTAACAAGGAATTACTATATTGCACTAGGAATATATATATATTATATATATATATATATATATCTGAATCACTGTTCTGTACACCTGATATTTACACAATATTGTAAATCAACTATACTTCAATTTTTAAAAAATGAGTAGAGACTCATAAGATCCCCTGGCTAATAACAACAATGATGATTGACTCTTTCTACTTAAATTATTATCAAAATCACCATTTATTGTGTCTCTTCTCTGTATAATGCTCTCCTAAGCACTAAAACCCTATAGTGTTTCAGATGCCTCCCTATCTTCTTGTGTGAATTTAGAAAAATAGTCTCTTTTGACCTCTGCTCAATAATGAGACAATAAGAGAAAAGGGATCTAAAGAATAAAATATTGCTGCAGTTACATTGATTCCTTTATCAATAATTGATAAGAAACGAAATTGAAATAGTTAACTCTTATGTTTCTAAAAGTGATATAAATCACCCAAGTCTGTTTACCTCAGTATTTTATGACAAAAGTAGAATTTTTATTTGGTTTACAGAACATAGGAGAAGATGCTGTTTACACCTAACAGTGTAAACTGTTAGACTCCCCAGGGACCATGGACTTAACAAGTTTAATGATAATTAAAGCTTTCATCAATTTGAAAAGAGAAACAATCTATTACCAGCACATATTGTAGATGAAAAAAGATAATAAAATGTGAGTTCTCACCATCTTTCTCCAAGTTGTCTGTGAATATAAATGTATTTGGTGATATGTAGATGACAAACACAATTATATAATAATAAACCATAACAAATCTTTTACATATTAAAAACTAATAAATACAAGTAGATAATAACTGTCAGTTTCCATGGCTCATAATGCTCAAGGATGACTTTTTTTTCAAAAGAAAAGAATAAAAACTGAATCATAGAAACCTAACCAGCAGAGGACAATTCAGTTCTATGAAGAACTGTCAACCTTCTTTCTCTAGTCTTCTAAGCTAAAGGAAGAAGAAAAATAGCTTGGATAAACCAACATGACTTCCATTGTGTGATTACTTTACCATTATATTATTTCCTAATTTTCTCTGCTTTGATTAATACTTGCTGAAAAATAAAGAGGCAGTAATTGAGTTGAAACAACCACTTCTACATTAGCAGGCCATTGGATGGGGAGAATACAAACAAATTCATAGTTCATAAACAAATAATTAAAGGATAAGCAATCACAGATTGTATAAAACCTTATCTCAAAAGAGTATACAAAATATTAAGTTTTGAAATTATTTCTTTTTTATGTATAAAATAACTCATAGCGCGCTGAGTATTCTAATTCTAAAATTAAAAATGTTACTTAGAATGTAGGCAGTTATAAATGCAATTTTGAGAGAATTAAAACTTTAAGAATAATTTTTTTTTAAATTACTGCTGGGGCTTCCCTGGTAACGCAGTGGTTGAGAGTCCACATGCTGATGCAGGGTACACGGGTTCGTGCCCTGGTCTGGGAAGATCCCACATGCCGCAGAGTGGCTGGGTCCGTAAGCCATGGCCACTGAGCCTGCACGTCTGGAGCCTGTGCTCCACAACGGGAGAGACCACAACAGTGAGAGGCCTGCATACCATTAAAAAAAAAAAAAAGAAAAAAAATTACTTCTATGATAGATATTATAAAATTATACCTGAGAAAAATAACTCATCTATTGGAGAGATGAGAGGTACAAGCTATCACAAGTCATGCCAATCCAAAAACACTACAAATAATGTTTAACTTTTATAAAGTTTTATTCCTATATTTGAAAAAGTGTATATAACATTTTTAATACTCATCCTGATATTAACATAATAAAATTAAAGTGGTATATTTGTATTTCTTTTTAATAGATTTCTGGTTTCTCTTTCCAGTGGGAAGAGATTGTATTTCTGTTTAAACTGGTGAAAAATCCTGGCCTAAAACAAAACTAAACTTCATTTATTTTTTTCCCTCTGTGCAGTACAGAAATATTTAATGCCTAACCTTTATTTCTAAACATCTTAGTTCATACTTTTACGGAACAAGAAATCATTATTCTGGCTTTGAAGATATGTTCTTTCTAGCTCATACCAAGTTATTAAAAATCCTGCCTTTTTCAATAAGTAATAAGTCAAGCAAATGGATAATGATACCTAAAACCTATTGGAGATTAGGAGTTTACAGTTAGGAATGTAGAGTATCAAATATTAAAAAGGGGAATGCAGATATAAAGCTAGTATTAAGTCAAATACAGGAACAGCTTGAATAAATTAAAATAATGTATCTTAGAATATTAAAGAGGATGAAATTAAGCCTTTGGTAGGCGAACCAGAGCAACTAAGAAAAGAAACTCAGTTTTGAAATGTAATAAGAACTCAGTTATAATCATTAGGTATTAAAGAATTAACTTAATTTTCTGAACAAGATTGATAGTCCTCCTAGCAGCAATTGATGTAAGTCAACATAAAAACAACAACAAAAAAAACCCCACATTCTCTCAAATGGCTTCACTTTTTTAAAAAATGAGATATCATTGACTTATATAACATTATATTAGTTTCAGGCATCCAACATAATGAATTGATACATGTATGTATTGCAAATAATCACCACAATAAATCTATGTAATATCTATCACCACACATAGTTACATATTTTTCTTGTGATAAGAACTTTTAAGATCTTAGCAATCCATGAATCAACAAGGACATTTTATCAGTCGAAGTATTGCAATCTTACAGCAAAGTAAGTTAGAAAATTTCAACAGAAAATAAAGAAATGAGCCATGTATTCAGAATTTCCAGATAAATGTCTCAAGAAGTTTACAACTTTGAGACACAGAATTGAAAAATAAATTAATTCTTGACTATCTTTTATCAGAAAAAAGATACTACTCCTACAAATATATTTACCTCCTCACATATATATTTAAGAATTTATTAAAGATGAAAATGTTAAAAGGAACAATGTTTGAATTAGAGAAAAAAGTAAAATGTGGGGCTGGCTTTGCCATTTACCGCCCTATCATGTAATGTAACTTCTCTATACATCTATACCCTCCTCTGTAAAATGGAAATATTAATGTCTGACATTAGTATTTTTACTTTTGAAAGGTGAGGGGTAAGGGTCATTGAAAACCATGTATGTAAAGATGCTTTGAATAGAGTTAGACATTTTACAAATGTAAGATATTGTTACTATGTTTAGGGTGCTGTTAAATATGTAAAGCAGTTTTTAGATAGCAGAGAATAGGTGTGTGGTAACTTAATTAAAATATCAAAACTAGGATGTACTAAAATTTGAGCATGAAATTAACTTGCAATTTGTCTCTAAAACGTGACAATTTGACTATTTTGAAAATAAGCAAAAAAATTAGTGAGTGAAGTTTTAATCATGAAGAATTAGTTAGTCTTTATTCCCTTCCACACTTCTGCTTATGCTGGGTGCTTCCTGATCTGAAACTTGACCAAGAGAAAAAGAGTAAATTCGCCCTTTATGGGACTCAAAAAGGACATCAGTGGCTCCCTTAGTGAATCTCAGATTACTCTGGGAAACTGCCATGCTGAACTGTCAGAATGTAAGTGTTCTGAGGTGTGTTCATCAAGTGCCACATCCCTAACACAGATACAGTCTGCCCACTGGTATCTCTGGACATCTTAGGAAGCAGTGGGCACTGTCACTATTTGGATGGTATGGATTTGCTAACTGATGGCTCAAGTTGCTTCCTTGCTACTCTGGAGTCTGGACCCAGCAAAACCTCAGTTTGGGCCAGCCTTAGTGTCTACTTTCAAGCTGTGGTCTGTACAGAGGAAACCCTTGCTCACAAGTACTTGAGATGAGAGTTCCTCGTGTGGGACCTCACTCAGTTTGAAGGCCATTAGAAATGCATATTTGGGAAAAGCATGACATCTGACCAGCTGTAGACCCTAATGGTCTTCTACACTAAGAAGTCAAAGCTATGGATTCTGGCAGCATTCTTACAAGATTTCAAGGAGAAAATCTTACAAAACCCTCTAACTATGACAATTTAATGTATTAATTAAATTATAGTGTTAACTAGATTCTCTCATTTAGGAATATGAGCTTAGCACTCTGTGGCCCACCTGAAATTTACCCATATTTATCATACTATCCATGGTGGTTTAATTGTTATTAAAATCCTAATTTTCAGAATCTCCATCTCATTTTATCTGATTTCTTAATGAATGACCTGGCCACTGAACTTAGATTTCACAAGAAATGAGTTTGCTTTGTGTTTATATGCAGCTCTGTGGAAATATAATCTATCTAATATATTAGAATACAAAATTAATGACAAAGTTAGAAGAACACATAGTGAAGGGGATCACTCAAAAATGTCATAAATGTTTTGAGTACCAGTTTCTCTCAATGAATGGTCTGCATTGAACAAATTAGACATTATTATTACAGAATAATTATGAGAAACAAATGACTATAATTTCTAGGACAATAAGAACTTAGTTGGATACATTACAGGTAGGCTAATATAAAATAGACAGAACACTGAACTTCATAGTTAGAGTCCCCCCAGGTATGCTTGGGTAACAGTTTGGACATTTAGGAATACTTTATATCTCTTTTAGCACATAGGCTTTTGTTTTTTCATTTGTGATATAAAAATAGTTCACTATCTAGTTGAGACAGCTCCTAGGAAATTACATTTACTGTCAGAGCACAATTCTTTGTGTGTGTATGTGTGTGTGTGTGTGTGTGTGTGGTACACAGGCGTCTCACTGTTGTGGCCTCTCCTGTTGCGGAGCACAGACTCCGTACAACTCCTTTTTTCACATCAACGTTTTCCACATTTTAAAACTCCTATTTTAAAAAGCTTAAGAAATTCTGCTATGAATGTAATTCTCATTCATCTCAGAGAGCAGCACAGCATGAAGAACAAAATACATAGTATTTTCCTAGGATGAACTAAATTTAGTCAAGAGAGAGGCTTCTTTCTGCCCTGAAGATATGAGTACAAAGCAATGGAAGCTTACTATGAACCCAGAGCAAATAAGAAGAAAGAGATGGGTAAACTGACCTGGAGAGGTGTTGATGATATCTGCTTTCCCTCAAACATTATCTTTTTTCCGTATTTAATTCTCAAAAGTTGAGGATTTGGTCATTGTTTTTGAATATTACAATACTTTATCTCTTTGGATTACCATTTGAATTCCCATTACAATTTTTTTTCACACCAATTAAATAAAAAACCTCTGAGAATTCTTCAACTTAGTTAAAGGAATGTGATGTGTTTGGTATATAAAGTCTAGATACTTGGATATCCATATCACCATCTGCATAAAACCACTGACCTATTTATAAAAAAATTTTATGTGAAATAAATTATATTATTTAGAAAATGAAAAGAAAATTTTTTATCATAAGTAATTGAAAAAATACATGGGAAACATGGGCTTCTAGCATGGAAAAGTCACTCCTCTAAAGCCCAACTGGAAAATAGTACTTTTAAGACTTAATGCCTTCGAGGAGCCAAGATGGTAGAATAGGAGGACATGGAATTTGTTGCTCTTCACAAGTTCATCAAAACCACATTTACAAATGGAATAATACCCGTAGAGCTCCTACTGAACCATAGCAGTAGACTTCAAACACCTAAAAGAATGAAAGAAAGAAGAAAAAAGAGACCATCAACACTGGTGGGAAGCTGAAGGTGAGGAGAGGTCCCCACATTAAGAAAGGCTCCCTTACTGAGGGAAAATAAGCTGGGACAGAAAAGGAACTTTGGAGGATCAAAGCAGAACACAGCAGATGGTCTGTGGAAGGCAAGACAAAGTAAGAACTGTACACATGATCAACACCGTAGCTCTGCACATTCCAGACTGAATCATGAGTTGCCTGTTGTGAAAGGGAGCTGGGTGCTGGAAACAGGGGTTTAGAGTGCAGACCCAGAGAGAGGACAGCTCTTGGCTGTGAAAAGATGGCCTGAAGGGACAAGAGCAAGGGACACCACAACCAGGAAAGTCTGTGGAAAAAGACTGAGACAACATAGCAAAGTGTCATAGTCGAGCTAGCATGCAAGGAGTGGAGCCACCATTATAAATCCCTTCCCCACCCACCCACTTCTGCCTCTAGCAGGTATTGGGAGGGAATCCCACCTGAGCAGGGCCAACTATCCCTCAGGCTGGGGTAGCCTCTGCCTGCAGAGGCTCTGGGGACCTGAGAGCTGCTCACTCCAAAACTTCCTTGGGAATCAGAACTGGGTGTCCCAGTCTGGGATGAGAATCCACTTAAGCTGGCAGGGTTGGAGGGCTAAAGCATGGGGTTGGAAGAACAGACCTGGGGAGAGAAAAGCAGGTGGTTGCATGGATACAATAGAAGAGGCATGAGTGAGAGGACACGTGGCTGGGAATGCCCCTAGAGGAAATGGGGTCTGCCTGGAAAGCAAGACACCATTGTTGAGAGGTGCACAGGGGTGGGGCCAACAACATTCCCATATATCAGCTCCTGCCACTGCAGGTACTGGGAGTACCCAAGTGTGCTCCAAGCAGTCACTGATTTTTCTCCCACTCACCTGGGCAATGATTAGATGCCTGAGAGATGCACACATGCAGGGGTGAGGTTAAAACAAAAACTGAGCCCAAAGGGGGGTGCAACTAAGTAAGAGAGACACAAATCTTTCTATGCAGGAGCACAAGGTGTGAATTAATCCCCAAGATTGTCTGGGTAAATCCTGCATTTGTGGAATACTTGAATAGACAATGAGTGTTCCAACATATGAGACAAGTCTAACCTTCACAGCACTGGACTTTGTGGGCAAACACACATGGAAATTGGGCCAGATCAGTCTCAGCTGGCCCCTCTGTCCAAAGCAGGTCCAGAGACCTACCTAGAGGTTTATATTCTATGTTTTATTCCCTTTTTTGTTGTTGTTGATGTTGTTTGCTTGCCCCTGTATCTGTTTCATTTTTCAATCTTTGTTTACATTAGTATAATCCTTATCAACAGTTCTCATATTATAATTATCTTGTTTGGTTGCCTATTCCACTTTTTTTTTCTTTTCTCTGTGTGTGTGTGTGTGTGTGTGTGTATGTGTATGTGTGTGTGTGTTGTGTTGCTGTTGCTGCTGTTTGTTTGCTGCTGTTCTTGCTATTTGCCCTGAGCTTTGTCTTTTGTTTGTTTGTTTTTGTTGTTGTTGTTGTTTTTTCTGTTTGCTTTGTTTTTCTTTTTCTTATCTTTTCTCTATTTTTTTATTGGGCTGCACTGTGCGACTTGCAGGCTCTTGGCTCCCATACGAGAAGTTGGACCTGGGCCACCGGGGTGGGAATATAGACTCCAGGACTCTGGAACACTAGAGAATTCCTGAGCCCAGGGAATATTAATTACCATGTACATTCCTGAAGGTAACCATATTAACACCAAGACCCGGTCTCACACAACAGCCTGCAGCCTCCAGTGCTAAACACCTCACACCAAACAACCAGCAAGACAGGAACACAGCCCCACCCATCAGTAGATGGGCTGCCTAAAGTCATCTTAAGCTCACAGACACCCCAAAACACACCACCTGATGCAGGCCTTCCCATCAGAGGGAAAAGATTCAACTCCACCTAACAGAGCACAGGCACAAGGCCCTCCCACCAGGAAGCCTGCACAAGACCCTGGACCAACTTCACTCAGAAGTGGGCAGGCAACAGAAACAAGAGGACATATGACTCTGCAGCCTGTGGCAAGAAGACCATAAACACAGTACGTTAGACAAAATGAAATGACAGAGAAATATGTGGCAGGCAAAGGAGCACGGTAAAATCCAACAAAACCAAATAAATGAAGAGGAAATAGGCAAGCTATCTAAAAAAGAATTGAGAGGAATGATAATAAAGAGAATCCAAGATCTACAAAACAGAATGGAGAAAATACAAGAAACATTTAACAAGGACCAATGAGAATTAAAGAACAAAAATCAGTGATGAACAACACAATAACTGAAATAAAGAATACACTAGAAGGAATCAATAAGAGAATAACTGAAGCAGAAGAATGAATAAGTGAGCTGAAAGACATAATGGTGGAAATAACTGCCAAGGAGCAGAATAAAGAAAAAAGAATGAAAAGAATTGAGGACTGTCTCAGAGACCTCTGGGACAACATCAAATGCACCAACATATACAGGTCCCGAAGATGAAGAGAAAGGGGAAGGCATGAGAAAATATTTGCAGAGATTATACTCACAAACTTCCCTTACATGGGAAAAGAAATAGTCAATCAAGTCCAGTAAACACAGAGAGTTCCATACAGGATAAACCCAAGGAGAAACAAATTGAGACACATACTAATCAAACTACTACAAATTAAACACAAAGAAAAAATATTAAAAGCAACAAGGAAAAAGCAACAAATAACCTACAAGGGAATCCCAATAAGGTTATCAGCTGATTTTTCAGCAGAAAATTTGAAGGCCAAAAGGGAATGGCAGGACATATTTAAAGTGATGAAAGGGAATAACCTACAACCAAGATTACTCTACCAGTGAGGAGCTCATTCAGAATCGATGGAGAAATCAAAAGCCCTACAGAAAAGCAAAAGCTAAGAGAATACAGCACCACCAGACCAACATTAAAACAAATACTAAAGCAACTTCTCTATGTGGGAAATACGAGAAAAGGAAAAGACCTACAGGAACAAACCCAAAACAATTAAGAAAACGGTAATAGGAACATACATATCTATAATTACCTTAAATGTAAATAGATTAAATGCTCCAAACAGAAGGCACAGACTAGCTGAAAGGATACAAAAATAAGACCCATATGTATGCTGTCTACAAGAAACCCACTTCAGAGCAAGGAAAACATACAGACTAAAAGTGAAGGGATGGAAAAAGATATTCCATGCAAAAAGGAATCAAAGGAAAACTGGAGTAACAATGCTTATATTAGACAAGTTAGTCATTAAAATAAAGATATTAAAAGAGACAAGGAAGGACATCACATAATGATCAAAGGATCAATCCAAGAAGAAAATATAACAATTATAAATATCTATGCACCAAACATAGGAGCACCTCACTTTATAAGGCAATTGCTAACAGCCATAAAAGAAGAAATCTACAGTAACAAAATAATAGTGAGGGACGTTAACACCCCACTTACACCAATGGACAGATCAACAAAACAGAAAGTAAATAAGGAAGCACAAACTCTAAATGACACAACAGACCAAATAGACTTAATTGATATTTATAGGACATTTCACCTAAAAGTGGCAGAATACACTTCTCAAGTGCTCATGGAACATTCTCCAGGACAGTTCACATCTTGGGTCACATATCAAGCCTAGGTAAATTTAAGAAAATTGAAATCATATAAAGTATCTTTTCAGACCACAACCCTTTGAGATTAGTAATCAATTACAAGAAAATAAAAACTGTAAAAAATACAAACACATGGAGGTTAAGCAATATGCCACTAAATAACCAAGAGATCATTGAAGAAAGTAAAAAGGAACTCAGAAAATACTTAGAAGCAAATGACAATGAAAACACTATGACCAAAAACCTATGGGATGAGGCAAAAGCAGTTCTAAGAGGGAAGCTTATAGCAATACAATCCTACCTCAAGAAACAAGAAATATCTCAAATAAGCAACCTAACCTTACACCTAAAGCAACTAGAGAAAGAAGAACAAACAAAACCCAAAGTTACTACAAGAAAAGAAAAAATAAAGGTCAGAGGAGAAATAAATGAAATAGAAACAAAGGAAACAATACCAAGATAAATAAAACTAAAAGCTGTTTCTTTGAGAGATAAACAAAAATGATAAACCTTTAGCCAGACTCATCAAGTAAAAGACAGAGGATTCAAATCAATAAAATTAGAAATGAAAAGGAGAAGTTACAGCTGACACCATAGAAATACAAAGGATCATAAGAAAGTACTACAAGCAACTATATGCCTATAAAATGGACAACCTGGATGAAATGAACTTCTTAGAAAAGTACAAACTTCCAACACTGAACGAAGAAGAAATAGAAAATATGAACAGACAAATCACAAGTAATGAAAGTGAAACTGTGATTTAAAATCTTCCAACAGGGCTTCCCTGGTGGCGCAGTGGTTGAGAGTCCGCCTGCGGATGCAGGGGATACGGGTTCGTGTCCCGGTCCGGGAAGATCCCACATGCCGCAGAGCAGCTGGGCCCGTGAGCCATGGCCACTGAGCCTGTGCGTCCGGAGCCTGTGCTCCGCAAAGGGAGAGACCACGACAGTGAGAGGCCCTCATACCAAAAAAAAAAAAAAAAAATTCTTCCAACAAACAAAAGTTGAGGACCAGATGACTTCACAGGTGAATTCTATCAAACCTTTAGAGAAGAGATAACACCTGTCCTTCTCAAAATCTTCCAAAAAATTGCAAAGAATGGAACACCCCCAAACTCATTCTATGAGGCTACCATCACCCTGGTACCAAAAGCAGACAAAGATATCACAAAGAAAGAAAATTACAAGCCTATATCACTGATGAACATAGAAGTAAAAATTCTCAGCAAAATACTAGCAAACAGAATCCAACAACACATTAAAAGGATCACACACCATGATCAAGTGGGATTTATCGCAGGGATGCAAGGATTCTTCAATATATACAAAGCAATCAATGTGATACACAATATTTATAAATTAAAGAGTAAAAACAATATGTTGATCTCAATAGATGCACAAAAAGCTTTTGACAAAATTCAACATGCATTTACCATAAAAACTCTCCAGGAAGTGAGCATAGAGGGAACCTACCACAACATAATAAAGACCATATATTAGAAACCCACAGCAAACATTATTGTCAATGGTGAAAAACTGAAAGAATCTCCTCTAAGATCAGGAAGAAGACAAGGATGTCCACGCTCACCACTATTATTTAACATAGTTTTGGAAGTCCTAGTCACAGCAATAGGGAAGAAAATGAAATAAAGGAATCCAAATTGGAAAAGAAGAATTAAAACTGTCACTGTTTAAAGATGACATGATACTTTACATAGAAAATCCTAAAGATGCCATCAGAAAACTACTAGAGATAATCAATGAATTTGGTAAAGTTACAGGATACAAAATTAATACACAGAAATCTCTTGCATTCCTATATAATAACAACAAAAAGGAAGAAAGAGAAATTAAGGAAACAATCCCATTTACCATTGCAACAAAAAGAATAAAATACCTAGGAATAAAACTACTTAAGGAGGCAAATGATCTGTACTTAGAAAACTATAAAACACTGATGAAAGCAATCAAAGATGACATAAACAGGTGGAGAGATATACCACGTTCTTGGATTGGAAGAATCAATACTGTCAAAATGACTATACTACCCAAACCAATCTACCGATTCAATGCAATCCCTATCAAATTACCAATGGCATTTTTCACAGAAATAGAACAAAAAATTTCACAAGTGGTATGGAAACACAAAAGAACCCAAATAGCCAAAGCAGTCTTCAGAAAGAAAAATGGAGCTAGAGGAATCAGGCTCCCTGACTTCAGACCATACTACAAAGCTAAAGTAATCAAGACAGTATGGTACTGGCACAAAAACAGAAATATAGATCAATGGAACAGTATAGAAAGCCCAGAGATTAACCCACGCACCTATGTTCACCTAATCTATGACAAATGAAGCAAAGATATAGAACAGAGAAAAGATAGTCTTTTCAATATGTGTTGCTGGGAAAACTGGACAGCTACATGTAAAAGAATGAAATTAGAAAACTCCCTAACACCATACTCAAAAATAAACTCAAAATGGGTTGAAGACCTACATGTAAGACCAGACACTATAAAACTATTTGAGGAAAACATGGGCAGAAGGCTCTTTGACATAAATCACAGCAACTTCTTTTTTGACCCACCTCCTAGAGTAATGAAAATTAAAACAAAAGTAAATGGGACCCAATTAAACTTAAAAGCTTTGGCACAGCAAAGGAGACCCTAAACAAGATGAAAAGACAACCCACAGAATGGGAGAAACTATTTGCAAGCTAAGCAAATGTCAAAGGATTAATCTCCAAAATATACAAGCAGCTCATACAGCTCAATATCAAAAAAACAAACAACCCAATCAAAAATGGGCAGAAGACCTAATTATACATTTCTCCAAAGAAGACATACAGATGGTCAACAAACACACGAAAAGATGCTCAACATCACTAATTATTAGAGAAATGCAAAGGAAAACTACAATGAGGTATCACCTCACACAGTCTGAATGGCCATCATTAACAAATCTACAAACAATAAATACTGGAGAGGGTGTGGAGAAAGGGGAACCCTCATACACTGTTGGTGGGAATGTAATTTGATACAGCCACTATGGAAAACAGTATGGAGGTTCCTTAAAAAAGTAAAAATAGAACTACCATGTGACTCAGCAATCCCACTACTGGTCATATACCCTGAGAAAACCATAATTCAAAAAAAGCACATGCACTCCAATGTTCACAGCAGCACTATTTATAATAGCGAGGACATGAAAGCAACCTAAATGTCCTTTGACAGAGGAATGGATAAAGAAGATGTGGTATATATACAATGGAATATTGCTCATCCCTAAAAAGGAATTGGGTAATTTGTAGAGACGTGGATGGACATAGCATCATACAGAGTGAAGTAAGTCATAAAGAGAAAAATAAATATTGTATAATAACACATATATGTGGAATCTACAAAAATGATATAGGTGATCTTAGCTGCATAGGAGAAATAGTGACACAGACATAGAGAACAAATGTATGGATACCAAGGGGAAAGGGGTGGGGTGGGAGGAATTGGGAGACTGAGACTGACACCTATACATTATTCGTACTATGTATAAAATGGACAACTGACAGGAACATGCTGTATAGCACAGGGAACTAATGCACTGTGGTAACCTAAATGGAGGGCAGTCCAAAAGGGAGGGGATATCTGTATATGCATGGCTGATTCATTTTGTTGTGCAGTGGAGGCACATTGTAACACAACATTGTAAAGCAACCATATTCCAATAAAAATTAATTAAAAGAAAGACAATGCCTTCATCATTTCCCCCATAATTATTGCAAAAATCTCCTAATATCTTCCTATATTCCCCCATTCAGGCTTTCCAGCCTGTTGTCCACACTACTGAGGAATTTTTTTTGTACATGAATCTTACACAGTCTCTATAGAAATCTGATTGAATCATATTATTGTATAAAGTGCTTCAAAGTCTGGTAGCAATAATCTGCAGAACACCAAAACTCCTCAGCATGTTTACAATGTTCCTCAATGATCTGGAAACTGTTTAATTCTCCAAGCCCCATCTTTCAGAACTATCCGACTCTTCTCTTTATTGTAGGTTTTCTGAATTATTTTCTTTCCTGAATCCTATGGGCTTATCACTTAAATTTCTATGCAAAAGCTTCTTTCACAACTTGAAACATTAGGCTTACTCCCCTATTTGCTTGCTTAATTCCTGCTCATCACTCACTCTTTTCCCTTGACTAGGTCTGAATGTTCCTCTTCTGCTCCTGTAAGAACCTCTGCATACCACACTCACAGTTCTTACCATTTTTTACTATAATAATGCATTTTAGTTGTCTCTTTCAACACAACATAATTTCCTCAAGAGCAGAGATGATACCTTTTCCATTTTCATGACTACCTTGTTATGCTTCACTAGAGGAAGAAGTATTGACTCGTAGGTAAATGTCAGAAACTGCAGTAAAATCTCTCGGGTTCAAATCCCAGTGCTGAAACTTCATGTGACTTTGTGTAAGTTATCTAACCACTCTGTGCCTCAGTGGCCTCATCTCGACAGTGGGGTAATAAGAGTACTTACCTCACAGCATTGCCAGGATTACGTTAATTTATATATATATATATTTATAAATTACTTAGAATATACTGGCACTTATATTTGTATTAGCTGTCATTCTGGTCTCAGCATTTAAAGTACCTTATGCACAGTAGGTGATTTATACAACTTGCTGCAAAATTTAAGGGATAATGAAATACCAACTGTAATGATTTTTCCATTATCTCATTTCTTTGTCTTGTCTTCCATGTCTTATTAATAATTGGCCTATTAATTCAATTATTTATTTTATTATCTATTCTGACAGAACTGAGAATTATGTTAGAAGTACCCACTTGATTTTGTAGTGGGCTTTGAAAAAAATGCACCTGTCAGAGAAAGGAGAGAAGTGGGTAAAAACACATTCTCTTTCTAGAGTGCTCATAATAACAGCCTTCAATTAAGTTTAAACTGGTTGCTCTCTGGGATATTTCCAAAGATGAGGAAAATGATTATGACTTTGATTTCTTTTCATTTCCAATTTGTGTGAGTCTTCTAAACTTCTTTCAGTACTTCACCTAAATCTTATGCAATCAAAATCAATTTCTTCAAGAAAAAATGTAAATCTGTGAGGCTAATTTTTTCATAAAACTACATCACTAAAAAGCAAATTATATAAAAGAACTGACCAAGAGAAGAGATTCAAAACAAGAATAGGCAGAAACTTCCATAAAATTAAAACTTGTTTTCAAAAAATACAATTAAAAACAAAAATGGACATTAGCAAATATTCTACTGATGCATACTGTATGTTTTCCTCTTCTAAAGGAATGTGTCAAAGTTGCCTGTCTTTTTCTAACTCTAACTCTCTTTCTAACTCTAACTCTAGCAATAGGAAATTTCCTATTGCCTTCCATAATCTTTTCTTCCCCTGTTCTACATACTTTTTCTCAATCATGGGCTCTGTCTTTGGGGAAGTAAAGTCCAGTATCATTGGGGATGAATGATCTGTATTCTCTATATGCTATGAAGCTGTGGAGACCTTTCTGGAGAATTTTGAAAGAAGAACAGAAACATAAGGGTGCCCAGCTCTAATTATTTCTTTCTGTGCATCTCTACTCTCCACTTACACTTCCTGGCCTCCATTTTGTTCCACAGTGTCATATGTCTTATGTCTATGATGGCAAAATAAAGTAGGTCCTGAATTTTTTTCTAGATATTAACAAGGTCAAGCATGGACTCTAGGTACAGGCAAAGTAGCCAATGTTAGGCAGAGGCTGGAAGCAAGAATTTTATTTTGAGTTCCATTGTATCACCAGCATGTGGCAAAGCCCAGGCACCCAGTTTCTACTGCATGAGCACCTGCTGCAGGCCAGGCATTGTGCTAGCTGATGGAGGCTCAGATATAAAAGGTAGCGCATATATTGTCTTTTGATGGGAACTTGGGTTGTGTCCATATCTCGGCTGTTGTAAATAGTGCTGCTATGAAACTTGAGGGGAATGTAGTTTTTCAACTGAAGTTCTTGGTTTTTTTTCCATTTATATACCTGGGAGTAGAATTGCTGGATCATATGGTAGCTCTATTTTTAGTTTTTTTTTTAAACCTCCATATTGTTTTCCAAAGTGGCCATACCAATTTACCTTCCAATCACCTAAAGTTCCCTTTCCTCCACACCCTCTCCACCATTTATTATTACTTTGGAGCCCTGCAAAGATCCTTATTATTTTTTTTAAATTTTTAAACATCTTTATTAGAGTATAATTGCTTTACAATGCTATGTTAGTTTCTGCTTTACAACAAAGTGACTCAGCTTTACATATACTTATATGCCCATATCTCTTCCCTCTTGCTCCCTCCCTACTACCCTCCCTATCCCACTGCTCTAGGTGGTCACAAACCACCTAGCTGATCACCCTGTGCCATGCAGATGCTTCCCACTAACTCTCCACCCTACGATTGGTAGTGTGTATATGTCCATGCCACTCTCTCACTTCGTCACAGCTTACCCTTCCAAATCCTCAAGTCCATTCTCTACTAGGTCTGCATCTTTATTCCTGTCCGGTCCCTAGATTCTTCATGACCATATTTATTTTTTTAGATTCAATATATATGTGTTAGCATATTGCAATGCTTTTTCTCTTTCTGACTAACTTCACTCTGTATGATAGACTCCAGGTCCATCCACCTCACTACATAATTCATGTTTATGATTTCAATATTCTTAAATTTACCAAGGCTAGATTTGTGACCCAAGATATGATCTATCCTGGAGAATGTTCCATGAGCACTTGAGAAAAATGTGTATTCTGTTGTTTTTGGATGGAATGTCCTATAAATATCAATTAAGTCCATCTTGTTTAATGTACCATTTAAACCTTGTGTTTCCTTATTTATTTTCATTTTGGATGATCTGTCCATTGGTGAAAGTGGGGTGTTAAAGTCCCCTACTATGATTGTGTTACTGTTGATTTCCCCTTTTATGGCTGTTAGTATTTGCCTTATGTATTGAGGTGCTCCTATGTTGGGTGCATAAATATTTACAATTGTTATATCTTCTTCATGGATCAATCCCTTGATCATTATGTAGTGTCTTTCTTTGCCTCTTGTAATAGTTTTTATTTTAAAGTCTATTTTGTCTGATATGAGAATTGCTACTCCAGCTTTCTTCTGATTTCCATTTGCATGGAATATATTTTTCCATCCCCTCACTTTCAGTCTGTATGTGTCCCTATGTCTGAAGTGGGTCTCTTGTAGACAACGTATATATGGGTCTTGTTTTTGTATCCATTCAGCCAGTCTGTGTCTTTTAGTGGGAGCATTTAATCCATTTACATTTAAGGTAATTATCAATATGTATGTTCCTATTACCATTTACTTAATTGTTTCGAGTTTGTTCTTGTAGGTCTTTTCCTTCTCTTGTGTTTCTTACCTAGAGAAGTTCCTTTAGCATTTGTTGTAAAGCTGGCTTGGTGGTGTTGAACTCTCTCAGCTTTTGTTGTCTGTAAAGGTTTTAATTTCTCCCTCAAATCTGAATGAGATCCTTACTGGGTAGAGTAATCTTGGTTGTAGGTTTTTCTCCTTCATCCCTTAAAGTACTTCCTGCCACTCCCTTCTGGCTTGTAGAGTTTCTGCTGAAAGATCTGCTGTTAACCTTAAGGGGATTCCCTTGTGTGTTTGTTGTTTTTCCCTTGCTGCTTTTAATATGTTTTCTTTGTATGTAATTTTTTTAACATCTTTATTGGAGTATAACTGTTTTACAATGGTGTGTTAGTTTCTGCTTTACAACAAAGTGAATCAGTTATACATATTCATATATTGCCATATCTCTTCACTCTTGCAACTCCCTCCCTCACACCCTCCCTACCCACCCCTCTAGGTGGTCACAAAGCACTGAGCTGATCTCCCTGTTCTATGCAGCTGCTTCCAACTAGCTATCTATTTTACATTTGGTAGTGTATATATGTCCATGCCACTCTCTCACTTCATCACAGCTTGCCCTTACCCCCCCATTTACTCAAGTCCATGCTCTAATAGGTCTGTGTTTTATTCCCATCCTACCCATAGTCTCTTCAAGACATTTTTCTTTTCTTAGATTCCATATATATGTGTTAGAACACTGTCTTTGTTTTTCTTCTTCTGACTTACTTCACTCTGTATGACAGACTCCAGGTCCATCCACCTCTGTACGAATAACTCAGTTTCGTTTCTCTTTATGGCTGAATAATATTCCATTGTATATATGTGCCACATCTTCTTTATCCATTCATCTGTTGATGGACCCTTAGGTTTCTTCCATGCCTGGCTATTGTACATAGAGCTGCAATGAAAATTTTGGTACAGGATTCTTTTTGAATTATGGTTTTCTCAGGGTATATGCCCAGTAGTGGGAGTGCAGGGTTGAATGGTAGTTCTTTTTCTAGTTTTTTAAGGAACCTCCATACTGTTCTCCATACTGGCTGTATCAATTTACATTACCATCAGCTGCTCAAGAGTGTTCCCTTTTCTCCACACCCTCTCCAGAATTTATTTTTTGTACAATTTTTGATGATGGCCATTCTGACTGGTGTGAAATGATATCTCATTGTAGTTTTGATTTGCATTTCTCTAATGATTAGTGATGTTGCACATTCTTTCATGTGTTTGTTGGCAATCTGTATATCTTTTTCAGAGAAATGTCTATTTAGTTCTTCTGGCATTTTTGAATTGGGATGTTTGTTATTTTGTAATTGAGCTGCATGTGCTGCTTATGAAATTTGGAGATTAATCCTTTGTCAGTTGCTTCATTTGCAACTATT
Source organism: Kogia breviceps (assembly GCF_026419965.1). Taxonomy (NCBI): domain Eukaryota; kingdom Metazoa; phylum Chordata; class Mammalia; order Artiodactyla; family Physeteridae; genus Kogia; species Kogia breviceps. Next base: position 31,465,469 of record NC_081326.1, read on the forward strand.
TTCTCCCATTCTGAGGTTTGTCTTTTGGTCTTGTTTATGGTATCCTTTGCTGTGCAAAAGCTTTTAAGTTTCATTATGTCGTATTTGATTGTTTGTTTTTATTTCCATTTCTCTAGGATGTGGGTCTAAAAGGATCTTGCTGTGATTTATATCAAAGAGTGTTCTGTCTATATTTTCCTCTAACAGTTTGATAGTGTCTGGCCTTACATGTAGGGCTTTAACCCATTTTGAGTTTATTTTTGTGTATAGTGTTAGGCAGTGTTCTAATTTCATACTTTTACATGTAGCTGTCAAGTTTTCCCAGCACCACTTATTGAAGAGGTTGTCTTTTCTCCACTGTATATTCTTACCTCCTTTATCAAAGATAAGGTGACCATATGTGCGTGGGTTTGTCTCTGGGCTTTCTATCCTGTTCCATTGATCTGTATTTCTGTTTTTGTGCCAGTACCATGCTGTCTTGACTATTGTAGCTTTGTAGTATAGTCCAAAGTCAGGGAGTCAGATTCCTCCAGCTCCATTTCTCTTTCTCAAGATTGCTTTGACTATTCGAGGTGCTTTGTGTTTCCATACAAATTGTGAGATTTTTTGTTCTAGTTCTGTAAAAAATGTCAGTGGTAATTTGATAAGGATCACATTGAATCTGTAGTTTGCTCTGGGTAGCAGAGTCATTTTCACAATGTTGATTCTTCCAATCCAAGTACAGGGTATAGCTCTCCATCTAATTGTATCATCTTTAATTTACTTCATCAGTGTCTTATAATTTTCTGCATACAGGTCTTTTGTGTCCTTAGGTAGGTTTATTCCTAGATATTTTATTCTTTTTGTTGCAGTGGTAAATCGGAGTGTTTTCTTAATTTCACTCTCAGATTTTTGATCACTAATGTATAAAATTGCCAGAGATTTCTGTGCATTTATTTTGTATCCTGTTACTTTACCAAATTCATTGATTAGGACCTTTAGTTTTCTGGTAGCATCCTTAGGAGTCTCTACGTATAGTATCATGTAATCTGCAAACAGTGACAGCATTACTTCTTCTTTTCCGATTTAGATTCCTTTTATTTCTTTTCTGATTGCTCTGCCTAGAACTTCCAAAACTATGTTGAATAAGAGTTGTGAGAGTGGACAACTTTGTCTTGTTCCTGATCTTAGTGGAAATGGTTTCAATTTTTTCACCATTGAGAATGATGTTGGCTGTGGGTTTGTCATATATCACCTTTATTATCTTGAGGAATGTTCCCTCTATACCTACGTTCTGCAGGGTTTTTATCATAAATGGGTGTTGAATTTTGTCAAAAGCTTTCTCTGCATCTATTGAGATGATCATATGGTTTTTCTCTTTCAGTTTGTTGATATGGTGTATCACATTGATTGATTTATGTATATTGAAGAATTCTTGAATTCATGGAATAAACCCCACTTGATCATTGTGTATGATCCTTTAAATGTTCTGTTAGATTCTGTTTGCTAGTATTTTGTTGAGGATTTTTGCATCGATGTTCATCAGTGATATTGGCCAGTAGTTTTCTTTTTTTGTGACATCTTTGTCTGGTTTTGGTATCAGGGTGATGGTGGCCTCATAGAATGAGTTTGGGAGTGTTCCTCCCTCTGCTATCTTTTGGAAGAGTTTGAGAAGGATAGGTGTTAGCTCTTCTCTAAATGTTTGATAGAATTCGCCTGTGAAGCCATCTGGTCCTGGGCTTTTGTGTGTTGGAAGAATTTTAATTACAGTTTCCATTTCAGTGCTTATGATTGGTCTGTTCATATATTTTATTTCTTACTCATTCAGTCTCAGCACGTTGTGCATTTCTAGGAATTTGTCAATTTCTTCCAGGTTGTCCAAATTATTGGCATACAGTTTCTGGTAGTAATCTCTAATAATGTTTTGTATTTCTTCATTGTCCATCATTATGTCTCCTTTTTTATTTCTAGTTCTATTGATTTGAGTCTTCTCCCTTTGTTTCTTGATAAGTGTGGCTAATGGTTTATCAATTTTGTTTATCTTCTCAAAGAACCACCTTTTCGTTTTATTGATCTTTGTTATGGTTTCCTTCATTTCTTTTTCATTAATATCTGATCTGATCTTTATGATTTCTTCCCTTCTGCTAAATTTGGGGGTTTTTGTTATTCTTTCTCTAATTGCTTTAGGTGCAAAGTTAAGTTGTTTATTCGAGATGTTTCCTGTTTCTTAAGGTAGGATTTTATTGCTATAAACGTCCCTCTTAGAACTGCTTTTGCTACATCCCAGACGTTTTGGGACGTCTTGTCTCTATTGTCATTTGTTTCTAAGTGTTTTTTTATTTCCTCTTTGATTTATTCAGTGATCATTTCACTATTAAGTAGCGTATTGTTTAGCCTCCATGTGTTGGTATTTTTTACAGATCTTTTCCTGTAATTGATATCTAGTCTCATAGCATTGTTTTCGGAAAAGATACTTGATATGATTTCCATTTTCTTAAATTTACCACGGCTAGATTTGTGACTGAAGATATGACCTATCCTGTAGAATGTTCCATGGGCATTTGAGAAAAATGTGTATTCTGTTGTTTTTGGATGGAATGTCTTATAAATATCAATTAAGTCCATCTTCTGTAATGTATTATTTAATGCTTGTGTTTCCTTATTTATTTTCATTTTGGATGATCTGTCCATTGGTAAGGGGGTGTTAAAGTCCCCTACTATGATTGTGTTACTGTCGATTTCACCTTTTATAGTTGTTACTATCAGCCTTATGTATTAAGGTGCTTCTATGTTGGGTGCATAAATATTTACATTTGTTATATCTTCTTCATGGATCGATCCCTTGATAATTATGTAGTGCCCTTCTTTGTCTGTTGTAATAGTTTTTATTTTAAAGTCTATTTTTTCTGATATGAGAATTGTTACTCCAGCTTTCTTCTGATTTCCATTTGCATAGAATATCTTTTTCCATTCCCTCACTTTCAGTCTGTATGTGTCCCTAGGTCTGAAATGGGTCTCTTGTAGACATCATATATACAGGTCTTGTTTTTATAGCCATTCAGCCAGTCTTTGTATTTTGGTGGGAGCATTGAATCCATTTACATTTAAGGTAATTATCAATATGTATGTTCCTATTACCATTTACTTAATTATTTTGGGTTTGTTCTTGTAGGTCTTTTCCTTCTCTTGTGTATCTTGCCTAGAGAAGTTCCTTTGGCATTTGTTGTAAAGCTGGCTTGGTGGTGCTGAACTCTCCCAGCTTTTGCTTGTCTGTAAAGGTTTTAATTTCTCCCTCAAATCTGAATAAGATCCTTGCTGAGTAGAGTAATCTTGGTTGTAGGTGTTTCTCCTTCATCACTTTAAATATGTCTTTCCGGGGGAGTGAGAAGATGGCGGAAGATTAAGACACTGGTATCACCTTCCTCCTCACAGATACATCAGAAATACATCTACACGTAGAACTTCTCCTATAGAACACCCACCAAACGCCGGCAGAAGACCTCAGACCTCCCCAAAGGCAAGAAACTCCACACATCACACATACCTGGATAGGGCAAAAGAAAAAAGAATAAACAGAGACAAAAGAATAGGGACGGGACCTGCACCAGTGGGAGGGAGTCGTGAAGGAGGAAATGTTCCCACACATTAGGAGCCCCTTCACGGGCAGAGACTGCAGGTGGTGGGTGGTGGAGGGGGAAGCTTTGGAGCCGTGGAGGAGAGCACAGCAACAGGGTGCGAAGGGCAAAGTGGAGAGATTCCACAGAGGATTGGTGCCGACCAGCACTCACCAGCCAGAGAGGTTTGTCTGCTCAGCCGCCGGGGTGGGCGGGGCTGGGAACTGAGCCTCAGGTGGATCCCAGGGGAAGGTCTGGAGTTGGCAGAGTGAAAACAGCCTGAAGGGGTTATTGCACCACAGCTAGGTGGGAGGGAGTCCAGTTGAAGTCCAGAGCTGCCAAAGAGGCAAGAGACCTTTTCTTCCCTCTTTGCCTCTCGGTGCGTGAGGAGAGGGGTTTAAGTGCACCCCTTAAAGGAGCTCCAGAAATGGGTGTAGAGCTACCGAAGAGACAAGGGACTTTTTCTTGCCTCTTCGCTTCCTGGGGCATGAGGAGAGGGGATTAAGGGCACCGCGTAAAGGAGCTCCAGAAACGGGTGCAAGGCGCGGCTGTCAGCACGGACAGTAGAGACGGGTGTGGGATGCTACGGTTGCTCCTGCCACCACCAAGAGGCCTGGGTGCAAGCACAGGTCACTCTCCACACCGCCCCTCCGAGGAGACTGCAGCCCGCCACTGCCAGGGTCCCGGGATCCAGGGACAGATTCCCCAGGAAAACGCACAGTGCACCTCGGGGTGGTGCAACATCACACCGGCCTCTAACGTCGCAGGCTCGCCCCGCATCTGTGCCCCTCCCTCCCCCCAGCCTGTGCCAGCGCCACCGAATCAGCTGCTCCTTTAACCCCGTCCTGTCTGAGCCAAGGGCAAACGTCCTCGGACGACCTACGCGCAGAGGCGGGGCCAAGTCCAAAGCTGAACCCCAGGAGCAGTGCGAACAAAGAGAGGGGGAGGTCTCTCCCAGCAGCCTCAGAAGCAGCAAATTAAAGCTCCACAGTCAACTTGAAGTGCCCTGCATCTGTGGAAAACCTGAATAGACAACGAATCATCCCAAGTTGAGGAGGTGGACTTTGGGAGCAAAATATACTATTATTCTCCCCTTTCTTCTTTTTGTGAGTGTGTATGTGGGGGCTTCTGTGTGAGATTTTGTCTGTATAGCTTTGTATTCACCATTTGTCCTAGGGTTAGACCGACCCATTTTTTGTTTGTTTGTTTGTTTGTTTTTTCTTTAATAGAAATTTTTCTTCTTAATAATTATTTTTTATTTTAATAAATATATTTTATCCTACTTTATTTTGTTTTCTCCCTTTCTTTCTTCCCTCCTTTCTTTCCAACTTCCCTCCCTCCTTCCTTCCTTCCTCCCTTGCTTCCTTTCTTCCTCCCTCCCTTCCTTTCTTCCTTCCTTCCTTCCCACCCTTCCTCCTTCCTTCCTTTCTTTCCTTTCTATTTTTTTCTCCCTTTTATTTTGAGCCATGTGGATTAAAGGCTCTTGGCACTCCAGCCAGGTGTCAAGGCTGTGTCTCTGAGGTGGGAGAACCAACTTCAGGACACTGGTCCACAAGAGACCTCCCAGCTCCACGTAATATCAAATGTTGAAAATCTCCCAGAGACCTCCATCTCAACACAAAGACCCAACTTCACTCAAGGACCAGCAACGAACAGTGCTGGACACCTTATGCCCAACAAAGAGCAAGACAGGTCACCAGCCCCATCCATTAGCAGAGAGGCTGCCTAAAATCATAATAAGGCTACCAACATCCCGATACACACCACCAGACGTGGACCTGCCCACCAGAAAGACAAGATCCAGTGTCAACCACCAGAACAATGGCACTAGCCCCCCCAACCAGGAAACCTGCTCAACCCACTGAACCAACTTCAGCCACTGGGGACATCCACCAAATACAGAGGGAACTACGAACCTGCAGCCTGCAAAAAGGAGATCAGTAAGATAAGCAAAATGAGAAGACAGAAACACACACAGCAGATGAAGGAGCAAGATAAAAACAAACCAGAACTAACAAATGAAGTGGTAATAGCCAGTTACCTGAAAAAGAATTCAGAATAATGATAGTAAAGATGATTCAAAATCTTGGAAATAGAATAGACAAATTGCAAGAAACAGTTAACAAGGACCTAGAAGAAATAAAGAGGAAGCAAGCAACGATGAGAAACACAATAAATGAAATGAAAAATACTCTAGATGGGATCAATAGCAGAATAACTGAGGCAGAAGGATGGATAAGTGACCTGGAAGATAAAATAGTGGAAATAACTACTGCAGAGGAGAAGAAAGAAAAAAGAATGAAAAGAACTGAGGACAGTCTCAGAGACCTCTGGGACAACATTAAACGCACCAACATTCAAATTATAGGGGTCCCAGAAGAAGAAGAGAAAAAGAAAGGAACTGAGAAAATATTTGAAGAGATTATAGTTGAAAACTTCCCTAATATAGGAAAGGAAATAGTCAATCAAGTCAAGGAAGTGCAGAGAGTTCCATACAGGATAAACCCAAAGAGAAACACGCCACGACACATAATAATCAAACTGTCAAAAATTAAATACAAAGAAAACATATTAAAAGCAGCAAGGGAAAAACAAATAACACACAAGGGAATCCCCATACGGTTAACATCTGATCTTTCAGCAGAAACTCTACAAGCCAGAAGGGGGTGGCAGGACATATTTAAAGTGATGAAGGAAAAAACCCCACAACCAAGATTACTCTACCCAGCAAGGATCTCATTCAGATTTAATGGAGAAATTAAAACCTTTACAAACAAGCAAAAGCTGAGAGAGTTCAGCACCACCAAACCAGCTTTAAAACAAATTCTAAAGGAACTTCTCTAGGCAAGAAACACAAGAGAAGGAAAAGACTACAAGAACAACCTGAAACAATTAAGTAAATGGTAATAGGAACAAACATATCAATAATTTCCTTAAATGTAAATGGATTAAATCCTCTCACCAAAAGACACAGACTGGCTGAATGGATACAAAAACAGGACCCATATATATGCTGTCTAAAAGAGACCCACTTCAGACCTAGGGACACTTACAGACTGAAAGTGAGGGGATGGAAAAAGATATTCCATGCAAATGGAAATCAGAAGAAAGCTGGAGTAGCAATTCTCATATCAGACAAAATAGACTTTAAAATAAAATCTATTACAAGAGACAAAGAAGGACACTACATAATGATCAAGGTATCGATCCATGAATAAAAGATAACAATTGTAAATATTTATGCACCCAACATAGGAGCACCTCAGTACATAAGGCAAATACTAACAGCCATGAAAGAGGAAATCGACAGTAACACAATCATAGTAGGGGACTTTAACACCCCACTGTCACCAATGGACAGATCACCCCAAATGAAAATAAATAAGGAAACACAAGCTTTAAATGATACATTGCAAAAGATGGATTTACTTGATATTTATAGGATATTCCACCCAAAAACAACAGAATACACATTTTTCTCAAGTGCTCATGGAACATTCTCCAGGATAGAGCATATCTTGGGTCACAAATCTAGCCTTGGTAAATTTAAGAAAATTGAAATCGTATCAAGTATCTTTTCTGACCACAACGTTATGAGACTAGATATCAATTACAGGAAAATATCTGTAAAAAATACAAACACATGCAGGCTAAACAATACACTACTTAATAATGAAGTGATTACTGAAGAAATCAAAGAGGAAATCAAAAAGTACTTAGAAACAAATGACAATGGAGACACAACGACCCAAAACCTATGGGATACAGCAAAGGCAGTTCTATGAGGGAATTTTATAGCAATACAATCATACCTTAAGAAACAGAAAACATCTCGAATAAACAACTTAACTTTGCACCTAAAGCAATTAGAGAAGGAAGAACAAAAAACCCCCAAATATAGCAGAAGGAAAGATATCATAAAGTTCAGATGAGAAATAAATGAAAAAGAAATGAAGGAAACAATAACAAAGATCAATAAAAGTAAAAGCTGGTTCCTTGAGAAGATAAATAAAATTGAAAAACCATTAGCCAGACTCATCAAGAAAAAAATGGAGAAGACTCAAATCAATAGAATTAGAAATGAAAAAGGAGATGTAACAACTGACACTGCAGAAATACAAAAGATTATTAGAGATTACTACAAGCAACTCTATGCCAATAAAATGGACAACCTGGAATAAATGGACAAATTCTTAGAAATGCACAAGCTGCCGAGACTGAACCAGGAAGAAATAGAAAATATGAACAAACCAATCACAAGCACTGAAATTAAAACTGTGATTAAAAATCTTCCAACAAAAAAACGCCCAGGACCAGATGGCTTCACAGGTGCATTCTATCAAATATTTAGAGAAAAGATAACACCTATCCTTCTCAAACTCTTCCAAAAGATAGCAGAGGGAGGAACACTCCCAAACTCATTCTATGAGGCCACCATCACCCTGATACCAAAACCACACAAAGACGTCACAAAGAAAGAAAACTACAGGCCTATATCACTGATGAACATCGATGCAAAAATCCTCAACAAAATACTAGCAAACAGAATCCAACAGCACATTAAAAGGATCATACACCATGATCAAGTGGGGTTTATTCCAGGAATTCAAGGTTTCTTCAATATATGCAAATCAATCAACGTGATACACCATAGCAACAAACTGAAGGAGAAAACCATATGATCATCTCAATAGATGCAGAGAAAGCTTTTGACAAAATTCAACACCAATTTATGATAAAAACCCTGCAGAAAGTAGGCATAGAGGGAACTTTCCTCAACATAATAAAAGCCATATATGACAAACCCACAGCCAGCATTGTTCTCAATGGTGAAAAACTGAAACCATTTCCACTAAGATTAGGAACAAGACAAGGTTGCCTACTCTCACCACTCTTATTCAACATAGTTTTGGAAGTTCTAGCCACAGCAATCAGAGAAAATAAAGAAATAAAAGGAATCCAAATAGGAAAAGAAGAAGTAAAGCTGTCACTATTTGCAGATGACATGATACTATACATAGAGAATACTAAGTATGCTACCAGAAAACTAAAGGTCCTAATCAATGAATTTGGTAAAGTAACAGGACACAAAATTAATGCACAGAAATCTCTGGCATTCTTATTCACTAATGATGAAAAATCTGAGAGTGAAATTAGAAAACACTCCCATTTACCATTGCAACAGAAAGAATAAAATATCTAGGAATAAACCTACCTAAGGAGACAAAAGACCTGTATGCACAAAATTATAAGACACTGACGAAAGAAATTAAAGATGATACAAATAGGTGGAGAGATATACCATATTCTTGGATCGGAAGAATCAACATCATGAAAATGACTCTATTACCCAAAGCAATCTACAGATTCAATGCAATCCCTATCAGATTACCACTGGCATTTTTTACAGAACTAGAACAAAAAATTTCACAATTTGTATGGAAACACAAAAGACCCCAAAATAGCCAAAGCAATTTTGAGAACAAAAAATGGAGCTGGAGGAATCAGGCTCCCTGACTTCAGACTATATTACAAGGCCACAGTAATCAAGACAGTATGGTACTGGCACAAAAACAGAAATATAGATCAATGGAACAGGATAGAAAGCCCAGAGATAAACCCACACACATATGGTCACCTTATCTTTGATAAAGGAAGGAAGGATATACAGTGGAGAAAAGACAGCCTCTTCAATAAGTCATGCTGGGAAAACTGGACAGCTACATGTAAAAGTATGAAATTTGAACACTCCCTAATACCACACACAAAAATAAACCAAAATGGGTTAAAGACCTGAATGTAAGGCCAGACATTATCAAGCTTTTAGAGGAAAACATAGGCAGAACACTCTATGACAAATATCACAGCAAGATCCTTTTTGACCCATCTCCTAGAGAAATGGAAATATAAACAAAAATAAATAAATGGGATCTAATGAAACTTAAAAGCTTTTGCACAACAAAGGATACCATAAACAAGACCAAAAGATAACCCTCAGAATGGGAGAAATTATTTGCAAATGAAGCAACTGACAAAGGATTTATCTCCAAAATTTATAAGCAACTCAGGCAGCTCAATAACAAAAAAACAAACAACCCAATCCAAAAATGGGCATGAGACCTAAACAGACATTTCTCCAAAGATATACAGATTGCCAACAAACACATGATAGAATGCTCAACGTCATTAATCATTAGAGAAATGCAAATCAAAACTACAATGAGATATCATCTCACACCAGTCAGATTGGCCATCATCAAAAAATCTAGAAACAATAAATGCTGGAGAGGGTGTGGAGAAAAGGGAACACTCTTGCACTGCTGGTGGGAATGTAAATTGATACAGCCACTATGGAGAACAGTATGGAGGTTCCTTAAAAAACTACAAATAGAACTACCATATGACTCCACAATCGCACTACTGGGCATATACCCTGAGAAAACCATATTTCAAAAAGAGTCATGTACCAAAATGTTTATTGCAGCTCTATTTACAAGAGCCAGGACATGGAAGCAACCTAAATGTCCATCAACAGATGAATGGATAAAGAAGATGTGGCACATATATACAATGGAATATTACTCAGCCATAAAAATAAATGAAACTGAGTTATTTGTAATGAGGTGGATAGACCTGGAATCTGTCATACAGAGTGAAGTAAGTCAGAAGGAGAAAAACAAATACTGTATGCTAACACATATATATGGAATCTAAGAAAAAAAATGTCATGAAGAGATTAGTGGTAGGATGGGAATAAAACACAGAACTACTAGAGCATAGACTTGAGGATATGGGGAGGGGGAAGGGTAAGTGGTGATGATGTGAGAGAGTGGCAGGGACATATACACACTACCAAATGTAAATTAGATAGCTAGTGGGAAGCTGCCGCATAGCACAGGGAGTTCACCTCTGTGGTTTGTGACCACCTAGAGGGGTGGGATAGGGTGGGTGGGAGGGAGGGTGATGCAAGAGGGAAGAGATATGGGAACATATGCATATGTATAACTGATTCACTTTGTTGTAAAGGAGAAACTAACACACTATTGTAAAACAGTTATACTCAAATAAAGATTTTTAAAATAAATAAATAAATAAATAAAATGTCTTTCTAATCCCTTCTGGCTTGCAGAGTTTCTGCTGAAAAATCAGCTGTTAACCTTATGGGGATTGCCTTGTGTGTTGTTTTTCCCTTGTTGCATTTAATATGTTTTCTTTGTATTTAATTTTTGATAGTTTGATTAACATGTGTCTTGGCATGTTTCTCCTTGGATTTATCCTGTATGGGACTCTCTGTGCTTCCTGGACTTGATTAACTATTTCCTTTCCCATATTAGGGAAGTTTTCAACTATAATCACTTTAAATATTTTCTCAGTCCCTTTCTTTTTCTCTTCTTCTTCTGGGACCCCTAAAATTCGAATGTTGGTGTGTTTAATGTTGTCCCAGAGGTCTCTGAGACTGTCCTCAGTTCTTTTCATTCTTTTTTCTTTATTCTGCTCTGCAGTAGTTATTTCCACTGTTTTATCTTCCAGGTCACTTATCCGTTCTTCTGCCTCAGTTATTCTCCTATTGATCCTTTCCAGAGAATTTTTAATTTCATTTACTGTGTTGTTGATTGTTGCTTGCTTTCTCTGTAGTTCTTCAAGTAAATGTTTCTTGAATTTTGTCTATTCTATTTCCAAGACTTTGAATCATCTTTACTATCATTATTCTGAATTCTTTTTCAGGTAGACTGCCTATTTCCTCTTCATTTGTTAGGTCTGGTGTGTTTTTACCTTGCTCCTTCATCTGCTGTGTGTGTTTCTGTCTTTTCATTTTGCTTATCTTATTGTGTTTGGGGTCTCCTTTTGCAGGCTGCAGGTTCATAGTTTCCATTGGGTTTGGTACCTGTCCCTCATGGCTAAGGTTGGTTCAGGGGGTTGAGTAGGTTTCCTGGTTGAGGGGACCAGCCCTGTGTTCTGGTGGATGAGGGTGGATATTGTATTTCTGGTGGGTATGTCCACGTCTGGTGGTGTGTTTTGGGGTGTCTGTAGCCTTATTATGATTTTAGGCAGCCTCTCTGCTAATGGATGGGGCTGTGGTTCTGTCTTGCTAGTTGTTTGGCATAGGGTGTCCAGCATAATAGCCTGCTGGTCATTGAGTGAAGCTGTGTCTTGGCGTTGAGATGGAGATCTCTGGGATATTTTCACCATTTGATATTACATGGAGCTGGGAAGTCTCCTGTGGACCATTGTTCTGAAGTTGGTTCTAACACCTCAGAGACACAGCCTTGACGTCTGGCTGGAGCATAAAGAGCCTTCATTCCACACTGCTCAGAATAAAGGGAGAAAAAATAGCAAGGAAAGAAAGAAAAGAGAGAAGGAATAAAGGAAGGAAAAAAGGAAGGAAGGAAGGAAGAAAGAAAGGAAGAAAGATAAGATAAACTAATGTAGGATAAAATAAAGTTATTAAAATAAAAAATAATTATTAAGAAGAAAAATTTTTAAAGGTAAAAATAAACAAAATACAAAAAATACCTGGATGGTCAGAACATAAGGCAAAAGGTTAAAGAAAGCTATATAGAGAAAATCGCACACAGAAGCATACACATACGCAGTCAGAAAAAGAGAGAGTGGGGAAAAAATAATATATCTTACTCCCAAAGTCCACCTCCTCAATCTGAGATGATTCATTGTCTATTCACGTATTCCACAGATGCAGGGTACATCAAGTTGATTGTGGAGATTTAATCCGCTGTTTCTGCGGCTGCTGGGAGAGATTTCCCTTTCTCTTCTTTGTTCCCAGAGCTCCTGAGGTTCAGCTTTGGATTTGGCCCCACCTCTGCATGTAAGTCACCTGAGGACGTCTGCTCTTCGCTCAGACAGGACGGGGTTAAAGGAACAGCTGATTTGGGGGTTCTGGCTCACACAGGACAGGGGGAGGGAGAGATACAATTGCTGGGTGAGCCTGCAGCAGCAGAGGGCAGCATGACGTTGCACCAGCATGAGGCATGCCATGCTTTCCCCCAGGGAGTTTGTCCTTGGATCCCTGGACCCTGGCAGTTGGGGAATGCACAGCCTCCTGGGAGGAGAGGTGTGGAGAGCTTGTGCTCACACACAAGCTTCTTGGTGGTGGCAGCAGCAGCCTTAGCGTCTCATGTCCATCTCTGGTGTCCATGCTGATAGCCTCATTGTGCTCCCATTTCTGTAGCTCCTTTACGTGGTGTGTTTAATCCACTCTCCTTGCTCACCAGGAAACAAAGAGGCAAGAAAAAGTCTCTTGCCTCTTCGGCAGCTCCAGACTTCTCCCGGACTCCCTCCCAGCTAGCTGTGGTGCACTAATCCCTTCAGGCTGTGTTCATGAAGCCAGCCCCAGTCCTCTCTGGGCTTCCGACCAAAGCCTGAGCCTCAGCTCCCAGCCCCCACCCATCCCAGCAGGTGGGCAGACAAGCCTCTCTGGCTGGTGAGTGCTGGGCGGCACCAATCCACTGTGGGAATCTCTCCATTTTGACCTCTGCATCCTGTTACTGTGCTCTCCTCTGTGACTCTGAAGCTTCCCTTTCTACCTCTCACCGTCTCCGACCGTGAAGGGGCTTCTAGTGTGTGGAAATCTTTCCTCCTTCACAGCTCCCGGCCACTGGTGCAGGTCCTGTCCCTATTCTTTGGTCTCTGTTTATTCTTTTTTTCTTTTGCCCTACCCAGGTACGTGTGGAGTTTCTTGCCTGTTTAAGCGTCTGAGGTCTTCTGCCAGCATTCAGTTGGTGTTCTATAGGAGCAGTTCCACATGTAGATGTATTTCTGATGTATCTGTGGGGAGGAAGGTGATCTCCGCATCTTACTCTTCCACCGTCTTCTCTCCTTCCCCCTATTTTCAGTTTTTTAATGAACCTCCATACTGTTCCCCATAGTGACAGTATCAATTTACATACCCACCAACAGTGCAAAAGGGTTCCCTTCCTCTACACACTCTCGAGAATTTATTGTTTGTAGATTTTTTGATGATGGCCATTCTTACCAGTGTGATATGATATCTCATTGTAGTTTTTATTTGCATTTCTCTAATGATTAATGATGTTGAACCTTCTTTCATGTGTTTGTTGGCAATCTATATATCTTCTTTTGAGAAGTGTCTGTTTAGGTCTTCTGCCCATTTTTGGATTGGGTTGCTTGTTTTGTTTTGTTTTGTTTTGTTTTTTGATATAGAGCTGCATGATCTGCTGGTAAATTTTGGAGATTAATCTTTTCTCAGTTGCTTCATTTGCAAATATTTTCTCCCATTTTAAGGGTTGTCTTTTCATCTTGTTTATGGTTTCCTTGGCTATGCAAAAGCTTTTAAGTTTCCATAGGTCCCATTTGTTTATTTTTGTTTTTATTTCCATTTCTCTAGGAGGTAGGTCAAAAAGGATCTTGTTGTGATTTATGTCATAGAGTGTTCTGCCTATGTTTTCCCTTAAGGGTTTGATACTCTCTGGCCTTACATTTAGGTCTTTTATCCATTTTCAGTTTATTATTGTGTATGGTGTTAGGGAGTGTTCTAATTTCATTCTTTTACATGTAGCTGTGCAGTTTTACCAGCACAACTTATTGCAGAGGCTGTCCTTTCTCCACTGAATATTCTTGCCTCCTTTATCAAACATAAGGTGACCATATGTGCATGGGTTTATCTCAGGGCTTTCTTTGCTGTTCCATTGATCTATATTTCTGTTTTGATTCAAGTACCATACTGTCTTGATTACTGTAGTTTTGTAGTATAGTTTGAAGGCATGGAGTCTGATTCCTCCAGCTCCATTATTCATTATCAAGATTGCTTTGGGTATTCGGGGTCCTTTGTATTTCCATACATATTGTGAAATTTTTTGTTCTCATTCTGTGAAAAATGTCAGTGGTAGTTTGATAGGGATTGCATTGAATCTCTAGATTGCATTGGGTAGTATAATCATTTTCACAGTGTTGATTCTTCCAAACCAAGGATACTTTATATCTCTCCATCTATTTGTATCATTTTAAATTTATTTCATCAGTGTCTTATAATTTTCTGCATATAGGTCTTTTGTCTCCTTGTGTATGTTTATTCCTAGATATTTTTTTCTTTTGGTTGCAATGATAAATGGGAGTGTTTTCTTAATTGCACTTTCAGATTTTTCATCATTAGTGTATAGAAATACAAGTGATTTCTGTGTATTAATTTTGTATCCTGCTCCATTACCAAATTCATTGAAGAGCTCTAGTAGTTTTCTGGTAGCATCTTTAGGATATTCTATGTATAGTATATCATCTGCAAACAGTGACAGCTTCACTTCTTCTTTTCTGATTTGGGTTCCTTTTATTTATTTTTCTTCTCTCATTGCTGTGGCTAAAACTTCCAAAACTATGTAGAATAATAGTGGTGAGGTTGGGCAACCTGTCTTCTTCCTTCTTTTAGTGGAAATGGTTTCATTTTTTAACCATTGAGG
Source organism: Kogia breviceps (assembly GCF_026419965.1). Classification (NCBI taxonomy): domain Eukaryota; kingdom Metazoa; phylum Chordata; class Mammalia; order Artiodactyla; family Physeteridae; genus Kogia; species Kogia breviceps. The sequence goes on from NC_081326.1 coordinate 31,480,470, forward strand.
ATGATGTTGGCTGTGGGTTTGTCATATATGGCCTGTATTAAGTTGAGGTAAGTTCCCTCTATGTCTACTTTCTGGAGGGTTTTTATCATGAATGGGTGTTGAATTTGTCAAAACCTTTTTCTGCATCTACTGAGATGATCATATGGTTTTTCTCCTTCAATTTGTTATTTGGTTAATCACATTGATTGATTTGTGTACATTGAAGAATCCTTGCAATCCTGGTATAAACCCTACCTGGTTATGATGTATGATCCTTTGAATGTGCTGTTGGATTCTGTTTGCTAGTATTTTGTTAAGGATTTTTCCATCTATGTTCATCAGTGATATTGACCTGTAGTGTTCTTTATTTGTGACATCTTTGTCTGGTTTTGATATCAGGGTGATGGTGCCCTTGTAGAATGAGTTTGGGAGTCTTTCTCCCTCTGCTATGTTTTGGAAGAGCTTGAGAAGGATATGTGTTAGCTCTTCTCTAAATGTTTCATAGAATTCGCCTGTGAAGCCATCAGATACTGGGCTTTTGTTTGTTGGAACATTTTCAATCACAGTTTCAATTTCACTGCTTGTGATTGGTCTGTTCATATTATCCATTTCTTCCTGGTTCAATCTTGGAAGGCTGTGCATTTCTAAGAATTTGTCCATTTCTTCCAGGTTGTCAATTTTATTGGCATAGAGTTGCCTGTCGTAATCTCTCATGATCCGTTGTATTTCTGCAGTGTCAGTTGTTACTTCTGCTTTTTCATTTCTAATTCTATTGATTTGAGTCTTCCCCCTTTTTTTTCTTCATTAGTCTGTTTAAGGGTTTATCATCTTAGTGTATCTTCTCAAAGAACCAGCTTTTAGTTATATTGATCTTTGCTATGGTTTCCTTCATGTCTTTTTCATTTATGTCTGATCTGATCTTTATGATTTCTTTCCTTCTGCTAACGTTTTGTTATTTTGTTCTTATTTCTCTAATTGCTATAGGTGTAAGGTTTGGTTGTTTACTTGAGATGTTTCTTGTTTCTTGAGGTAGTATTTTATTGCTATAAACTTCCCTCCTAGAACTGCTTTTGCTGCATCCCACAGGTTTGGGGTCATTGTATTTTCATTGTCATTTGTTTCTAGGTATTTTTTGATTTCCTCTTTGATTTCTTCAGTGATCTCTTGGTTATTAAGTAGTGTATTGTTTACCCTCAATGTGTTTGTATTTTTTACATATTTTTATCTGTAATTGATATCTAGTCTTAAGTCATTGTGGTCAGAAAAGATACTTGATATGATTTCAATTTTTAAAAATTTACCAAGGCTTGATTTGTGACCCAAGATGTGATCTATTCTGGAAAATGCTCCATGAGCACTTTAGAAGACATTATATTCTGTTGTTTTTGGATGGAATGTCCTATAAATATCAATTAAGTCCATGTTGTTTAATGTACCATTTAAAGCTTTTATGTTCTTATTTATTTTCATTTTGGAAGATCTGTCCATTGGTGAAAGTGGGGTGTTAAAGTCCCGTACTATGATTGTGTTATTGTTGATTTCCCCTTTTATGGTTGTTAGTATTTGCCTTATGTATTGAGGTGCTCCTATATTGGGTGAATAAATATTTACTATTGTTATATATTTTTCTTGTATTGATCCCTTCATCATTAAATAGTGTCCTTCTTTGTCTCTTGTAATAGTCCTTTTTTTAAAGTCTATTTTTTCTGATATGAGAATTGCTACTCCAGCTTTCTTTGATTTTCATTTGCATGGAATATCTTTTTCCATCCCCTCAAGTTCAGTCTGTATGTGTCCCTAGGTCTGAAGTGGGTCTCTTGTAGATATCATATATACAGAACTTGTTTTTGTATCCATTCAGCCTGTCTATGTCTTTTGGTTGGAGCATTTAATACATTTATGTTAAGGTAATTATCGATATGTATGTTCCCATTACCATTTTCTTAATTGTCTTGGGTTTGTTATTGTAGGTCTTTTCCTTCTCTTGTGTTTCCTCCCTAGTGAAGTTCATTTAGCCTTTGTTGCTGCTGAATTCTCTTAGCTTTTGCTTGTCTGTAAAGGTGTTAATTTCTCCTCAAATCTGAACGAGATCCGTGCTGGGTAGTGTAATCTTGCTTGTAGGTTTTTCTCCTTCATCACTTTGAATATGTCCTGCCACTCCCTCCTGGCGTGCAGAGTTTCTGATGAAACATCAGCTGTTAACCTTATGGGGATTCCCTTGTATGTTATATGTTGTTTTTCCCTTGCTGCTTTTACTATTTTTTCTTTTTATTTAATTTTGATAGTTTGATTAATATGTGTCTTGGCGTGTTTCTCCTTGGAATTATCCTGTATGGGACTCTCTGTGCTTTCTGGACTTTATTAACTATTTCCTTTCCCATATTGGGGAAGTTTTCAACTATTATTTCTTCAAATATTTTTTCAGTCCCTTTCTTTTTCTCTTCTTCTTCTGGTACAACTATAATTCAAATGTTGGTGCATTTAATGTTGTCCCAGATGTCTCTGAGACTGTCCTCAATTGTTTTCATTCTTTTTTCTTTATTCTGCTCTGCAGTAGTTATTTCCACTATTTCATCTTCCAGGTCACTTGTCTGTTCTCCTGCCTCAGTTATTCTGCTATTGATCCTATCTAGAGAATTTTAAATTTCTTTTACTGTGCTGTTCATCACTGTTTGTTTGCTCTTTAGTTCTTCTAGGTCCTTGTAAACTTTTCTTGTATTTTCTCCATTCTATTTCCAAGACTTTGGATCATCTTTACTATCATTACTCTTAATTCTTTTTCAGGTAGACTGCCTATTTCCTCTTCATTTGTTAGGTCTGGTGTGTTTTTACCTTGCTCCTTCATCTGCTGTGTGTGTTTCTGTCTTTTCATTTTGCTTATCTTATTGTGTTTGGGGTCTCCTTTTGCAGGCTGCAGGTTCATAGTTTCCATTGGGTTTGGTACCTGTCCCTCATGGCTAAGGTTGGTTCAGGGGGTTGAGTAGGTTTCCTGGTTGAGGGGACCAGCCCTGTGTTCTGGTGGATGAGGGTGGATATTGTATTTCTGGTGGGTATGTCCACGTCTGGTGGTGTGTTTTGGGGTGTTTGTGGCCTTATGATTTTAGGTAGCCTCTCTGCTAATGGATGGGGCTGTGTTCCTGTCTTGCTCATTTTTGACTTAGGGTGTCCAGCATTGGAACTTGCTTGTCATTGAGTGGAGGTGGGTCTTGGAGTTGAGATGGAGTTTTCTGGGTGATTTTCACCATTTGATATTACCTGGAGCTGGAGAGCCTCTTGTTGGCCAGTGTCCTGTACTTGGCTGTCCCACCTCAGATGTACAGCCCTGACACCTGGCTGGAGCACCAAGAGCATCTCATCCACATGGCTCAAAATAAAAGGGAGAAAAAAAGAAAGAAAGGAAGAAGAAGATAAAATAATTATAAAAATAAAAATTAATTATTAAATTTTTTAAATTATAAAAAAATAAGAATAGAGCAACCAAACCAAAAGGCATATCCACCAATGATAAATAGTGCTAAAAACTTTACCAAAAACAAAAACAAAAAGACAGAACCCTAGGACTAAAGGTAAAAGCAAAGCTATATAGACAAAATCATACACATACACCATCACAAAAAGAGTTGAAGGGAACAAAATATATATATCATTGCTCCCAAAGTTCACCTCCTCAATTTGGGATGATTCATTGTCTATTCAGGTATTCCAGAGATACAGGATACATCAAGTTGATTGTGGAATTTTAATCTGCTGCTCCTGAAGTTTCTGGGGAAATTTTCCCTTTCTCTTCTTTGTTGGCACAGCTCCTGGTGTTGAGCTTTGGATTTGGCTCCGCCTCTGCATGTAGGTTGCCTGAGGGCGTCTGTTCTTTGCTCAGACAAGACGGGGTTACAGAAGCAGCTGATTCGGGGACTCTGGCTCACTCAGGCTGCGGGGAGGGAGGGGTACTGAGTGCGGAATGAGCCTGCGTTGGTAGAGGCTGGCATGACGTTTTGCCAGTCTTAGGCGTGTTGTGTGTTCTCCCAAGGAAGTTGTCCCTGGATCACAGGACCCTGCTAGTGGAGGGCTGCAGTGGTTCCCAGGAGGGGTTGTGTGGATAGTGTCCTGTGCCTGCACACAGGCTTCTTGGTGGCTGCAGCAGCAGCCTTAGCATGTCATGCCCATCTCTGGGGTCCGCACTGATAGCCCCGGCTCACTCCTCTTTCTGAAGCTCATTTAAGCTACGCTCTTAATCCCCTTTCCTCATGCACCAGGAAACAAAAAGGCAAGAAAAAGTCTCCTGCCTCTTTGGCAGCTCCAGACTTTTTTCCAGACTCCCTCACAGCTAGTTGTGGTGCACTAGCCCCTCCAGGCTGTGTTCATGCAGCCAACACCAGTCCTCTCCCTGGGATATGACAGAAGCCCAAGCCTCAGCTCTCAGCCCCCACCTATCCCGGTGGGTGAGTAGACAAGCCTCTTGGGCTGGTGAGTGCTGATCAGCACCAATCCTCTGTGCTGGAATCTCTCTGCTTTGCCCTCTGCACCCCTGTTCCTGCTCTTTCCTCCATGGCTCCAAAAGATCCCCCCTCTGCCACCTGCAGTCCCCACCCACAAAGGGCCTTTCTAGTGTGTGGAAAACTTTCCTCCTTCACAGCTCTCTCCCACTGGTGCAGGTCCCATCCTTGTTCTTTCGTCTCTGTTTTTACTTTTTTCTTTTGCCCTACCCAGGTACGTGGGGAGTTTCTTGCCTTTTGGGAGGTCTGAGGTCTTCTGCCAGCATTCAGTAGGTGTTCTGTAGGAATTGTTCCACATGTACATGTATTTCTGATGTATTTGTGGGGAGGAAGGTGACCTCCACGTCTTACTCTTCTGCCATCTTGAAGCTCCCCCCCATTGCAAGTCTTATTTGAATTTACCTAATGCTTAAAGACTGCTTGATTGCTTTTTCATATGTTTATTGTCTGTTTATATATCCTCTTTCATGGAGTTCTTCTGCAGATGGTTTTGCACATTATTCTTATTGTGTAGTCTGTTTTTTCTTACTGATTTGTGTGAATTTTGTATGTGTTTTGAATATATAAACACTGTAAAGAAAACACTCGGGTTGGAATGGGTAAATTTTCTAATTTTCTGTCTTCATATTACAAACCACATTACTTGCACTAGGTGATAAATTTTCTAATTTTAATCTAGTTCAGTATATAAATATTTTCTTGTATAATTGGTGTTTTATGTACTGTTTAAGAGCTTTATCTCTGCAAATTGTAAAGACTCTGCAGCCAAAGGGCCAGGGTTTGAGTCCTTACACTGATGATCACTGAAGTATATTTTTAGCATGTTATTTAACCTCTATATACCTCAATTTTCTCTGAAAATAGTAGCTCCTATCTCATATGGCTGTTATAGGAATTAAATAAGTTGATATACAAAAAATGCTAAGAAAACTGCCTGGCAGATGGTAAACAGTACTTTCAGCATTTGCTAGAATTTTCCTGTCCTTGTGCATAATCTGATAGGCTCTCTTTATTTGTCATTTTCTAGATTTCACTGTGGGATTTTGGTTATTCCTGTCTGACTAAATGATTATCTTCAGTATGAAGGCATGTGAAATTATCATCCCAAATCCAATGGTCTTCTCTGACTTAACTGGAGAAAACCAATCAGAGAAATAAAAATGGTCCCTAAAGTAGCAGTGTGTCTGTCTCAAATTGGTTCTCTCTCTTTTCCCTCTCTATTCATCTTGGCTTTGCATGACAGTAGATGTGAATTTTAAAGTCTTAATTTTAATTTTCACATAATTAAAAGTCACACTCCCAGCTACTCTTGAGATTATTATATTCCTAACTTTTCACTAGTGCTCTTAGCTATTGGTAAGAACAGAGGGAAGAGATTTGAAACTTGCCCTGCCAACAGTTTTATCCTTGAGCCATTGTATTTACTTCTACCCTAACTTAAGGATGACAGAACAAGCCTTACAGGAAGTTCATATTCAATAAGCTACAAAGGTGATTTTTTTTAGGGAGGAAACTGGATCTTATGACAGTTATGGTTTACCTATCACTTAGAGCTTAATGAGTTGGTGATATTCAGTTAATAAATAGAATATAGAGGGAATATATATATGTATATATTCTATTAATATATTCTATTACTTTACTGATATGCTTCAACTTGGATAAATAAATGAATACCTTAGTTTTCTCATTTGAATCTGGATTAAGTTTCAGCCCACTGTTGGGGAAACAGGTTTGGTGCCATGGACTATAAGTAGCAGTCTTCAAGCTCTTTTGTTTCTAGTGTGAGACCAACCCTGATGTATCCATCTGAAGAGCCAAAAACATATTTGTCAAGCACATACATGTGTAATGTAGTGTATTAAATGCTATGGAGCACACAAGAAAATTTTTAAAAATGTGTTCTCCAGAACTTACATGAACGTTGACACAGTAGAATGACAGCTGTAAGCCAGTAGTTATCAAATTTTGGTTTCATACAAATTTCTTAGAAAATATTTAAAGTGTCAAGGCTACATTTGAAAAAAATCTTGATTTAGTAGATCCGGGCTTTATACTAGAAATATACACTTTAAACAAACCATATGGTTACTCTGAGACAGAGTGATGTAGGGACCATAATTTAAGAAATAATGCTCTGTGTTGGATATGCACACTTCAGAGGAAGGAGTCTAAATGCTCCAAACTACTAAAGCCAAGGCAACTGACTACAAGGTGTGGTGGAAAATATTCTGCTCCATCTCTAGATCACAGTTAGCCTTTCTTTCTTATTTTTATCATTTTTATTAGAGTATAATCTCTTTATAATTGTGTGTTAGTTTGCACTGTATAACAAAGTGAATCAGCTATATGCATACATATATCCCCATATCTCCTCCCTCTTGAGTCTCTTTCCTACACTCCCTACCCCACCCCTTTAACTGCACAAAGAGCACCGAGCTGATCTCCCTGTGCTATGTGGCTGCTTCCCACTAGCTATCCATTTTATATGTGGCAACGTATATATGTCAATGACACTCTCTCATTTCGTCCCAGTTTACTATTCCCCTATACCATGTCCTCAAGTCCATTCTCTACATCTGTGTCTTTACTTCTATCCTGTCCCTAGGTTCCTCAGAACCCTTTTTCTTTTCTTTTTTTTTTTAGATTCCATATGTGTGTGTTAGCATATGATATTTGTTTTTCTTTCTCACTTACTTCACTCTGTATAACAGACTAAGCCCATCCACCTCACTACAAAACACTCAATTTCATTTCTTTTTAAGATTGAGTAGTATTACATCGTATATATGTGCCACATTTTCTTTATTCATTCATTTGACAATGGACACTTAGGTTACTTCCCTGTCATAGCTATTGTAAATAGTGCTGCAATGAACATTGTTACTATTTTAAATTATGGTTTTCTCAGGGTATATGCCCAAGAGTGGGATTGCTGGGTGTATGGTACTTCTATTTTTAGTTTTTTCAGAACCTCCATACTGTTCTCCATAGTGGCTATATCAATTTACATTCCTACCAACAGTGCAAAGGGTACCCTTTTCTCAACACACTCTCCAGCATTTATAGTTGGTAGATTTTTGATATGGCCATTCTGACTGGTGTGAGGTGATACCTCATTGTACTTTTGATTTGTATTTCTATAATGATTAGTGATGTTGAGCATCCTTTCATATGTTTGTTGGCAATCTGTACGTCTTCTTTGGAGAAATGTCTCTTTAGGTCTTCTGCCCATTTTTGGATTGGGTTGTTTGGGTTTTTTTTGATATAGAGCTGCATGAGCTGCTTGCATACTTTGGAAATTAAACCTTTGTCAGTTGCTTCATTTGCAAATATATTCTCCCATTCTGAGGGTTGCCTTTTCATACTGTTTATGGCTTTCTTTGCTGTGTATATGCTTTTAAATTTCATTAGGTCCCATTTGTTGATTTCTGTTTTTATTTCTATTACTCTAGGATGTGGGTCAAAAGGATCCTGCTGTGATTTATGTCATACAGTGCTCTGCCTATGTTTTCCTCTAAGAGTTTTACAGTGTCTGACCTTACATTTAGGTCTTTAATCCATTTTGAGTTTATTTTTGTGTATGGTGTTAGGGAGTGTTCTAATTTCATACTTTTACATGTAGCTGTCCAGTTTCCCAGCACCACTTTTTGAAGAGACTGTCTTTTCTTTATTGTATATCCTTGCCTCCTTTGTCATAGATTAGTTGACCATAGGTGTGTGGGTTTATCTCTGGGCTTTCTACCTTGTTCCATTGATCTATACTTCTGTTTTTGTGCCAGTACCATACTGTCTTGATTACTGCAGCTTTGTAGAAGAGTCTGAAGTCAGGGAGCCTGATTCCTCCAGCTCCATTTTTCTCTCTCAAGATTGCTTTGGTTATTCGAGGTCTTTTGTGTTTCCAAACAAATTGTGAAAATTTTGGTTCTAGTTCTGTGAAAAATGCTATTGATAGTTTGCTAGGGATTACATTGAAGTGGGTTGTATAGTCATTTTCACAAAGTTGATTCTTCCAATCCAATAATATGGTATATTACTCAATCGGTTTGTATCATCTTTAATTTCTTTCATCATTGTGTTATAATTTTCTGCATACAGGTCTTTTGTCTCCTTAGGTAGGTTTATTCTTATGTATTTTATTCTCTTTGTTGAAATGGTAAATGGGAGTGTTTCCTTCAATTTTCTATCAGATTTTTCATCATTAATGTATAGGAATGCAAGAGATTTCTGTGCGTTAATTTTGTATCCTGCTACTTTACCAAATTCATTGATTAGCTCTAGTAGCTTTCTGGTAGCACTTTTAGGTTTCTCTATGTATAGTTTCATGTCATCTGCAAACAGTGACAGTTTTACTTCTTTTCCAATTTGGATTCCTTTTATTTCTTTTTCTTCTCTGATTGCTGTGGCTAAAACTCCCAAAACTATGTTGAATAACAGTGGTGAGAGTGAGAAACCTTGTCTTGTTCCTGACATTAGTGGAAATGGTTTCAGTTTCTCAACATTGAAAATGATGTTGGCTGTGGCTTTGTCATATATGGCCTTTATTATGTTGTGGTAAATTCCTTTTATGCACACTTTCTGGAGAGTGTTTATCATAAATTGGTGTTGAATTTTGTCAGAAGCTTTTTCTGCATCTATTGAGATTATCATATGGTTTTTCCTTCTTCAACTTGATAATATGGTTTACCACATTGATCAATTTGCTTATATTGAAGAATACTTGCATTCCTGGGATAAACCCCACTTGATCATGGTGTATGACCCTTTTAATGAGCTGTGGGAATCTGTTTGCTAATATTTTGTTGAGGATTTTTGCATGTATGTTCATCAGTGATATTGGCCTGTAGTTTTCTTCCTTTGTGACGTCTTTGTCTGGTTTTGGTATCAGAGTGATGGTGGCCTCATAGAATGAGTTTGGGAGTGTTCCTCCTTCTGCTATATTTTGAAACAGTTTGATAAGGATTGATGTTAGCTCTTCTCTAAACGTTTGATAGAATATACCCTTGAAGCCATCTGGTCTTGGACTTTTGTTTGTTGGAAGATTTTTAATCACTGTTTCAATTTTATTGCTTGTGATTGGTCTGTTTATATTATGTATGTATTCCTGGTTCAGTCTCAGAAGGTTGTGCTTTTCTAAGGATTTGTCCATTTCTTCCAGGTTGTCCATTTTATTGGCATGGAGTTGCTTGTAGTAATCTCTCATGATTCTTTGTATTTCTGCTGTGTCTGTTTTTACTTCTATTTTTTCATTTCTTATTCTATTGATTTCAGTCTTCTCTCTTTTTTCTTGATGAGTCTGGCTAATGGGTTATCAATTTTGTTTATCTTGTCAAAGAACAACCTTTTAGTTTTATTGATCTTTGCTACTGTTTCCTTCATTTCTTTGTCATTTTTTTCTGGTCTGATATTTATTATTTCTTTCCTTCTGCTAACCTTGGTGTTTTTTTGTTCTTCTTTCTCTAATTGCTTTAGGTGTATGTGACATTTTTATTTTAGATTTTACTTGTTTCTTGAGGTAGGATTGTATTGCTATAAACTTCCCTCTTAGGACTAGTTTTGCTGCATCCAATAGGTTTTGGGTCATCATGTTTTCATTTTCATTTGTTTCTAGAAATTTTTTGATTTCCTCTTTGATTTTTTCAGTGATCTCTTGGTTATTTAGTAGTGTATTCTTTAACCTCCATATGTTTGCATGTGTTACAGATTTTTTCCTGTAATTGATAACTAGTCTCATAGCATTGTGGTCAGAAAAGATACTTGATATGATTTCAATTTTCTTAAATTTACCAAGGCTTGATTTGTGACCCAAGGCATGATCTATCTGGGAGAATGTTCCATGAGCACTTGAGAAGAAAGTGTATTCTCTTGTTTTTGGATGGAATGTCTTATATATATATATATCAATTAACTCCACCCTGCTTAATGTATCATTTAGAGCTTGTGTTTCTTTATTTATTTTCAATTGGATGATCAGTCCATTGGTGAAAGTGGGGTGTTAAAGTCCTCTATTATTATTGTGTTACTGTCAATTTGCCTTTTATGGCTGTTAGCCTTTGACTTATGTATTGAGGTGCTCCTATATTGGGTGCATAAATATGTATAATTGTTACCCCTTCTTCCTGGATTTATCCCTTGATCATTATGTAGTGTCGTTCTTTGTCTCTAATAATAATCTGTATTTTAAAATCTATTTTGTTTGATATGAGAATTGCTACTCCAGCTTTATTTTTATTTCTCTTTGCATGGAATATCTTTTTCCATCTCCTCACTTGCAGTCTGTATATGTCCCTGGGTCTAAGTGGGTCTCTTGTAGACAGCATATATATGGATTTTGTATTTATATGTATGTTCCTATTACCTTTTTCTTAATTGTTTTTGTTGTAGGTCTTTTCCATCACTGTGTTTCCTGCCTAGAGAAGTTCCTTTAGCATTTGTTGTAAAGCTGGTTTGGTGGTGTTGAATTCTCTTAGCTTTTGCTTGTCTATAAAGGTTTTAATTTCTCCACCAATTGTGAATGAAATCCTTGCTTGGTAGAGTAATCTTGATTGTAAGTTTCCCCCTTTCATTACTTTAAATATGTCCTGACACAACCTTCTGGCTTGCAGTTTCTTATGAAATGTCAGCTGTTAACCTTATGGGATTCCCTTGTTTGTTATTTGTTGGTTTTCCCTTTCCAATCTTAATATTTTTTCTTTGTATTTAATTTTGGATAGTTTGATTAATATGTGTCTTTGTGTGTTTCCTCTTGGATTTTTCCTCTATGGGACTCTCTGCACCTCCTGGAATTGATTGACTATTTCCTTTTCCATATTAGGGAAATTTTCAACTACAATATCTTCCAATATTTTCTCAGTCCCTTTCTTTTTCTTTACTTCTTCTGGGACCCCTATAATTTGAATGTTGGTGTGTTTGTATACTGTTTTCCCAGAGACCTCTGAGACTGTCCTCAATTCTTTTCATTCTCTTTTCTTTATTCTGTTCTGCGGTAGTTATTTTCACTATCTTATCTTCCAGGTCACTTATCTGGTCTTCTGCTTCAGTTATTCTGCTATTGATTCATTCTAGAGAAATTTTAATTTCTTTTATTGTGTTGTTCAACATTGTTTATTTGCCCTTCAGTTCCATTAAAAGTTTCCTGTAGTTTCTCCATTCTATTTCCAAGATTTTAGATCATCTTTACTACCATTACTCTGTATTCTTTTTTTTTTTATTTTTTTGTGGTATGCGGGCCTCTCACTGTTGTGGCCTCTCCCTTTGCAGAACACAGGCTCCAGATGCAAAGGGTCAGTGGCCATGGCTCACAGGGCCAGCTGCTCCACAGCATGTGGGATCTTCCCAGACTAGGGCATGAACCCATGTCCCCTGCATCAGCAGGCGGACTCTCAACCACTGCACCACCAGGGAAGCCCCACTGAATTCTTTTTCAGGTAGACTGTCTATTTACTCTTCATTTGTTCTGGTGGGTTTTTACTTTGCTCCTTCATTTGCTGTGTATTTGTCTGGCTTCTCATTTTGCTTAACTTACTGCATTTGTGGTGTCCTTTTCACAGACTGCTGGTTCATAGTTATCATTGTTTTTGGTGTCTGCCCCTAGTGGGTAATATTGGTTCAGTGGGTTGAGTAGGCTTCCTGGTGGAGGGGACTGTTGTCTCTCTTCTGGTGGATGAGGCTTGATGTTATCTTTCTGCTGGGCAGGACTGTGTTAATTGTGTGTTTGGGGGTGTCTGTTAACTTATGATTTTAGGCAGCCTCTCTGCTAATAGGTGGCGTGGTGTTCCTGTCTTTCTAATTGTTTGGCATGGGATGTCCATCACTGCAGTTTGCTGGTCATTGAGGGGAGCTGAGTCTTCACGTTGAGATGTAGATCTCTGAGAGAGCTTTCTCCATTTGATATTACATGGGCCTGGGAAGTCTCTGGTGGACAAATATCCTGAACTCAGCTCTTCCACCTAAGAGTTTCAGGCCTGACACCCGGCTGGAGCACCAAGACCTTGTCATCCACACAGATCAGAATAAAAGGGAGAAGAAAAAAAAAGAAAGAGAAAATAAATAAATAAAATAAAGTTATTAAAATAAAAAAATTATCAAAAATAAAAAATTAATTTAAAAAAAGAAAGAAAGAAGAGAGCAACCAAACCAATAAAGAAATCCACCAGTGATAACAAGCACTAAAAACTATATCAAAAAAACCCAAAGGACACATCCGAGGACAAATGGGAAAAGCAAAGCTATACAGACACAAAATCACACAAAGAAGCATATATATACACACTCCCAAAAAGAGAAAAAGGAAAAAAAATACATACACATGTTAAAATAAAGGAAAAGAGCAACCAAATCAATAAACAAATCTACCACTGATAATAAGCTCTAAATATTAAACTAAGATAAACATAAAACCAGAAACAAATTAGATGCAGAAAGCAAACCCCAAGTCTACAGTTGCTCCCAAATTCCACTGCCTCAAGTTTAGGATGATTCGTTGTCTATTCAAGTATTCCACAGATGCAGGGTACATCAAATTGGTTGTTGTGATTTAATCCACTGTTCTTGAGGCTGCTGTGAGAAATTTCCCTTTCTCTTCTTTGTTTGTACAGCTCCTGAGGTTCAGCTTTGCTTCTGGCCCTGCCTCTGCATGTAGGTCACCTGACATCATCTGTTCCCCACCCAGACAGAATGGGGTTAAAGTAGCAGCTGATTAGGGGGCTCTGTCTCTCCCAGGCCAGGGGGTGGGAGGGGTATGGAGTGCAGGGAAAACCTGCAGTGGCATTTGCTGGTGTGACATTGTAGCAGCCTGAGGCGCACTGTGTGTTCCCGGGGAAGTTCTCCCAGATCACAGGATCCTGGCAGTGGTGGGCTGCACAGTCTCCCAGGAGGGGAGATGTGGCTAGTGAGCAGTGCTTGCACACAGGATTCTTGATGGCTGCAGCAACAGCCTTAGTGTTTCATTCTAGTCTCTGGTGTCCATGCTGATAGCTGCAGCTCTCACCCATCTCTGGAGCTCATTTAGGTGGTGCTCTGAATCCCTTCTCCTCGTGCATCCCAAAACAATTGTCTCTTGACTCTTAGGCAGGTCCAGACTTTTTCTGGGACTCCATCCCAGCTAGCTATGTCGCACTAGCTCCCTTCAGGCTGTGTTCATGCAGCCAACCACACTCCTCTCCCTGAGATCTGACCTCTGAAGCCTGAATCTCAGCTTCCACTCCCCTCCTGCCCCAGCAGAGTGGGTGATCACAGAATCCTCTCTGGTTGGTGAGTCCTGGTCATCACTGATCCTCTGTGTGAGAATCTCTCCCTTTTGCCTTCTGCACCCCTGTTGCTGTGCTCTCATCCATGGTTCTGAAGCTCCCCACCCACCCACCCCCTCTCTCCAAAAGTGAAAGGGATTCCTATGGTGTGGAATCTTTTCCTCCTTCATAGCTCTGTCCCAGAGGTGCATGTCCCATCCCTATATTTTTGTCTCTTTTTTCTTTTGCCCTACCATGGTACATTGGGAGTTGTTTGCCTTTTGGGAAGTCTGAGGTCTTCTGTCAGCATTCAGTAGGTGTTCTGTAGGAGTTTTTCCACATGTAGATATATTTTTGTTGTATTTGTGGAGAGGAAGGTGATCTCCATGTCTTACACCTCCACCATCTTGAAGGTCCCCCCACAGTGAGCCTTTTGATTTTGCTCTTATTGTGAAAATTAGGCAGAAGAACAACTGGGGATTTGGAACTCTGACATTATGATCCACAAGATTATTATGGAAAGAGTCTCAATACATAAACATATAAATGGTAGATATAATAAATTTTAATGTATAGCCAAGTTTTCCAGGAAGTTAATGGAAATCCACAGTAGCAAAAAGATAGAGATCAAAGAGATAAAGTTATAAACAAGTAATCTGATATTGCCTTAGCCCTGGGAAGTAGAAAGTCATATCTAGGCACTTCTTATCTGAGACCAAAAGTTGGAGTAGAGTCATAAAGCAGGATCTTCAGTAATCCACTGACTCAGGAAAATGATTGGAGTCTTCTTCTTATCCATGCTCCTGGTAAAATTATACTGTCACATGAAAACCTGATGCCAGGCCTGTGAGTCTTATGGATTTAGAGTCTTATATTATTCAAGTAACTCTGGAGTTCCCAAGCCAAAAACACAAAGATTATGGGTGACTGATGGAAGAAAACACAAAATCACTTGGGAGGAACAGTGCATAATTCAAGACATAAAGATTACCCAAAATAAAAAACAAGTACCAATGAACACAGTATCTCAATCAAAATTTATAAAATATGCCAGCAACAACCAATCATGAATTAAAAATCAGAAAATGAAACAAATATGATATTAAGCACCTAGGAACTTGAAATAATAGAATGGCAGTCATAAAGAAATTGTAAAATAAGTTTATAATGATTAAGGAATTAAGAAGAAAATTAAAACCTTAGAGAATGAAACCAAATAGGACTTGAAAAGGAAAGAATGTAGTTAAAATGTAAAACTTAATGATGTCTTAAACAACATATTGGCAAGCTACAGAGTAATTAGTAAAATGAAAGACTGTTTTGAGGAAAACACCCATGATGCAGGACAGAGAAAATAAAAGACAAAAATATAATTAAGAAAAACAGGAAGATTAAAAAAACAAGTCAATATTTATTTGTGCTAGAATGAATGAATAATACTTTAAAATATTTTGCCACAAATATTTCAGATTAGATGAAACTCACAAATCTTAAGGTTGAAAAAGCATAAAAAGCCCAAGCAGAATAATTTTTTAAAAAATCCAAATCAAGTGATTTCATCAGGAACCTTTAGACTATCAAAGAATTTAAAAAAGAAATCTTAAAAGCAACCTGAGATAGAAGAGAAATTACACAGAAAGATTTAAAATTGTAGTAGAGTTTTCAACAGCATTAAAGAAGCTGGAAAACAATACAGTAATATCTTCTAAGTATTCAGGGAGAATTCATTTCAATTTAGGATAATAAATCCAGCTAAACCATCATTCAAAAGTGAGAAAGAAATAAAGACTTTTTTCAGACAACTACTGAGACGATTTACCACTAACAAAACTACTGAATGATGACTTCAGAAAGAAGGAAGTTGAACTTTGAAGGAAAGAGGAAGATACAAAAGGCAATTGAATAATAACATTAAATGGTACATATATGGATCAATTTAATTAAGAATTGACTGAATAAAGAAAAAGAATTACTAATATGTTAGAGTAGACATAAATAACATGCAATAAAAATATTGAAAATTATTTGAAATATGGAGGGGATTGGTGATCAGAGATAAAGAATCATAAGGTCCTTGTGTTATTTGTGAGAAGAATGGAGTATTTTATTAATTTCAGACATTGTTAAGTCAAATATTCATGTAAAGTATTTAAGGGTAAACAGTGAAGAAATAGATTGTGTAGCTTCCAAACTTCCAAAGGAACATTAATGAAAACTTATTCTATTCAAAGGAAGGTAAGAAAGAGTGGAAAAAATGATAAACTAATGGTAAATGTAAATCATAAAAGAATATGATAAAATAAATCCAACTATGAATAATCCCTACTAATGTAAACAGACTAGAAACAGCAGTTTTATAGAAGAGCTCAGATTTTAAAAAATTAAAGTAGCTATAGTAATGCATCTAAAATAAATGGTACAGAAAGCTGGAAAGTAAACACATAGAAAATTAAATAACAAAACCAAAAGCACTGTTAGGGATAAAGTGAGCCAGGACATAATGTGAAAACAATCATTCACCATAAAAACAAAATAACATTGAACTTGTAGGTTTTAAACAACACAGTATCAAAATTTATGTGAGTGGACTTCCCTGGTGGCGCAGTGGTTGAGAGTCTGCCTGCCGATGCAGGGGATACGGGTTCGTGCCCCGGTCCGGGAGGATCCCACATACCGCGGAGCGGCTGGGCCCGTGAGCCATGGCAGCTGGGCCTGTGCGTCCAGAGCCTGTGCTCCGCAACGGGAGAAGCCACAACAGTGAGAGGCCCACGTACCACAAAAAAAAAAAAAAAAAAAAATTATGTGAGTGATAAAAGGTAAGATTATTAAGAAAAATTGACAAATCTCCAATTATAATGGAGGTTTTTAGCTTATATGCTTCAGTAATTGACAATGAAAACTTGGTTAGTAGAAGCATTTGAAAAATAATCAGTAGATGAGACAGAAGTTTGTGCTCCTTCTTCCATAGAGTGAATGTACCACTGTTATATTTCCCAGCTCATTTGTATATAGGGTATGATCATGTGACTTGTTTTTGTTCCAAAATAACAGGAATAGAAATGATAAATTAAAACATCATTGAGGTAGTTTCCTGCCCATCAGCTTGAAAAAATTTTGTCTTGTAACACCAAGTATTGGTAAGGATGTGAAAAAATAGAAACTAGCATATTGTTTGTGTTAGTATATATTGGTATAACTACTTTGGACAACAATTTGACAATACCTTGAAAAGCTGAAAACGTTAATAGTTGATGACTGACAAGCCTATTTCTAAGTATCAGGCCAACTAGACAGAAAAGAGAATTGCAAGAATTTTACAAGGTTATTCGTTGTACCACTGTTTATTATAGCAAAAGTGGAAACAACCTTACTGTCCATAAGTAAGAAATAGATACATACACTGTGGGCTTTTTTTTACATTTTTACTTATTCTTTTTCAGTACTTAGCTCATAGGCCATTAGCATAGAGAATGCAAAATGTAGATTACATATAAAAATAAGAGTTTCCAGAAGAATAGGACTGAAGTATTTTTTTAATGTTTTAATTGCCTTTATTGTATTTAGTGTTTGCTCAGTTGTGTTTAAATAATGAGCATTATACCCTTGATAAATACAGGAAAAACAGAACTCTTCCTCTCAAAAAGTTCACATCTATTTGTAAATTGCAATTAACTGTTGTCAATATAAAACAAAAATATTATTTGCAAATCTGCTCTGCTAATGTTAAACCCAAGTGGAATAAATGGATAGGAGTAGTCATTCATCCATCCATTCATTCATTTTTCCTTTTCTTTCATTTTTTAAACATCTTTATTACAGTATAATTTTTTACAATGGTGTGTTATTTTCTGCTTTATAACAAAGTGAATCACTATACATATACATATATCCCCATATCTCCACCCTCTTGCATCTCCCTCCCACCCTCCCTATCCCACCCCTCTAGGTGGTCACAAAGCACCGAGCTGATCTCCCTGTGCTATGTGGCTGCTTCCCACTAGCTATCTATTTTACATTTGGCAGTGTATATATGTCCATGCCACTCTCTCACTTCATCCCAGCTTACCCTTCCTCCCTGTGTCCTCAAGTCCATTCTCTAGGTCTATATGCTGTTGTTTATTTATACAATGAATACCATAAAGCAATTATAAAGGATTAACTACATTTACAGATTTCACCATTAATAAATCTCAAAAACAAAATGAAGATTGGGAAAGTTAAATTTAAAAGGGTATAGGATATTATTTATGAAACTGTTTAAGAACATAGAGTATAGTACATAGTTAATGAATACTGTATATAGAGAGAATGTATAAAACCATGCACAGAAATATTACACACCAACTTCAATATAGTAGCTGCCTTTATGAGCCAGAGGAAAAAAATGGATAGATGGGACTTTGCATCTCAGTTACTTTCTTTTCTTTCTTTCTTTCTTTCTTTCTTTCTTTCTTTGCTTTTTTTTGGTCAGAAAAGTCTGAAGCAAATGTGACAAAATATTAACATCTCCTAAATCTGGGTTCTGGAGACATTGTATTATATAATTTGCTGTGCCTTACCATATGTTTTAAATATTTCAAAATAAAATACTCCTGGAATACTAGTATTTTATAGTGAGAATAAGGAAGAGATAATTAATCCATAACTTTTATACAGATAAAGGTCAGATGACAAGATCCAAAGTATCCTTGATCAACATAGTGCTGAATTCTTAACCATAAAAACCACATGCATTTTCAAAACCTACAGGTATGGCAAAATCATTCTTTACTGATCATCAAGTATTTTGTGCTCTTGGTCACTATTCCAGAAAGTTAAACTATTATCCATTGTATAAGAGATATAAAAATCTATAATTTTTTTTAAATGTAAAAATATTGATAAAACAGGAAAAGACAAAATTTTAGGGTAAGACTTATTTAGAATTGAAATTCCTGTTGTGGAAACAGGAGAATAATTTACCTATAACCATCATATAATGTTCTGCTTTGCCAGTGAGACTGACATTATCCTGGGGTTTTGTAGAAGTGGAAGGAGCAATGATAACCATACTCAGTATTGTAGACTCTTTATCTATGATCAAGATTATGATCCACCTGATGGAGTACACAAAGCCCTATTTCTTTACATTTCTTTTTATTTCTCTCCTCTTTCTTTCCTCATACTTCCTCTCTATCTTCTCCTTCTTCTGTTTATTATGCTGTTCTTTTTTTACCACTGCTTCTTTTGCTGCTCCTGTTCCTGTTTCTGCTTCTTCTGCTTTCTGCTTCTGTGGCTGTTTTTCTGCTCCTTGTTATTGTTCTTTTTCTTTTTCACCAGTTATGTAGTACTTACTGAATGCTAGGTACCTTGTTTGATAAACATTGTCTCATATAACTTTCATAGCAATGAAGTATTTTTTATTATCATTAATTGGATGATAGAACTGAGGCTTCAAGATGTGAGGAACATGCTTCATTTTTGTACATAAGTAAGTAGACTAGCTAGGATTAGAAATCAGTTCTGCCTGAAGTTGAAACTATGTGTTTTTAATTACTGTGCTATAAGGCTTCCTGAAAAGTTGAACCACAGGAGGGACCATCTGAACTGAAGAATATATTTGCTTAGTTTTATTTTTTTTAAGGGAAGGTTTTACTCTGACAGAACACTTAAAGTAAGAAATGGTTGAAAGAGCAACTCTGAATCAGGAAACATGTATTCAGAGATTTCTGATACCCTTAAACAAAATTTTTGCACGTCAGTTAAAACTCCCTATGAAGAAGTATCAACTCAAAATAGCTCCAGAAAGAGATAATTTATTCACTCAAGCTGCCATCTCTTTTAGTGATCCAAGATCAAGAATTTTCTTTAGGCATGGCTAGATTTGGGTTATGAAAATGTCATTGGGGCTTGCCTTCTCTGGACTCTGTCACTTGATGGCTTACAGAAGATGTTTTGTGGTATTTTGCTGTACAAATTTTGCACTTCCTTTATTAAATTTATGTTAACTAATTTAGATACTATGACAAATATAATTCTTCTTTTCATTCCACATTTATTAAATTAATGTTAGCTATCCTATAGGGATACTTTAGTTAATAAAATTTTCTTTTTATATTTACCCATTCTATTTCTTGCCCATTTAGAGTACAGATAGAAACATTCTGCAAAACATATTTCAAAAGAACCTTTAAAAATCTGGTATTGTGTTTTATAAAGTTATACTTAGAGATGATTTTCTCCCCTCAAATAAGCACTCAGTTACTTGATAATATTTAACTACTATAGCAACAAACCCCTCAATTTATACAGTGGTAAACCATTTCCTACAAATTTCTGGAACATTAAAAAAATATTTTCAAAACACACATCTCAAAATGTAAAGTATATGTTATTTCAGACAGGATTCTTTGTTTTTTATAAGTACATTTTATTGCTGCTTTTTAGCTCATGATGACATAATACCATTTGCTAATAAGTCAATTTATTTGAAAGGATGCTGAGCAATGTGGTAAAAGATAACATGGTGATATTTTAATATAGAATTTTTCTTGTGCTATTTACCATCATCAGGACAGTAATTTATGTCTGTAGTGCAGTTGATTAGAACATTAGGATAATCGCGGTTTGATTTCTGTGTGGGCTACATGGTATAATTTCCCCATTGGCTACTAATTGAAGCAGCTAATTATCTTTCTTTTTAAAATCAGTTTATTAAAATTAATTTTTATCGGAGTGCAGTTGCTTTACACTGTTGTATTAGTTTCTGCTGTACAGCAAAGTGAATTAGCTTTACATATATATATATGTAAATATATATATAAATATAAATATAAATATATATAAATATATATAAATATATATATATATATATATATATATATATATATATATATATATATATATATATATATATATATATATCCGTTTTTTGATTTCCTTCCCATTTAGGTCACCAAAGAGCACTGAGTAGTTTCCTAAGCTATAAATCAGGTTCTCATTAGTTATCTATTTTATATGTAGTAGTGTATATATGTCAATCCGAATCTCCCAGTTCATCTCACCCTCTCTCCCCACCCTTGATAACCATACATTTTTCTTTACATATGTGTCACTATTTCTCTTTTCCAAATAAGTTCATCTGTACAATTTTTCTAGATTCCACATATAAGTGATATTATACAATATTTGCTTTTCCTCTTTCTGACTTACGTCACTCTGTATGAAAGTCTCTAGGTCCATCCACATCTCTGTAAATCACACAACTTCATTCCTTTTCATGGCTGAGTAATATTCCCTTGTATATATGTACCACATCTTATTTATCCATTCCTCTGTTGATGGACATTTAGGTTGCTTCCATGTCCTGGCTATTGTAAATGGTGCTACAATGAACATTGAGGTGCATGAATCTTTTTGAATTATGGTTTTCTCTGGGTTATATGCCAAGGAGTGGGATTGTTGGGTCATATGGTAGTTCTATTTTGAGATTTTTACTGAACCTCCATAATGATTGTACCAATTTACATTACCACCAACAATGTAAGAAGTTTCCCTTTTCTCCACACTTTCTACACATTTAATTTATGTAGATTTTTTAATGATGACCATTCTAACCAGTGTCAGGTGATAGCCCATTGTAGTTTTGATTTGCATTTCTCCAGTAATTAGTGATGTTGAGCATCTTTTCATGTGTTTGTTGGCCATCTGTATGTTTTCTTTGGAGAAATGTTTATTTAGGTCTTCTGCCTATTTTTTTATTAGGTTTTTTGTTTTTTGATATTGAGGTGCATGAGCTGTTTGTATATTTTGGAGATTAATCTTTGGCAGTTGCTTCTATTGGAAATATTTTCTCCCATTCTGAGGGTTATCTATTCCTTCTGTTTATGGTTTCATTTACTGTGCAAAAGCTTAACGTTTAATTAGGTCCCATTTTTAAATTTTTGTTTTTATGTCATTATTCTAGGAGGTGGATCAGAAAAGATCTTGCTATGATTTATGTCAAAGAGTGTTCTGCCTATGTTCCCCTCTAAGGGTGTGTGGACCTTTTAGGTCTTTAATCCATTTTGAGTTTAGTTCTAGGTATGATGTTAGGGAGTGTTCTAATTTCCTTCTTTTACATGTAGCTGTCCAGTTTTCCCAGCACCACTTATTGAAGAGACTGTCTTTTCTCCATTGTATAGTTTGCCTCCTTTGTCATGGAATAGATGGCCATAGGTGCATGGGTTTATCTCTGGTCTTTCTATCCTATTCCATTGATCTATATTTCTGGTTTTGTGTGAGTTCCATATGGTCTTCATTAATGTAGCTTTGTAGTGTACCCTGAAGTTGGGAAGTCTTATTCATCCAGCTCCATTTTTCTTTCTTATGACTGCTTTGTCTATTAACGTCTTTTGTGTTTAAAAACAAATTGTAAAATTGTTTGTTCTAATTTTGTGAAAAATGCCATTGTAATTTGATAGGGATTGCATTGAATTGGTAGATTGCTCTGGGTTGTATAGTCATTGTGAAAATATTGATTTTTCCAATCCAAGAACATGGCATATCTCTCCATTTGTTTGTGTCATCTTTCTTTTCTTTCATCAGTATCTTGTAGTTTTCTGCATACAGGTCTTTGCCTCCTCAGGGAGGTTTATTCCTAGATATTTTATTCCTTTTGTTGTGATGGTAAATGGAATTTTTTCCTTAATTTCTCTTTCTGGTTTTTCATTGTTAGTGTACAGGAATGCAAGAGATTTCTTTGTATTAATTTTGTATCCTACAACTTTACCAAATTCATTGATTAGCTCTAGCAGTTTTCTGGTGGCCTCTTTAGGGTTTTCTAAGCATAATATCTTGTCATTTGCAAACAGTGACAGTTTAATTTCTTCTTTTCCAATTAGTACTCCTTTTATTTCTTTTACTTCTCTGATTGCTGTGGTTAGGACTTCCAAAACTATGTTGAATAATAGTGGTGAGTGTGCACACTCTTGTCTTCTTCCTGACCTTAGAGGAAATGCTTTCAGCTTTTCATCATTGAGAGTGATGTTTGCTGTGGGTTTGTAGTATATGGCCTTTATTATGTTGAGATAGTTTCCCTCTATGCCCACTTTCTGGAGAGCTTTTTAATCATAAATGGGTGTTGAATTTCGTCCAAATGTTTTTCTGCATCTATTGAGATGATCATATGTTTTTATTCCTCAATTTGTTATATGGTATATCACGTTGATTGATTTGCACATTTTGAAGACTCCTGCATCCCTGAGGAAAATCCCACTTCATCATGGTGTATGATCTTTTTAATACATTGTTAGATTCTGGTTGCTAGTATTTTGTTGAGGAATATTCCATCTATGTGCATCAGTGATGTTGACCTGTAATTTTTTTTGTGTGATATCTTTCTCTGGTTTTGGTTACAGGGTGATAGTGGCCTCATAGAATGAGTTTGGAAGTGTTTCTCCCTCTTCAATTGTTTGGAAGAGTTTGAGAAAGACAGGTGTTAACTCTTCTCTAAATGTTTGATAGAATTCGCCTGTGAAGCCATCTGGTCCTAGATTTTTTTTTTGTTGTAAGATATTTAATCACAGTTTCAATTCCATTACCTTTGATTGGTCTGTTCATATTTCCTATTTCTTCCTATTTCCACCTTGAAAGCTTGTACCTTTCTAAGAATTTGGCCATTTCTTCCAGGTTGTCCATTTTATTGGCATACAGTTACCTGTAGTAGTCTCTTATTATCATATTTCTGTGGGGTCCATTTTATTTTCTCCTTTATCATTTTGAATTTTATTGATTTGTGTCCTCTCCCTTTTTTTCTTGATGGGTGTGGCTATAAGTTTACCAGTTTTGCTTACCTTCTCAAAGAACCACCTTTTAGTTTCATTGATCTTTGCTATTGTTTTCTTTGTTTCTCTTTCATTTATTTCTGCCCTCTTCTTTTTTTTCCTTCTACTAATTTTGGGGTTTATTTGTTCTTCTTTCTCTAGTTGCCTTGGGTGGAAGGTTAGGTTGTTTATTTGAGATTTTTCATGTTTCTTGAGGTAGGATTGTATTGCTATAAACTTCCCTCTTAGAACTGCTTTGCTGTATCCCATAGGTTTGGGGTCATTGTGTTTTCATTGTCATTTTTTCTAGTTTTTTTAATTACTTCTGTGATTTCTTCAGTAATCTATTGGGTTTTATTTGTAGCATACTGTTTAGCCTCGTGTGTTTGTGTTTTACAGTTTTTTCCTTTCATTGATTTCTAATCTCATAGCATTGTGGTCAGAAAAGAGTCTTGAGGGCTTCCCTGGTGGTACAGTGGTTGAGAGTCTGCCCGCCAATGCAGGGCACACAGGTTTGTGCCCCAGTCTGGGAAGATCCCACATGCCACAGAGGGGCTGGGCACATGAGCTATGGCTGCTGAGCCTGCATGTCCAGAGCCTGTGCTCCACAACAGGAGAGGCCACAACACTGAGAGGCCCATGTACCACAAAAAAAATAAATAAAGGAAATAAAGAAAAGAGTCTTGATACAACTTCAATTATTTTTTAATTTACTGAGGCTTTATTTGTGGTGCAAGATGTGATTTATCCTGGAGAATGTTCCATGTGTGCTTGAGGAGAAAGCGTATTCTGCTGCCTTCAGATAGAATGTCCTATAAATACCAATTAAGTCTATCTGTTCTAATGTGTCATTTAAGGCCTCTGTTTCCTTATTAATTTTCTGTCTGTATGATCTGTCCATTGGTGTAAGTGAGGTGTTAAAGTCTCCACTGTTATGTGTTACTTTCAATTTCCCCTTTTATTGCTGTTAGCATTTGCCTTATGTATAGAGGTGCTCCTACGTTGGGTACATAAATATTTACAATTGTTATGTCTTCTTCTTGGATTGATCCCTTGATCATTATGTAGTGTCCTTCCTTGTCTCTTGTAACAATCTTTATTTTACAGTCTAGTTTCTCTGAAATGAGTATTGTTACACCAACTTTCTTTTGATTTCCATTTGCATGTAATATCTTTTTCCATCCCCTCACTTTCAGTCTGTATGTGTCCCCAGCTCTGAAGTGGGTCTCTTGTAGACAGCCTAGGTATGGGTCTTGTTTTTGTATCCATTCTGCCAGTGTATGTCTTTTCGTTGGAACATTTAATCCATTTACATTTAAGGTAATTATCAATATGTATGTTCCTATTACCATTTTCTTAATTGTTTTGGGTTTGTTTTTGTAAGTATTTTCCTTCTCTTATGTTTCCTGCTTAGAGAAATTCCTTCAACATTAGTTGTAAAGCTTGTTTGGTGGTGCTGAATTCTCTTAGCTTTTGCTTTCTGTAAAGATTTTGATTTCTCTGTTGAATCTGAAAGAGATCCTTGCTGGGTAGAGTATTCTAGGTTGGTTGTACATTTTTCCCTTTCATCACTTTAAGTATGTCCTGCCACTCCATCTGGCTTGCAGAGTTTCTGCTGAAAGATCAGCTTTTAACCTTATGGGGATTCTCTTGTATGCTATTTGTTGCTTTCCCTTGCTGCTTGTAATATTTTTCTTCATATTTAATTTTTAATAATTTGATTGATATTGTCTTGTTGTGTTTCTCCGTGGGTTTATACTGTATGTGATTCTATGTGCTTCAAGGGCTTGTGTGACTCCTTTCCTATGTTAAGGAAGTTTTCAACTATAATAACTTCAAATATCTTCTCAGGCCCTTTGTCTTTCTCTTTTTCTTCTGGGAGCCCTATAATTTGAATGTTGGTTTGTTTAATGTTGTCCCAGAGGTCTCTGAGACTGTCTTCATTTCTTTTCATTATTTTTTCTTTATTCTGCTCCATGACAGTTATTTTCTCTGTTCAATCTTCCAGATCACTACTCCATTCTTCTGCCTCAATTATTCTGCTATTGATTCCTTCTACTGTATTTTTCATTTCAGTTATTGTGTTGATCATCACTGTTTTTTTGTTCTTTAGTTCTTCCAATTTTTTGTTAAACATTTCTTATATCTTCTCAATCAGTGCCTCCATTCTGTTTCTAATATCTTGGATCACCTTTACTATCTTTACTCTGAATTCTTTTCCATGTAGATTGACTATTTCCTCTTCATTTATTTGGTCTTGTTGGGTTTTTATCTTGCTCCTTCATCTGCAATATACTTTTCTGTCATCTCATGTTGTCTAACTTACTGTGTTTGTAGTCTCCTTTCCACAGGCTTCAGTGCCATAGTTCCTCTTGCTTCTGGAGTCTGCTCCCTGCTGGGTGAGGTTGGTGCAGTGGTGTGTGTAAGCTTCCTGGTAGGGTCGACTTGTGCCTGTGCTCTGTAGATGGAGCTGAGTCTTGTTCCTCTGATGGACAGGGCTGCATTAGGTTGTGTTTTTTGGAGTGTCTGTGAGCTTAGTATGAATTTAGGCAGCCCGTCTGCTGATGGGTGAGGCTGTGTTCCTGTCTTGCTGGGTTTTTAGCCAGAGGCAGTACTGGATTCTGCTGGAATTTGGGTGGAGCCGGGTCTTGGTGTTGAGATGGGGACATATGGGTTTGCTCAGGGGAGAGCTCATGCCAATTATTATTTCCTGGGGCCAGGAATTCTCTGGCAGTCCAGTGTCCTGGACCTGGTGTTCCTACCCTAGGGGCTAAGACCTGACCCCTGACCATGGAACCAAGATCTTGTAAGCTGCACAGTGCACAAAAAAAAGAGAGAAAAGAAAACAAATAAACAAAACCCAAGACAAATCACAATAGCAAACATAAACAAGAACAGCAACACCATATAAAGGAAAACAAACAAACAAAACCCAAGACAGATGATAAAAACAAAACCAAACAAAAACAGAGAAAACAAAAAGAAGAAAACAACCAAAGTACCTCCAAATGACAATAAGCATTAAAAACAAAACTAACAAAACTAAAACAGTAAGTAAACTAAAAAAGCAAAGAAAACATAAAATGAACAAAAATGCTCAGAAAGAGAGGAATAATAAAAAGAGAAGATCAAAACAAAACAAAGTCAAAAAACCACAAAATGACAAAAAAGTAAAATAAAAATAGAAAAATTAAAAAATATATTAAAATTAATTTAAAATAGTTCAAAAAATAGAACAAAATAGTTCAAAAATTGTTCAAAAACAGAACAAAACAAAATATTTTTTTCACTTAGGTTTCTGCTGTTAGTGTTCTTGTCCCTACCATGAGCCACAGACAACCTTCGCCTTTCTAGGAGGCCATCTTATACCTCTATGTAGGTCTCTGGATCTGCTGTGGGCACTGAGGGGCAGCTCTGACTCTGACCTGGTCGAACTTCTCTGTGCCCTTCCCTCCAAAGTCCACAACTGCTAAAGCTAGACCAGTCTCAGTTGTGGGAAATCTCATTGTCCATTCAGATATTTCACAGTTGCAGGGTTTAACAAGCCAATCATGTGGATTTAATCCATGGATTGTGAAGCTGCAGGGAGAGGTTTCTCTTCCTCTTCCTTAGTCACACAGCCCCTGGGGCTTAGCTTTGGTTTTGGCCCCACCTCTGTGTGTGGGCCACCCTCAGACATCTGTTCCCTGCCCAGGCAAGAGGGGGTGAAAGCAGAGGCTGATGGGGCATAGTTGCTCACTTAGGATGGGGAGTGATAAGGTGGACAAAACTTGGGGATGTGGATTCTGTCTGATGTGGTCTCCCTTTAGTACCTGTGGCAGCAGAGACTGGCAGGAAGTTGCAACAGAGTAGAGCTCACTCACTCTGGTGGGAGTCTCTCCCAATGCCTGGGGAGGCAGGGCTTGGCATGTAGGGAGAGAGTTCATTATGGTGACAACACCCCTTGCAGGGCACTCAATAATGGCACCTCCTTCCCAAGGCAGACCCTGCTTCCTCCAGGAGCATTTCCAGCTGTGGAGATCCTGACTCCTATCCCCTCAGGTGTCTCCATGAACCTGAGCTCCTCACTCCCTTCCCTTCAGACCATCTCCATGCAGCCCACAACTGTCCTCTCCCTGGGTCTACTCTCCTAACCATGTGCTTTAGCATTCAGGTTACATTGGCTGATTCCCAAGGAGGCTTTGATGGGAGTGGAACCTGCTCAGATAGGGGTTCCTCCCAGTGCCCACAGGAACAGGAACCAGAGGGTGTGGAAGGGGATTGCAATGGCGACCTCACCCCTTGTGTGCCACTCAACAATGCTGCCTTGATTCTATGGTGGCCCTGGCTTTTTCTGCACTTTCCCAGTTGTGGAGCTCCTTACTCGCATCACTTCAGGCTGTCTTTTCACAGCCAACAGCTGTCCCCTCCCTGGGTCTTCTCTCCAAACACCACTTTCCATCTCCCAAACCCCTCCATGCCAGGAGACACACAACTCAGCCTGGGGTGTGCAAGCTGCAGCATGGACCATGCACACAGATCTCACTCTGTCCTGTCTTCCACAGACCAGTTGCTGCATTCCCCTCTGAGTCCCTGAAACTCCTTCTGGGTCCCAGTTTATTTCCCCCACTTGGAAGTAAGGGACTTTCTCTGTGTGTGGGAACTTCTTA
This sequence comes from Kogia breviceps, assembly GCF_026419965.1. Taxonomy (NCBI): domain Eukaryota; kingdom Metazoa; phylum Chordata; class Mammalia; order Artiodactyla; family Physeteridae; genus Kogia; species Kogia breviceps. The sequence continues at coordinate 31,508,597 of NC_081326.1, forward strand.
CCTTCTGCCCTCCACCAGGGGTGCTTGTCCCTTCCCATTTCCTCTTTTCTTTTTTTCTTTCTTTCATCTTACCAGGTTGTGTGGGGATTTTTCTCATCCTTTTAGGTGTCTGAGGTCTTCTGTTAGTGTTCAGCAAGAGTCCTGTGAGAATTGGTCCATTTGTGGATGTATTCTTGATGTACTTGTGTGGAGAGGCAAATTCCACGTCCTCCTATTCTGCCATCTTGACTCCTCCCCCTATAATTCTTTTCTTAATTGCAGTTCAATTGCAGAGCAATTGGAGTTTAATTTCTGAGGTATAGAAATACAATTAATTTTTAAAGATTGATATCATATGCTGCAATTTTTCTAAACTTGTTTATTCTAATAGCTCTTGAGTGGATTCCTTAAGATTTTCTATATACAAAATAATGTAATTTGTGAATAGACGTAGCTTTACTACATCATTTCTAAATTTGGTGTCTCTTGATTCTTTTAGTTGATTAATTTCCCTGGTTAGAAAGTCCATTAAAGTGATTAATTAAAATGGTGAGAGTTAGAAACATTTGTCTTTGATCTTATGGGGAATGCATTACTCAAAATTAAGTACGATATTAGCTTTGGGTTTTTTTATAGATGCCACTTATAGGGCTGAGGAAGTTTTTTTCTATCCTACACCTGTTGATTTATTTTTTATGAAAGGATATATTTTGACTTTTTCCTGTATTTTTTCTGATTTTATATTTAACTTAGGGGAGCAATTCCATAATGATGAAGAAAGAATCTCCAAAAATCTACTCCAAAAAAGTAATAACAATACTGGCAACAAGTAGCAAACTAAACTTTTTCAGAACTCTGGAAGTAAACCAATGTCTTTCAATAATTTGGAGACTATTTATACAAGAAAACGCTAAATCTCACTAAGAACAATGAGCTTTGTGGTGTTTTAACTTGTCTTATTCTCAACTTCTTCTCCCAGCTTTGTTACAACTGAAATTCAACAGTTTTGCAACCATAGCAGCTGTAAAATCAGAAGCTGAGCAAACCTGGAGAGGGTACAACAGGTTTGGAATTCCTGCCAAACCCTGTCTCCATTATTTGCCTTCTCTGGCAGTTCCCTGAGAAAGGCCCATTCTCAGATATATATTTTTTTATTTACCCAGACTCAGAATTTGCTCTGTGCACTAGTCCAAATACATTTGCTAAAAATAATCAGCAGTAACAGCTTAACATTTCAGCTGCCCAAGGCAGTGATACTGTGGGGGTTAATAAATGGTTACCCAAAAAATGTAAAGGGGAAAACTGAGAAATTAGATGTCCAGGTGCTTTAAAAAGTTCTGACCAATGTGTGGGAGTATAGAAATCTGTATGTATCTGCAGGGCTGTAAGTATGCTTAGGGAAGATACAGAATGAGTAATCTTTCATCTCTCATGGACCTTGAGGTTCTGTGCAAGCAGAAACTGAAAACTAAGGCAAAGGCAGAGTCAAGGCATACTAGGAGGACATGGAATTCACGTCTCCTCATAACTAGGACACCTACCAGGCACTGGAGGGGGACCACAGTCATCTAAGGGGTTGGGAGGAACCCTCAGTGACCAGGTAGGATGTGGGGCATCAGGGGAGTGAATAGGGAGGAGAAGTGGAGGCAGGAGGGGACTGGAGCCTCTGAGAGGCTGTTGAGAGAGGGGAAAAGGGTGAAAATGGGGAACCATTGGGAGAGCAGAGGATCAAAAGGGAGCATGGCCAGGTTTCCCATGCCCACTTGGGCCCCTGGGAACCTGCTGAGATCCCAGGCCTGATCCTCTGCCCACCTAGGCCTCATCCAATTGTGTGGGTCCTGAGGGAGTGGGAGGGAGGAACGGGGGAGCAAAAGTAAAGGCGGGACCTCTGGTACCGGCACCCATGAGTGGTGGCTGAGAAAGGCAAGGAGTTCCTACACCTAGCAGTGATGGGGGAGACCCTGGGGGAGATGGTGGGAATGGAAGGGAATGGGGATAGTGCTTTCCCTGTCCACTTAAGCACTGGGAAGCCTGTTGGGATCTGGGGTCTAATTCTCTGCCCTCAGAGTCTCCTTCCCACCAAGCAGAACCCAAGACCCGCCCCTATACCCCCACCTAGGGCCCTTCCCCTACACTCGGAGACCCCCACAAATGCACTGGGCCTAAACCCCACAAACACAACTTCACTCAGGGCCCTACCTCCAAACTCCAGAACTCCACACTCCAGAGGCCCTCCTTTCGATGTACTGCCTCTCCCCTTCCATGGAGGTCCTACACAGTGGCCCGACCCCACACTTGAACATTGACACCCTAGGCCCAGCCCCACACTCAAATGTCATCCACTCACCTACCTATGTCCCACCCCACCCTAAAGCCTCCACCTGCCTAAGATCCACCCCTGCCTAAATTCCGCCCCCATAGCCAAGGCTTTTTTTTTCTTTTTTCCTCTCTTAGATTGAGGTTCTGTTTACCTTGTTGATTCTTTTATATTTTCACTTTTCCTAATAAATCTTTTATTTTTCTAATTTTATTTTATTCTTTATAATTTGTTATTGTTCTCTCCTTTTGGCTTGTTTCTCCCACACCATTTATTCTTTCATTTTTTCTGTTGTGGTTTTATTTTACATTGTTGCAGTTGTTTCAATCATAGTTCTATTTTTCCTAATATAATTTTTATCCTTCTAATTATATTTTGTTTTTTTATTCTCTGATATTGTACTGTTCCTTTTTTTCTTGCTTGCTTGTTTTTTTCTTTTTTCTTTTTTTTTTTTTCCTGTGCCATAAAGCTTACAGGATCTTGGTTCCAGGCCAGAGGTCAGGCCTGAGTTCTTGTGGTTGGAGATCCAAGTCCAAACCACTGGACTGAGAACATCAGACACCAGGGAATATCAATCAGAGTGAGGTCTCCTGGAGGTCCTCATGTCAGCAACAAGACACAGCCCTATTCAACTGCCTGCAAACTCCAGTACTGGATGTCTCTGGCCAAACAGCCAGTAATAGGAATACAACATAACCCATCAAAAAAAAAAAAAAAAAAAAAAACATGAAATGACAAAAAAAGTTACAGATGAAGGAGTAAGGTAAAAACCTACAAGACCAAATAAATGAAGATGAAGTAGGCAAACTACCTGAAAAAAAATTCAGAGTTATAATAATAATGATGATCCAAAATCTCAGAAACAGAATGGAGAAAATAAAACAAATATTTAACAAAGATCTAGAAGAACCAAAGAGAAAACAAACGATTAACAACACAATTACTGAAATTAAAAATACTCTAGAAGGAATCAATAACAGAATAAATGAGGCAGAAGAACAAATAAATGACCTGGAAGATAAAATAGTGGAAATAACTACCACAGAGCAGAATAAAGAAAAAAGAATGAAAAAAAATTGACAGTCTCAGAGACCTCTGGGACAACATTAAATACACCAACATTCGAATTATAGGGGTCCCAGAAGAAGAAGAGAAAAAGAAAGGGTCTGAGAAAATATTTGAAGAGATTATAGTCAAAAACTACCCTAACATGGGAAAGGATAGAGTCTTTAAAATTCAGGAAGCACAGAGACTACCACATAGGATAAACCCAAAGAGAAACACACTAAGGCACATATTAATCAAACTATCAAAAATTAAATACAAAAAAATATTAAAAGCAGGAAGGGAAAGGGAACAAATAAAATGCAAGAAAATCCCCATAGGGTTAACAGCTGACCTTTCAAAGAAACTCTGCAAGCCAGAAGGGAGTGGCAGGACATATTTAAAGTGATGAAAGGGAAAAACCTACAACCAAGATTATTCTACACAGTAAGGTTCTCATTTCAGATTTGATGGAGAAATTAAAAACTTTACAGACAAGCAAAAGCTAAGAGAATTCAGCACCACCAAACAAGCTTTACAACAAATGCTGAAGGAATTTCTCTAAGCAGGAAATATAAGAGAAGGAAAATACCTACAAAAACAAACCCCAAACAATTAAGAAAATGGTAATAGGAACATACATATTGATAATTACCTTAAATGTAAATGGATTAAATGTTCCAACGAAAAGACATACACTGGCAGAATGGATACAAAAACAAGACCCATACCTAGGCTGTCTACAAGAGACCCACTTCAGACCTGGGGACACATACAGACTGAAAGTGAGGGCATGGAAATAGATATTCCATGCAAATGGAAATCAAAAGAAAACTGGAGTAGAAATTTTCATATCAGACAAAGTAGACATTAAAATAAAGACTATTGCAAGAGACAAAGAAGAACACTACATAATGATCAAAGGATCAATCCAAGGTGAAGATATAACAGTTGTAAATATTTATGCACCCAACATAGGAGCACCTCAATATATAAGACAAATACTAACATCCATATAAGGGGAAATCTACAGTAACAAAATTAATATGGGGGAATTTAACACCCTTCTTTCACCGATGGGCAGATCATCCAAAATGAAAGTAAATAAGGAAACACAAGCTTTAAATGACACATTAAACAACATGGACTTGATTGATATTTATAGGGCATTCCATTCAAAAAACAACAGAGTACACTTTCTTCTCAAGAGCTCATGGAACATTCTCCAGGATAGACCATATCTTGGATCACAATTCAAGCCTTGGTAAATTTAAGAACATTGAAATCATACCAGGTATGTTTTCCAAGCACAACACTATGAGACTACATATCAATTACAGGAAAAAAAAAAAAAACTAAAAAGTACAAATACATGGAGGCTAAACTATACATGAAAAATAACCAAGAGATCACTGAAGAAATCACAGAGAAAATCAAAAAATACTTAGAAACAAATGACAAAGAAAACACAACAACTCAAAACCTATGTGATGCAAAATCAGTTCTAAGAGTGAAGTTTATAGCAATACAATCTTACCTCAAGAAACAAGAAAACATCTCAAATAAACAACCTAATTTTACCCCTAAAGCAATTAGAGAAAGAAGAACAACAAAAAAAGTCCCCAAAGTTGGCAGAAGGAAAACAATTATAAAGATCAGATCAGAAATAAATGAAAAAGAAATGATGTAAACCATAACAAAGATCAAGGAAACTAAGAGCTTGTTCTTTGAGAAGTTAAACAAAATTGATAAACCATTAGCCAGACTCATCAAGAAAAAAAGGGAGAAGACTCAAATCAATAGAATTAGAAATGGAAAAGGAGAAGTAAGAACTGACACTGCAAAAATAAAAAGGATCATGAGACATTACTACAAGCAACCATATGCCAAAAAAATGGGCAACCCAGAAGAAATGGACAAATTCTTAGAAAATCACAACCTTCTAAGACTGAATCAGTAAGAAATAAATAATATAAACAGACCAATTACAAGCACTGAAACTGAAACTGTGATTAAAAGTCTTCCAACAAACAAAAGCCCAGGACCAGATGGCTTCACAGGTGACTTCTATCAAACATTTAGAGAAGAGCTAACACCTATTCTTCTGAAACTGTTCCAAAATATAGCAGAGGGAGGAACACTCTCAAATTCATTCTGTGAGGTCACCATCACTGTGATACCAAAACCAGACAAAGATATCACACAAAAAAGAGAACTATAGGCCAATATCTCAGATGAACATAGATGCAAAATTTATCAACAAAATATTAGCAAGCAGAATCCAACAGCAATTAAAAGGATCATTCACCATAATCAAGTGTGGCTATCCCAGAAATGCAAGGATTCTTCAATATACACAAATCAATCAATGTGATACACAATATTAACAAATTGAAGGATAAAAACCATATGATCACCTCAATAGATGCAGAAAAAACATTTGACAAAATTCAACACCCATTTATGATGAAAACTCTCCAGAAAGTAGGCATATAGGGAACCTACCTCAACATAAAAAGGTCATATATGACAAACCAAAAACCAACATCATTCTCAATGGTGAAAAATAGAAAAAATTTCATCTATTATCAGGAACAAGATAAGGTTGCCCACTCTAACCACTATATTATTCAACATAGTCTTGGAAGTCCTAGTCATGGCAATCAGAGAAGAATAAGAAACGAAAGGAATACTAATTGGAAAAGAAGAAGTAAAACTATCACAGTCTGCACATGACATGATACTATGCATATAGAATCCTACGGATGATACCAAAAAACTACTAGACCTAATCAATGAATTTGGTAAAGTAGCAGGATGCAAAATTAATGCACAGAAATCTCTTGCATTCTTATACACTAGTGATGAAAAATCTGAAAGAGAAATTAAGGAAACACTGCCATTTACCATTAAAAGAAAAAGAATAAAATACCTAGGAATAAACCTACCTAAGGAGGCAAAAGACCTGTATGCAGAAAACTATAAGACACTGATGAAAGAAATTAAAGATGATACAAACAGATGGAGAGATATACCATGTTCTTGGATGGTATAATGTCTATAGACATTATTGTCTATAGACAATAATAATAATGTCTATAGACATTATTTCCTTCCTGTATGGGAGGCTTTGGACAAAATATTTAGTCTCTATGAGCTTAATTCAGTGTGCTTATCACAAAGATGATGTTACTGATAGCAACTCTTGAGACTGATAAAATTAAATGAAATAAAGTTTGTGAAAAGTACCTAGCAGGTTGCATAACTTTGTGAACATAGTAGAAACTACTAAATTTTACATTTTAAAGGAGTAAATTTATGACATATGACCTATCTCAATAAAAATACATAACAAAGTGCCTGGAATAGAGTGTCACTCAACAAAACTTTTTTTTTTTTTCGTTCTCTTTTCCTGCTACTCTGCTGTCTAATAATCTAGCAGGTAACTACAATGTACAAACAGCTGGAATGGTGTAAATTGCAACTAGGGTCTGAATTAGAAGACTTCTGAATTAGAAGACTCGTGGGAGCTTTAAATAATTTCTATAGTCAGAATGCGTCGCCCCACAATTCATACGTTGACATCTTAACCCACAAAGAGTTGACGTTAGTAGGTGGGGATTTAGGGAGGTGCTTAGTCATAAAAGTAAAACCCTGAATTAGATTAGTGCCCTATAAAAAGAGGTTCCAGAAAGAGCTTTCTAGCCCCCTTCCACCATGGAAGAATACAATGAGAACTGTGCTACTGGGGAAGGGCCTTCATGCTGGCACTCTTATCTTGGACTTCCAGCCTCTAGACTGTAAGCAATAAATTTCTACTATTTAAAATCTACCCAGTCTGTGGTATTTTGTTGTAGAATCCTGAACAGACTAACAAGAGAAAGCATTTGTTAAGAGTATCTGGTAAAAAAAAAAAAAAAAAAAACACGCAAGATTGAATACAGATATCTTCACTTCTTTCCAAATAACACAAATACAGTACGAAAGGAATACAAATGATATAAAGACACAGAGAACAGAATAGGAAATAACAAACAAGGAATGTCAATAATTATTTAGAAGATGGAAAGTTGAAATTTTCTGCGGGAAAAGGAAACCTGGATTTTGAGGTCCCAGGTAATTTTGGACAAATTTGGATAAATAGAGTGGAACTGAACATAAGGCTGATTGGAAGTCTACATAACAAATAGTTATTTTTTTAATTTTCAAAAAAAATTAACTGATGTAATGTTGATGTATAGAAATATATGTTTCATGTGTACAATATTGCATTTCTACTTCTGTATAACCTACATTGTGCTTATCACCAAAAATATATTTTCCATCCATCACCAAACAGTTAATCCCCTTTACACATTTTACACTCCCCCTTCCCCTTCATCTCTGGCAAGCAATACTTTGTTCTCTGTATCTATGTATTTGTTTTAGTTTGGTTTGTTTTGTGCATTTATTTTATTTTTATTTGTTTGTTTATAAATATTTTTATATTTCACACATGAGTGAAATGTTGTGGTATTTGTCTTTCTCCATCTGATTTATCTCACTTAGCATAACACCCTCAAGATCCTTTTTGATTACTGAGAAAATGGCAGAGTAGAAGGACATGCACTCACACCTTCTTATGAGAACACCAGAAACACCACTAAAAACTAAACAGTGATCAAAAAAAATGCTGGAACTTACCAAAAAAGATCCCTTACATCCAAAGACAAAGGAGAAGTCACAATGAGATGGGAGGAGGGGCACAATCATGATAAAATCAAATCCCCTACCTGCCAGGTGGACAACATACAAAATGGAAAATAATTATACCACAGAAGCTCTCCAACTGGAGTGAAAGTTCTGCACCCCATGTCAGGCTTCCCAGCTTGGGGGTCTGGCAATGGGAAAAACAGTCCCCAGAAAATCTGGCTTTGAGGTCAGCAGGATTTTATTGCAGGATTTCCACAAGACTGGTGGAAACAGAAACTTCATTTTTGGAGGGCACAAAGTCCTCTGCACACCAGGACCTAGGGGAGAAAAGCAGTGACCTCATAAGAGATTGGGCCAGACTTATCTGCTAGTATTGGAGTGTCTCCTGCAGAGGCAGGAGGCTGCTGTAGTGCAGTGTGGAGACAAAGACACTGGTGGCAGCAGTTCTGGGAAGAACTCACTGGCATGAGCCCTCCCAGAGATCACCATTAACCACACCAAACATCCTGTAGGTCCCAGTGCAGGGTTGTCCCAGGCCAAACAACCAACGGGGAGGGATCACAGCCTCACCCATCAGCAGACATGTGGATTAAAGTTTTACTGAGCATGGCTCTGAAAACCAGAGGGATAAGACCCAGCTCTACCCACCACCAGTTCCTCCCAACAAGAAGCTTACACAAACCTCTTTGATGGACTTATCCACCAGATGGTAGACAGCAGAAGCACGAAAATTCTGGAGAATGAAAACCACAATCACAGAAAGTTAGACAAAATTAAAGAGCAGAGGATTATGTCCCAGATGAAGGAAAAAGATAAAACCCCAGTAAAACAACTAAGTGAAGTAAAGAGAGACAACCTTCTGGAAAAAGAATATAGAATAATGATAGTTAAGATGATCCAGGATCTCAGAAAAAGAATGGAGGCAAGGATCAAGAGATGCAAGAAATGTTTAACAAAGACTTAGAAGAACTAAAGAACAAAACATCAGAGATGAGCTACACAATAACTGAAATGAAAAATACACTAGAAAGAATCAATAGCAGAATAACTGAGGCAGAAGAATGGATAAGTGACCTGGAAGACAGAATGGTGGAAATCACTACCATGGAACAGAATAAAGAAAAAAGAATGAAGAGAAATGAGGACAGTCTAGGAGACTTCTGTGATAACATTAAATGCAACAACATTTGCATAATAGGGGTGCCAGAAGGAGAATAGAGGGAGGTAGAACCTGAGAAAATATTTGAAGAGAAAATAGTTGAAGACTTCCCTGACATGGGAAAGGAAACAGTCACCCAAGTCCAGGAAGTGGAGAGAGTCCCAGGCAGGATAAACCCAAGGAGAAACATGTGAGACACAGAGACACATAGTAAACAAATTGACAGAAATGAAAGACAAAGAAAAATATTAAAAGTAACAAGAGAAAAATGACAAGTAACATACACAGGAACTCCCATAAGGTTATCAGATGATTTCTCAGCAGAAATTCTGCAGGCCAGAAGGGAGGTGATGATATGTTTAATGTGTTGAAAGGGAAAAACCCATGACCAAGAATACTCTACCCAGCTAGGTTCTCATTCAGATTTTATGGAGAAATCAAAAGCTTTACAGACAAGCAAAAGCTAAGAGAATTCAACACCACCAGGTCAGCTTTGCAACAAATGTTAAAGGAACTCCTCTAGGGGGAAAGAGACCAGCAACTTAAACAACTGTGTACATATATAGACTGCTATGTCAAAACCACATGGGAATAGCAAATGTAAAAACTATAATAGATACACACACAAAAAAAGAAACAGCAACCCAAATACAACACTAAAGATGGTCATCAAATCTCTTCTCTTATGAGAAGAGAACTAAAGAGGAAGGGAAGAAAAAAGGCCTACAAAAACAAACCCAAAACAATTAAGAAAATGGTATTAGGAACACACATATCAATAATTGCCTTAAATGTAAATGGATTAAATGCTCCAACAAAAAGACATAGATTGGTTGAATGGATAAAAAAACAAGACCCATATATATGCTGTCTACAAGAAAACCACCTCAGATTTAGGGACACATACAGAATAAAAGTGAGGGGGTGGAATAAATATTCTATGCAAATGGAAATCAAAAGAAGGGTGAAGTAACAATACACATATGAGAAAAAAAATAGACTTTAAAATACAGACTGTTATAAGAGACAAATAAGGATTCTACGTAATTAACAAGGGATCAATCCAAGAAGAAGATATAACAATTGTAAATATATATGCACCCAACATAGGAACACCTCAATATATAAGGCAAATACTAACAGCCATAAAGGGAGAAATCAACAATAACACAATAATAGTGTGGGCCTTTAACACCCCACTTTCATCAATTGACAGATCATCCAGACAGAATATCAATAAGGCAACAGAGGCCTTAAATGATACATTAGACCAGATGGACTTAATTGATACTTATATAGCATTCCATCCAAAAACAGCAAAATACACATTCTTCTCAAGTATACATGGGACATTCTACAGGATTGTCCACATGCTGTGCCTCAAAGCAAGCCTCAGAAAGTTAAGAAAATTGAAATCCTATCAAGCATCTTTTCTGACCACAATACTATGAGATTAGAAACAAACTACAAGGAAACAAATGTAAAAAACATAAACATGAAGAGGCTAAACAATGTGCTACTAAACAACCAATGGATCACTGAAGAAATCAAAGAGGAAATCAAAAAATACCTAGAGACAAATGAAAATGAAAGCACAATGATCTAAAACCTATGGGATGCAGCAAAAGAAGTTATAGGAGGGAAGTATATAGCAATACAATCTTACCTCAGGAAACAAGAAAAATCTCAAGTTAACAACCTAACCTTACACCAAAGCAACTAGAGAAAGAAGAATAAACAAAACCTAAAGTTAGTTAAAAGAAAGAAATCATAAAGGTCAGAGTAGAAATACATGAAATAGAGACAAAGAAAACAATAGTAAAGATCAATGAAACTAAAAGATGTTTCCTTGAAAAGATAAACAAAATTGATAAACCTTTAGCCAGGCTCATCAAGAAAAAAAGGGAGAGGACTCAAATCAACAAAATTAGAAATGAAAAAAGAGAAGCTACGGGCTTCCCTGGTGGCGCAGTGGTTGGGAGTCCGCCTGCCGATGCAGGGGACGCGGGTTCGTGCCCTGGTCCGGGAGGATCCCACATGCCGCAGAGCGGCTGGGCCCGTGGGCCATGGCCGCTGAGCCTGCGCGTCCGGAGCCTGTGCTCCGCAACGGGAGAGGCCACGGCAGTGAGAGGCCCGCATACCGCAAAAAAAAAAAAAAAAAAAAAAAAAAAAAAAAAAAAAAAAAAAAAAAAAAGAGAAGCTACAACAGACACCACAGAAATAAAAAGGATCATAAGAGACAACTACAAGTAACTATATGTCATAAAAATGGACAACCTGGAAGAAATGGTAAAATTCTTAGAAAGGTACAGTCTCCCAAGGCTGAACTAAAGAAATAGAAAATATGAACAGACTAATCACAATCACTGAAACTGAAACTTAAAAACTCCCAAACCACAAAAGTCCATGATCTGATGGCTTCACAGGTGAATTCTATCAAACATTTAGAGAAGAGCTAACACCTATCTTTCTGAAACAGTTCCAAAATATTGCAGAGGAAGGAAAACTCCCAGACTAGTTCTGTGAGGCCACCATCAGCCTGACACCAAACCAGAGAAAGATACCACACACAAAAAAAGAAAATTACAGGCCAATATCTCTGGTGAACATAGATAGAAAAATCCTTAACAAAATACTAGGAATCCCAATACAACAAAACATTAAAAGGATCATACACCATGATCAAGTAGGATTTATCACAGGGATGTGAGGATTTTTCAATATCCACAAACCATTCAACACACTACATCAACAAATTAAAGAATAAAAACCGTATGATCATCTCAATAGATGCAGAAAAAGCATTTGACATAATTCAGCACAAATCAGCACCAATGTATGATAAAAACTCACCAGAAAGTGGGCATAAAGGGAACGTACCTCAATATAATAAAGGACACAAGTGACAAACCTACAGCTAACATCATACTCAACAGTGAAAAGCTGAAAGCATTTCCTCCAAGATAAGGAACGAGACAAGGATGTCCACTCTCACCACTTTTATTCAACATAGTTTTGGAAGTTCTAGCAACAGCAATCAGAGAAGAAAAAAGAAATAAAAAGAATCCAAATTGGAAAAGAAGAAGTAAAACTGTCACTGTTTGCAGATGACATGATACTATACACAGACTATCCTAAAGACATTATCAGAAAACTACCAGAGCTCATAAATGAATTTGGTGAAGTTGCAGGTTACAAATTTAATACACAGAAATCTGTTGCATTTCTATACACTAACAATGAAAGATTGGAAAGAGAAATTCAAGAAACAATCCCATTTACCATCTCATCAAAAGGAATAAAATACATAGGAGTATACCTACTTAAGGAGACAAAAGAACTGTACTCAGAAAACTATAAGATGCTGATGAAAGAAATCACAGACAACACAAAGAGATGGAGAGATATACCATGTTCTTGGATTGGAAGAATCAATATTGTCAAAATGACTATATTACCCAAGGCAATCTACAGATTCAATGCAATCCTTATCAAATTACCAATGGCATTTTTAACAGAACTAGAACAAAAAATCTTAAAATTTGTATGGAGATACAAAAGACCCTGAATAACGAAGGTAATGCTGAGAAATAAAAACGGAGCTGGAGAAGTCAGGCTTGTTGACTTAAGACTATTTTATTAAATTACAGTAATTGAGACAGTATGCTACTGGCACAAAAATAGATGTATAGATCTGTGGAACAGGACATAAGGCCCAGAAATAAACCCACACACCTATGGTCAATTAATCTATAACAAAGGAGGCAAGACTATACAATGGGGGAAAGACTGTCTCTTCAATAAATGTTCCTGGGAAAACTGGACAGCTACATGTAAGAAAATGAAATTCGAACATTTTTTAACACCATACACAAAAATAAGCTCAAAAGGGATTAAAGATCTAAATTTGAGACCAGATGCTACAAAACTCTTAGAGGAAAACATAGGCAGAACACTCTCTGTTATAAATTGCAGCAATATCTTTTCTGGACCATCTCTTAGAGTAATGGAAATAAAAACAAAAATAAACAAATGGGGCCTAATTAAACTCAAAAGCTTTTGCACAGCAAAGGAAACCATAAACAAAACTAAAAGACAATCCACAGATTGGGAGAAAATATGTGTAAATGATGTGACTCACAAGGGATTCGTCTCCAAAATTTACAAACAGCTCATGAAGCTTAATATCATCAAAACAAACAGCCCAATCAGAAAATAAGCAGATGACCTAAATAGACATTTCTCCAAAGAAAACATACAGATGGCCAAGAGGCACATGTAAAGATGTTCAACATTGCTAATTATTAGAGAAATGCAAATCAAAACTACAATGAAATATCACCTCACAACAGTCAAAATGACTGTCATCAAAAAATCCACAAAAAATAAATACTGGAGAGGGTGTGGAGAGAAGGGAACTCTCCTACACTGTTGGTGGGAATGTAAATTGGCAAACCCTATGGAGAAAATTATAGAGGTTCCTTAAAAAACTAAAAATAGAGCTCCCATATGATCCAGGAATCCCACTCCTGGACATATATCCATAGAAGAACATGGTGTGAAAGTGTACATGCACCCCAATGTTCATTTCAGCACTGTTTACAATAGCCAAGATATGGAAGCAACCTAAATGTTCATTGACAGAGGAATGGATAAAGAAGGTGTGCTACATATATAAAATGGACTATTACTCAGCCATTAAAAAGAATGAAATACATCATACTGAGTGAAGTAAGTCAGGCAGAGAAAGAGAAATATCATATGATATTGCTTATATGTAGAATCTAAAAAGAAATGATACAAATGAACTTATTTATAAAACAGAAACAGACTTAGAGAATTAACTTATGGTTACCAGGGGGGAAGAGTGGGGAGAACGGATAGTTAGGGAGGTTGGGATTGACAGGTACACACTTCTGTATTTAAAATGGATAATCAACAAGGACCTAGTATATAGCTTAAAGAACTTTGCTCAATATAATGTGGCAGGCTGGATGGGAGGGGAGTTTGGTGGAGAATGGATATATGTATATGTATGGCTGAGTCCCTTTGCTGTGCACTTGAAACTATCACAACATTGTTAATCGGTTATACTCCAATATAAAATAAAAAGTTTTTAAAAAGAGAGAGAAATGATACAAATGAACTTATTCACAAAATAGAAACAGATTCACAGACTTAGAGAGCCAAATTATGGTTACCAGGGATGAAGGGTGGAGGGAAGGGGTAGGTAGGGAGTTTGAGATTGACATGTACACACTGCTATATTTAAAATGCATAACCAGGAGCTTCAAGATGGCAGAAGAGTAAGACGCGAAGATCACCTTTCTCTTCACAAATACATCAGAAATACATCTACATGTGGAACAGCTCCTATAGAACACCTACTGAATGATGGCAGAAGACCTCAGACCTCCTAAAGGGCAAGAAACTCCACACGTACCTGTGTAGGGCAAAAGAAAAAAACAGAGACAAAGAATAGGGACAGGACCTGCACTACTGGGAGGGAGCAGTGAAGGAGGAAAGGTTTCCACACACTAGGAAACCCCTTTTCAGCAGAGACTGTGGGTGGTTGAAGGGGGAGCTTCAGAGCCATGGAGGAGAGCACAGCAACAGGGGTGCAGAGGGCAAAGCAGAGACATTCCCGCACAGAGGAACAGAGCGGACCAGCACTCACCAGCCCGAGGAGTTTCTCTGCTCACCCGCCAGGGTGGCAGGGGCTGAGAGCTGAGGCTCAGGCTTAGGTCAGATCCCAGGGAGAGGACAGGGGTGGGCTGCATGAACAGAGTCTGAAGGGACAAGTGCACCATAGCTAGCAGGGAGGGAGTCTGGGAAAACATCTGGACCTGCCAAAGAGGCAAGACTTTTTCCTCCCTCTTTGTTTCCTGATGTGCAAGGAGAGGGGATTAAGAGTGCCTCTTAAAGGAGCTCCAGACATGGGCGTGAGATGTGGCTATCAGCACAGACCACAGAGACAGGCATGGGATGCTAAGGCTGCTGCTGCCACCACCAAGAAGCCTGTGTGGAAGCACAGGTCACTCTCCACACCTCCCCTCCCAGGAGGCTGTGCAGCCCACCACTGCCAGGGTCCAGGGATCCAGGGACAACTTCCCCAGGAGAAAACACAGCATGCCTCAGGCTGTTGCAACGTCACACAGGCCTCTGTGGCCACAGGCTCGCCCCACATCTGTACCCCTCCCTCCTCCTGGCCTGAGTGAGCCAGAGTTCTTGAATCACCTGCCCCTTTAACCCTGTCCTGTCTGAGAGAACAGATGCCCTCAGGTAACTTACATGCAGAGGCAGGTCCAAATCCAAAGCTGAACCCCAGGAGCTGTGCAAACAATGAAGACAAAGGGAAATTCCTCCCAGCAGCCTCAGGAGCAGTGTATTAAATCTACACAATCAACTTGATGTACACTGAATCTGTGGAATACCTGAATAGACAATGAATCATCCCAAATTGAGGAGGTGGACTTTGGGAGCAAAGATATATATATATTTTTTCCCCTTTCTCTCTTCTTGTTAGTTTGTATGTGTATGCGTCTGTGTGTGATATTGTCTGTATAGATTTGCTTTTACCATTTGTCCTGGGGTTCTGTCTGTTCTTTTTTTTTTTCACTTTTAAAAATTGTTTTCTTAATAATTATGTTTTTATTTTTTATTTTAATAACATTTTATTTTCTATTTTGTCTTCTTTCTTCCTTTCTTTCTATTTTTTACTCCCTTTGATTCTGAGACGTGTGGATGAAAAGCTTTTAGTGCTCCAGCGAGGCATTAGGGCTGTGCCTCTGAGGTGGGAGAGCCAACTTCAGGACACTGGTCCACAAGAGACCTTCCAACTCCATGTAAAATCAAATGGTGAAAATCTCCCAGATATCTCCATCTAAACACCAAAACCCAGCTACGCTCAATGACCAGCAACTTATAGTGCTGGACACCCTATGCCAAACAACTAGCAAGAGAGGAACACAACCCAATCCATTAGCAGAGAGGCTGCCTCAAATCATAATAAGCCCACAGACATGCTAAAACATAACACCAGACATGGACCCGCCCAACAGAAAAAAAAGATCCAGCCTCATCCAGCAGAAGACAGGCCCTAGTCCCCTCCACCAGGAAAGCTACACAACCCACTGAACCAAACTTAGGCACTGGGGACAGACACCAAAAACAACGGGAACTATGAACCTACAGCCTACAAAAAGGAGACCCCAAACACAGTAAGTTAAGCAAAATGAGAAGAGAGAAAAACTCACAGCAGATGAAGGAGCAAGGTAAAAACCCACCAGACCTAACAAATGAAGAGGAAATAGGCAGTCTACCTGAAAAAGAATTCAGAAAAATGATAGTAAAGATGATCCAAAATTTTGGAAATAGAACAGAGAAAATACAAGAAACATTTAGAAGAACTAAAGAGCAAACAAACAATGATGTACAACACAATAAATGAAATAAAAAATAATCTAGAAGGGATCAATAGCAGAATAACTGAGGCAGAAGAACAGATAAGTAACCTAGAAGATAAAGTAGTGGAAATAACTACTGCAGAGCAGAATAAAGAAAAAAAGAATGAAAAGAACTTATGACAATCTCAGAGACCTTTGGGACAACATTAAACAACAACATTCGAATTATAGGGCTCCCAGAAGAAGAAGAGAAACAGAAAGGGACTGAGAAAATATTTGAAGAGATTATAGTTGAAAACTTCCCTAATATGGGAAAGGAAATAGTTAATAAAATCCAGGAAGCACAGAGAGTCTTGTACAGGATAAATCCAAAAAGAAACATGCCAAGACACATATTAATCAAACTATTAAAATTAAATACAAAGAAAAGATATTAAAAGCAGCAAGGGAAAAACAACAAATAACAAATAAGGGTATCCCTATAAGGTTAAAAGCTGATCTTTCAGCAGAAACTCTGCAAGCCAGAAGGGAGTGGCAAGACATATTTAAAGTGGTGAAGGAGAAAAAACTAGAACCATGATTACTCTACCCAGGAAGGATCTCATTCAGATTTGATAGGGAAACTAAAACATTTACAGACAAGTAAAAGCTAAGATAATTCAGCACCACAAGACCAGCTTTACAACAAATGCTAAAGGAACTTCTCTAGGCAGGAAACAAGAGAAGGAAAAGACCTACAATAACAAACACAAAACAATTAAGAAAATGGGAAAAGGAACATACATATTGATAATTACCTTAAATGCTCCTACAAAAACACATAGACCGGCTGAATGGATACAAAAACAAGACCCATATACATGCTGTCTACAAGAGGCCCACTTCAAACCTAGGGACACAAACAGACTGAAAGTGAGGGGATGGAAAAAGATATTCCATGCAAATGGAAATCAAAAGAAAGATGCAGTAGCAATTCTCATATCAGAAAAAATAGACTTTAAAATAAAGACTATTACAAGACACAAAGGACACTACATAATGATCAAGGGTTCGATCCAAGAAGAAGATATAACAAGTGTAAATATTTAGGCAACTAACATAGGAGCACCTCAATACATAAGGCAAATAATAACAGCCATAAAAGGGTAAATCGACAGTAACATAATCATACTAGGGGACTTTCAAGCCCCACTTCCACCAATGAACAGATCATCCAAACTGAAAATAAATAAAGAAACACAAGCTTTTAATGATATATTAAACAAGATGGACTTAATTGATATTTATAATACATTCCATCCAAAAACAACAGAATACACTTTCTTCCCAAGTGCTCATGGAACATTCTCCAATATAGGTCATATCTTGGGTCACAAATCAAGCCTTGGTAAATTTAAGAAAATTGAAATAGTATCAAGTATCTTTTCCAACCACAATGTTATGAAACTAGATAACAATTACAGAAAACAATCTGTAAAAAATATAAGCACATGGAGACTAAACAATACACTACTTAATAACCAAGAGATCACTGAAGAAATCAAAGAGGAAATTTAAAAAACCTCGGAACAAATGACAATGAAAACACAATGAACAAAATGCATGAGATGCAGCAAAAGCAGTTCGAAGAAGGAAGTTTATAGCAATACAATCGTACCTTAAGAAACAAGAAACATCTCAAATAAAAAACCTAACCTTACACCTAAAACAATTAGAGAAAGAAGAACAAAAAAAATCCCAAATATCTCAATTTTGTTTTTTTTATAGCTGAGTAATATTCCATTGTATATGTCTGCCACACCTTCTTTATCCATTCATCTGATGATGGACACTTAGGTTGCTACCATGTCCTGGCTATTGTAAATAGAGCTGCAATGAATATTTTGGTACATGACTCTTTTTGAATTATGGTTTTCTCAGGTTATATGCCCAGTAGTGAGATTGCTGGGTCATACAGTAGTTCTATTTTTAGTTTTTCAAGGAACTTCCATACTGTTCTCCATAGTGGCTGTATCAATTTAGATTCCCACACACAGTGCAAGAGTGTTCCCTTAACTCCACACCCTCTCCAGCATGTACTATTTCTAGATTTTTTAATGATGGCCATTCTGACCGGTGTGAGCTGATATCTCATTGTAGTTTTGATTTGCATTTCTCTAATGATTAATCATGAAATGAAATTGAGATATTTGTAGTGAGGTGGATGGACCTAGGTAGAGTCTGTCATACAGAGGGAAGTAAGTCAGAAAGAAAAAAACAAATACTGTATGCTTAAACATATATATGGAATCTAAGAAAAAAAAAGGTAATGAAGAACCTAGGGGTAAGATGGGAATAAAGACACAGACCTACTAGAGAATGGACTTGAGGATATGGGGAGGGGGAAGGGTGAGCTGTGATAAAGTGAGAGAGTGGCATGGACATATATACACTACCAAACGTAAAATAGATAGCTAGTGGGAAGCAGCTGCATAGCACAGGGAGAAGAGCTTGGTGGTTTGTGACCACCTAGGGGGCTGGGATCAGGAGGGTGGGAGGGAGGGAGATGCAAGAGGAAAGAGATATGGAAACATATGTATATGTACAACTGATTCACTGTTATAAAGCAGAAACTAACACAATATTGTAAAGCAATTATACTCCAATAAAGACGTTAAAAAAAGACCAAAACCAAAGTTAGCAGAAGGAATGAAAACTTAAAGATCAAATCAAAAATAAATGAAAAAGAAATGAAGGAAACTAGCAAAGATCAATAAAACTAAAAGCTGTTTTTTTGAGAAGATAAACAATATTGATAAACCATTAGCCTAACTCATTAAGAAAAAAACAAAGAAGACTCAAATCAATAGAATTAGAAATAAAAAAGAAGTAACAACTGACATTACAGAAATACAAAGGATCATGAGAGATTACCAGAAACAACTGTATGCCAATAAAATGGACAACATGGAAGAAATGGACAAATTCTTAGAAATGCACAACCTTCTGAGAGTGAACCAGGAAGAAATAGAAAATATGAACAGGCCAATCACAAACACTGAAATTGAAACTGTGATTAAAAATCTTCCATGAAACCAAACGCAGGACCAGATGGCTTCACAGGCGAATTCTATCAAACATTTAGAGAACAGCTAACACCTAGCCTTCTCAAACTCTTCCAAAAGATAGCAGAGGGAGGAACACTCCTAAACTCATTCTATGAGGCCACCATCACCCTGATATCAAAAACAGACAAAGATGTCACAAAGAAAGAAAACTACTGGCCAATATAACTGATGAACATAGATGACAAAATCCTCAACAAAATACTAGCAAACTAAATCCAACAGCACATTAAAAGGATCATACACCATGACCAAATGGGGTTTATCCCAGGAAAGCAAGAATTCTTCAATATATGCAAATCAATCAATGTGATACACAATATTAACACAATGAATGAGAATAACCAATGATCATCTCAACAAATGCAGAGAAAGCTTTTGACAAAATTTAACACCGATTTATGATTAAAACCCTGCAGAAAGTAGGCATAGAGGGAACTTTCCTCAACATAATAAAGGCCTTATGACAAAGACACAGCCAACATCATCCTCAATGGTGAAAAACTGAAAACATTTCCACTAAGATCAGGAAAAAGACAATGTTGCCCACTCTCACTAGTATTATTCAAAATAGTTTTGCAAGTTTTACTGATGGCAATCAAGAAGAAAAGGAAATAAAAGGAATCCAAAATGGAAAAGAAGAAGTATAGCTGTCACTGTTTGCAGATGACATGATACTATACATAGAGAATCCTAAATATGATACCAGAAAACTACTACAGGTAATCAATGAATTTGGTAAAGTAGCAGGATACAAAATTAATGCACAGAAATCTCTGGCATTCTTATACACTAATGATGAAAACTCTGAGACTGAAATTAAGAAAACACTCCCATTTACCATTGCAGCAAAAAGAATAAAATATCTAGGCATAAACCTACCTAAGGAGACAAAAACCTGTATGCAGAAAATTATAAGACACTGATGAAAGAAATTAAAGATGATACAAATAGATGGAGAAATATACCATGTTCTTGGATTGGAAGACTCAAGATTGTGAAAATGACTCTACTACCCAAAGCAATCTACAGATTAAACACGATCCCTATCAGACTACCACTGGCATTTTCACAGAGCTAGAACAAAAAATTTCACAGTTTCTATGGAAACACAAAAGACCATGAATAGACAAAGCAATCTTGAGAATGAAAAATGGACCTGGAGGAATCAGGCTCCCTGTCTTCACACTATACTACAAAGCTACAGCAATCAAGACAGTATGGTACTGGCACAAAAACAGAAATATAGATCAATGGAAGAGGATATAAAGCCCAGAGATAAACCCACACACATATGGTCACCTTATCTTTGATAAAGGAGGCAAGAATATACAGTGGAAAAAAGACAGTCTCTTCAATAAGTGGTGCAGGGAAACTGGACAGTTACATGTTAAAAGTATGAAATTAGAACACTCCCTAACACCATACAAAAAAATAAACTCAAAATGGGTTAAAGACCTAAATGTAAGGCCAGGCACTATCAAACTCTTAGAGGAAAACATAGGCAGACCACTCTATGACATAAATCACAGCAAGATCCTTTTTGTCCCACCTCCTAGAGAAATGATAATAAAACCAAAAATAAACAAATGGGACCTAAGGAAACTTAAAAGCTTTTGCACAGCAAAGGAAACCATAAACAAGACCAAAAGTCAATCGTCAGAATGGGAGAAAATATTAGCATGTGAAGCAACTGACAAAAGATTAATCTCTAAATTTACAAGCAGCTCATGCAGTTTAATATCAAAAAAACAAAAAATCCAATCCAAAAATGGGCAGAAGAACTAAATAGACATTTCTCCAAAGAAGATATACAGATTGTTCACAAACACATGAAAGCATGCTCAATGTCATTAATCATTAGACAAATGCAAATCAAAATTACAATGCTATATCATCTCACACCAGTCTGAATGGCCATCATCAAAAAATCTATAAACAATAAATGCTGGAGAGGGTGTGGAGGAAAGGGAACATTCTTGCACTGTTGGTGGGAATGTAACTTGATAGAGCCACTAAGAACTGTATGGAGGTTCCTTAAAAAACTAAAAATAGAGCTACCATATGACCCAGCAATCCCATTACTGAGCATATACCCAGAGAAAATCATAATTCAAAAA
Organism: Kogia breviceps; assembly: GCF_026419965.1. Classification (NCBI taxonomy): domain Eukaryota; kingdom Metazoa; phylum Chordata; class Mammalia; order Artiodactyla; family Physeteridae; genus Kogia; species Kogia breviceps. The sequence goes on from NC_081326.1 coordinate 31,530,418, forward strand.
GAGTCATGTTCCATAATGTTCCTTGCAGCTCTATTTACAATAGCCAGGACATGGAAGCAACCTACATGTCCATCAATGGATTTATGGATAAAGAAGATATGGCAAATATATACAATGGAATATTACTCAGCCATAACAAGAAATGAAATTGAGTTATTTCTAGTGAGGTTTATGTACCTAGAGTCTGTCATACAGAGTGAATAAGTTAGAAACAGAAAAAAGAATACCATATGCTAACACATATATATGGAATCTAAGAAAAAAAAAGAAAGGTCATGAAGAACCTAGGGGAAAGACAGGAATAAAGACACAGACCTACTATAGAATGTACTTGAGGATATGGTGAGGGGGAATGGTAAAATGTGACAAAGTGAGAGAGTGTCATGTACATATATACACTACCAAACGTAAAATAGATAGCTAGTGGGAAGCAGCAGCATAGCCCAGGGAGATCAGTTCAGTTCTTTGTGACCCCCTAGAGAGATGAGATAGGGAGGTTGGGAGGGAGGGAGATGCAAGAAGGAAGAGATATGGAAACATATGTATATGTATAACTGATTCACTTTTTTATAAAGCAGAAACTATAATAAATAAATAAATAAATAAAATGGATAACCAATAGGACCTACTGTATAGCACAGGGAAATCTGCTTAATATTATATAACAAGCTAAATGGGAAAAGAATTTGAAAAAGAATAGATACATGTATATGTATAACTGAATAACTTTGCTGTACACCTGAAACTATCACACATTGTTAATCAACTATACTCCAATATAAAATAAAAAATTAAAAAAATCCATCTGTGTTGTTGCAAATGGCAAGATTCATCTTTTTTATGGTTGAGTATTCTTCTTATATATCACATATGTATGTGTATATATATACATACCTATATACATATATGTGTGTATGTGTATATATATATATATATATATACATATATATTACATCTTCTTTATCCATTTATTTGTTGATGGGCATTTAGTTTGTTTCCATATGTTAGCTACTTTAAATAAAGTCATGATGAACATGGGGATGCAGATGTCTTTTTGGATTTGTGTTTTCATTTTCTTTAAATAAATACTCTAGAGTTGAATTGCTGGCTCATATTGGTAGTTTAATTTTTAAGGTTTTGAGGAATCTCTATTCTGTTTTCCATAGTGGCAGCATCAATTTAAATTCCCACCAACAGTGTACAAGTGTTCCCTTTTCTCCACATCCTCACCAACATTTATTATTTGTGGTCTTTTTGATGATAATCATTTAGGTAGGTGTGAAGTGATATCTCATTGTGGTTTTAATTTGTATTTCCCTAATAATTAGGTGTTGAAGATCTTTTCATGTGCCTGTTGGCTATCTGTATGTCTTCTTTAGAAAAAAATATCTTTTCATGTCCTCTGCCCATTTTCCAATCAGGTTGTTTGTTTCATGTTGATGTTGAATTGTATGAGTTATTTATATATTTTGGATATTAATACCTTATAAGATATATCATTTGAAAATAGCTTCTCCCACTCCATAGGTTGTCTTTTTGTTTTACTGATGGATTCCTTTGCTGTGCAGATGCTTTTTAGTTTGATGTAACCTCATATGTTTATTTTTGCTTTAGTTTCCCTTGCATGAGGAGACATATCTAGAAAGATAGTGTTAAGACTGATAAAAAAGGACTTATGTTTTCTTCTAGGATATTTATGGTTTCAACTCTTTCTTACAATCAAGTCTTCAATGCATTTCAAGTTAATTTTTGTGTATAGTGTGAGAGAGTGGTCTAGTTTCATTTCATTTTAATTTTTTTGCATGTGGCTATCTAATTTTCCCAATACTCTTTATTGAAGAGACTATCCTTTTGTGTATGTTCTTTGCCCCTTTGTCATAAATTAATTGTCCATATATGCATGGGTTTATTTATGGGCTTTCAATTCTGTTCCATTTATCTATGCATCTGTTTTTCTTCCAGTACCATGCTGTTTTGATTACTATGGCTTTGTAGTGTAGTTTACATATAAAATATTTAGACTCCAGTATTTTGCATTTTCTGTGCACTAAGTCAACAAACCTCTTTCCAACCATAGTGGGAGAGAGGAGGTTTATTCTCTGGAAAGAATAAACTAATGAGGCATCATACTTGGTTATATCAATACAAGACACATTAAAGGGAAGAGGTCAAAAGACAGCCTGTAAACAGGAAGAGTAAAGAGATATAGAAATAAAGAGAAATAGAGTTCAGAGGAATAAATCTAAGTTCTCTCATCTTCTAGGTTTTCAGAAAACTATAATCAAGTTTATAACTCCTTTTCCCTATAACTCCTTTTCCCTTTCACTCTAGTAGGTAGAATATTGGAGAATTCCTCTGGATAAACTAGCATGTCACTAACCCAAGCAGTACATATACAGACACTCCTCCACACAATTATCTTAGTTGAAAGCCTACTCACACCCTCTAAATATGTGTTAACTTTTCAGAGCCTCATTCTCAAGGATGGCCAAGGATAATCAGATATTTGACTAATTTCTGTAAACTGGAAGACAAGACCAAAACAAAGCAGAGAGCTTATCCCAGTTAGTGAGGATAGTTAAGTTTATTCTATGAAACAAATGACCTCAAATTTCCTGTAGTATAAAATAACAATGGTTCATTTTTCACTCCTGCCACATGCTCAACATGGGTTTCTAAGTCAGCTCTAAACATCATAGTTACTCAGTGACCTATAACTATAGAGCAGCCAACCTTCTCAAACCTGGCCAATCACCATGACGGAGACTAATGGGAAACAACATAGGAAGGCCTGGAGTGGGCAGTTAAATTATCTGGCTTGAAAGTGCCACACATCCCTGGCCTGTAGTAGTCACATGGGCCCACTCAACAACAAATGGTCTAAAAGCACAATATTATCATGTGCTTGTAAAGCAGAGATATGAAAATAGCAATGAATTACACCAGGGACAACCACAAAGAGAAAACTGAGGCAATTCATGGAGCACAGCAAAATTTTAAGAACAATTATCATTGGTGTACTTAAATATGTTTAGAAGTATTCATCCATAAAACAAGAAGTAAATGTTATTTTTTAAACAAAATAGTCAAAGAACATAAAATTGTTCTTGAAAAGTAAATACACATGTATATGTCCAGAAAATGTGAAAACTCGGTAGAGTTGGAAAATAAACTTAGAAATACCTTAGAAAATGTAATATGAAGAAAAAGAGATGGAAAAGAGGAGAGAATGCTTAAGAAAATGAAGTACTTTCTTTTCAACTTTGATGAATAAGATTTCATGAAAGACATAACAAAGACCAAAGAAGGCAAGAAGTTATCATATAAGGAATTCAATAGAATTAAGTATGGCATGAGTTTTCATATTGGAAAATTCCACCAAGTGTAAGATGAATAAAGACCCACATGAAGGCAGCTTTGCCTACACAGGATCATTCCTACTTTTCTAAGTTCATTCTTAGGATAAAACCTGGAAACTATATTTCTCATGCTCCCTTACCTCACCATTTCTGTTAATTTTACCAATGAGACCCACTCACAAGAGATTTGGTAGAAGAAAAGGAAAAGCCAGTATTTGTGGTCACCAGCTGTGGAGAGGCTCATGGGTATTGGCAGCAAAAAAATTGTTTTCCCACCTCTATGGAAATGGAAAAAGTCTGTTATGTAACAATAAGCTTAAATGTAATGTTTTATTATGAAATACTCAGTGTACACACACACAAACATGTACACACAATTTTCAGTGATTTCTTTAGTATTTAATGATGACCAATCTTTCCCTCTCTCCCTCTTTTGTTCCCTCCATTGCCTTTCTTTCTTCCTTGTTTCCTCCACAAATATTTATCAAGCACCTATTAGGTGCCAAGGATAATGAGCATTCGATGTACATGATAAATAAGACAAAATTCCTGAGCTCAAAGTGGTCACAGTGTATTAGAGGCAATAATAAAAATACAGAAGATTAGAGCACAGATCAAGGGCAGTCAACTTACTTTGTGGAATCAGGCAAGCCTCTCCAAAATAAGTAATCCCTGACGTGAATCTTTCCCTGTACGCTATCTATCTTTCTTCAATTCTGGTTTACTTTTAGCCATTATCACTTTGAACATTACCTGTGTCCATTCTCTTTATATTCACCATTGAATATCTTTCTAATGCTTATGTTGAAGCTCTTAATTATTTTCTCTGTGTCTTATAACTTTCATAATTTTTATTTCTCTTTCTCACTATCTTTCCCTCTGAGTGATTTCCTCAGATCAGATTTTAATTCACTAATGCTTCCTACAGTGGGATCTAGCCTACTAAGTAATTTATTAATTATTTTAAATTTAAATAGCACATTTTATATTTTTAGAATTACTATTTTGTTCTTAATAAATCAAATTGTCCTTTCCACAAAGCCTTAAATTTATCTTATAGGTTCCACTCATTCTTTTATCTCTTTGATTATTTTAAGTATTTACCTGAAAAACCCTTTTTATACAATGATATAACGTGTAGATGTTGGTTCTGAATTGTCACAGTTGTTTTGTGTTCTAAGCCTTTACTGGCAGTGAATTTCTTGTGTGATTTATAATATACCTGAACTCACTTCTAGTGGAAGTTGTGGAAACGTTTCTTATGCTTTGGGTTGTGGGGGTTGAACGGGAGTTGGCATTTACCTCTACCAAAGTTTTATGTTTCATTGGTTCCATACTAGTTTTTTTTTTAGCATCTTTATTGGAGTATAACTATTTTACAAGGGTGTATTAGTTTGTGCTTTACAACACAGTGAATCAGTTGTACATATACATATGATCCAATATCTCTTCCACCTTGCATCTCCCTCCTTCCCACCCTCCCTATCCCACTGCTCTAGGTGGTCACAAACCACCTAGCTGACCTCCCTGTGCCATGCGGCTGCTTCCACATAGCTATCCACCCTAAGTTTGACAGTGCATATATGTCCATGCCACTCTCTCACTTTGTCAAAGCTTACACTTCCTCCTCTCCATATCCTCAAGTCCATGCTCTAGAAGGTCTGTGTTTTATTCCTGTCCTACCCCTAGTCTCTTCAAGACTTTTTTTTTCTTAGATTCCATATATATGTGTTAGCATATGGTATTTGTTTTTCTCCTTCTGACTTACTTCACTCTGTATGACAGATACCAGGTCGATCCACCTCATTACAAATAACTCAGTTTCATTTCTTTTTATGGTTGAGTAATATTCCATTGTATATATGTGCCACATCTTCTTTATCCATTCATCTGTCGATGGACACTTAGGTTTCTTCCATGTCCTGGCTATTGTAAATAGAGCTGCAATGAACATTTTGGTACATGACTCTTTTTGAATTATGGTTTTCTCAAGGTATATGCCCAGTAGTGGGATTGCTGGGTCAGACGGTAGTTCTATTTGTAGTTTCTAAGGAACCTCCACACTGTCTTCCATAGTGGCTGTATCAATTTACATTCTGAACATCAGTGCAAGAGTGTTCACTTTTCTCCACACCCTCTCCAACATTTATGGTTTCTAGATTTTTTGATGATGGCCATTCTGACTGGTGTGAGATGATATCTCATTGTAGTTTTGATTTGCATTTCTCTAATGATTAATGATGTTGAGCATTCTTTCATGTGTTGGTTGGCAATCTGTATATCTTCTTTGGAGAAATGTCTATTTAGTTCTTTAGCCCATTTTTGGATTGATTTGTTTGCTTTTTTGTTATTGAGCTACATGAGTTGCTTATAAATTTTGGAGATTAATCCTTTGTCAGTTGCTTCATTTGCAAATATTTTCTCCCATTCTGACGATTAACTTTTGGTCTTGTTTACGGTATCCTTTGCTGTGAAAAAGCTTTTAAGTTTCATTAGGTCCCATTTGTTTATTATTGTTTTTATTTCCATTTCTCTAGGACGTGGGTCAAAAAGTATCTTGCTGTGATTTATGTCATAGAGTGTTCTGCCTATGTTTTCCTCCAAGAGTTTGATAGTGTCTGGCCTTACATGTAGGTCTTGAACCATTTTGAGTTTATTTTTGTATATGGTGTTAGGGAGTGTTCTAATTTCATACTTTTATATGTACTTGTCCAGTTTTCCCAGCACCACTTATTGAAGAGGTTGTCTTTTCTCCACTATATATTCTTGCCTCCTTTATGAAAGACAAGGTGACCATATGTGCATGGGTTTATCTCTGGGCTTTATATCCTCTTCCATTGACCTATATTTCTGTTTTTGTGCCAGTACCATACTGTCTTGATTACTGTAGCTTTGTAGTATAGTCTGAAGTAAGGGAGCCTGATTCCTCCAGCTCCATTTTTCGTTCGCAAGATTGCTATGGCAATTCGGGGTCTTTTGTGTTTCCATACAAATTGTGAAATGTTTTTGTTCTAGTTCTGTAAAAAATGCCACTGGTAGTTTGATAGGGATCGCATTGAATCTGTAGATTGTAGATTGTAGATTGTAGATCTGTAGATTGCTCTCCATTTACTTGTATCAACTTTAATTTCTTTCATAAGTGTCTTATAATTTTGTGCATACAGGTCTTTTGTCTCCTTAGGTAGGTTTATATCTAGATATTTTATTCTTTTTGTTGCAATGGTAAATGGGAGTGTTTTCTTAATTTCAGTCTCAGAGTTTTCATCATTAGTGTATAAGAATGCCAGAGATTTCTGTGCATTAATTTTGTACCCTGCTACTTTACCAAATTCATTGATTAGCTCTAGTAGTTTTCTGGTAGCATCCTTAGGATTCTCTATGTATAGTATCATGTCATTGCAAACAGTAGCAGCATTACTTCTTCTTTTCTGACTTGGATTCCTTTTATTTCTTTTTCTTCTCTGATTGCTGTGGTTAGAACTTCCAAAACTATGTTGAATAAGAATGGTGAGAGGGGGCAACCTTGTCTTGTTCCTGATCTTAGTGGAAATGGTTTCAATTTTTCACCATTGAGAATGATGCTGGCTGTGGGTTTGTCATATATGGCCTTTATTATGTTGAGGAAATTTCCCTCTATGCCTACTTTCTGCAGTGTTTTTATCATAAATCGGTGTTGAATTTTGTCAAAAGCTTTCTCTGCATCTATTGAGATGATCATATGGTTTTTCTCCTTCAGTTTGTTGATATGGTGTATCACGTTGATTCATTTGTGTATATTGAAGAATCTTTGCATTCCTGGAATAAACCCCACTTGATCATGGTGTTTAATCCTTTTAATGTGCTGTTGGATTCTGTTTGCTAGTATTCTGTTGAGGATTTTTGCATCTATGTTCATCAGTGATATTGGCTTGTAGTTTTCTTTCTTTGTGACGTCTTTGTCTGGTTTTGGTATCAGGGTGATGGTGGCCTCATAGAATGAGTTTGGGAGTGTTCCTCCATCTGCTATCTTTTGGAAGAGTTTGAGAAGGATAGGTGTTAGCTCTTCTCTACGTGTTTGAAAGAATTCTCCTGTGAAGCCAACTGGTCCTGGGCTTTTGTTTGTTAGATGTTTTTTAATCACAGTTTCAATTTCAGTGCTTGTGATTAGTCTGTTCATATTTTGTATTTCTTCCTGGTTCAGTCTCGGCAGGTTGTACTTTTCTAAGAATTTGTCCATTTCTTCCAGGTTGTCCATTTTATTGACATACAGTTGCTTGTAGTAATCTCTAATAATCTTTTGTATTTCTGCAGTGTCAGTTTTCATGTCTCCTTTTTCATTTCTAATTCTATTTATTTGAGTCTCCTCCCTTTTTTCTTGATGAGTCTCGCTGATGGTTTATCCATTTTGTTTATCTTCTCAAAGAACCACTTTTTAGTTTTATTGATCTTTGCTATCATTTCCTTCATTTCTTTTTCATTTATTTCTGATCTGATCTTTATGATTTCTTTCCTTCTGCTAAATTTGGGGGGTTTATTTGTTCTTCTTTCTCTAACTGCTTTAGTTGCAAAGTTAGGTTGTTTATTCGAGATGTTTCCAGTTTCTTAAGGTAGGATTGTATTGCTATAAACTTCCTTCTTATAATGGCTTTTGCTGCATCCCATAGGTTTTGGGTCGTCGTGTCTCCCCTGTCATTTGTTTCTAAGTATTTTTTTGATTTCTTCTTTGATTTCTTCACTGATCACTTTTTATTTAGTAATGTATTGTTTAGCCTCCATGTGTTTGTATTTTTTACAGATCTTTTCCTGTAATTGATATCTAATCTCATAGCTTTGTGGTCAGAAAAGATACTTGATACGATTTCAGTTTTCTTGAATTTACCAAGGCTAGATTTGTGATGCAAAATATGATGTATCCTGGTGAATGTTCCATGAGCACTTGAGAAAAATATGTATTCTGTTGTTTTTGGATGGAATGTCCTATAAATATCAATTAAGTCCATCTTGTGTAATGTATCATTTAAAGCTTGTGTTTCCTTATTTATTTTCATTTTGCATGATCTGTCTATTGATGAAAGTGGGGTGTTAAAGTCCACTACTACTATTGTGTTACTGTCAATTTCCCCTTTTATGGATTTTAGTTTTTGCCTTATGTATTGAGGTGCTCTTGTGTTGGGTGCATAAATATTTACAAAGGTTATATTTTCCTCATGGATCGATCCCTTGATCATTATGTAGTGCCCTTCTTTGTCTCTTGTAATAGTTTTTATTTTAAAGTCTATTTTGTCTGATATGAGAATTGCTACTCCAGCTTTCTTCTGATTTCCATTTGCCTGGAATATCTTTTTCCATCCCCTCAATTTCTGTCTGTATGTGTCCCTAGGTCTGAAGTGGGTCTCTTGTTGTCAGCGTGTATATGGGTCTTGTTTTTGTATCCATACAGCCAGTCTGTGTCTTTTGGTGGGAGCATTTAATCCATTTACATTTAAGGTAAGTATCAATATGTATGTTCCTATTACCATTTACTTAATTGTTTTGAGATTGTTCTTGTAGGTCTTTTCCTTGTCTTGTTTTTCTTGCCTAGAGAAGTTCCTTTAGCATTTCTTGTAAAGCTGGTTTGGTGGTGCTGAACTCTCTCAGCTTTTGCTTGTCTGTAAAGTTTTTAATTTCTCCATCAAATCTGAATGAGATCCTTGCTGGATAGAGTAATCTTGGTTGTAGGTTTTTCTCTTTAATCACTTTAAATATGTCCTGCCACTCCCTTCTGGTTGGTGGAGTTTCTGCTGAAAGATCAGCTGTTAACCCTATGGGGATTCCCTTGTGTGTTATTTGTTGTTTTTCCCTTGATGCTTTTAATTTGTTTTCTTTGTATTTAATTTTTGATAGTTTGATTAATATGTGTCTTGGCATGTTTCTCCTTGGATTTATCCTGTATGGGACTCTCTGTGCTTCCTGGACTTGATTGACTATTTCTTTTCCCATATTAAGGAAGTTTTCAACTATAATCTCTTCAAATATGTTCTCAGTCCCTTTCTTTTTCTCTTCTTCTTCTGGGACCCCTATAATTCAAATGTTGGTTCATTTAATGTTGTCCCAGAGGTCTCTGAGACTGTCCTCAGTTCTTTTCATTCTTTTTTCTTTATTCTGCTCTGCAGTAGTTATTTCCACTATTTTATCTTCTAGGTCACTTACCCGTTCTTCTGCCTCAGTTATTCTGCTATTGATCCCATCTAGAGTATTTTTAATTTTATTTATTGTGTTGCTCATCGTTGCTTGCTTCCCCTTTATTTCTTCTACGTCCTTGTTAAATGTTTCTTGCATTTTGTCTGTTCTATTTCCAAGATTTTGGATCATCTTTACTATCATTATTCTGAATTCTTTCTCCAGTAGACTGCCTATTTCCTCTTCATTTGTTAGGCCTGATGGGTTTTTACCTTGCTCCATCTGCTGTGTGTTTTTCTGTCTTTTCATTTCACTTACTGTGTTTAAGGTATCTTTTTTGCAGGCTGCAGGTTCATAGTTCCCATTGTTTTTGGTGTCTGTCTCCTGTGGCTAATGTTCGTTTTGTGGGTTGAGTCGGTCTCCTGGGTGGGGGGACTAGTGCCTGTTTTCTGGTGGATGAGGCTGGATCTTGTCCTTCTGGTGGGCAGGTCCACCTCTGGTGGTGTGTTTTGGGTTGTCGGTAGCCTTATTATGATTTTAGGTAGGCTCTCTGCTAATGGATGGGACTGTAGTCCTGTATTGCTATTTGTTGGGCATAGGGTATCCAGCACTGTATCTTGCTGGTCATTGAGTGAAGCTGGGTCTTGGTATCGAGATGGAGATCTCTGGGAGATTTTCGCCATTTGATATTCTGTGGAGCTGGGAGGTCTCTTGTGGACCAGTGTCCTGAAGTTTGTTCTCCCACCTCAGAAACATAGCCCTGACACCTGTCTGGAGCACCAAGAGCCTTTAATCAGCATGGCTCAGAATAAAAGGGAGATAAAATAGAAATGAAGAAAGAAAAGAAGGAAGGAAGAAAGGAAGGAAGGAAGGAAAGAAGGAAGGAAGAAATGAAGGAAGGAAGGAAAGAAGGAAAGAAGGCAGGAAGGAAGGAAGGGAGGAAAGAAAGGAGGTAGGAAGGGAGGAAAGAAGGAAGGAAGAAAGAATGGAAGAAAGAAAGGAAGAAAGAAGATAAAATAAAGTAGGATAAAATAAAGTTATTAAAATAAAAAAATAATTATTAAGAAGAAAAATTTTATTAAAAAAGAAAGAAATGGTTCGGTCAGTACCCTAGGACAAATGGTGAAAGCAAAGCTATACAGACAAAATCTCACACAGAAGCACACACATACACACTCAAAAAGAGAAAAAGGGAAAAATAAAAATATATCTTGCTCCCAAATTCCACCTCCTGAACTTGGGAAGATTCACTGTCTATTCAGTTATTCCACAGATGCAGGGCACTTCAAGCTGATTGTGCAGCTTTAATACGCTGCTCCTGAGGTTGCTGGAAGAGACCTCCCCCTCTCCTCTTTGTTCGCACAGCTCCTGTTGTTCAGCTTTGGACTTGGCCCCACCTCTGCGTGTAGGTCTTCCAAAGGCATCTGCTCTTCGCTCTGACAGGACGGGTTTAAAGAAGCAGCTCATTCAGGGGCTCTGGCTCACTCAGGCTGGGTGGGGGGCGTGGAGGGAGGGGCACGGATGCAGTGAGAGCCCACAGCGTCAAAGGCCGACATGATGCTGCACCAGCCTGAGGCATACCACGCATTCTCCCAGGGAAGCTGTCTCTGGATCCTGGGACCCCGGCAGTGGCGGGCTGCACAGGCTTCTGGGAGGGGAGGTGTGGAGAGTGACCTGTGGTCGCACACAGGTCTCTTGGTGGCAGCAGCAGCAGCAGCCCTAGCATCCCACGCCCGTCTCTGGTGTCCATGCCGATAGCCGTGGCTCGTGCCCGTCTCTGGAGCTCCTTTAAGTGGGGCACTTAATCCCCTCTCCTCACGCACCAGGAAACAAAGAGGCAAGAAAAAGTCTCTTGTCTCTTCAGAAACTCCACATCTGTCTCTGGAGCTCCTTTAAGTGGTGCTCCTAATCCCCTCTCCTCATGTCCCAGGAAGCAAAGAGGGAAGAAAAGGTCTCTGGCCTCTTTGGCAGCTCCAGACTTCTCCTGGACTCCCTCCCGGCTAACCGTCATGCACTAACCCCTTCAGGCTGTTTTCACACCACAAACCCCTGTCCTCTCCTGGCTCCTGACTGAAGCCCGAGCCTCAGCTCCCAGTCCCCACCCTTCCTGGCAGGTGAGCAGACAACTCTCTTGGGCTGGTGAGTTTTGGTCGTCACCGATCCTCTGCAGGAATATCTCTGCTTTGCCCTCCACGCCCTGTTTCTGCACTCTCCTGCATGGCTCCGAAGCTCCCCCCATTTGCCACCTGCAGTCTCCGCCCACATAGGGACTTCTAGTGTGTGGAAACGTTTCCTTCTTCACAGCTCCCTTCCACTGGTGCAGGTCCCCTCCCTATTCTTTTTTCTCTGTTTATTCTTTTTTCTTTTGCCCTATCCAGGTACGTGGGGTGTTTCTTGCCTTTCGGGAGGTCTGAGGTCTTCTGCCAGCATTAAGTTGGTGTTCTATAGGAGCAGTTCCACGTGTAGATAGATGTATTTCTGATGTATCTGTGGGGAGGAAGGTGATCTCCATGTCTTACTCTTCCGCCATCTTCTCTCCACCCGCCGTACTAGTTTTAACATCAACACCTCATCCAGGTTTCTACCTTATGAAGATAGTGTGTATATGAACACCAAGCCCACCCATAGTCTTGATGTTCATATTTCTTGTGAGTGCTTATTTATTTTAGCCCAGTATTGTGACCTGACATCCAACTATGCGAAAGTGCTGCTGCTGATGAACATTTAATCTATTCATAATTCATGGACTGGATAATTCCTTCATGGTACCACAACTCAGGGGGTTCAACACCAATTTCCTACCACCTTGCAGGTGTAGAACACATGACTACAGCTGGCTGTTCATCCTAATGGTTTTAAGTTTTCTCTTTGTATCAGGTACCTAATTAGTTCCTGTTATTTCTTTTCAACTTATCTAAAATATAACATTTATATATATATATATTTTATCTAGTACTGCTCTATGTATAAACCTGGGAAAGGCAGAAGAGTGGGGTAGTGATATCCACAGCTGCTCAGTTCACCATGTTGTCCCATTAATTATCATGCAAAGTCTTAAAAGTTGAGAAGGATGTGTAGTTGCATTGCGAACTCCATGTCCACCCCAACTATAATGATTTTATCCCTTATCTGAATTCTCTTGTACTGTATTAGTTTCCATTCCCTAATCACAAACTTCCTTGAATTCATGTATTTTTACTTATCCCTACTCTACATTCTTCCAATCTTTGGTTTGACCTCAAGAGATAATGACTGGGGCTTCCCTGGTGGCGCAGTGGTTGAGAGTCTGCCTGCTGATGCAGGGGACATGGGTTCGTGCCCTGGTCCAGGAGGATCCCACGTGCCATGGAGTGGCTGGGCCCGTGAGCCATGGCTGCTGAGCCTGCGCGTCCAGAGCCTGTGCTCCACGGTGGGAGAGGCCACAGCAGTGAGAGGCCCGCATACCTCAAAAAAAAATAAAAGAGATAATGACTGGATACAAAGGAACTGGGTCTCTGGACCTTGACTGAAGACATCTAAGTGTATGTGGGGAGGCATACTTAGGAATCCAGCAACTGGTGACCTGTAACATCTCCACCATCCTGGTCTGGCAAGAGAATGATATAACAGTGAGAGTGGTATGAGTTGCAAGAGAATTCTTGGCAATGACACCTGACACATCTCTCATCCTCTCTCTTCCTCTCATTGATTCATTTATTAATTATTTACCAAACATCTAATGTGTGCATGGTGTATGGCACTATATATATTAATCTAAACATTGTGAGGTCTTATAATAATCTATAGCACTGTGATGTTAGAGGTTGTGGCTTATAGATGACCCATCCATGACACAGTAAAACCTCAGGGACCACATATGCCTAAATACAACTTTGGTTCTTAGATTATGAGTCAAAAGTTTGTGAAGAGCTGGCTCTTGCCTGTGTAAGTGCACATTACCCAGAATATAGTCCACTTTCAATTCAGGATATAGTCTAATAGTGATAAGCTATTTTGTCTAATTTCATCCTTACCACAACAGATAAAAATTATTATTCATGGTAGAGGAGTCTTCCAATCATTCAACAAATAATAATTACATTCTTCTGTGTGCCAGTCACTGTTCTAGAATTTGGAATTAAACTGAGAGATGGGATTAAGAAAATTTGCCAAGACCACAGTGCCATTAGGCTCCAGAGTCAAAATTAAATCCAGATCTATCTAGATACAAAAATCTTAGCCATTAATCAGCTTCTGTCCAAATGTTGCAAAATAAATTTTGTAATCGTGATATTGTGATTTTTGTTATTGCCTCTGATTTCCAGTTATCTCGTCTCCTAGAGCTGCTTTCTTGTCATAGTTTTTATTTAGGTACTTCTTCAAATTCTCAAAAGAAAGTTTAAGTGATGCAATAAAGTAAGTCTAGTCAAATCCAAGCATTACATTACATATTAAAAAAATAAATTTTAGACAAGTAAAAATTGAGAATATTTGTAGTTTAATATTATTTTGATACCTTTCACCCCTAGAGACTTTTCTTTCTTCTCTTCCATTCACTTCTTTTTACAATATCCAAATTTGCACTTTATTTCAGCTCTATAAATTTCATCTTTTCTAATTGTTCACATTTATTTTTGCTTCGCTTTTCAAGTTAAATCTTCACATTTCTTTATCCACTGATAGTTTTCTCATCCTTCAAACATGGTTTCTTTTTTATCTTTATTTAGTTTTTAAAATTCTTTCTTTACAGACATGTTACCATTATCAAAAAATCTAGAAACATTAAATGCTGGAAAGACTGTGATGAAAAAAGAACCCTCCTGCATTGTTGGTGGGAATGTAAATTGATACAGCCACTATAGAGAACAGTATGGAGGTTCCTATAAAAACTAAAAATAGAACTGCCATATGACCCAGCAATCCCACTACTGGGTGTATACCCTGAGAAATCCATAATTCAAAAAGAGACATGTACCACAATGTTCATTGCAGCACTATTTACAATAGCCAGGACATGGAAGTGACCTAAATGTCCAATGACAGATGAATGGATAAAGAAGATGTGGCACATATATACAATGAAATATTACTCAGCCATAAAAGGAAACAAAATTCAGTTATTTGTGGGGAGGTGGATGCACATAGAATCTGTCATACAGAGTGAAGTAAGTCAGAAAGAGAAAAAAAATACCATACGCTAACACATATATATGGAATCTAAAAAAAAAACAAAGGTACTGATGAACCTAGTGACAAGGCAGGAATAAAGACGTAGACATAGAGAATGGACTTGAGAGCACAGTGGGGAGGGAGAAGCTGGGGAGAAGTAAGAGTAGCATCAATATATATACACTACTGAATGTAAAACAGCTAGGGAGAAGCAGCAACATAACACAGGCAGATCAGCTCGGTGCTTTGAGATGACCTAGAGATGTGGGATAGGTAGGGTGGGAGGGAGGTTCAAGAGGGAGGGGATATGGGAATATATGTATGCATAAGACTGATTCATTTTGTTGTACAACAGAAACTAACACAGTATTATGAACCAATTATGCTCCAATAAATATCTATTAAAAATGAAATAACAAAAGCAACAACAGAATGTCTTGAAGATTTTTCTGCTTTGAGTAAACCAAGACATAAGGGAAAGCTTTTAAACTTACGTTGCAGTAGTTTACAAAAACACCTTGCTGTACTGAAATGGAAAGAAAAAAGGTAAAATAGAAAACATTAAACTTATTTTGTTTCTGTTTCCAACTTACGCTGACATGTAGTTCTAAGAAGAAAACTTTTTGTTCATCAGTGTTTTGCTGTAAGAACTTCTGATTCCTAACTGTTAGTACATATTCTGCTAAAAGGGTTGGTTTTATGCATTAACAGAGCCCATGCCAGTGTACTCTCAGCCAAATATCCCTCATTCCATCATTTGACATCTCGGTAGGTCACTAACTCTTGGTTTACCTTTTAGAATGGAGAGATAGCATCTTTCGTTGTTTTCACTTTTGATGCCTTGGAATCAATATGTTTATATGCTCTCCGGGGGGTAGTTCAAAGAGAGGGCACTGACAAGTATAGGAGGAGATTGGGCTAGGCATGTTGTGGTAGTAGGGAGTGTGGTAATGTATGCAAGCAAAAGCTGTACATTTAGTTAACCTGGAGGACCCATGAAGGCCCTGGTACCTGAACTGTGGAGTGTGGAAGAAATAAAAGGGAAATTCAGAAAATAGAGTGGCAGCCTGAATAAAAATTTCCAAACTACAATGCAAGGATTGGGAAATAACTCAACGTGGGGATCTTCAGAGCACAGAGTTTGCAAAACAAGATTAGCACATGAGCTCCTGGTGTTGAAGGTTCTAACATAAGTTGCCCAATTATGCATTACAGCTTCTGGAGCATACACCAAACCCTTATATGTTGAAAGAAAAATGCATTCATTACCTCAAGTTTATACTCAACACCCCATCTTAGTACCCAGGATATGAGTTTCATATCTTCTGATTGTACCAACTGAGAGCAGAAAACTAATCACATTGTGTTTACACTGCTGAGACTTAGGATTTAATATACAAAAAGAAGCAAGATCTCTGAGGAAAAAGTAATTTGTCCACATACAACACTTTTAAAAGCAAACTTTGCAAATTGGACTTTAAATTCATTCATGATGAGAATTTCCACCAAACTTCCTATAGCCAAGGTTGGCAAATGCATTAGCATTCCCTCTCTCCTCTTTCCAAGCAAAAGCCTTTTGGAAATGAAAATAGTACAAATTCTCACTCTCTGAAAGCACTTAAATTTAGGATCCATAGATAGGTTTATAGCTTCTTCTAACTTACCTGAGAAATGGAGGTATATTCTCCAGTAATCAATTTACACAAATTATTCTCATAAGCCAGTCTCCAGGGTTTTAAGACATGATTCTATTTTGTCCAGAAATGCAAAAATCTTCTATGAAAATAATGATAATAATATTATTAAATAATAAAGATGAATAAAAATAATTATTTGTGTTAACTTATAGAATGTATTCCTGCAAATTAAACATTTGATTGATATTACTCTTATAAACTAATCATACTTATATAGAAGTAAAATTGTGTATGTATAATTAATTGCATAACAGCATAATATAACATTATAAATTGTATAATCATATATTATAAATTATTACACACATGCACACACACACACACATACACACACACACACACACACACACATATATATATGGTGAGAGAGAGAGAGACAGAGACAGAGAAATTTAGTCTTTTAAACAATCCACTACCGCATCCTACACTTCAATAAAGATTAAGAGATCTTCCAAAGAAAATAAAGCAAGGTTTAATGAAACACAAAGTCAAAAATGTTAGCATCCTTCCATCCTGAGGTTACATGCAGTACTGCAGTATTTTCTTATTTGGAATTTTCATACAAGTATTCCAAACTATCAGAAATGCAGTTAGAAGTGAGGGGAGAAGATGGTGGAAGAGTAAGATGCGGAGATCACCTTCCTCCCACAGATACATCAGAAATACATCTACACATGGAACTGCTCCTATAGAATACCCACTGAACGCTGGAAGAAGACCTCAGACTTCCCCAAAAGCAAGAAACACCCCACTTACCTGGGTAGGGCAAAAGAAAACAGAAAAAACAGAGACAAAAGAATAAGGAAGGGAACTGCACCAGTGGGAGGGAGCTGTGAAGGAGGAAAGGTTTCCACACACTAAGAAGGCTCTTCGTGGGCAGAGACTGCAGCCACCCAGAGGAGTGGTGCCGACCAGCACTCACCAGCCTGAGAGGCTTGTCTGCTCACCCACTGAGGTGGGCGGGGGCTGGGAGCTGAGGCTCGGACTTCAGTAGGAAGCCAGGAGAGGACTGGGTTTGGTGACATGAACACAGCCTGAAGGGTCTAGTGCACCATAGCTAGCCAGGAGGGAGTCCGGGAGAAGTCTGGAGCTACCAAAGAGGCAAGAGACTTTTTCTTCCCTCTTTGCTTCCTGGTGAGCTAAGAGAGAGGATTAAGAGTGCTGCTTAAAGGACCTCGAGAGATGGGAGCGAGCCACAGCTATCAGCATGGACCCCAGAGACAGGCATGAAATGGTAAGGCTGCTGCTGCAGTCGCCAAAAAGCCTGTGTGCAAACACAGGTCACTATCCACAGCTCCCCTCCTGGAAGGCTGTGCAGCCTGCCACTGCCAGGGTCCCATGATCCAGGGAAAACTTCCCTGGGAGAAAGCACAGGGTGCATCAGGCTGGTGCTACGTCATGTTGGCCTCTGTCGCCACAGGCTAGCCCTGCATCTGTACCCCTCCCTCTCCCCATCTGAGTGAGCCAGAGCCGCCAAATCAGCTGCTCCTTTAACCCCATCCTGTCTGAGCGAAGAACAGACACCCTCAGGCGACCTACATGGAGAGGCGGGTCCAAATCCAAAGATGAACCCTGGGAGCTGTGCGAACCAAGAAGAGAAAGGGAAATTTCTTGCAACAGCCTCAGAAGCATTGGATTAAAGCTCCACAATCATCTTGATGTACCCTGCATCTGTGGAATACTTGAATAGACAATGAATCATACCAAATTCAGGAGGTAGACTTTGAGAACAAGATGTATTATTTTTCCCTGTTTTCCTCTTTTTGTGAGGGTGTATGTGTATGCTTCTGTGTGAGATTTTGTCTGTATAGCTTTGCTTTCACCATTTGTCCTAGGGTTCTGTCCATCCTTTTTTTTTTTACTTAAATTTTTTTGCTTAATAATTATTTTTTTTGGTTTTTTAATAACTTTATTTTATTTTATCTTACTTTATTTTATTTTATCCTCTTACTTTCTTTCTATTTTTTCTCCCTTTTATTCTGAGCCATGTGGATGAAAGACCCTTGGTGCTCCAGCCGGGCATCAGGGCTGTGTCTGAGGTGGGAGAGCCAACTTCAGGACACTGGTCCATAAGAAACCTCCCAGCTCCATGTAATACCAAACTGCGAAAACCACCCAGAGATCTCCATCTCAACACCAAGACCTAGCTTCACTCAAAGACGAGCAAGCTACAGTGCTGGACATCCTATGCCAAAAAACTAGCAAAACAGGAACAGAGCCTATCCATTAGCAGAGAGGATGTGAAAATCATAATAAGGCCACAGACACCCCAAAACACACCACCAGATGTGGAACTGCCTACCAGAAATAGAAGATCCAGCCTCATCCACCAGAACACAGGCACTAGTCCCCTCCACCAGGAAGCCTAAACAACCCACTGAACCAACCTTAGCCACAGGGGAAAGACACAAAAAACAAAGGGAACTACTAACCTGCAGCCTGTGAAAAGGAGACCCCAAACACAGTAAGATAAGCAAAATGAGAAGACAGAAAAACACACAGCAGATGAAGGGGAAAGGTAAAACCACACCAGACCTAACAAATGAGGAGGAAATAGGCAGTCTATCTGAAAAAGAATTCAGAATAATGATAGTAAAGGTGATCAAAAATCTTGGAAATAGAATAGAGACAATGCAAGAAACATTTTACAAGGACCTAGAAGAAATAAAGAGGAAACAAGCAATGATGAACAGCACAATAAATGAAATTAAAAATATTCTAGAAGGGATCTATAGCAGAAAACGGAGGCAGAAGAACAGATAAGTGATCTGGAAGATACAATAGTGGAAATAACTACTGCAGAGCAGAATTAAAAAAAAAGAATGAAAAGGACTGAGGAAAGTCCCAGAGACCTCTGGAACAACATTAAATGCACCAACCTTTGAATTATAGGGGTTGTAGAAGAAGAAGAGAAAAAGAAAGGAACTGAGAAAATATTTGAGGAGATTACAGTTGAAAACTTCCCTAATATGTGAAAGGAAATAGTTAATCAAGTCCAGGAAGCTGAGAGAGTCCTATACAGGATAAATCCAAGAAGAAACATGCCAAGACACATATTAATCAAACTATCAAAAATTAAATATAAAGAAAAAATATTGAAAGCAGCAAGGGAAAAGCAGCAAACATCATACAAGGGAATCACCATAAGGTTAACATCTGATCTTTCAGCAGAAACTCTGCAAGCCAGAAGAGAGTGGCAGGACATATTTAAATTGATGAAGGAGAAAATCCTACAACCAGGATTACTCTACACAGCAAGGATCTCATTCAGATTTGAGGGAAAAATGAAAACCTTTACAGACAAGCAAAACCTGAGAGAGTTCAGCACCACCAAAGCAGCTTTACAACAAATGCCAAAGGAAATTCTCTAGGCAAGAAACACAAGAGAAAAAAAAACACCTACAATAACAAACACAAAACATTTAAGAAAATGGGAATAGGAACATAGATATCAATAATTACCTTAAATATAAATGGATTAAATGCTCCTACCAAAAGACACAGACTGATTGCATAAATACAAAAACAAGACCTGTATATATCCTGTCTGCAAGAAACCCACTTCAGACCTAGGGACACATACAGACAGAAAGTGAGGAGATGGTTAAAGATATTCTATGCAAATAGAAATCAAAAGAAAGCTGCAGTAGCAATTCCCATACCAGACAAAATAGACTTTAAAATAAAGACTATTACAAGAGACAAAGAGGGCACTGCATAATGATCAAGGGATCGATGCAAGAAGAAGATATAACAATTGTAAATATTTATGCATCCAACATAGGAGCACCTCAATACACAAGGCAAATACTAACAGCCATAAAAGGGGAAATCGACAGTAACACAATCACAGTAGGGGACTTTAACACCCCACTTTCACCAATGGAAAGATCATCTAAAATGAAATAAAGAAGGATACACAAGCTCTAAATGATACATTACACAAGATGGACTTAATTGATATTTATAGGACATTCCACCCAAGAAACAACAAAATACATATTTTTCTCAAGTGCTCATGGAAAACTCTCCTGGATAGACCATAGCTTGGGTCACAAATCAAGCCTTGGTAAATTTAAGAAAATTGAAATTGTATCAAGTATCCTTTCTGACCACAATGCTATGAGACTAGATATCAATTACAGTAAAAGATCTATAAAAAATACAAACACATGGAGGCTAAACAATACACTATTTAATAACCAAGTGAAAATCAAGAAATACCTAGAAACAGATGATAATGGAGACACAATGACCCAAAACCTATGAGATGCAGCAAAAGCCATTCTAAGAGGGAAGTTTATAGCAATACAATCTTACCTTAAGAAACAGGAAACATCTTGAATAAACAACCTAACCTTGCACCTAAAGCAATTAGAGAAAGAAGAACAAAAAAAACCCCAAAGTTAGCAGAAGGAAAGAAATCATTAAAAGATCAGATCAGAAATTAATGAAAAAGAAATGAAGGAAACAATAGCAAAGATCAACAAAACTAAAATCTGGTTCTTTGAGACGTTAAAAAAAATTGATAAACCATTAGCCAGACTCATCAAGAAAAAAAGGGAGGAGACTCAAATAAATAGAATTAGAAATGAAAAAGGAGACATAACAACTGACACTTTAGAAATAGAAAGGATCATGAGAGATTACTACAAGCAACTCTGGGCCAATAAAATGGACAACCTGAAGAAATGGATAAATTCATATAAATGCAGACCTTGCTGAAACTGAATCAGGAGGAAATAGAAAATATGAACAGACCAATCATAAGCACTGAAATTGAAACTGTGATTAAAAATATGCCAATAAACAAAAACCCAGGACCAGATGGCTTCACAGGTGAATTCTATCAAACATTGAGAGACAAGCTCACACCTACCCTTCTCAAACTCTTCCAAAAGATAACAGAGGGAGGAACACTCCCCAACTCATTTTACAAGGACACTATCACCCTGATACCAAAACCAGGCAAAGATGTCACAAAGAAAGAAAACTACAGGCCAATATCACTGATGAACATAGATGCAAAAATCCTCAACAAAATCCTAGCAATCCTAGAATCCACCAGCACATTAAAAGGATCATACACCATGATCAAGTGGGGTTTATTCCAGGAATTCAAGAATTCTTCAATATATGCAAATCAATCAACGTGATACACCATATAAACAAATTGAAGGAGAAAAACCATATGATCCTCCCAATAGATGCAGAGAAAGCCTTTGACAAAATTCAACACCCATTTATGATAAAAACCCTGCAGAAAGTAGGCATAGAGGGAACTTTCCTCAACATAATAAAGGCCATATATGACAAACCCACAGCCAACATTGTCCTCAATGGTGAAAAACTGAAACCATTTCCACTAAGATCAGAAACAAGACAATGTTGCCTACTCTCACCACTATTATTCAACATAGCTTTGGAACTTTCAGCCACAGCAATCAGAGAAGAAAAAGAAAGAAAAAGAATCCACATTGGAAAAGAAGAAGTAAAGCTGTCACTGTTTGCAGATGACATGATACTATTTATAGAGAACCCTACAGATGCTACCAGAAAACTACTAGAGCTAATCAATGAATTTGGTAAAGTAACAGGATACTGAATTAATGCACAAAGTCTCTTGCATTCCTATACACTAATGATGAAAAATCTGAAAGTGAAATTAAGAAAACACTCCCATTTACCATTGCAACAAAAAGAATAATATATCTAGGAATAAACCTACCTAAGGATGCAAAAGACCTGTATGCAGAAAATTATAAGACACTGATGAAAGAAATCAAAGGTAATACAAATAGATAGAGAGATATACCATGTGCTTGGATTGCAAGAATCAACATTTTGAAAATGACTCTACTACCCAAAGCAATCTACAGATTCAATGCAATCCCTATCAAACTACCACTGACATTTTTCACAGAACTAGAACAAAATATTTCACAATTTGTTTGGAAACACAAAAGATCCCGAATAGCCAAAGCAATCTAAGAATGAAAATGGAGCTGAAGGAATCAGGCTCCCTGACTTCAAACTATACTACAAAGCTACAGTAATCAAGACAGTATGGTACTGGCACAAAAACAGAAATATAGGTCAATGGAACCAGATAGAAAGCCCAGAGATAAACCCACGCACATATTGTCACCTTATCTTTGATAAAGGAGGCAAGAATATACAGTGGAAAAATAACAGCATCATCAATAAATGGTGCTGGGAAAACTAGACAGGTACATGTTAAAGTATGAAATTAGAATACTCCTAACACCATACACAAAAATAAACTCAAAATGGATTAAAGACCTACATGTAAGACCAGACACTATCAAACTCTTAGAGGAAAATATAGGCAGAACACTCTATGACATAAATCACAGCAAGATCTTTGTTGACCGACCTTCTAGAGAAATGGAAATAAAACCAAAAATAAACACGTGGGACCTAATGAAACTTAAAAGCTTTGGCACAGCAAAGGAAACCATAAACATGACCAAAAGACAGCCTTCAGAATGGGAGAAAATATTTGCAAATGAAGCCACTGACAAAGGATTAATCTCCAAAATTTACAAGCAGCTCATGCAGCTCAATAACAGAAAAACAAACAACTCAATCCAAAAATGGGCTGAAGACCTAAATAGATATTTTTCCAATGAAGATATACAGATTTCCAAAAAACACTTGAAATAATGCTCAACATCATTAATCATTAGAGAAATGCAAATCAAAACTACAATGAGATATCTTCTCACACCGGTCAGAATGTCCATCATCAAAAAATTTGGAAACAATAAATGCTGGAGAGGGTGTGAAGAAAAGGGAACCCTCTTGTACTGTTGGTGGCAATGTAAATTGATACAGCCACTATGGAGAACAGTATGGAAGTTCCTTAAAAAACTAAAAATAGAACTACCATATGACCCAACAATCCCACTACTGGGCATATACCCTGAGAAAACCATAATTCAAAAAGAATCATGCACCAAAATATTCACTTTAGCTCTATTAAGATGTGGCACATATATACAATGGAATATTACTCAGCCATAAAAGGAAACGAAACTGAACTTATTTGTAGTGAGGTGGTTGGACCTAGAATCTGTCATACAGAATGAAGTAAGTCAGAAAGAGAAAAACAAATAACATATGCTAATACATATATATGGGATCTAAGGGGGAAAAAAGGTCATGAAGAACCTAGAGTAAGACGGGAATAAATACACAAACCTACTAGAGAATGGACTTGAGCATATGGGGAGGGGGAAGTGTAAGCTGTGACAAAGTGAGAGAGTGGCATGGGCATACATACACTGCCAAATGTAAAATAGATAGCTAGTGGGAAGTAGCCGCATAGCACAGGGAGATCAGCTCGGTGGTTTGTGACCAACTAGAGGGGTGAGATAGGGAGTGTGGGAGGGAGGGAGACACAAGGGGGAAGAGATATGGGAACATATGTATATGTATAACTGATTCACTTTGTTATAAAGCAGAAAGTAACACACCATTGTAAAGCAATTATACTCCAATAAAGATGTTAAGATAAAAGAAATGAGTTATCAGGCCAGGAAAAGACATGGAAGAAATATTAATAAATATTACTACGTGAAAGGAAAAAAAAAAGAAATGCAGTTAGGAGCAAGAATAAAGTAACTTCAGGAGATCAATACAAATGGCAGAGTAGGAGGATATGGAATTCACCTCCCCACAAACACATCAAAAACACATCTACATGTGGAACAATTCTCATTGAAAACTAACTGGAAAATGTTAGAAATGCTCATGTACAACCCTGAAGAAATTTCCACACATAATTGGTAGGAAGGGAATAATAGTGATCAGGTCAGGACCTGTGCCCCTTGGAGAGGGCTCAGAGGAAAAAGGAGATTACATAGCCAGAAACCTTCCCTTGAGAGTGAGTGGCCAGAGCCACAGACTGAGCACCCCATTCCTGGGACCATACACAAGGGAGATAAACACACTTTGCTGGTTGGAGGACCACTGGGACTAACAGAAGGACTGAAGGAAGCCTGGACTCTGCACATGAGGAGGGAGCACAGCAGGCTTGTCCCCTAAAAAGGATAGAGAGGGCAGTTAGAGGACTGCTCTAGTTTCTCAGAATTCCCTCAGCATGCACCCCAGCCTGACCTGAGCCAATGCTCCAGATATGCTTACTCCACTTTACAGTGTGGGATCTAGGGCTGTCATGACACGAGGAGAATACTCAGCTATGCAATGCAGAGATTAATTTGTCCCAGGGCAGATTCTGGATGAGGCAATGGTGGCCATTGTTGGTGATTACTCAGTCAGCACCTCAGAAGCAGCACAGAACTGTGACAGCCGCTGCTCCACTGCAGCTTATGCTCTGATATATGACACGAATCCATGCAGGACCCGTCTGTCCTGAAGTGTGGCTCCACAACTGGTAGGGGTGGCAGAGGGGACTTGAACCTGAGGCTGCATCTGAGCAGAGGGATACAATTGTGAGCGATTGCACAGAGACCACATTGGAGACTACTGGGACTCCATCTGCAGTCAATAGGAGCTGAGTGCCTGCATGGGCCCCTCTTACTTCAAAACTACCTCACTATAGGGCAAGGATTCAGTGCTGGGAGTGGAGAAAGCACACACTTAAAGAGATAGAGACAGCCTGGGCCCAAACTTTAGGGCTTTTGCTCCAACAACTGATCAAACCTTGCCCAGAAAAAGTCAGTGAAAGCTACTGAGCAGAGGAAAAGTCCCATCTCACACCTGGCTCTGGCTCAAGCTACTCTAGCTCTAGCTCCATCCTCCACCAAGGTGAAAGCTGTCAGCACACCCTGAGGAAAGGTGTGACTTATGTTCATGTCTAACCCAGCTCACCACCAGAAGCATTGGTCACATTCAGACTGTACAAGAACTCTTCCACATAAGAACACCACTTCAAGACCACAATAGGTAACTGTTTCACCTAAATTCATAGAGAGAGAGAAAGTTAAGCAAAATGAAAAGGCAGAAAAACTTCTCTCAATTGAAAGAGCAAGAGAAAATTCTTGAAAAATTAAATAATGAAACAGAAATAAACAATTTACCAGATAAATAATTCAAAGCATTACTAATAAGAAAGTTAACTGAATTAAGCAAAAGAATAGACGAATAGAGTGAAAATTTTAACAAAGAACCAGAAAATATAAAAAAGACCCAAACAGAAATGAAAAATTCAATAACTGAAATTAAACAATACTAGAAGGAATCAACAACAGAATAAGTGATACAGAAGAAAGCATAAGTGACCTGAACGAATATTGGAAATCACCCAACCAGAACAGCTAAAAGAAAATCAAATTTAAAAAAATGAAAACAGTTTAAGAGATCTCTGAAATAACATTAAGTAATGTTAAGTAATGTTAAGTAAGGGGTCCCAGAATGAGAAAAGAGAGAGAAGAGGATTGAAAAATATATGTGAGGAAATTATGGCTAAAACTTCCCAAACCTGAAGAAGGAAACAGATACTCAGCTACAAGAAGCACAGAGGGTCCCAGACAAGATGAACCCAAACAGACCCACATGAAGACATATCATAATTAAAATGAAAAATTAAAGATAAAACATAGAGATAATTCCAAAGGCAGCAAGAGAAAAATCATAGTCAATAACAAGATAATCCTCATTAAGCTATCAGCTGATTTTTCTGCAGAAATTTTGCAGGACAGAAGGGAATGGCAAGATATATTCAAAATGCTGAAAGGGACCTGCAGTCTAGGATACTTGACCTAGCAATATTATCACTTAGAATCAAAGAAGAGATAAAGAGCTTCTTAGAGAAACAAACAAAATAAAATAAAATAAAATAATTCATCAATACTAAACTCACCCTAAAAGACACATTAAAGTGTCTTCTCTAAGTGGGAAAAAAGTAAGAATCTATAGGAAAGGAAAATCTCACTAGGAAAGACAAATATATGTAAGGACAGCGAATCAACCACTAAATTAGACAGTGCAAAGTTTAAAAAGCAAAAAATTGTAGAAACAACTGTAACTACAATAAACAGTTAAGGGATAAAGGTGTAAAATG
The DNA here is from genome assembly GCF_026419965.1 of Kogia breviceps. NCBI lineage: Eukaryota > Metazoa > Chordata > Mammalia > Artiodactyla > Physeteridae > Kogia > Kogia breviceps. Next base: position 31,556,808 of record NC_081326.1, read on the forward strand.
TGACACCAAATACACAAAATGTGTCAAAGGGGAGTAAAAATGTAGCTCTTTTAGATTGTGTTTGAACTTAAATGACTTTCAGTTTAAAACAAGTAGATATAGTTATATATAAACATATATGAACCCTATGGTAATAACGAATCAAAACCTACAATAGATATACAACTAGAGAGAAAGGGAAAAAAATTACTAAAGAAAATTATTAAACCACAAAAGGAATAAACTATAAAAAGAAATAAGCAAGGCTTCCCTGGTGGCACAGTGGTTGAGAGTCTGCCTGCCAATGCAGGCTTGTGCCCCAGTCCAGGAGAATCCCACGTGCCACAGAGAGGCTGGGCCCGTGAGCCATGGCCACTGGGCCTGCATGTCCTGAGCCTGTGCTCTGCAGCAGAAGAGGCCACAGTGGTGAAAGGTCCATGTACAGCAAAAAAAAAATAAAATAAAATAAAATAAAATAAAATAAAATAAACAGAAAGTACAAAGAAAACCCAGAAAACAAATAACAAAATGGCAATAAGTACGTAACTAGTAAAGTCTCTTTAAATGTCAATGGAATAGAAGCTCCAATCAAAAGATATAAGGTGGTAGATTGGATAAAAGCAAGTCTCATCTATACTGTTGCTACAAGAGAACTTTAGAGCTAAAGACACACAAAGGGAAACAACAGAAAAGCAGGATTAAGAATATTCATATCAGACAAAATAAACTTTAACACTAATGCCATAATGAGAGACAAAGAAGGACATTAGGTAATGATAAAGGGATCAATACAAGAAGAGGATTACTCTTGTTAACATATATGCACACAATATAGGAGCACCAGCAAATAGAAACAGACATAAAGGGAGAAATTGACAATAATAAAATAATAGTAAGGGACTTTAACACCCCACTGACATCAATGAGCTGATCAGCCAGACAGAAGATCAATAAGGCAACAGTGGTCTTAAATGACATAATAGATTAACATCATACTCAATGTTGAAAAACTAAAAGGCTTTTCTCTAAATTTGGGAACAAGACAAGGATGCTCATACTCACCACTTCTATATAACATAGTATTGGAAGTCCTAGCCAAAGCAATCAAGCAAGAAAAAGAAATAATAGGCATCCAGTTTGTAAGAGAAAGTAAAACTCAGCATTGACATGATACTTTTTGTAGAAAAACTTAGAGTCTCCACCACAAATAGATGAGAATTAATAAATGAATTGAGTAAAGTTGATGACACAAGATTGATATACAGAAATTTATTTTTTCTATACACTTATAATGAACTCTCAGAAAGTGAAAGTAAAAAACAATCCTGTTTAAAATTGCATCAAAAATAATAAAATACCTAGGAATAAACTTAGCCAAGGGAGTGAGAACCTATACTTTGCACACTATAAAACATTGATGAAGGAAGTTAAAGGTGATAAAATAAATGGAAAGATATCCCATGCTTTTAGATTGGAAGCATTAATATTGCTAAAATGGTCATACTATGCAAAGCAATCTCCAGATTTAAAGCAATCCCTATAAAAATATCCATGATATTTTTCACAGAAGTAAAACAAATCCTAAAATTTGCATGGAGCCACAAAAGACTTTGAATTGCCAAAGCAATCTTGAGAAAAAAAGGTGGAGGTATCATCCTCCTGATTTCAGACTGCACTACAAACATACAGTAGTCAAAACAGCATGGTTCGGACACAAAAACAGACACATAGATCACTTGAATAAAATAGAGAAACCAGAAATAAACCTACACACCTATGGACAGTTAATCTACAGCAAAGGAGGCAAACATATACAACAGAGAAAAGACAGTCTTTTCAATAAGTGGCACTTGTAAAACTAGACACCTACATTTAAAACAATGAGACTAAAACATTTCCTCACGTTGTATGCAGAAATAAACTCAAAGTGGATTGAAGACCCAAAAGTAAAACCTAAAACAATAAAACTCCAGAAGAAAACATAGGCAGAACACTCTTTGATATATAACATAGCAACATTTTTTTGAATCAGTTCCCTAATGAAAAAGAAATAAAATAAAAAATAAACAAAAGGGACCTAATTAAACTTAAAAGCTTTTACACCACAAAGGAAACCATTAACAATACAGAAAGACAACCTACTGAATGGGAGAAAATATTTGCAAATGATATAACCAACAAGGGGGTAATATCCAAAATATGTAAACAGCTCATAAACTCAATATTAAAAAAAAAACTCAATCAAAAACTGGGCAGGGCTTCCCTGGTGGCACAGTGGTTGAGAGTCTGCCTGCCGATGCAGGGGACATGGGTTCATACCCCAGTCCAGGAAGATCCCACATGTCACAGAGTGGCTAGGCCTGTGAGCCATGGCCTCTGAGCCTGCGCGTCCGGAGCCTGTGCTCCGCAAGGGGAGAGGCCATAACAGTGAGAGGCCCGCGTACCACAAAAACAAACAAAGAAACAAACAAAACTGGGCAGATGACTTGAATAACTATTTTCCAAAGAAGACATAGAAACAGCTAAAAGGCACATGAAAAGATGCTCATTATTGCTAATTATTAGAGAAAAGCAAATCAAAACAACAGTGAGATATTACCTCACACATTTTCACACATGTCAGAATGGCTATCATCAAAAAGTGTACAAATAACAAATGTTGGAGAGAATGTGGAGAAAAGGGAACCCTAATACACTGTTGCTAGTAATGTAAACTGGTTCAGCTACTATGAAAAACAGTATGGAAGTGCCTCTAAAAACTAAAAATAAAACTACTATGTGATCCTTCAATTCCATGCCTTGGTATATATTGGGAAAAACTGAAAACACTAATTTGAAAAGATACATGCACATCAATGTTCACAGCAGCACTGTTTATGATAGCAAAGATGTGGAACCCAACCAAGTGTCCATCAACAGACAAATGGATAAAGAAGACATGGTACATATATACACAATAGAATATTAGTCATAAAAAGAAGGAAATTCTGCCATTTGAGGCAAAATGCATGGACCTACAGAATATTATGCTTAGTGAAATATATCACACAGAGAATGATAATTACTATATGATACAACTTATATGTGGAATACAAAAAAATAAAAGAAACAAATTCATAAGGCAAAACAGAAATAGACTCACAGATATAGAAAACAAACTAGTGGTTACCATTTGGAAGAGGCAGGGGAAGGGGGAGGGGTAAGGCAGAGGAATGGGGTTAAGAGATACAAACTCCTCTGTGTAAAAGAAATAAGCAGCAAGAATATATTGTACAGCACAGGGAATTATAGTCAATAATTTGTAATAATATTTTTAACATCTTTATTGGAGTATAATTGCTTTACAATGGTGTGTTAGTTTCTGCTTTATAACAAAGTGAATCAGCTGTACGTATACATCTATCCCCATATCTCCTCCCTCTTGCATCTCCCTCCCACACTCCCTATCCCACCCCTCTAGGTGGTCACAAAGCACAGAACTGATCTCCCTGTGCTATGTGGCTGCTTCCCACTAGCTATCTATTTTACATTTGGTAGTTTATATGTGTTCATGAAACTATTTCACTTTATCCTGCCTTATCCTTTCCCCTCTCAGTGTCCTCAAGTCCCTTCTCTATGTCTGCATCTTTATTTCTGTCCTGCCCATAGGTTTTTCAGAACCTTTTAATTGTTGTTATTTTACTTTTTTTTTTTTTAGATTACATATATATGTGTTAGCATATGGTATTTGTTTTTCTCTTTCAGACTTACTTCACTCTGTATGACAGACTCTAGGTCCATGCACCTCACTACAAATAACTCACTTTTGTTTCTTTTATGACTAAGTAATATTCCATTGTATATATGTGCCACATCTTCTTTATCCATTCATCTGTCAATGGACACTTAGGTTGCTTCCACGTCCTGGCTATTCTAAATAGACCTACAATGAACATTGTGGTACATGACACTTTTTGAATTATGGTTTTCTCACGATATATGCCCAATACCATACTGGGTTGTATGGTACTTCTATTTTTAGTTTTTTAAGGAAACTCTATACTATTTCCATAGTGACTGTATCAATTTACATTCCCACCAACAGTGCACAAGGGTTCCCTTTTCTTCACACCCTCTCCAGCATTTATTGTTTCTAGAGTTTTTGATGATGGCCATTCTGACCGGTGTGAGGTGATACCTCATTGTAGTTTTGATTTGCATTTCTCTATGGATTAGGGACTTTGAGCATCCTTTCATGTATTTGTTGGCAATCTGTATATCTTCTTTGGAGAAATATCTATTTAGGTCTTCTGCCCATTTTTGGATTGAGTGCTTTGTTTTTTTGTTATTGAGCTGCATGAGCTGCTTGTAAATTTTGGAGATTAATCCTTTGTCAGTTGCCTCATTTGCAAATATTTTCTCCCATTCTGAGGGTTATCTTTTTGCCTTGTTTATGGTTTCCTTTGCTGTGCAAAAGCTTTTAAGTTTCATTAGGTCCCATTTGTTTACTTTGGGTTTTATTTCCATTTCTCTAGGAGGTGGGTCAAAAAGTATCTTGCTCTGATTTATGTCACAGTGTTCTGCTTGTGTTTTCCTCTAAGAGTGTTATAGTGTCTGACCTTACATTTAGGTCTTCAATCCATTTTGAGTTTATTTTTGTGTATGGTGTTAGGGAGGGTTTTAATTTCATTCTTTTCTATGTAGCTGTCCAGTTTTCCCAGCACCACTTATTAAGCATGTCATCTATTCTCCATTGTATATTCTTGCTTCCTGTATCAAAAATAAGATGACCATATGTGTGTACATTTATCTCTGGGTTTTCTGTCTTGTTCCATTGATATATATTTCTGTTTTTGTGCCAGTACCTTACTGTCTTGATTACTGTAGCTTTGTGGTATAGGCTGAAGTCAGGGAGTCTGATTTCTGCAGCTCTGTTTTTCTTTCTCAGATTGCTTTAGCTTTTGGGGTCTTCTGTGTTTCCTTACAAATTGTGAAATTTTTTGTTCTAGTTCTGTAAAAAATGCCATTGGTAGTTTGATAGAGATTACATTGAATCTGTAGATTGCTTTGGGTAGTAATTGTCATTTTCACAATGTTGATTCTTCCAATCCAAAAACATAGTATATCTCTCCATCTGTTTCTATCATCTTTAATTTCTTACATCAGTGTCTTATAGTTTTCTGCATAGAGATCTTTTGTCTCCCTAGGTAGGTTTATTCCAGCTATTTTATCCTTTTTGTTGCCATGGTAAATTGGAGTGTTTCCTTAATTTCTCTTTCAGATTTTTCAACATTAGTGTATAGGAATGCAAGAGATTACTGTGCATTAATTTTGTGTACTGCTTCTTTACCATATTCACTGCTTAGTCCTACTATTTTTCTGGTAGCATCTTTAGGATTCTATATATATATATATTATCATGTCATCTGCAAATAATGACACTTTACTTCTTCTTTTCCAATTTGGATTCCTTTTATTTCTTTTTATTCTCTGATTGCTGTGGCTAAAACTTCCTATGTTGAATAATAGTGGTGAGAGTGGACAACATTGTCTTATTCCTGATCTTAGAGAAAATAATTTCAGTTTTTCACTGTTGAGAATGATGTTGACTGTGGGTTTGTGATATATGGCCTTTATTATGTTTTGGTAAGTTCCCTCTATGCCTACTTTCTGGAGGGTTTTTTTTTTTTTTTTTTTTTTTTTTTTTTTTGCGGTATGCGGGCCTCTCACTGTTGTGGCCTCTCCCGTTGCGGAGCACAGGCTCCGGACGCACAGGCTCAGCGGCCATGGCTCACGGGCTTAGTTGCTCCGCGGCATGTGGGATCTTCCCGGACCAGGGCACGAACCCGTGTCTCCTGCATCGGCAGGCGGATTCTCAACCACTGCGCCACCAGGGAAGCCCTCTGGAGGGTTTTTATCATAAATAGGTGTTGAATTTTGTCAAAGCTTGTTCTGCATCCATTGAGATGATTATACGGTTTTTATCCTTCAAATTTGTTAATATAGTTTATCACATCAATTGATTTGGGTATATTGAAGAATCCTTGCCTTTCTAGATAAACCCCACTTGATCATGGTATATGATCCTTTTAATGTGGTGGAGGATTCTGTTTGCTAGTATTTTGCTGAGGCTTTTTGCTTCTATATTCATCAGTGATATTGGCCTGTATTTTCTTTCTTTGGGACAACTTTGTCTGGTTTTGGTATCAGGGTGACCGTGGTCTTGTAGAATGAGGTTTGGAGTGTTCCTCCCTCTGCTATATTTTGGAAGAGTTTGTGAAGGAAAGGTGTTAGCTCTTCTCTCAGCATTTGAAAGAATTTGCCTCTGAAGCCATCTGGTCCTGGGATTTTGTTTGTTGGAAGATTTTTCATCACAGTCTCAATTTCAGTGCTTGTGATTAGTCTTTTCATATTTCTATGTCTTCCTGTTTCAGTCTCCAAAGGTTTTGCTTTTCTAAGAATTTGTCCATTTCTTCCAGATTGTCCATTTTATTGGTCTAGAGTTGCTTGTAGTAATCTCTCATGATCCTTTGTATTTCTGCAGTGTCAGTTGTTATTCTCCTTTTTCATTTCTAATTCTATTGATATTAGTCCTCTCCCTTTTTTTCTTGATGAGTCTGGCTAATGGTTTATCATTTGTTTTTCTTCTTAAAGAACCAGCTTTTAGTTTTATTGATATTTACTATTGTTTCCTTCATTTCTTTATCATTATTTCTGATCTGATTTTTATAATTTCTTTCCTTCTGCTAACTTTGTGGTGTTTTTGTTCTTCTTTGTTAAACAGTTTTAGGTGTAAGGTTAGGTTGTTTATTTTAGATGTTTCTTGTTTCTTGAGGTAGGATTGTTTTGCTATAAACTTCCCTCTTAGAACTGCTTTTGTAGCATCCCATAGGTTTTTGTTCATCATGTTTTCATTGCCATTTGTTTCTAGGTATTTTTTGATTTCCTCTTTGATTTCTTCAGTGGTCTCTTGGTTATTTAGTAGTGTATTTTTTAGCCTTTATGTGTTTGTATTTTTTACGGACTTTTTCCTGTATTTGATATCTAGTCTCATAGCATTGTGGTCAGAAAAGATACTTGATATGATTTCAATTTTCTTAAATTTACTAAGGCTTGATTTGTGACTCAAGATATGATCTATCCTGGAGAATGTTCCATGAGCACTTGAGGAGATAGTTTATTCTGTTGTTTTTGGATGGAATTTCCTTAAAATAGCAATTAAGTCTATCTTGTTTAATGTGTCATTTATAGCTTGTGTTTTCTTATTTATGTTCATTTTGGATGAACTGTCCATTGGTGAAAATGGGGTGTTAAAACCCCCTACTATAATTGTGTTACTGTTGATTTCCCATTTTATGACTGTTAACATTTGCCTTATGTATTGAGCTGCTCCTATGTTGGGTTCATAGATATTTACAATTGTTATATCTTCTTCTTGGATTGATCCCTTGATCATTATGTAGTGTCCTTCTTTGTCTCTTGTAATAGTCTTCATTTTAAAGTCTATTTCGTCTGATATGAGAATTGGTATTCCAGCTTTCTTTTGATTTCCATTTTCATGGAATATATTTTTGCATCCCCGTACTTTCAGTTTGTATGTGTCCCTAGGTCTGAAGTGGGTCTCTTGTAGACAGCATATACATGGGTCTTGTTTTTGTACCCATTCAGCCAGTCTGTGTGTTTTGGTTGGAGCTTTTAATCTATTAAAATTTAAGGTAATTATCTATATGTGTATTCCTCTTACCATTTTCTTAGTTGTTTTGGGTTTGTTATTGTAGGTCTTTTCCTACTCTTGTAGGAAAGAGAAGTTCTTTAGCATTTGGTCTAAAGGTGTTTTGGTGGTTGGTTTTGAGTTCTTTTAGCTTTTACTTGTGTGTAAATATTTTATTATCTCTGTCAAATCTGAATGAGATCCTTGCTGGATAGAGTAATCTTGCTTGTAGGTTTTTCCCTTTCATCACTTTAAATATGTCCTGCCATTCCCTCTGGCTTGCAGATTTTCTGCTGCACAATCAGCTGTTAACCTTATGGAGATTCCCTTGTATGTTTTTGTTCTTTTTCCTTTGCTGTTTTAAATATTTTTTCTTTGTTTTTAAGTTTTGATATTTAGATTAATATTTTCCTGGCATGTTTCTCTTTGGATTTATCCTGTATGGGACTCTCTGCACTTCCTGGATTTGATTAACTAATTCCTTTCCCACATTAAGGAACTTTTCAACTATAATCTCTTCAAATATTTTCTCAGTCCCTTTCTTTTTCTCCTCTTCTTCTGGGACCCATACACTTCAAATGTTTATGCATTTATTGTTGTCCCAGAGGTCTCTGAGACTGTCCTCAATTCTTTTCATTCTCTTTTCTTTATTCTGCTCTGCCATAGTTATTTCCACTATTTTATCTTCCAGGTCACTTATACGTTCTTCTACCTCAGTTATTCTGCTATTGTTTCCTTCTAGAGAATTTTTAATTTCATTTATTTTGTTGTTCATCATTGTTTGTTTGCTCTTTAGTTCTTCTAGGTCCTTGTTAAACGTTTCTTGTATTTTCTCCATTCTATTTCCAAGATTTTGGATCATCTTGACTATCATTACTCTGAATTATTTTTTAGGTAGACTTCCCAATTCCTCTACATTTTTTGTTCTGGTGGGTTTTTACCTTGCTCCTTCATCTGCTGTGTTTTTCTCTGTCTTCTCATTTTGCTTAAGTTACTGCATTTGGTGTCTCTTTTTTGCAGACTGCAGGTTCATATTTCCCATTGTTTTTGGTGTCTGCAACCAGTGGCTAAAGTCTGTTCAGTGGGTTGTGTAGGCTTTCTTGTGGAGGGGACTGATGCCTGTGTTCTGGTAGGTTAGGCTGGATCTTTTCTTTGGTTGGCAGGACCATGTCTGGTGGTGTGTTTTGGGGTGTCTGTGACCTTATTGTGATTTTAGGCAGCCTCTCTGCTAATGAGTGAGTTTGTGTTCCTGTCTTGCTAGTTGTTTGGCATAGGGTATCCAGCACTGTACCTTGCTGATCATTGAGTGGACCTAGGTCTTAGCCTTGAGATGGAGATCTCTGGGAGAGTTTTACTGTTTGATAGTATGTGGAGCTGGGAGGTCTCTGATGGACCAATATCCTGAACTCAGCTCTCCCCCCTCAGAGGCACAGGTCTGACACCCAGCTGGGACACTGAGACCCTGTCAGCCACACGGCTCAGAGAAAAGGGAGAAAAAAGGAAATGAAATAAAATAAAATGTTATTTTTTAAATGATTAAAAATTTAAAAAATTAAAAAGTAATAAAGAAGTAATAAAGAAGGGAGCAACCAAACCAAAAAACAAATCCTCCAAAGATAACAAGTGCTAAAATCTGTACTAAAAAAAAAAAAAGAGGAGACAGACAGAACCCTAAGACAAATGGGCCATACAGACAAAACCACATAAAGAAGCATACACATATACACTCACAAAAAGAGAAAAAGGAAAAATATATGTATATCTATATATTTAAACAAAAAAGGGAAGGAAGTATCCAAATCAATAAACAAATCTACCAGTGATAATAAACTCTAAATACTAAACTAAGATAGGTAAACATAAAGCCAGAAACAAAGTAGGTTCAGAAAGCAAACCCCAAGTCTACAATTGCTCCCAAAGTCCACTGCCTCAATTTTGGTATTATTTGTTGTCTATTCAGGTATTCCAGAGATGCAGTGTACATCAAGTTGATGGTAGAGATTTAATCTGCTTCTCTTGAGGCTGCTGAGATAAATTTCCCTTTCTCTTCTTTGTTTGCATAGCTCCTGTGGTTCAGCTTTGGATTTGGCTCTGCCTCTGCATGTATGTCACATGAGGGTGTCTATTCTTTGCTCAAACAGGATGGGGTTAAAGGAGAGGCTGAATAGGGGGCTCTGGCTCACACAGGCCAGGGAGAGGGAGGGGTACCGAATGCGGGGCAAACTTGCAGTGGCAGAGGCAGGCATGATGTTGCAACAGCCTGAGGTGTGCCATTGTTCTCCTGGGGAAGATGTCCCTGGATCACGGGACACTGACAGTGGCACGCTGCATGGGCTACTGGGAGGGGAAGTGTGAATAGCGACCTGATTGCACACAGGCTTCTTGGTGGCTGCAGCAGCAGCCTTAGTGTTTCATGCTGGTCTCTGGTGTCTGCACTGATAGCTGTGGCTCACATGCATCTTTGGAGTTCATTTAGGTGGTGCTCTGAATCCCCACTCCTGGTGCACACTGATACAATGGCCTCTTGCTTCTTAGGCAGTTCCAGACATTCTCCCAGACTCCCTCCTTGTTAGCTGTCATGCACTAACCCCCTTCAGGCTGTGTTTACGCAGCCAACTCCAGTCCTCTCCCTGGGTTCTGACCTCGGAAGCCCGAGCCTCAGCTCCCAGCCCCCACCCACACCAGGGTGTGAGCAGACAATTCTCTCAGGCTGGTGAGTGCTGGTCGGCACTGATCCTCTGTGTGGGAATCTTTCTGCTTTGCCTTCTGCACCCCTGTGGCTGTGCTCTCCTCTGTGGCTCTGAAGCTTCCCCCTCCACCACATCTCCATCAGTGAAGGGACTTCCTAGTATATGGAAACTTTTCCTCCTTCACAGCTCCCTCCCAGAGATGCAGGTCCCATCCCTATTCTTTTGTCTCTTTTTTTTCTTTTTTCTTTTGCCTTACCCAGATACATGGGGAGTTTATTGCCTTTTGGGAAGTCTGAGGTCTTGCCTGCATTCAGTAGGTGTTCTGTAGGAGTTGTTCCACATGTAAATGTATTTCTGATGTATTTGTGGGGAGGAAGGTGATCTCCACGTCTTACTCCTTCACCATCTTGAAGGTCCCTCTGCAATAACTTTTAATGAAATATAATTTATAAAAATACTAAATCACTATGATGTACACCTTTAGATAATATAATATTGTATATCAACTATACTTCAATAAAATAAAAGCATAGGCCAAGCACTTCTAAGCCAACCAGTGCAAATATGGATCACTCAATATTTTGAAAAAGAACAAGGTGTCCTTTAAAAATCTCTTATTTGAAGAACAATTGTATATTGTTAATTGATAATATCAATGTTCAGAAAAATTTCTCACTTGACTGTTTATATGAATCAATTTCTTATTTTGTAAGCTTTTATAGGTAGCCCTAACACTGCCATAAGAAAGCCAAGTGTATAGTCAGTGTGATAGGGCTTATTTTCACTGCTGGAATATTTAATTCCCTCTGGGGAAGAAAGAATAAAGAACAAAATCATCATAAAAATTTTTGTAAAGTTTATTTATTCAATTTATTTTGCAACTAATCACAAAAATGAAAATAGGCAGGAGATGTAGAAATAAATATATTTATATGTAAATAATAAATTTATATAGAATATAGTTATAAAAATAAGGAAATAAAATTAGGCTGAAGTGTCTGATGTTGTTATAAATTTAAATTTTCTGTTTTCCGGGGATATATAGATTCAAAAACCTTCCTCTTTGTTAACTGCAAAATTAACAATTTCTTTTATTAATCAATATTTCTTCTTGCCCTTGCATTCAAGGAGCCACTAGTTCATTATTATATTTAAACACATATATTAAACATGCAATTTCTCATTTATAGCAAAACAAATCCTATATTAATGTGCTAAACTATATAATATCATTTACAAATTAATCAAAATCCAATTGCTATGTTATTAAAAGTAATTAAAATTGTCATCATAGCGAACAACATTTGTCCTTTTTTAAAGGAATGAAGTGTTTTTTTTTTTTTTTTTGCGGGCGGTACGTGGGCCTCTCACTGCTGTGGCCTCTCCCGTTGCGGAGCACAGGCTCCGGACGCGCAGGCTCAGCAGCCATGGCTCACGGGCCTAGGCACTCCGCGGCACATGAGATCCTCCCGGACCGGGGCATGAACCCGTGTCCCCTGCATCGGCAGGCGGACTCTCAACCACTTCACCACCAGGGAAGCCCAGGAATGAAGTAAATTTTTAAAAGAACCCAGAACATAGGGAAGCCTCCTAAAGGATCTACAAATTTAATTCATCCTAAAATAAAAACTTCTTATTGAGTTAAGGCCCTGAAAACACAATGCTGTCATTATACACAGTGTTTAAAATTTTTTTGACAGCTACTTCTGCAGTCAATAGATTCTAGGAACAAGATGACAGCTTAACTTTCTAAATATATTCTGTTTTAATGAACAGAAACATCTTGTCAGACCAAATGGAAAAATTCTGATTTTAATATTCTAAGCATTGCACCAACCTAACTAAAAAGGTGTTTGATAGTTGAAATGAAAAGGCTAGTAAGAATCTGGAAAACTCTAGCAGGAGCTCTTGGGCACAAAGAACCACTTATCACCCCAGTGATAATTTATCAAACTTAAGTCTTGAAAAAAAATTTCATTGTATCTGAAAAACAAAAGATTTAAAACCAGTAATATTTAGTCAAAATCAAAAAAATTACAATCATATTTATCTGTTCAATCAATCCCATGTAATTAACTCTGTCTTTTGTTTCCCATAGCCCTATTTGTTTTATTGATGTAAGACTTACATCGTAATTTTTCTGTAAATTAAACAGGGCTATGGGAAACCAAAGGCAGATGCCTGGTTTTCCCCAGCTCCGTAGCAAACCCCATTTTTCATTTTATGTGTTAAAGCCTTCCCTTGCTGCAAGGCTGATGCCCTCAGTATGACAAAGACATTGTTAAAAACTGTGTTTTCCACTTGAGATACAACTTCCACAATCTCCATTGATCAAGGCACCCATTTTACTGGGCAAATCATATAAACTTTAACAAAAACCTTGCAAACTTCTTGGGATTATCACTATCACTATAATACCCAATCATCTGGCAAGATTGACAACTAATGGAAAACTAGGCTCAAGCAGAACAAAAATTAATTTTATGGGATTGAGTGGGCTGTGTTTACATTTCAAGGATTTGGTAAGATTTATTATAATATTAAGGGACAGAAAAAAGCTGTAAGCTTTCTCCTAGAAGGACTTTTGTTCCCCTAGGGTCATAATTTCAGAAAGATACTTTATCAAGCCAGCTTTCTCTCACTTCCTATGCAAAAACCAATTTTGGAATGTCAAAAGAGCCTCATTTTTGCCATTTAAGATCTAAGTTATCTTTTGCTAAATCTTCTCACGTGGTCAAGTACTTGGAATTACTGACTCAGTACATATAGTACATGAACCCAGCGAGAATTCCAGTGGGTGGCTGCCTGTCCAGAAGTGGGTCAGCTTTAGAAGCATGATTCCCAATTTTTTTTTTTTTTAGTTTTGTTTACCCTAAAGTCTGAAGAATTTCTAAGAAGAGTGTAGAGGGTCAGAAGCTTAGCTTAGGTTAGCTCCTCAAGGTGTAGCTCTTGAGTCGGTTCAGCTCTTTTGTGTTTGTTTCTCCCACCAGCAGTCTAAAACCTCCACTGGGGCTCAAAGAACTGGATGACCAATACTTATGTGTGCATCCCTGGGTGTGCTGTCAATTACTTAAAGTGTCATGATGGGGTGCGCCTACAGGACTGCTACATGTCACAAGGATTAATCCTCAGACATTTCCACAAGGTTCTCAGTTGCCTGAGAGTGCCTTTTGGCCAGAAGGAGCTAATCCCTTCTCTTCGGAGCTGAACTGACTCAGTCTCTCATTTTGCAGCCAGTTTGTTCAGAATATACATGTAAATCTTTCCAATTTTAAAGTAATATTTAAAAGCCAGCCAACCCAGTTCACTCCAAAGTTCCCCTAAGTTTTCTCTGCCTAGGAAATTGCCCCTGTAGGTCTCTTTCACTTAGGAACTGTACTGTTAGCCCTTAGACTTCTAGTCTTAAGGTCTTCACAGCTCAAATAAAAGTCAGGATCATGAATTTAAAATAAGGAGGTCTGGGTTAATGCTAATGAAACTTTGATTTTTTTAAATAAAATAATGTAAATATTTATTGAGCACACACCATGTGTGTTCTGGGCATTTTACATGTGGCCCTTTAATCTTCACAGTGACCCTGTAGGCTAAGTATTAATTTAATAATCATTTTACAAATGAAAAAACTGAAACACCAAGAAAGGTGAAATAACTTACTACAAAAACCTTGGGTTTGAGGCCTCAGAGCCTACACTTTCAGTACTTAAATTAGATGACCTCTTCCTGTCCACAAAGAAACAAACACAGGAGGTTAAATAATATGCCTCAGGCAGACACTTGTGAGAAAGGGGCTAGAATTTGAAATCAGGCCTCCCTGTTGTTCCACCAGCACCCTGTGCTATACACACACTGCCTAGGGCTTATGGTTTCAGTTTCCCTTGCTGCCTGTACTCTCCACTTCTTGTTCCTCTACGGTCTCTTTTTTATTCTTTCTTCCTGTCACATCTTGACTTTCTCTTCTCTTTCCTTGTTTCTAGATGCCTTTTCTATATTTATCATTATGTCCTTACTTCCTTTTCCCTCAACCTGAAAAGAATGATGTAAGAACAAACAGTGAAATCAAGTGCTTGTGGTTCCCTGTCTATAAACTAAAACCATAGGACAAACCTCACAAAACTAATCTGAAGATTAAAAATCATACCCCTGTAAATTGCCTTTTATAGAATCTGGCTCATAGCAAGAATGCAGTAATATAAGGCTGCTAGCATAATTCTTCTTCTTGTCATCATCATCATGATTATGATTATATATTATTTATTTTAAAAAATTTTGAGTATGAGTGTCAAAATATCTTTCTTATTTAAATTTTCCTTTTTTTAAGATAGCAAAATTGCTCAAAGGAAGTGGCAAATTGCTCTCTTTTTGAATAGTCAGAAATTAACAAATTTTAAATAGTTGTTATTATAACCCAACCTCTGGTCTCCAGTGTAAAGTTAGCAAAGTCTAAATTTAGAGCAAATTCTCACATTAAATGTGAATATCTCAGTAAGGACAATGGTTATACATCTTTTTGCTTTAAAGTAGGGCATGAGCTGAAGAGGGATTGAATTCTAAGAGGCCTCCTGCACCCACAATTCTTGGTGCTTATTGGTGACACCAGGCTGCAGGACACAAGTGAGGGTGGACCTGTAAGAGCTGAGTGATATGTCCCTTATCCCTGACTTTAAATTACCCATTACATTTATTTTTTCTCAAAATAAATTCACTTTTATTTAATTTAGTAAATGAATGCATTAGTACACAGTTTAGTTTGTCTGAGAAATGGAAGGAGAGAGGAACAAACCAGGGGAAGTAAGATGTCATACAATCAAAGAAATAAATTACCCATTACCTTTCAATCAATTGTTACTTTCCCTGAAACAGTCCTCAACTTGGACCCTTGCAAAAGGAACAGAAAAAATTGAGGGCCAGGTGAATTCACTTTTCAAAAGAGCATTTGCTACTCACCCAAGGTAAAGTGAACAGTTTGAGAATACAGGAAATAAAACAGTAGTTGCTCACAACACTTCCTCAGCTAGTGAAGATAATTCTCTCTCTCTTGTTTTCCTTAAACCATTGTTGAAAACATGTTCTTGGCTTAATAAGAAATATGAACTCGAGTTCAAATATTATTTTTCACTTACATCTGTGTTAATAAACTTAAAAGCAAATTCTGATTTCTAGTTTCCAGGCCATGCTATAGTCGTTATTTCTAAATTGCTTCCCTTAAACACAGTTAAATTTGCCTAGGTCTTAGGAAACTCTTGATTTTTCCAGTATGTGCCCAAGCATATCCCTCTCAGTGACATTTTCACACTGCCTCTCTCCCCACACCTCCTTTTTCCATTTAAATATTTTTAAAATATCGTAAGTAGATTTTTCAAGAGTTATCCCAATACTCAGAGCATAGTTTGCATATAAAAATGTCTAATGAATGTTGAACAATCCTATGGAGATTAATCTCAATATCTGCACCAATGGCATGCACATGTCTCTTTCCTTAGAATCCATGAAGGAGAAAGGCATTCTGATAGAATCTCCAAATTCCTTGGTAAGACATCTGCAGACTTACCATGTAGCTGTCCAATGGAAAGGACAGGAGGGTTCCCCCCAGATTTTATTGGTTTGTTGTTGTTGTTGGTATTGAACTCACACTGCTACCATTTCCCTGAAGTGTCTGTCAGATGGTACTTTGTGAATTTAACATTTATGTTCATCATGACATTTCTGCATTACTGATTTTGAATGACTAAATTTTTGGATTTTTACCTGCCATTTGCGGATTTTTACCTACCCAGACAAAGCGCTAAGATTGATCCTTGTTCTTATTAAAGAAATCTACTTAGCTCATGAAAGACAGGTCTCCTAAATAGCATTCACAACTTCCTTTGCCAGTTTTACATCATTTCAAAGGGACATTTTTGATAAAACTATTTAATGTATAGACATAGTGACCTCTCTGGAGTAGAATTAGCCAACATAGACCTACTGTGGCTGTTTTTAATCTGTAGCTGCTACTACTGCTGATGAGTTGAACTGAGGAAGAGAATCATGGGTAAGGATGGAGCTGCCCTGGTTGATTCTCATGTGTCTGGCACACAGCTCATGAATGCATTTTACAGCTCACCAAGTGCATCCTTAACCACCCTAATTTGTGGGAATTTTGCTGTGACCTTCCAGCTCTGCTGCACACAATGATATTACCTCACACCTAGTGGCCCAAGTCCTCTGCATGATTGTTAACGCTCCTGAATCCTGCTTCTCTGGAAACACTAGGTGCCAAAATGGACCAACCACGTTTACTGCAAGCTCCTTCTTTATTTGACCTTACTAATTTAAAGTTTCCATCTATTAGAAAACAGGTTCAAGATTGATTCATAGGTTAACTGAGTAGCAGTTAAAGATGATCTCTCGGTTGTAAATAAGTTTCTTGGTGCTTCCTCTGACCCACCCCACTCCCAAGATAGCACAATGTTGAAAATGCAGCTTGTGCTCAAGAAATACATATTAAGTGAACAGTAACAAAAATAATAATTTAAAATACCCAAGAGATTGAAAAGGTTGCCCTTAAGGTTAACATGGAAAAAGTTTTTTAAAGTAATGAAGGAGCCTGAGCATAGACCGCAGACAATGCTGTGATGTATAACTGGGAGGAACAGAAGCTCTCACAGGTCCCAAATCTTTGGCATACTGTAAGTATGTTATTAAGGAGAAGCAGGAAGATACAATTTGCTAGTTTGTGCTTTTCCCCAAATACATGGTGTGGACAAAAACTGAGCTACTTAGAACTAATCCAATGTAGTTTACTCCAGTTTCTTAGGGTCTATATAATTTGTGATCATTGTACAACAGAAGGGAATCTCAGTCTTATTGCAGTTTCTGTCCTTCCAGGGAGAAACCAACCAACCCTCTTGCTCTCTCTGCTCTTGCTTGCCTTGTCTACAGCCCTCTAGTATCTCAAACTTTTCCATAGACATTCAGCTAAGTATAGAAGAACATGAACAGATACTGGTAGCAGGGCTGAGAGTGTTAGGGGTTATAATCAAGAGCAGCTTTACCACAAGCATTTAATTTATTTGAAGTTTCTCTTTTACCATAAAAAATTTACCTTGATTTTCATTTTATCCATATTAAAATATAAAACTATATAATATGTGTTTGCACAAATTCTCTTCCCACCCTCCAAGACTGTTGTCTTCCTTTTACTCCATAGCATTTCTGGATTTCCACTGAGATTAGGAGTGCCTACAATGAATTATGAAAAGGACTCTCACCACCCATCCAGGCCATGCAATTTCTTCTCTAAAGTCAGTAATCTTTTTGCAATTTTTCACAATAAAAACAGCACCCAGGGCTTCCCTGGTGGCGCAGTGGTTGAGAGTCCACCTGCCGATGCAGGGGACACGGGTTTGTGCCCCGTTCTGGGAAGATCCCACATGCCGCAGAGCGGCTAGGCCCGTGAGCCATGGCCGCTGAGCCTGTGCGTCCGGAGCCTGTGCTCCGCAACGGGAGAGGACACAACAGTGAGACAGGCCTGCGTACCGCAAAAAAAAAAAAAAAAAAAAAAAAAAAAAAAAAAAAAAGAAATTTATTTGACTTTCATTTCTGAAAGGATTTGAAGCTACTTATGAATTATATCCAGATGAGATAAGTAAAAATACAACAAGAGAAAACATCTAAAGGAGTCAAATAGAATAGATATTTTCAGTCAAATAGAATAGATATTTTCAGGTATGTGTTCAGTTTGGGGGCAGTATACTTGGTTTTAAGGTTTCTGGATGCAGGAGTAAAAAGAGAAGCACATTTAGACAGACTTTTAAAAAGGAAAAGATATATATTAGCATACTAAGGCAAAAGTTTTCTTGCAGTTAAATTCACATAGAAATAATAGTCTTTATCATAACATGTTGGTATCTTAACAACAGCTTTATAAAATATAAAGAATTATTTAAACAAAACATTTTTCACATCAACTCTCTGAAGGCATAGAGACATATATTCAATCCTAAATCAGTGAGGATCTTTCTGTGAAGGATCTTTTGCTAGGGCTGTCATAACGAAGGACTACAAACTAGGCTTCCAAACAAACAGAAATTTATTGTCAGAAGTCTAATATCAAGGTTCTGGTAGGATTGGTTCCTTCTGAAGTTGATGAGGGATAATCTGCTCCATGTGTCTCTCCTAGCTTCTGGTGGTTTGCTGGAAATCTAGCATTTCTTGGCTTTTCAATGCATCATTTCCATCTCCATCTTCATGTTCACATGGTGTTTGTACTTTGTGCATATCTCTATATCCAAATTTCCCCTTTTTATATGGATACCAGTTCATGTTGGATTAGAAGCCCACCTTGCTGCAATATGACCTCATCTTAGCTTAATTAATTGCAACTTAATTAGTAATTAACTAATTACATTAATTAATGACTATTTCCAAATAAGGTCATATTCTGAGGTTACTAAAGGTAAGTAAGATCTTCAAAATAGTTCAAACCATAATAGACCCAGATGATGTGAGAGAAATATTGTAGTTGCAAATGAACTGTTCCAACACAGATTCAGACCTGGGGAATTTCACTGAATAGAGGAATGTCTTAAGCAAGCTTTTGTCAAGTCAGGACTACATTTAACTCCTGACCAAGCTTCCTATCATCTACTTCTGTGCAGAAAGTCTTTGCTGTTGAAAACGTAGTAAATGAAATTCCAAGTATGATAAACACTCTGAAGACTTTTTTCCAATAGTGATATTTAGGTGAATACATCTATGTTCTTTTTATTGAAGCTGTAACTCCGTACCCCAAGATTGTTTGCAAACTTCTGTAACCTACTGAAAATTACCAGATGTTCTAAAAATATATGTCATTATGACAAGTGAAAGAGTAGAACTACTTCTAGATGCAGTTACCACCACTAACAGGAAGAGTAACTCCATTTTTTGACCTCTTGATATTATCATCATAAGAAGACAGGATTATTATCATGGAAGAAGAAAGATATCCAGTCCCTCCAGGAATTCTAGGAAGACCACATATTTCTTCTCCAAAAGTGAGAAGTTTTTTTGTTTTTGTTTTTTAAGTGATGTCTGACTTCTGGGTCATTTCTAAAAGTAGAAAACAGGTAACCAGATAATAGATAAATAACCAGGTGATGGATAAATAGATAAAACAGAAAAAAAAAAAACACCCTCATGAAGTACTCAGTGTCCCAGAAAGCATTTTCACACTGTTGCCACTATCATAATCATAACAACCATCATATCAACATAATATTCTAACTTTCTTGTTAAAAAGATACATATTTTGAAGAATACATTCAGGGAAGCCAAATATTTCTTCTGCTCCTCTATAGTTATATGTCTAGTTAAACCTTCAGGCTTTAAATTTAAATAGACCTGTACTGAATCCTGTCCGCATCATTTACTAGTTTTGTGACCTTGCACAACTTCAGGTTTCTTAGCTGAAAACTGGGAATAAATACCCATTTTCTATCCAGCTATATTTTTAGCATAGCTCCTACACATAGCAATTGCCAATATTTTTCAGGAGTTATTGTTTTGAGAAAACTTTCTCTTTTCTAAAATAAAGAAAAACTCTGTAATTGCTACACAGACTGCTTGCCATATTTTATTTGTAGAGAATGTAGCGAGTATGTTATCAGAATTATGTTTAATTAAAGCGCTTTATGGTATATTATTAATACCACTCATAGTCAAGCAAACTAAGCATTCTTGTTAAACATTTATTACCAGGGAAAAAAAATGATGCTAAGAAACCAAACCTTTAGATAATTCTCTATTGGTAACAAGGGAATATGCCATTCTGACTCACTTTACTGGATTAAAGTGTAACATCTTACTCTTTAATCAAGTAAACACTAAACAATGCATATAAATAAGTGAGAAAGTTACACAGATGCTAGAATATTATATGGAAAGACTTGTGAATGTTTCATGCATTTTTACATTTACATTTACATTTACATTAAGACAATATTTTCCCTAAGGTGCATGCTAGAGATGTAATGCCAAGACAATATATCTCAATTTTATAAGAAATTCAGATGTAAGCATAAAACAAATATGGCTTTGGTTAGGACACTCTAAGTATGTTTTATTTTTTATTTAAAAGAAAATATTTCAATGTGATATTCCCTATCTTTATGGCTCTCACTTGTTTAGACAGAGGCTTTTCATCCAGCCATAATTAGGATTGGCAGTTTGCTGTGTTAAATCCTGGTACGTATATATGATATA
Source organism: Kogia breviceps (assembly GCF_026419965.1). Lineage (NCBI taxonomy): Eukaryota > Metazoa > Chordata > Mammalia > Artiodactyla > Physeteridae > Kogia > Kogia breviceps. Next base: position 31,577,391 of record NC_081326.1, read on the forward strand.
TTGGCTTTTCTTTATTTAAGTGGAATTTTCTGAGACTTTCACAGAAGGGGTACTTTTTTACTTCATTTTGATTACTAATTTTTAGGTCATATATTCTCTTTATTGAAGCTTAACAGGAGCCAGCACAAAATAGAACCCAAAAGTTAATCCTTAACAAAGTACTCTTTTATCTATATTATTCCTCACTTTGAAATATTTGAAACACTCTTTTTTCCGCACCTGTTATTCAGCATTTGTTGTATAGAGATGGCTTAGAATAAATTGGTTAGCCTCATGGATCTGATGAATTTGAGGAAAAAGTAATATGACAAGGGTGGGGCAGGATAGGAGTGGAAAAGAAGGGGAGAAATGAGGGCTTTAGAAGTAAGAATCATAACACAATCTCAAAATTCTTGAAAAGTTCAGTATCTAATTAACTAAATAAATAAATGCATATAGGAAAATACTATATTGTTGTACTTCAGAGAATTTTAATTTTAAGAATTTGAGAGAAAAGATTGGTTCCTTTGACCCAATGTATTTAAAGTATGTTTCCTAGCCATCAGTAGTACATTCATTGGAGTTTAATCCATTAATAGTCCATCCTCTTTTATCCCAGACCCTCTCCACCAGGGAAGAGGGTTTTCAACATAGGAAAAATAATATAAAGTAGTTCTACAACCTCACAATTTTTTTAAAAATAAGACTGTTACAAAAAGTTCAGAAATGCTTTTTAAAATATTCCAGATTTTAAAACACAAAAATGTCAAATCCTTATGAACATCAAATAGCCACTTTAATGGCAGGGTAGAGAGCTCATTGAATTTAGGATTATAAAAACTGAAAAATTTCTTTTGGAATTGTGTTGCAATTTATTATTATATAGAACACAATTGCTTAGCCTAAAGCAATTGTAGATATATGGATATAAATGGATATAAAAAATAAACCAAAACATTGAAGGGCTTTAATAAAATCTTTCATTGGTCATGGCAGAAAGGCAGTATTCAGACTTGCATGGTGGAGAATTTGGTGTACCCATGCAATTTTAATGTCAGATAGGGGTCACACAGATTGCATGTGTGATTGCACAACCATGTAATCAAGGATCAAAGACAAGACAATCAATATATTTTGTATCATATTTTACAATATGCTGGATCTTAATGGAGGCAGCAGTGTGGTTTACAATGCATATTGGCATAAGCCTCAGAGGATATGTATCTAAACCCTACCTTTACCACTTAAGAGTTATATAAATTTGGGCAACTCATTTAACCCCATTAAACCTCAGTTTCTTCAATGGGAAAGTAAGGGTAACACTACAGCCTCATTTTCCATATAACAGGATTTTTATGAGGATTAAATGACCTCAGAGATATAAAAGAGCAATGTAAACTACAAAGCTATGTAAAAGTTTAATGGTTACTACTGATACAAGAAGTATTTGTTAGATTCACTTATAAAAGAGCTTGATGATTTTTATTTTTCAGTGTAATCCGTGTATAAAACATATGCTTATTGATTCAAATTTGTGATCAATTTCTTTAAAAATTCACCTCAATAAAGTGCTGAATCATTGTGCAAACATTTCAAATCAATGTATCTTAGCAATTATTTATAAGTTTTCATTAAATTGAGTGCCACTGGCCCTTTGAGAATGCAATGCTAACATCTTAACTAATTTTCAATTAGTAGTTAATTTGCTTTAGAATGTATATTATCAATCCTTCTAGTCCTGAGAGTTTCCAGAGTACTGGGAACCCACCTCATTTCTCTTTTGCTGAGCATTAATAGGTCACATACTATCATAGCCTACTCTGAGCAAAATTTCAGAAACACATACTAGGCTGCCAAAACCTCAGCATCCTTCTGTGACAGCTCAACTCACTGGTCATTTTCTCTTCAACATCCTACAGGACAGAGGATTAAAGCAATCTGCTTAGAAATAGTTATGTTAGATAAGACAGTCCCCCCAAAATACTATAAATAAGAAAAGATATCCTATATGACAACTCTATCCAAGTAATAAAATGAGTTATTAAAAACACTCACCAACAACCCCAATTATAAAATATCTAGGAATAAACTTTAAAACTTTTTCAAATAATATTGTAGAAATCTTGGGTTAATAGTAATGTATAATATATTACCGAATCAGGAAACTCACTGTGTCAAATGATGTTATTGATTTACAAGTTTATCTAGAGAGTAAATATTTCAGCATAGTCAAGAAATTTCTTAAAATAATATATTTTTTATAAAAAGGAGCTTCCTATTTTATATAAGAATGTAGTATAATGACATAGACATTAAAAAAATCTGACACTGGCACTGGAATAGATAAATACATCAATAGAATAGAATAGAGAAGCCAAAAATAAACTCAGATATATATGGGAGATCATACATAACAAAGGTAACACTTCAAAACAGCGGTATAGGGGGCTTGCCTGGTGGCGCAGTGGTTGAGAGTCTGCTTGCCGATGCAGGGGACACAGGTTTGTGCCCCAGTCCGGGAAGATCCCACATGCCGCAGAGCGGCTAGGCCCCTGAGCCATGGCCGCTGAGCCTGCGCGTCTGGAGCCTGTGCTCTGCAATGGGAGAGGCCACAACAGTGAGAGCCCCACGTACCGCAAAAGAAAAAAAAAAAAAAAAACAGCAGCATAGTTGTCCAAGTAAATGGTATTTGGACAGCTGGACCATTTGTGGGAAACCAGGTAGATCCTTACTCCAACCCTTTAGAAAAATAAACTTCTAAATTAAATATAGGATTAAAACTATTTTTAAATAAAAATAAATTATTATTATTTTAAAATAAAAATAAATTTCTAAATAAAAAAATAAGGTTAAACATCTAAATACAATATAGTAGTATATAATGTATAGTACATATAAACATAATACACTCAATTTTATATATATATATTTTACAGTACCAGAAAATATGGGTGAATACTTTTATAATCTTGAAGGAAAAATGACCCTTCCAAGTATGACCTAGAACTCAGAAGCCACATAGGAAATATTTGTTGACTTGCTGATTTCATTATATAAAACATTAAAGTTTCCATACCATGAAAGATAGTCCAAAGGTAAACTACAAGAACTATAGCCAAGAATAAACATGATGGGAGAAAAACTAAGCTCCTACAAATCAATAACCAAGACAAACAACCTGAGTAGACAAATGAGCAAAAACTATGAGCAAGCAGTTTATTGAAGAATACCTGTGACCAATTAACATAGGGAAAGATGCTCAACTTTACCAGTAGAAAATAATCAAATACGACATTTCTAATCAGGCTGAGAAAAACGTCTAAGATTCTATCTGGTATTTACAAGAGATGAGAAATCTAGCACTCTCTAATGCTCCAGGTATCTTTTTGGAGTGCTATTTGGAAATATCTATTAAAATCTCACGCACATGCCTTTTCACTCACCCAGCAACACCACATCACAGAATCCATGTTAGCACAAGAGAAGAATGATACATCTGTAAGAATACACCTGTTACCAATGGTAACTTTTAAAAAGGGAAATAATGTAAATGTCCCTTAAATGGGAGAAATAGGTAATTTAATTATGTATTTCCAACAACTGAAAAACTCTGAGCCTAAGAAGAGAAAGAAGAAGGAAAGGAAGAGATGAAGTAGAAGAGCATCTACATAAGCTGGCATGTAAAATGTCCTCAATCTATTGTTAATTTCAAAAACAATTTAATAGACATAACATTTTGGAGACATACATCAAATTGTTAACCATGCACATCTTTATGAAATGAATCTAGAGCATAAAGACTTTCACCTTTTCACTTCATGTTAGAGACTACAAACTGGTGACCTGTCAGCTGGATTCAACCAGCATATATTTTACACACACGCACACACACACACACACACACACACAGAAAGAGAGAGAGAGAGAGAGAGAGAGAGAGACTACAAACTGGTGACCTGTCAGCTGGATTCAACCAGCATATATTTTACACACTCGCACACACACACACACACACACACAGAAAGAGAGAGAGAGAGAGAGAGAGAGAGAGAGAGAGAAGGGAGAGAGAATATTTAAAAAATTTTTTTAAATCATGAGAAAACCTGGATTTCTGGCTCTCTTAAAATAAGATTTGGAGACCCAGGAGCTGTATTCCTGCCTGGCAACAATTGACTTGATCTGGATAAATGCTGCCCCTTTTAAAAGGTATGTGCCCTCTCTGTGTCAAACTTGACTCATGATGTTGCCTGCCATGTCTCCAGTGGCATTGGAATTAGCTTTCTTTATTTCATATGCTCTTATATTCTGTGAATTTGTTACAAATACATATTACTTTTGTAAGTAAAAAGTAAGCATTGATATTAATAATGGCATACTCTCTAATATTTTGAATAAATTACAAAAGACTCACATTGATAACATTTCAGTAATATTGTAGTACACTTCAACTTCTATTAGTTTTAAATCCAGTGTTTTTAATTAGCTGCAACAAAGTTGAGACCAGTTTACCCAGAAATATCCTGAACAGTAAAATCAGATATTAAAAAGTATAGGTTCTAAAAGCTATGCACTTTCTACAGTGTGCAGCTCTTGGCCTATTATTTAAAGCATCTGAATCCATATTTATATTTATTTCATATTTTATGAAATATGAAAACTTCATATATATTTATTTCATATTTATTTCACACCAACTGTGTGAAAAGCAAAATGGTAGATGCTGCATAGGATACAAAGAAGGAATGTGAGTCATCCATTAAGGTCTACAATACCTAACTGGTTGCCACACATTGACACTATTTTTTCATAATATTCCTCACATAACTTATTTTACAGTTCGTTATTATTACACTCACTTATTTTACATTCCTGTTTTTAAGAAAAATTTACTGCCATTTCAATAATCTTTTAACTATTTTTTCATTCTTCTTGACCAATCAATTCTGCATCTCACTATCAAATTAATCTCTAAAAGATAGCTCTAATACTGACATTTCCTTTCTTTTACATACTAATTCAATTCCATAATTTGGAAAATCAAAGCATACCACAATTAGATCCCAAAAATGTCTTTTCAGCCTTTACATATATTTGCTGTTTTTCATGTACTGTATTTTTCAGCTGAAACTGGGCTGATGCTTGTTTTCTGAACAGATCTTCTTCCATTTGCTTGACTATTTCTTCCACCTTAGAATGTAGTTGTGGTTCAAAACCCTAGCCAGCATTGAAACCTTAGCTCAAATGCCATCGCCTCTGTGAAGCCTTCTTCTACCACTCCAGTCAGAGATCTCTTCCTCTGAAATTCTATTGTGGTTTGCTTGGACTCCTAATACAGCACACAATCAACTGATTGGCATCACAGTAATTTTGGAATATGTCTCTTCTCTCCTTCTAGATATAAGTCCCCTAAGAGTAAGGATCATTATCTGCAAGCACAGAACTTTGCATATCATTAAAGTTCAAAACTTTCATTTGAAAAGTCATGAGACATACAAACTGATGTGAGGCAGAAATGAGGAAACAGAACTATTATGAGGAAGATAAAGCAGACTGAGAGAGGTATCTTATAGGAACTTAGGCTATATTAGGGTGTTGTTGTGTGGGTGATGAGAGGACTGTGTCATTGCCTAAGTGTAATACATGCACCTCATACTTCCTTGACAGGGTGACAGTAATGGAACCTCTTCTCAGGAATAACAGGGTGTCCAGCTGATATTAACCAAAGATTTGGAGCAAGCTGGTTTGGTACAACCTGTGTTGAGTGGCTTCAGAATTATAGAGTGAAGAATTGCTTAAGAAAGGAAATCCTTCTTAGGAAAGTCAGATAAAGCTTCTAGGGGAGAGTATCAAGATGGTTGCTAGAGGATTTCTGATAATTTTTTTGTCATTTGAAGAGCTCTTGGTAGTTTGGAAATGAATCATGTTAAAGTAATTAGCCTTGACTGTCATGAGTCCTCAAGAGGAAGTGACATGAAGCCTTGACAGTCATCAGAATTTCTTTTGGAAATGCAAATGTCATGACTTTTCAGGCAACCAGGTTTACCAGGTAGCTAAAGTTCTAATATGAAACTAGTTCAAACCCACCCTAAATGGCCACAAAGCATGTAGCTTCTTTCATCCAGGACTAGATTTCCATAATAAGCCAGCAAATATGGCATGTAGGTAGCAAAGAGTGGGAGCCTGATTACCAAAGCTAAGGAGGGTATTATATAAGCAAAAAAATAAAGTTCAAAAAGGCTTTGTTGGAAACGTTTGAAGGATAAACAGTTTGGCAGAAGGATGGACAGGATGAAAAGTGGCCAGGAATCATTTCATTCATTATTCTTATCCCACATGGGAAAATCCTGTATCTTGAGATGCAAATGGGAATAGAAGCCTGGCTTTGGACTTCTCTGACCTAAGTCAGAGCAATTAGAACACATGCATCAAAAAAATCTGCAGATGGGCAGTGACTCTGAGAGTTTCCTTCATGACCTAATGGTGTCCATACACTGAGTTAGAGCTAGACAAATCCAAGACTAAGACTAAACAGGGAAGTTCCAAAAATCATTGAACAGGTAGGAAATTTAATCTTTGGTCCCATAGGCAGGATTTTGGTGCTGGGGCACAGTCCCTGCTCAGATGTCCTTGCACAGACAGGGAGCACTTTTTTTTCATGCAGACATGGCCATAGGCAGACAAGCACTTGTCTTGAAGCCACTGTGGTGCCTTCTCAGTGGGTGCTGAGGAAAAAAAAAATCTCGACCTCAAGAGAAAAGGGCCACCAAGTTGCCCATGGCCAGGCACATATAAGAAAGGGTAGGTTCATGTGCCACCTGCCGGCCATTGAAGAAAGAGCAGGACACTCAGAACTCAGTATTTAGAGGACATGAGACACCTCTTGGCCTGGATGCTAAATAACTCAATATGTCAATGTCCCAGCCTCTTTGCTGATGGCAAGGGTAATGCTCTGCTCCCACCATGCCTGCTGTCTTGCCTGAGATATTCCTCACTCCTTGGAGCCATAGCCTGGATAATAAGAGAGTCATCAGACTTTTAGGTCATCTGAAAAAAAAACCCTTTTATCCCATCCCTAAGAAAGAGCTGTTCATTTCCACCATCAGATTCTCCACAGGATCTTCAACCTGTTAGACACAGAGGACTGTAGCATTGCATGGAATAAAATCTTCCTTGATAAACTGCTGTGCAATCTTGATCATAATCACAGATAACTGAAAAAGATGAAAAGTGGAAAACATTTGGACTTATCCCCATTTGGGAACTGAGATCCAGAAGTGATTCCAAGGAAGCAGTAGCTATCTGAAGCAGTGAAATACATTTGTTATGCCTTGGAGCTTACCAGGGAAGGAACAAAGCTGTGCTTTTCTCTTATTTATCAATTCCTCTCAAAGTATAAAGAAATAAGGAAGAACATTATGCTCATGACACTCTCTATGCAATTTTATTATTATACACAAGAAAGTAACTGCACTCACACAAACTGTAAAACATCTGAAAACAAAAATAATGATCATAGATTTAAAATGATACATGTTGAATATCCGAGGAATTATTTAGAGAGAATGTGATTTATTTTTCTTAAATAAACTTATAAATTATATTTTAAATTTATCCTTTCAGAACTTCAAGATGTAGTGGCTGTTTTCAGAATTTGGAATAGAGTTTTTCTTGAAAAACTTTTTCACAATATTCTTTTGTTAACAACTCTAAACTAAAATTAGTTGCTGTAACAGATATAAGTGAACATATCAGTCATTTGAGCTTTTTATAAACTTCTGTTTACTTCATATAACACCTCAAGACAGGCTTTCAAATAGCAAAGGACTCTGCTTATTTTCCTCCAGTCAGAAGTTCAGAGACCCAGCAACCTTCAATGAATAGACTTTCCACCATCAACATGGAGTTTCAACTCTTGGTATGTTCCTTGGGTTTACTCCACTCAGTTGTAAAGGGGAAATGTATGAAACATCACAGAGTACATTGTCATCATCTAAGCCAGTACATGGCATATATCACTTCCACTCTCATTTACTTGCTGGGAATTACTTCAATGTAACTATCTTTGGCCTCAGGGCTCCAGGGGATGTAGAGCACTTAAAGTCTGCAGGTAGGGAATCACAAAGAGTTCACCTCCTGAGCAGAGCCCTTTGTCCAATGTGTATTCTTGTGCAGTGAGTCCAAACCACTCCTGCTACATGCCTACCTGCATCTGCCCACATTAGGAGACTTGTGCACCTGTGCCTGCCTGAGCCCACACACACCAAGAACAGATTCAGTGTTGATGGAGTTTGAGAATATGTCCATCTATGCACGTGCTTATGCAATTCTGCATCCAAACTCTCTTTGTGTATTTGGGAAATTGAGGCCCAACAAGAGGTAGGGACTGGTTTAGAGCACAGTATGTGGGCAAAGTCAAGCTTCTTAGGCCAGTACTCAATCCCACCTATCATGTTTAGTTTGGAAATGAAAGCCCCTAAGATTTTGGTGAACCTCTGCCAACCCCTCCCAATTCAGGTCATTTTTCTCTCCGTATCTCTCCAGGAACATAGGTGTGCACAAACAGAAACAGACTTTGCAGTTGGGGACAATGGGAGGGTGGTAAAAGAAGAACAGACACAGTGTAAATGAAAAGGGAGAGGGGAGAAAAATGTTGGAGACAGCTCCTCCATGGATCAGAGACATCCATTCCCCTGACAATATGTCCAGAGATCCATAGCATAAGGGTGATTCTCAAAGTTTTTATAGTCTTGCTGGGCTTGGGCCATCTACATAGCATTCTCCAGGGGACAGGACCTGAAGGTCTTACAGTCCACCATTCTCAGCTCCAAGGACTGAGCTCAGCACACATCTCATCTTCCAGTATAGTCAAAGACTACAGGCAAGAGGGACTGTTTCTTTCTCTACACACTGAGTGCTTGCCTTGGCTGACCCCAAGGCTTCTGCATGCTTGGAAGTTCTGACATTGAGTCTCCACCAATAATCCACTGTGTTCTGAGAGCTCAGAAAAAAATGCTTTCAACTCATGGAGGTCCTTCAGAAGAGCGAAGAGCTTGGGGTTTGGGGAATGAGAATTTGTGGTAGAGCAGAAGGGGGCAAAACCATAGACCCAGAGTCAGGAGTCCAGTAACAAGACCAGTCCTAGTTGAATCTTTGGGACACTCACTTGGAAGTGTTAACTAAAGAAAACTACACAACATGAGAGTCACGAGTATAAGTTTTATTCAAGGTCTTAGGACTATAAACCAGGAGATAGCCACTCAGTAGCTCTGAGTGTAAACTGCTTCAAAGAGGTATGGAAGGAGCCAGTATATATATAAATTTTTTTTTTTTGGCTAAGGAAATACATCTAGTCAATCACACATCTTGGTAAAAGATTACTGCTAGTCACAAGGAACAGATATCTCATGGGTCATTGAAATTCTTCCTGAGATATGCATCTAACTATCTAGGGGCTCATTTATCCAAAACACAAAGTGTCTCATCCTGTTTTTCTCCAACTTTAATTCCTTTCAGAATTCACTGTTAGTGAGCACTTACAGTGGATTTTGACTTAGCCCTTGTATAAGTTGTTGAGCAATGCTCTTTGGTTTTGTTGTGGTGGTGGTGGTGGTTGTGTACAGAAGCAGGAGGTATTATTGTCCTGTCTGATGTGAGTACGCCTAAACTAAACACACTAGAGGGGACAGGCAAAGACAGAAAAGAGTGGTTTCTGACATCCATTCCACAGGCGAGAAGCCTGCAGGTTATACTCTATTACCCCTGGGACTCTGGAAAGCCTCTGCCTTGAGACCCCCCCTATATAAAGATTCACACCTGATGCTCCCAGGCTAGCACTGGCCACAAGAGAGCAGGCAGCCTCTTGGGTCAGTGGTTCCCACAGATTTCCTGGAGTAAGTGGAGCAGACAGAATACTTCAGAGGTCATTCTCGCCATGTCCCTGCCTCAGAAACAACATGCACCTCCTGTCATGGTGATCATCTCTGCAGACTGAAATGAACAGATGCAAGAAGGGGAACTCCAAAATCTTCCCATTTATTTATTCAGTAACTATGCTTTGAGCACTCACCCTGTGCCAGGTGGGAAAACATGCAGGGTTGAAAATGACCAAGTGGCCCCTGCCTTCCAGGAGCCTGGAGGAGAGAAGGACAAAAGAGCAAGTTCTACACCAAAAATAACGGTATTGTGTGGAGGGTTTGGGAGTTACCGGCTGGGAAGGTCTGAAAGGCCTCACTGAGGTATATTTCCTGGGAGCAGAATGGGAAGCTAGATGTCTGCTCCTCTGTGACAATATTACTTCAAAACTTTACACTTACAAAGTGTAAATATTTAATGGCTCACAATTTCTGTGGACCAGGAAAAGCTTATCTAGAAGCTTTTGCCCCAAGGTCACTGTGCAGTTGGGTTATGGCTTCAACTAAAGCTGAATGGTAGGAGGATTTTCTTTCAATCTTACTCACCTGAAAATTGTCAGGCTTCAGTCTGGGCCTGAGTTCCTTTCACTCCCTCTGTTCTCTCCTCTGTGGGCCTCTCCATAGGACAGCATCTGACATCTGTGCTTTTGCCCACAGATCCAGGAATATGACACAAAGAGATAGACAGAGAGAGACATAGGGAGACTGAAAGAAAGAGAAAAAGAGGGAGAGAGATGTAGGGAGGGAACAAGAGAAAGAGTAAGAGGGAAGTGATATTCTTTTTCTCACTAAAACAGAGATGTGGCATTCCATTAATTTGCCTGTATTCTTTTGGTCAGAAGCCACTTACTAACCACTTAATGGTTACAGTATGATGTACATACCAGTGCTGGAGATCAGTGGGAATCATTGTATAGTGGATATGGTGATATATTCACTACAATTAACTCAGAGCAAGAAATTGAGGTAAGACTGAATTAATGGGTATTATTGATATTAAAGATTAGAATGTGCTCCCTAGGTGTCATAAATAGTGCCTCATCAGGATGAACATAAATATACATTAAAGATAATTAAGAGGCCCAATGTCAGCAGTAAAATATAGTAATGTGGAAGGAACAGTGCGGGTCTCAGCCTTCAAGTAAAAGGTAACTGATGACATTTTACATGTAAGAGAATTTCACTTAAATAATTCATATTAGATCTATATCCTTCTGTTTTTTTTAATTCTACAAGGTTATGTGTCTTAATAAAGTAATTTATAAAACAATTTACATCATTTATTTGATAGATTAAACAATATTTCATGATATTGAATGTCAGAGCTGCAAGAGATTGCAGAAAATATTGTGCATCCTTATCTATCTCCATTTGCAGATAAGTAAGCTGAGATCACCACTTGAACAATGACACAAATAAGGTTCCTGGACACCTGGTTTATGTTCCTTGTTCATTAAGGAAAAATGAAGAACTTACCTTTCTCAAATTTCAATGGAATTTTCCATTGTAGATTATTACAAGATATTGAATTTAGTTTTCTGTGCTATACAGTAAATCCTTATTGCTTATCTATTTTATGTAGAGTAGTTTGTTAATTCTATACTCCTAAATTATCCCTCTCACTTTCTCTTTCCCCTTTGGTAAACATGTTTATTTTCAATATCTGTGAGTCTGTTTCTGTTTTGTATATAGATTCATTTGTACTATTTTTTTAGATTGCACATATAAGTGATATTATATAGTATTTATCGTTCTCTGTCTGACTTATTTCACTTAGTATGATATTCACTAGGTCCATCCATATTGTTGCATATTGCAGTATTTCATTCTTTTTTATGGTAATATCCCATTGTACACATATACCATATCTTCTTAAAGCAGTCATCTGTTGATGGGCACTTGGGTTGTTTCCATGTCTTCTCAGCTATTGTAAATAGCTGAGTATTGTAAATAGCAATATTGTAAATACTGCTGGGGTGCATGCATCTTTCCTTTTTTTTAAATTTTCTTTTTAAATTTAAGTGTAGTTGATTTACAACGTTGTGTTAATTTCTGTGGTATAGCCAAGTGATTCAGTTATATATATATATATATATATACATATATATATATATATGTATATATATATTCTTTTTTTAATCTATTCTTTACCAGTATGGTTTATCATAGGATGCTGAACCTTGTTTTGTATCCATTCTGTATATAATAGCATACAACATCTTTTCAAGTTAGAGTTTTCATCTATTCTGGATATATGCCCAGGAGTGGGATTGCTGGTTATATTGTAGCTCTATTTTAAGTTTTTTAAGGACCCTTCATATTGTTTTCCATAGTGGCTGCAACAATTTACATTCCCACCAACAGTGTACAATGGTTCCCTTTTCTCCACTCTGTCCATAAACCAGCATTTATTATTTGTAACTTTTTGATGACTGATTTGAGGTGATACCTCATTGTGGTTTTGATTTGCATTTCTCTAATAATTAACAATATTGAGCATCTTTTCATGTGCCTGTTGGCCATCTGTATGTCTTTTATGGAGAAATGTCTATTTAAGTCTTCTGCCCATTTTTTGATTGGTTGTTTGTTTTTTGATATTGAATTATATGAGCTGTTTTATATTTTTGATATTAACCCCTTGTCAGTCATATCATTTGCAAATATTTTTTCCAGTCCTTAGGATGTCTTTTCATTTTGTTGATGGTTTCCTTTGCTCTGAAAAAGCTTTTAAGTTTTATTAGGTCTCATTTGTTTATTTTTGCTTTTACTTCTTTTGCCTTGGGAGACTGTTCTAAGAAAATATTGCTACAATTTATATCAGAGAATGTTTTGCCTGTGTTCTCTTCTAGGAGTTTTATGGTGTCATGTCTTATATTTAGGTCTTTAAACCATTTTGAATTTATTTTCGTATATGTTGTGAGGGAGTATTCTAATTTCATTGATTTACATGTAGCTGTCCACCTTTCCCAGTACCACTTGCTAAACAGACTATCTTTTCTCCATTGTATATTCTTGCCTCCTATGTTAGAGATTAATTAATTGAACATAAGTGTGTGACTTCATTTATGGGTTCTCTATTCCATTCCATCTGGATCAATTTTTAAAATATAGTGCAGTAAACAAAAAATCTAGTTTATTCACTTTTGTTTTTAATTCACTGGATTTATTTTCCAGCAAAATCCATTATTTTATGCAAATGACAATTTTAAAATTAATATCATAAGGTACTGACTATAGATTCTAATACTTTGTGTCATTATTTCTACCATCAACATTCCTAATTCTTATTATGTATATCAAAAATTTTCCCCAGTTTTCTTGAGATATAATTGGCATAGGCACTGTATACATTTTAAGGTGTAGAGCATAATGATTTAACTTACATATATTGTGAAATGATTATCACAATAATTTTAGTTCACATTCATTATCTCTTATAAATTTTTTAATGGAAAAGAAAAGCAAAATATTTCCCTTGTGATGAGAAATCTTAGGGTTTACTTTCCTAACTCTTTTGAAATATATCATATGGCAGTGTTAACTACAGTCATCATGTTGTACATTACCTTCCTAGTAATTATTTGTCTTATAACAGAAAATGTTTACCTTTTGACCACTTCCCTCAAATTCACCCATCCCTCACTGACCGCTCTGGGAACTCAAATCCATTGTTTTTTTTTTTTTTTTTTAAACATCTTTATTGGAGTATAACTGTTTTACAATAGTGTGTTAGTTTCTCCTTTACAACAAAGTGAATCAGTTATACATATACATATGTTCCCATATCTCTTGCATCACCCTCTCTCCCACCCTCCCTATCCCACCCCTCTAGGTGGTCACAAAGCACAGAGGTGATCTCCCTGTGCTATGCGGCAGCTTCCCACTAGCTATCTAATTTACATTTGATAGTGTATATATGTCCCTGCCACTCTCTCACTTCGTCACAGCTTACCCTTCCCCCTCCCCATATCCTCAAGTCCATGTTCTAGTAGGACTGTGTTTTATTCCCATCCTACCACTAATCTCTTCATGACATTTTTTTTTCTTAGAGTCCATATATATGTGTTAGCATATGGTATTTGTTTTTCTCCTTCTGACTTACTGCACTCTGTATGACAGACTCCAGGTCTATCCACCTCACTACAAATAACTCAGTTTCATTTCTTTTTATGGCTGAGTAATATTCCATTGTATATATGTGCCACATCTTCTTTATCCATTCATCTGTTGATGGACACTTAGGTTGCTTCCATGTCCTGGCTATCGTAAATAGTGCTGCAATGAACATTTTGCTACATGAGTCTTTTTGAATTATGGTTTTCTCAGGGTATATGCCCAGTAGTGGGATTGCTGGGTCGTATGGTAGTTCTATTTGTAGTTTTTAAGGAACCCACAAACTGTTCTCCATAGTGGCTGTATCAATTTACATTACCACCAGCAGTGCAAGAGGGTTCCCTTTTCTCCACACCCTCTCCAGTATTTATTGTTTCTAAAGGTTTTGATGATGGCCAATCTGACCAGTGTGAGACGATATCACATTGTAGTTTTGATTTGCGTTTCTCTAATGATTAATGACGTTGAGCATTCTTTCATGTGTTTGTTGGCAATCTGTATATCTTCTTTGGAGAAATGTCTATTTAGTTCTTCTGCCCATTTTTGGATTGGGTTGTTTGTTTTTTAGTTATTGAGCTGCATGAGTTGCTTATAAATTTTGGATATTAATCCTTTGTCAGTTGCTTCATTTGCAAATATTTTCTCCCATTCTGAGGGTTGTCTTTTGGTCTTGTTTATGGTATCCTTTGCTGTGCAAAAGCTTTTAAGTTTCATTAGGTCCCATTTGTTTATTTTTGTTTTTATTTCCATTTCTCTAGGAGATGGGTCAAAAAGTATATTGCTGTGATTTATGTCATAGTGTTCTGTCTATGTTTTCCTCTAAGAGTTTGATAGTGTCTGGTCTTACATTTAGGTCTTTAACCCATTTTGAGTTTATTTTTGTGTGTGGTGTTAGGGAGTGTTCTAATTTCATACTTTTACAGGTAGCTGTCCAGTTTTCCCAGCACGACTTATTGAAGAGGCTGTCTTTTCTCCACTGTATATCCTTCCCTCCTTTATCAAAGATAAGGTGACCATATGTGTGTGGGTTTATCTCTGGGCTTTCTATCCTGTTCCATTGATCTATATTTCTGTTTTTGTGCCAGTACCATACTGTCTTGATTACTGTAGCCTTGTAGTATAGTCTGAAGTCAGGAAGCCTGATTCCTCCATTCAATATATGCAAATCAATCAACGTGATACACCATATCAACAAACTGAAGGAGAAAAACCATATGATCATCTCAATAGATGCAGAGAAAGCTTTTGACAAAATTAAACACCCATTTATGATAAAAACCCTGCAGAAAGTAGGCATAGAGGGAACTTTCCTCAACATAATAAAGGCCATATATGACAAACCCACAGCCAGCATCGTTCTCAATGGTGAAAAACTGAAACCATTTCCACTAAGATCAGGAACAAGACAAGGTTGCCCACTCTCACCACTCTTATTCAACCTAGTTTTGGAAGTTCTAGCCACAACAATCAGAGAAAAATAAGAAATAAAAGGAATCCAAATAGGAAAAGAAGAAGTAAAGCTGTCACTGTTTGCAGATGACATGATGTTATACATAGAGAATCCTAAGGATGTTACCAGAAAACTTCTAGAGCTAATCAATGAATTTGGTAAAGTAGCAGGATACAAAGTTAATGCACAGAAATCTCTGGCATTCTTATACACTAATGATGAAAACTCTGAGACTGAAATTAAGAAAACACCCCCATTTACCATTGCAACAAAAAGAATAAAATATCTAGGCATAAACCTACCTAAGGAGACAAAAGACTTGTATGCAGAAAAGTATAAGACACTGATGAAAGAAATTAAAGATGATACAAATAGATGGAGAAATGTACCATGTTCTTGGATTGGAAGAATCAACATTGTGAAAATGACTCTACTACCCAAAGCAATCTACAGATTCAACGCAATCCCTATCAAATTACCACTGGCATTTTTTACATAACTAGAACAAAAAATTTCACAATTTGTATGGAAACATTGTTTTTCTAAGAGTTTGTTTTCCCTTTGTTTTTGCTTTTTTTAAAAAAAATGTTTCACATATAAGTGATATTATACAGGGCTTGTCTTTCTCTGTCTGAATTATTTCACTTAGTATAATGCACTCAGGATCCACCTCTCATCACAAATGGCAGGATTTTCTTCTTTTTATGACCAATAATATTGCATTGTGTATATATCACATTTTCTTTATCCATTTATCTGCCAATGGACACTTAGGTTGTTTCCATGTCTTGGCTATTGTAAATAATGCTGCTATGAACATGGGGGTGCAGGTATGTCTTCTATGTAGTGTTGCATTTTCTTCAGATATATACCCAGAAGTGAAATTGTGGGATAATATGGTGGTTATATTTTTAATTTTTGAGGAATATCTATAGTATTTTCCATAGTGGCTGCAACAATTTACACTTCCACCAACAGGGCATGAGGGTTCCCTTTGCTCCACATGATTGCCAGCATTTGTTATCTCTCCTTTTTTTTTTTTTTAATAATAGCCATCCTAACAGGTGTAAAAGGTGATATCTCATTATGGTTTTGATTTGCATTTCCCTGATGATTAATGATGTTGAGCAGCTTTTCATGTGCAATTTGTAAATATTCCTTGGGAAAGTGTCTATTCAGGTCCTCTGCACATTTTTAAATTGAATTACTTGTTTTTCTTTTACTATTGATTTGTATGAGTTTTTAAAAATATTTTGGATATTAACTCCTTATCAGGTATGTGGTTTACAAATAGTTTTTCCCCATTCAGTAAGATGTTCTTTCTTTTTTTTTTTTTTTTTTTTTTGGTCATTTCTTTTACTGTGCAGATCAAAATGTTTTCAAATTTATTTTCTTTCCAATCAGTATTAAGTGATTAGTTTTACCATGTGCAATGGTAAAATGCAAAATCACAATGATAAAATTTACCAGAACTTGTATAATTCTGATATTATCCATTCTCCATTTTATTTGTATGGATGATTTTAACTAGTAATACTTACTATGTAGGTTCAAAGTCTCCATGGAGTATATTTGGTGAGATCAAAGCTTATATACCTTTGATACACAGAGATAGAATTTTAGCTCAGAGTTTCAGGAATAAGCTGGTTGCCTAACAGGTTCTAAAATCTCAAGCCTGCCCCACTCCTTTTATGAAATAAGATTTGCTCAGATCTACTTTACAAGGTACCAGTGAATGAAAGCCACACAGTGGTTCTAATCACTCTGCTGGGAACAGAAAACAAGCATCTCATTTATATTTTTTTGATTTGAAAGCAAGACTTCTTGTTTTCCTCTGTGAATGAAAAAAACAAAGCAAAACAGAAAAGAGAGTCTGCGATATGTGAAAAAATGTCCAGTTTTTCTGACAATTTTATTTTCTCATCTTCAGCCTGAAGGTAAGTGTATGGAGAGAGCACTTGTAGTTTTGCACTGGTTTTATTCTCCATTATCCATCAAGACAGAGACTTACTTTTCTTTCACGCATCAATTCAATAAACTAAAAGATAAAATTCCTGACCTCTCTTGAAATTAAGGATTACCAGACAAAGTTCAGGCCAATAATGTGTGGCCAAATGTAAATGTGAGACTTACTTTGGAGTGGCTGCTCAAAGGGAACTGATAGAGCTGGCATGAACCTTTTGGTCTTTATTCTCCTGCCTGCCATCTGAAATGCAGACATACTGCTTGGTACAGTCAGGAGATCCAACAGCCATCCTGGACCATGAACAGCCTTGTTGATGGAAACCCCATAATAAGTGTAGAAGCAGAGTGTGAAATTCTTATATCTAAAGATTTTGCCTGTCTGACACCCATCTATTTAGAATATAAGGAGTAGCAAGTAGTGAATGGTGGACAGGGGCTCTAAAACTGCTTCATGAGCAGAGCCTTGGTATATTTTCCATGTGTGTGTGGAAAACAGGGCTCATGTGTCAGAGCTCTCTTCTGGACTTCACATGGATACAGGGACTGGTTGACTGAAAGGTTTTCTCCCCATGTACCCCAGTGTTAGGGAGAATTCAGTACCCATGAGCACTTGAACAGCACCCCACTCTGACATCTTACCCAATATAAAGGGAGCTTGACCACTTGTCCTGGCTAAGTGCATGCTTATGCAATTCCACATCTAACCTTTCACCATACAGTTTGAAAATGGAGCTCAAAGAGAGACGAGTACTGACCCAGACTAGAGGAAGTAGTCAGAGTCCAGAAGATTAGTGAAGGCTACAAGTTTCTGCAGGCCAAGGCTCAGTTCATACCATGAAAAATATGAAAGCTCAAAGGTCCTAAGGGGACCTATCCTTCCTCCATGTAAGGTCATTTTCCTCGCTACATTCCCACTTGTGCATAAGAACATGCACACCAGGTGTATGATTAAAAAAAATAGACACTGAGGAAGTAACAATAGGGAAAGACGAAAGATTGGGGGCAGATCTGGCATCAGGTGGTGGTATCCATTTTCCTAACTACATGGTCACAGTCCCAGAGATGGTCAGAGAAATCTTTAAGGTTCCTATGGTTCTGTCTTATCCAGAGACATTCTTGGTCCAGCCTCAATAGGACAGGACTCAGGTTTTGTAGTCCACCTGTGTAGGCACCTGGAACTACAAGCCCATACCCCATAACAGACAGTGGTTACAGGAGAGAAGACCTCGTTATCTTTCTGTATAAGCAGGGGTGCTTCCAGTGGGTAACCCCAAGGGTTTCACATGTTCACACAGTGGCTTTTGTCCTTGGCTCTCCATCGATGACCCACCATGTTCTGAGACCCTTGGAAAATGCTTCCCACTCCCTGGAAGTTTCTTAGACCACACAAAGGCTTAAGTTTGGGGTATAAGGAAGAATGTACCTGAGCACTGTAGACCAAGTCTGGGGTTCAGGAACAAGACCACTCCTTGTTAGATCCTCAGGGTCTTCATTTGAATATGTGGGGATATCATCATTTTTCATAAGGTTATGCTTCATGAATAAAGAGGATACCTCAGGGATGGACAGAAAAATGGGAAAGGGGAGCTTCTCAGCTCTCTTGGAGACTGTAGATCCTACTCTTTTACCCCTGTGACTTAGGAGAGCCACTGCCTTGAGGACACATAAATAAAGGCGTCAGCTTGTGTTCCTGTCTAGGGTTGCATTGCTAGCACTGGCCACCAGGGTACAGGTGACCTCCTGTGTCATTGGTGTCCACTGAACTTTGCAGGAGGAAGTGGAGCAGTAAGAGTCATGCAGAGGCCTCGTTGTTTGTTTCCCTGTTTCAGAAACAACTAGATTTGACTGAATAAAGGAGTCTACATAACGGAATCTTGAAAAAGAAACCTTATTTCTTTGGTGATAGGCCCCAACAGAACTTAGAGCCAGACATCCACATTCTAGAGTGAGCCACCTAGTCAGCTCACTTGACAGGAAACACTGAAAAAGAACAAGATGTTCTCCTGCTGTGTCCAAATGTTCAGAGGTTTTAGGTTGAGAAAAATCCAGAGTGAGAAGAGACTTACCCATTGCTGTAGACTTTGTCTCAGCCCTCATCACCCACACCTCTGGCCATTTGGCAGGGGGCACCCAAAGTAACACAGAGCAGCCCAATGTAGGCCAGGTCACACAAGTTATCCCCCAACAGTCCCGTTCCCCTTGTCCCTCAATGTGTATGTGTTGAAGGTGGTGGTGGCAGGAGATGAGAGGCATGTCCTCCCTGCATGGAAACAGGTTCTTAAAAGTTGGAAGCTTAGTGGGTCTGTCATGTTCATAACAGAGATCATGGCTGGCAGGATGAGAAGTTAAGTGCTGAGGACCAAGCTCATCTATCCCTATGTTAATCCTGAGCCCTAGGGGTTTTACCGTGCTTCCACCTTGGCTGGATGACTTTGCAGATGCCTCCCTGTGCCTGAACAGGGGAACCAAATTTCTCATGGGGTTGTCTCCCAGTGGCAATGTCCAGGCATTGTCTCCTGGTGCCTCCTGGCCCAGCTACCAGACACTGCATTTGCAGAGCTCCACCCAGAGATCTTTAAGGAGCTGATAAATAGGTTCAACTACTTCAACTTCTTAGACAGGGGTCAGGTAGACAAAGACACCAACAAACATCCAGTGCTGGTCTGAGGAGAGAATGGGTATAAATGTCTCTCCACATCTAGGACCCAGAGATAACTGGGGAAGGTCCAAGACCCAGAGTCAAATCTGGGGATTTCCCTGGGGTCCTTCCAAGCCTTTTCCATATGAGTGTCCCACAGGACCACTCCCAAAGGAATCTGGACTTCCACTCCTCCCCACCACCTATAAGGTAGAATGAAAATATACTCCACATATTTATTGAAGTAGTATAGAAATATTTAATGTTGTTTTTACTTTTCATGAGGTCCTGTATATCCTTGCATCTTGATGCTGTTTTGATTAAGAAAAAAAACAAAACAAAACCCTAGGTATCCTGTGCAGCAATCAGCTCTACTGTCTTGGAAGACCAGCTCTAAACTGTAAAAATGATCTACTTTAATAGGGAGATTTATCCATACCATTTAATGAAAATGAGTGTGAAGTTCTCTGTTCAAAGTCCAAATAAAAATAAAAACATTTCTGAGTGCATAGTAAATGTATGTGTTTCTCTCAAGCTAGATTAAAGAACTTTTATGCATAGTATTATTATATGTATGGAACTTAAACTAAGGGGCAGAAGCAGGTAGGGTTTTAGTTCACAGACTTGTAATCCCAGTGTTTGTGTATGTTTGTTCAGACTTTTCTCACAACAGGTACTTAACTGAGAATAGAGGCCAAAACCTGTTTAAAACATATAGAATGAACAGTTTCCCACAGTAACCCGAAAATTTTATTACCAAGCTACCAGCACAAAGGTTTTCTAAAAGTGTTTTTTCAGTTAAAGGAAGTTATACATTATGTGTGACATATGTGGTGATTCATTCCATAAACTAGTCAATCAATTATTTGTAATTCCTTTGTGATGTTGAACTAAATTAAGTGTGCTGACTGTGTGTGGAAGATAAAGCCTTTGAGATGACATAGTTAAACATGTTTTTCATAAAAGGAATGTAGCCAATGGTTTCATACCATAAGACAGAACAACTGTATTCTTTAACTTAGTGGAAGAAATATAGGAAGTGTACAGTATGTAGTATTTTGTTTAAGAGACCTGTAACCTTACCCTTTCTAGAGGTACTTTAAAGCTATGCTAAGTTCTGGTTTCTAAAGGCTAATATCAGTGACGTCTTTTCACACTGTAAGAAAAGGTTTGCTTTCCTTTTAGGAAATATAAGTGTTTCACACAAGCGAGATGAATAAGGTTTTAAAAACCTTGTTCTTACACTTTATGAAACTTGTCCCCAAGATTTAGAGTAGCTAGTGATATGTTTCAAAGACCTACAAACTTACACTTTCTAACAGAGTGACAGCCTTTTAGACTCCGTGGAAAGGTTTGTTTCCATCCATTATTGAATAGAACCTAGATGAAAGAACTTTTATGCAGAGTGTTTAATGGAAAGCTTCTTGAAGCTCTGTGGTGATCAAAAACTAAATAAGGGCTAATACCTATCAAACTGCAGGGAAAGGATTGTTTCCCATTTTTAAATGTATATGTTTTCTCACAAGCTAAATGAAAAACTTTTCTGCAGAGTGTTGCTTCAACGTATGAAACTTAACCCTGGCAAAAGTCTGTTTAATAGATATAGAAAGAAGAGTTTCCCATAGTAAACAGAAAATCTTTTTACCAAACTACCATCAACAAATTTTTTTCTTAAAGTGTTCTTTCTGTGAAGGGAAGTTATACCTTTTGTGTGATATGTTATGGTTTGTTCAATAAACTTGTCAATGTAGCACTTGTAATTCCTATGTGAAATTAAGCTAAACTAAGTTTGCCTACTCTGATTGGAAGGGAAATCCTTGACAATTTAAAGAAAAAAAAAAAAAACCCCTGAATCACACACAAGATATAACTTCCATTCAATTCATATAGAATTATATAAAACCTCTGGGTTTGGAGATATCTGATAAGAACCTCTGGATACTCCTGCTAGGTTAAAATACTTTCAACCAGCCTATAAGAAAGACAGACATTTACTAAGTAGGAAAGAAGACTATCCATGCAGTATAAAAGTCTTACACACTTATTCTTATGTGGACACTCCAATATGGCCTTTGAACAAGGAGCTTCAAAAAGTTTTCTATTATATTTTAGAAAGAGCAGTACTACTGAACTCTTAAACAATAAAAAAGATGTTAATCTTCAGACACATCGTCCACTAGAAGAACAAAGAACATAGTGGTACTTTCTTAATTTTGAGGTACCAATCTGAAGAAAGAACAGAAGTCACCTGTTCAACATTGGTGGAACAAGTCGCTGATGTCAAGCAGTACCTGCTTTACCCACTGGGGTTCTGTTTCCTACACTGGAAGCACACTGTGCATGAATATTTTTCCTCTCCGTGACGAGAAACACATTATATTAGTGAATCAAAAACAGGCCACTCCAGGTGTCACTGAGTCCAAGCTCACTCTGCTCACCACATGACAGGTCAATAAATCAGAGATGAGGTGTCGAGGCAAGGAATACAACTTTATTCAGAAAGCCAGCAGACTGAGAAGATCTCAGACTACTGATCTCTGAAAAACCATCTTAACAGTGTTTGGATGTCAGTTTCTTTTACAGAACAGAGAGGAGGAGGAGACAAGAAAGTAAAAAGGCCATACGTTTTGCAAATGTCCCCTGGAATGGCCAGACTTTGGGAGGGGATGTGTCATGAATGCTTCCCTGAACAAAGGCACTTTGGTTTAACATTCAGATAGAGAGGTAGGTTTCTCCGAGGCAGGCCATTATGTGTAGACAGTGTACTTTTAGTTAACAAAAGCAGTGGAAAGCAAAAGTTAAAATAAAAGAAACAGATCCAACATGTAGTCAGATTCGGCTCTTCCCTGTTACAACTCCCCACTGTCAATGTCCATTCCACAATCTTCTGGAAAAAGGGATGATGACCATTTTAACTGCTTCATCAGATGGATCTTTCTGGGAGTGTCTGCCATCGGTGCCAGTGTTCCAAATGTTGTCTCTTTTGTTCCTCTCTGGAAAGTGTCTTCTTTACACCTGTAGGCTTAAAAAATATTTTCAACCTAAAAGTTGACAGTTATTGGGAATTTGAGGGCTTCAAGCCTGGGATGTCACATCTCAAGTTAAAGAATTTAGGGGTTTTTATATTTATGGGAAGATGCAAGCATCTGGGCTCCCTGAAATCATTCCTTTGTTATGCACCACAGCTATCTGGGGCCTGTATCCAGTATTTTCACATCTTGAGTTTCCTCAGGGCTCACCATAAGGAATGGCTGCAGTCTGATGGCTGCTAGATGGCAGGTATTTTTCTCCTTCATGAGTTTCCTCAGGGTTCAGTGGCTAATATTGGAGGGCTGCAATAGCCAATGAGTGATCCTCTTCTCTAACTAGGAATTTGACCAATATTTGGGAGACATTTCATGATCAAATTTTGTCCTACAGTGCTGGGAGGATCATCTCAGATCAGGCAAAAATTCTTGATATGCCTCTCTAGGTGTTAATTATCTTATGAGGCCCTATTGATAATAAAGATTCTTTGGATCCTCTAATTATGACACAGGAGACATTTTCCCTTGTTACTTCTTCCTATACCTAGATCACACTATTACAATTATTTTATTTTATAAATGGGAGCTATTTCTTTCAAAGTTTAGCCATTGAAGTTTTCATGGAGGCCTGATTACACCCTGGGTACTGTAAGAGACAACAATCTTATAATGTAGACAGGATATGAGTAATGCAGCTAGTAACATTGACAAAGACATAGTGCAGCAGGGAAAGATAAAGCACAAACAACTTGGAAACAAAGAATAAACTGAGAGAACTTCAAGATGGAGGAGGAGTAAGACATGGAGAACACCTTCCTCCACACAAATATATCAGAAATACATCTACATGTGGAAAAACTCCTACTGAACACTGGCAGAAGACATCAGAAGTCCCAAACGGTAAGAAACTCCCCACATACATGACTGTGTGGCTGACAGGGTCTTGGTGCTCCAGACAGATGTCAGGCCTGTGCCACTGAGGTGGGAGAGCTGAGTTCAGGATATTGGTCCATCAGAGACCTCCTAGCTCCATGTAATATCAAATGGCAAAAGCTCTCCCAGAGATCTCCATCTCAATGCTAAGACCCAGCTCCACTCAATGACCAGCAAAATACAGTGCTGGACACCCTATATCAAACAACTAGCAAGACAGGAGCACAACCCTAGCCATTAGCAGAGAGGCTGCCTAAAATCATAATAATGCTACAGACACCCCAAAACACACCACCAGATGTGGACCTGCCCACCAGAAAGACAATATCCACCCTCATCCACCAGAACACAGGCTGGTCCCCTCAACCAGGAAACCTACTCAACCCCCTGAACCAACCTTAGCCATGAGGGACAGGTACCAAACACAATGGAAACTATGAACCTGCAGCCTGCAAAAGGAGACCCCAAACACAATAAGATAAGCAAAATGAAAAGACACAGAAACACACAGCAGATGAAGGAGCAAGATAAAAACACACCAGACCTAACAAATGAAGAGGAAATAGGCAGTCTACCTGAAAAAGAATTCAGAGTAATGATAGTAAAGATGATCCAAAATCTTGGAAATAGAGTGGAGAAAATACAAGAAACGTTTAACAAGGACCTAGAAGAACTAAAGAGAAAACAAACAATGATGAACAACACAATAAATGAAATTTAAAATTCTCTAGAAGGAAACAATAGCAGAATAACTGAGGCAGAAGAACGGAAAAGTAACCTGGAAGATAAAATAGTGGAAATAACTACCACAAAGCAGAATAAAGAAAAAAGAATTGAGGACAGTCTCAGAGACCTCTGGGACAACATTAAATGCACGAACATTTGAATTATAGGAGTCCCAGAAGTAGAAGAGAAAAAGAAAGGGACTGAGAAAATATTTAAAGAGATTATAGTTGAAAACTTCCCTAATACGGGAAGGGAAATAGTCATTCAAGTCCAGGAAGCACAGAGAATCCCATAAAGGATAAATCCAGAGAAACATGCCAAGACACATTAATCAAACTATCAGAAATTAACTACAAAGAAAAAACATTAAAAGCAGAAAGGGGAAAACAACACATAACATACAAGGAAATCCCCATAAGTTTAACAGCTGATTTTTCAGCAGAAACTATGCAAGCTAGAAGGGAGTGGCAGGACATATTTAAAGTGAAGAAAGGGAAAACCCTACAACCAAGATTACTCTAAGCAGCAAAGATCTCATTCAGATTTGATGGAGGAATCAAAACATCTACATACAAGTAACAGCTAAGATTGTTCAGCACCACCAAACCAGCTCTACAACAACTGCTAAAGGAACTTCTCCAGGCAGGAAACACAAGGGAAGGAAAAGAACTACAATAACTAACCAAAAACAATTAAGAAAATGGTAATAGGAACATACATAGTAATAACTACCTTAAATGTAAATGGACTAAATGCTCCAACCAAAAGACATAGACTGGTTGAATGGATACAAAACCACGACCCATATATATGGAATCTACAAGAGACCCACTTCAGACTTAGGGACACCTACAGACTGAAAGTGTGGGGATAGAAAAAGAAATTCCATGCAGGGGGGAGGTGAGAAGATGGCGGAAGAGTAAGACGCGGGGATCACCTTCTTCCTTACAGATACATCAGAAATACATCTACACATGGAACTTCTCCTATAGAACACCCACTGAACACTGGCAGAAGACCTCAGACATCCCAAAAGGCAGGAAACTCCTCACGTACCTGGGTAGGGCAAAAGAAAAAAGAATAAACAGAGACAAAGAATATGGACGGGACTTGCACCAGTGGGAGGGAGCCATGAAGGAGGAAAGGTTCCCACACACTAGAAGCCCCTTCACAGGTGGAGACTGTGGGTGGCAGAGGGGGGAAGCTTCAGAGCTATGGAGGAGAGCACAGCAACAGGGTGCGGAGGGCAAAGCAGAGACATTCCGCAGAGGATCAGTGCGGACCAGCATTCACCAGACCGAGAGGCTTGTCTGCTCACCCACTGGGGCGGGCGGGGCTGGGAGCTGAGCGTCGGGCTTCAGTTGGATCCCAGGGAACTGTTTGGAGTTCACAGAGTGAAAACAGCCTGAAGGGGTTAGTGCACCACGGCTAGCCGGGAGGGAGTCCAGGAGAAGTCTGGAGCTGCCAAAGAGGCGAGAGACCTTTTCTTCCCTCTTTGCTTCCTGGGGCATGAGGAGAGGGGATTAAGGGCACCACGTAAAGGAGCTCCAGAAAAGGGAGTGAGCCACGACTGTCAGCACGGACAACAGAGATGGGTGTAGGACGCTAGGGTTGCTGCTGCCACCACCAAGAGGCCTGTGTGTGAGCACAGGTCACTCTCCACACTGGTCCTCCTGGGAGCCCATGCAGCCTGCCACTGCCAGGGCCCCGTGATTCAGGGACAGCTTCCCCAGGAAAACACGCGGTGCACCTCGGGCTGGTGCAGCATCACACCAGCCTCTGCTGTCACAGGCTTGCCCCACATCCATGCCCCTCCCTCCCCCTGGCCTGTGCCAGAGCGCCCCAATCAGTTGCTCCTTTAACCCCATCCTGTCTGAGCGAAGGGCAGACGCCCTCGGACGACCTACACACAGAGGCAGGGCCAAGTCCAAAGCTGAACACCAGGAGCTGTGTGAACAAAGAGGAGAGGGGGAGGTCTCTCCCAGCAGCCTCAAAAGCAGTGGATTAAAACTCCACAGTCAACTTGAAGTGCCCAGCATCTGTGGAAAACCTGAATAGACAGCAAAATATCCCAAGTTGAGGAGGTGGACTTTAGGAGCAAGATATACTATTATTTTCCCCTTTTTTCTTTTTGTGAGTGTGTATGTGTGTGATGCTGTGTGAGATTTTGTCTGTAGAGCTTTGTTTTCACCATTTGTCCTAGGGTTAGACCGACCCATTTTTTTTGTTTTTTTTAATAGAAATTTTTCTTCTTAATAATTATTTTTTATTTTAATAACTATATTTTATCCTACTTTATTTTGTCTTCTCCCTTTCTTTCTTCCTTCTTCCCTCCTTTCTTGCCTACTTCCCTCTTCCCTTCCTTCCTCCCTTTCTTCCTCCCTTCCTTCCTCTCTTCCTTCCTCTCCTCGTTCCTTCCTTCCTTCCATCCTTTCTTCCTTCCTCCCTTCCTTTCTTCCTCCCTCCCTTCCTTTCTTCATTCTTTCCTTCCCTCCCTCCCTCCTTCCTTCCTTCCTTTCTTTCCTTTCTATTTTTTCTCCCTTTTAGTTTTAGCCATGTGGATTAAAGGCTCTTGGAACTCCAGCCAGGTATCAAGTCTGTGTCTCTGAGGTGGGAGAACCAACCTAAGGACACTGGTCCACAAGAGACCTCCCAGCTACACACAATATCAAACGGCTAAAATCTCCCAGAGATCTCCAGCAATGAACAGTGCTGGACACCCTATGCCCAACAAAGAGCAAGACAGGTCTACAGCCCCATCCATTAGCAGAGAGGCTGCCTAAAATCTTAATAAGGCTACCAACATCCCCAAACACACCACCAGACGTGGACCTGCCCACCAGAAAGGCAAGATCCAACCTCATCCACTAGAGCAGAGGCACTAGTCCCCCCAATGAGGAAACGTACTCAACCCACTGAACCAAACTCAGCCACTGGGGAGAGCCACCAAAACAGTGGGGACTATGAACCTGCAGCCTGCAAAAAGGAGACCCCAAACACAGTAAGATAAGCAAAATGAGAAGAGAGAAAAACACTCAGCAGAAGAAGGAGCAAGATAAAAACACCAGACCTAAAAAATGAAGAGGCAGTCTACCTGAAAAAGAATTCAGAATAATGATAGTAAAGATGATTCAAAATCTTGGAAATAGAATAGACAAATTGCAAGAAACAGTTAACAAAGACCTAGAAGAAATAAAGAGGAAGCAAGCAACAATGAGCAACACAATAAATGAAATGAAAAATACTCTAGATGAGATCAATAGCAGAATAACTGAGGCAGAAGGACGGATGAGTGACCTGCAAGATAAAATAGTGAAAATAACTACTGCAGAGCAGAATAAAGAAAAAAGAATGAAAAGAACTGAGGACAGTCTCAGAGACCTCTGGGACAACATTAAACACACCAACATTCGAATTATAGTGGTCCCAGAAGAAGAAAAGAAAAAGAAAGGGACTGAGAAAATATTTGAAGAGATTATAGTTGAAAACTACCCTAATATAGGAAAGGTAATAGTCAATCAAGTCCAGGAAGCACAGAGAATCCCATACAGGATAAACCCAAGGATAAACATGCCAAGACACATAAAAATCAAACTGTCAAAAATTAAATACAAAGAAAACATATTAAAAGCAGCAAGGGAAAAACAACAAATAACACACAAGGGAATCCCCATAAGGTTAACATCTGATCTTTCAGCAGAAACTCTACAAGCCAGAGGGAGTGGCAGGACATACTTAAAGTGATGAAGGAAAAAAACCTACAACCAAGATTACTCTACCCAACAAGGATCTCATTCAGATTTGATGGAGAAATTAAAACCCTTACAGACAAGCAAAAGCTGAGAGAGTTCAGCACCACCAAACCAGCTTTACAACAAATGCTAAAGGAACTTCTCTAGGCAAAAAACACAAGAGAAGGAAAAGACCTACAAGAACAAACCAAAACAATTAAGTAAATGGTAATAGGAACATACATATCGATACTTACCTTAAATGTAAATGGATTAAATGCTCCCACCAAAAGACACAGACTGGTTGAATGGATACACAAACAAGACCCATATATATGCTGTCTACAAGAGACCCACTTCAGCCCTAGGGACACTTACAGACTGAAAGTGAAGGGATGGAAAAAGATATTCCATGCAAATGGAAATCAGAAGAAAGCTGGAGTAGCAATTCTCATATCAGACAAAATAGACTTTAAAATAAAAACTATTACAAGAGACAAAGAAGGACACTACATAATGATCAAGGGATCGATCCATGAAGAAGATATAACAATTGTAAATATTTATGTACCCAACATAGGAGCACCTCAATACATAAGGCAAATACTAACAGCAATAAAAGGGGAAATCAACAGTAACACAATCATAGTAGGGGACTTTAACACCTCACTTTCAACAATGGACAGGTCATCCAAAATGAAAATAAATAAGGAAACACAAGCTTTAAATGATACATTACACAAGATGGACTTAATTGATATTTATAGGACATTCCATCGAAAAACAACAGAATACACATTTTTCTCAAGTGCTCATGGAACATTCTCCAGGATTGATCATATATTAGGTCACAAATCTAGCCTTGGCAAATTTAGGAAAATTGAAATCATATCAAGTATCTTTTCTGACCACAATGCTATGAGACTAGATATCAATTACAGGAAAAGATCTGTAAAACATAAAAACACATGGAGGCTAAACAATACACTATTTAATAACAACGTGATCACTGAAGAAATCAAAGAGGAAATCAAAAAATACTTAGAAACAAATGACAATGGAGGCACAAAGACCCAAAACCTATGGGATACAACAAAAGCAGTTCTAAGAGGGAAGTTTATAGCAATAAAATCATACCTTAAGAAACAGGAAACATCTCGAACAAACAATCTAACTTTGCACCTAAAGCAATTAGAGAAAGAAAAACAAAAAAACCCTCAAATTTAGCAGAAGGAAAGAAATAATAAAGATCAGATCAGAAATAAATGAAAAAGAAATGAAGGAAACAATAGCAAAGATCAATAAAAGTAAAAGCTGGTTCTTTGAGAAGATAAATAAAATTGATAAACCATTAGCCAGACTCATCAAGAAAAAAAAGGGAGACAACTCAAATCAATAGAATTAGAAATGAAAAAGGAGATGTAACAACTGACGCTGCTGAAATACAAAAGATTATTAGAGATTACTACAAGCAATTCTATGCCAATAAATTGGACAACCTGGGAGAAATAGACAAATTCTTCGAAATGCACAAGCTGCTGAGACTGAACCAGGAAGAAATAGAAAATATGAACAGACCAGTCACAAACACTGAAATTGAAACTCTGATTCTAAATCTTCCAACAAACAAAAGCCCAGGACCAGATGGCTTCACAGGCGAATTCTATCAAACATTTAGAGAAGAGCTAACACCTATCCTTCTCAAACTCTTCCAAAAGATAGCAGAGGGAGGAACACTCCCAAACTCATTCTATGAGGCCACCATCACCCTGATACCAAAACCAGACAAAGATGTCACGAAAAAAGAAAACTACTGGCCAATATCACTGATGAACATCGATGCAAAAATCCTCAACAAAATACTAGCAAACAGAATCCAACAGCACATTAAAAGGATCATACACCATGATCAAGTGGGGTTTATTCCAGGAATGCAAGGATTCTTCAATATATGCAAATCAATCAACGTGATACACCATATCAACAAACTGAAGGAGAAAAACCATATGATCATCTCAATAGATGCAGAGAAAGCTTTTGACAAAATTAAACACCCATTTATGATAAAAACCCTGCAGAAAGTAGGCACAGAGGGAATTTTCCTCAACATAATAAAGGCCATATATGACAAACCCACAGCCAGCATCGTTCTCAATGGTGAAAAACTGAAACCATTTCCACTAAGATCAGGAACAAGACAAGGTTGCCCACTCTCACCGCTCTTATTCAAGCTAGTTTTGGAAGTTCTAGCCACAGCAATAAGAGGAAAAAAATAAATAAAAGGAATCCAAATCCAAAAAGAAGAAGTAAAGCTGTCACTGTTTGCAGATGACATGATGTTATACATAGAGAATCCTAAGGATGTTACCAGAAAACTTCTAGAGCTAATCAATGAATTTGGTAAAGTAGCAGGATACAAAGTTAATGCACAGAAATCTCTGGCATTCTTATACACTAATGATGAAAATCTGAAAGTGAAATTAAGAAAACACTCCCATTTACCATTGCAACAAAAAGAATAAAATATCTAGGAATAAACCTACCTAAAGAGACAAAGACTTGTATGCAGAAAAGTATAAGACAGTGATGAAAGAAATTAAAATTGATACAAATAGGTGGAGAAATATACCATATTCTTGGATCAACATTGTGAAAATGACTCTACTACCCAAAGCAATCTACAGATTCAATGCAATCCCTATCAAATTACCACTGGCATTTTTTACAGAACTAGAACAAAAAATTTCACAATTTGTATGGAAACACAAAAGACCCCAAATAGCCAAAGCAATCTTGAGAACGAAAAATGGAGCTGAAGGAATCAGGCTCCCTGACTTCAGACTATACTACAATGCCACAGTAATCAAGACAGTATGGTACTGGCACAAAAACAGAAATATAGATCAATGGAACAGGATAGAAAGCCCAGAGATAAACTCACACACGTATGGTCACCTTATCTTTGATAAAGAAGGGAAGGATATACAGTGGAGAAAAGATAGCTTCTTCAATAAGTGGTGCTGGGAAAACTGGACAGCTACCTGTAAAAGTATGAAATTAGAACACTCCCTAATACCACACACAAAAATAAACTCAAAATGGGTTAAAGACCTAAATGTAAGGCCAGACACTATCAAACTCTTAGAGGAAAACATAGGCAGAACACTCTATGACATAAATCACAGAAAGATCCTTTTTGACCCATCTCCTAGAGAAATGAAAATAAAAACAAAAATAAACAAATGGGATTTAATGAAACTTAAAAGTTTTGCAGAGCAACGGATACCATTAAGAAGACCAAAAGACAACCCTCAGAATGGGAAAAAATATTTGCAAATGAAGCAACTGACAAAGGATTAATATCCAAAATTTATAAGCAACTCATGTAGCTCAATAACAAAAAAACAAACAACCTAATCCAAAAATGGGCAGAAGAACTAAATAGACATTTCTCCAAAGAAGATATACAGATTGCCAACAAACACATGAAAGAATGCTCAACATCATTGATCATTAGAGAAATGCAAATCAAAACTACAATGAGATATCATCTCACAGTGGTCAGATTGGCCATCATCAAAAACTCTAGAAACAATAAATACTGGAGAGGGTGTGGAGAAAAGGGAACCCTCTTGCACTGCTGGTGGTAATGTAAATTGATACAGCTACTATGGAGAACAGTATGTGGGTTCCTTAAAAACTACAAATAGAACTACCATACGACCCAGCAATCCCACTACTGGGCATATACCCTGAGAAAACCACAATTCAAAAAGACTCATGTAGCAAAATGTTCATTGCAGCTCTATTTACAATAGCCAGGACATGGAAGCAACCTAAGTGTCCATCAACAGATGAATGGATAAAGAAGATGTGGCACATATATACAATGGAATATTACTCAGCCATAAAAAGAAATGAAACTGAGTTATTTGTAATGAGGTGGATAGACCTGGAGTCTGTCATACAGAGTGAAGTAAGCCAGAAGGAGAAAAACAAATACCATATGCTAACACATATATATGGAATCTAAGAAAAAAAATGTCATGAAGAGATTAGTGGTAGGACTGGAATAAAACACAGACCTACTAGAGCATGGACTTGAGGATATGGGGAGGGGGAAGGGTGGGCTGTGACGAAGTGAGAGAGTGGCAGGGACATATATACACTACCAAATGTAAATTAGATAACTAGTGGGAACATGCCGCATAGCACAGGGAGTTCACCTCTGTACTTTGTGACCACCTAGAGGGGTGGGATAGGGAGGGTGGGAGAGAGGGTGACACAAGAGGGAAGAGATACGGAAACATGTGTATATGTATAACTGATTCACTTTGTTGCAAAGGAGAAACTAACACACTATTGTAAAACAGTTATACTCAAATAAAGATGTTAAAAAAATAAAAATAAAGAAATAAAACTAAAAATAAAAAAAGAAATTCCATGCAAATGAAAATCAAGGAAAGCTGGAGTAGCAATTCTCATATCAGACAATAGACTTTAAAATAAAGACTACTAGAAGAGACAAAGGACACTACAAATTGATCAAGAGATGAACCTAAGAAGAAGATAAAAACATTGAAAATATTTATGCACCCAATATAGAAGCACCTGAATAAATAAGGCAAATGCTAACACCCATAAAAGGGGAAATCGACAGTAACACAATCATAGTAGGGGACTTTAACACTCCACTTTCACCAATGGACAGATCATCCAAATTGAAAATAAATAAGGAAACACAGCTTTAAATGATACATTAAACTATATGGACTTAATTGATATTTATAGGGCATTCCATCCAAAAAAAAGAAAACATTTTCTTCTCAAGTACTCATGGAACATTCTCCAGGAATGAGCATATCTTGGGTCACAAATCAAGATTTGGTACGTTTAAGAAAATTGAAATTGTATCAACTATCTTTCCAACAACAATGTAATGAGACATACAACACATACAAACACATGGAGGTTAAACAATACACTACTAAATAACCAAGAGATCACTGAAGAAATCAAAGAGGAAATTAAAAAATATCTAGACACAAATGACAACGAAAACACGATGACCCAAAACCTATGGGATGGTGGTGCAGTGGTTGAGAGTCTGCCTGCCGATGCATGGGATGTGGGTTCATGCCCCAGTCAGGGAAGATCCCACATGCCACGGAGCAGCTGGGCCTGTAGCCATGGCCTCTGAGCCTGTGCGTCTGGAGCCTGTGCTCTGCAATGGGAGAGGCCACAGCAGTGAGAGGCCCACGTACCGCAAAAACAAACAAACAAACAAACAAACAAACAAAACTATGGGATGCAGCAAAAGCAGTTTTAAGAGGTAAGTTTATAGCAATAAAATCCTACCGTAAGAAACAAGAAACATCTCAAATAAACAACCTAACCTTACACCTAAAGCAATTAGAGAAAGAACAATTAAAAAAAAAACCCAACGTTAACAGAAGGAAAGAAATCATAAAATCAGATTAGAAATAAATGAAAAAGAAATGAAGGAAACAATAGCAAATCATTAAAACTAAAAGCTGGTTCTTTGAGAAGATAAATGAAATTGATACACCATTAGCCAGACTCATCACGAAAAAAAGGGAGAAGACGCAAATCAATAGAATTAGAAATGAAAAAGGAGACGTAACAATTGACATGGCAGAAATACAAAGGATCATGAGAGATTACTACAAGCATCTATATGCCAATAAAATAGACAACCTTGAAGAAATGGACAATTTCTTAGAAGAGCACAATCTTCTGAGACTGAACCAAGGAGAAATAGAAAATATAAACAGAATAATCACACACTGAAATTGAGACTGTGATTAAAAATCTTCTAACAAACAAAAGCCCAGGAGCAGATAATTTCACAGGCAAATTCTATCAAAGATTTAGAGAAGAGCTAACACCTATCCTTCTAAAACTCTTCCAAAATATAGCAGAGGTAGGAACACTCCCAAACTCATTCTATGAGACCACCATCATCCTGATACCAAAACCAGGCAAAGATGTCACAAAGAAAGAAAATTACAAGCCAATATTCCTGATGAATATAGACGTAAAAATCCTCAACAATTACTAGCAAACAGAATCCTAAAGCACGTTAAAAGGATCATACACCACAATCAAGTGGGGTTTATCCCAGGAATGCAAGGTTTCTTCAATATATGCAAATCAATGATGTGATAAACTGTATTAACAAATTGAAGGATAAAAACCAAATGATCATCTCAATAGATGCAGAAAAAGCTTTTGAAAAAATTCAACAACAATTTGTGATATAAACCCTCCAGAAAGTAGGCATAGAGGGAACTTACCTCAAAATAATAAAGACCATATACGACAAACCCACAGCAAACATTCTCAATGGTGAAAGATAGGAAGCATTTCCTCTAAGATTAGGAGCAAGATAAGGATGTCCGCTTTCACCACTATTATTCAACATAGTTTTGGAAGTCCTAACCATAGCAATCTGAGAAGAAAAAGAAATAAAAGGAAAACAAACTGGAAAAGAATGTGAAACTGTCACTGTTTGCAGATGACATGATACTATACATAGAGAAACCTAAAGATGCCACCAGAAAACTACTAGAGCTAATCAATGAATTTGGTAAAGTTGTATAATACAAAATTATTGCACAGAAATCTCTTACATTCCTATACACTAGTAATGAAAATCTGAAAGTGAAATTAAGAAAACACTCCCATTTACCATTGTAACAGAAAGAATAAAATACCTACGAATAAACCTACCTAAGGGTAAAAAAGACCTGTATGCAGAAAATTATAAGACACTGATGACAGAAATTAAAGATGAAACAAACAGATGTAGAGATATACCATGTTTTTGATTGGAAGAAACAACATTGTGAAAATGACTATACTACCCAAAGCAATCTACAGATTCAATGCAATCCCTATCAAACTACCACTGACATTTTTCACAGAATTAGAGCAAAACATTTCACAATTTGTATTGAAACACAAAAGACCCCAAATAGCCAATGCAATCTTGAGAAAGAAAGATGGAGCTGGAGGAATCAGGCCCTCACTTCAGACTATACTACAAAGCTACAGTAATCAAAGCAGTATGGTACTGGTACAAAAACAGACATATGGATCAATGGAACAGGATAGAAAGCCCAGAGATAAACCCATGCACATATGGTCACCCTACGTTTGATAAAGGAGACAAGAATATACAGTGGAGAAGAGATAGCCTCTTCAATATGTGGTTCTGGGAAAACTGGACAGCTACATGTAAAAGAATTAAATTAGAACACTCCCAAACATCATACACAAAAATGAACTCAAAATGGATTAAAGACCTAAATGTAAAACTGGACACTATAAAACTCTTAGAGGAAACATAGGCAGAACACTGTGTGACATAAATCCCAGCAAGATTCTTTTTGACCCACCTCCTAGAGAAATGGAAATAAAAACAAAAATAAACAAATGGGACCTAATGAAACTTAAAAGCTTTTGCACAGCAAAGGAAACCATAAACAAGATGAAAAGACAACCCTCAGAATGGGAGAAAATATTTGCAAATGAAGCAACTGACAAAGGATTAATCTCCAAAATATAAAAGCAGCCCATGAAGCTCAATATAAAAAAAAACAAACAACTCAATCTAAAAATGGCAGAAGACCTAAATTGACATTTCTCCAAGACGATATACAGATTTCCAACAAACACATGTAAGAATGCTCAACATCACTAATCATTAGAGGAATGCAAATCAAAACTACAATGAGGCATCACCTCACACCGGTCAAAATGAACTTCATCAAAAAATCTACAAACAATAAATGCTGGGGAGGGTATGGAGAAAAAGCAACCCTTTTGCACTGTTGGTGGGAATGTAAATTGATACAACCACTGTGGAGAACCATATGGAGGGTCCTCAAAAACCTAAAAATAGAACTACCATATGAACCAGAAATCCCACTGCTGGACATATACCCTGAGAAAACCATAATTCAAAAAGTGTCATGTACCACAATGTTCATTGCAGCTCTATTTAGAATAACCAAGACATGGAAGCAACCTATGTGTCCATCAACAGATGAATGGATAAAGAAGATGTGACACATATATACAATGGGATATTACTCAGCCAATAAAACAAACAAAATTGAGTTATTTGTAGTGAGGTGAATGTACCTAGAGTCTGTCATACGGAGTGAAGTATGTCAGAAAGAGAAAAACAAATACCATAGTCTAACACATATATACAGAATCTAAAGAAAAAAGTTCTTCAGGACCTAGGGGCAGGACAGGAATAAAGACCTAGATGTAGAGAATGGAGTTGAGGACACAGGGAGGGGAACTTTTAAGCTTTGATGAAGTGAGAGAGTGGAATAGACATATACACACTACCAAATGTAAAATAGATAGCTAGTGGGAAGCAGCCACATATCATAGGGTGATCAGGTCAGTACTCTGTGACCACCTAGAGGGGTGGGATATGGAGTGTGGGAGAGAGACTCAAGAAGGAGGACATATGGGGATATATGTATATGTAAAGCTGATTCACTTTGTTATAAAGAAGAAACTAACACACCATTGTGTAGCAATTATACCCCAATAAAGATGTTTAAATTGATCAATCAATCAGTAATACAGTAAAATTTTTAAAAGCACAGATTAAAACACTGATTAACATAATTAGTTATAATCTTTTTGCAATAATGAGTGACCAAAGGTATCATAACAGATTTAATTACCCATTGGCAGTTTCACTGTACATACTTATACAGGCGTGGCTTAAACTTTGAGACAAGCATATGCAATTACCAGTATCAACCAGGAAGAGAGAAAAAAGATAGTTGTTTTAATTCTGTTTACAAACATATAATTTACCAAGTTACTGTAAGTCATAATTAGTTTAAGGGGGAGGTTTTCCTTACACCTGGAAAACACAGATTTAAACCAGTAATATTTCAAATAGAAACCATAAAAATTATAACCATATTCACTAGTTCATTCAGTCTTTATTAACTAATCATTTTTGTTAATAGCTTTATGAAGCTGTCAGGTTTCCCATTCGAATTTTTCAATTTCTTACCCAGTTCAGCATTATGGCCTGAAACTCAGAAACTTGTATTTATCCAAAGGTCCATTCTGTAAGTCTTGAAGAGGAAACATTTTTACGAAGGCATCAGACTGAAACCGTAACTGTCTAAAATGACAGAAGACTTAAGAAGGCAAGTTTAGTCTGATTACAATGCAATTGTTAAAGTAACTGTTACTGTTGTGACATGCAACATTTTCAGATAATAACTAGTATTATGTCTGATAATATTTTACCAAGACATATCAAATTTTAGGAACTCCATGTAAATTCTAAAATACCTGTATCATTAGCCATACAATATGACCTAAGAAGACTTTTTACTTATTTGACAACACTTCCCATGTAATTCAACATACGAAGTAAATCTAATTAGTTAATATCTCTCTTTGGTTTGTTTCAAGGACCCATTGAAGCATCCCAATGTTAGTTAGAGGTCAAAGGGACTTCATTATATTTTGATTTGGGAAGTTTTGTCAAATAAATATCAAAAGGGTTTTAAATAGTCATATAGGATCACTGATCACTGTGAAACTATAGTTATTCACTTAGCCAAAGTAACAATAAAAGATTTAAAAGGCAAATACAGAACAGATCACTTAAAAGGTAAAGAACTTAAAATCTGTTATAAAAAGCAGTTCAACATCTTAAGAAACCTTGTCTTCTTAACAGAGAGAAAAGCCAAATTCTAATTTTGCACCAGCTTACTTTTAAAATTCATTTACTCAATTAAACTTATTTTAAACATAGTTAATAGTGATCATGCACAAAACTCTTTTTCTCGGGGTCGGTCCACTTTCCACAAACCTTCCATCACTTAACTTATTTTAGCATAATTCTAACTTTCAAGTTTTCTAATATCTGGAGAGATTAATTTTAGATAGACATTCCTAAAATATAATCATTTCTAAAAGTTCACCCAAAGCTGTTACCTCATTTGGATTTTATTTCCTTAAATATTTCTTTACATCAAGTTTCTTTCTTTGCTGACAAATTTGCAACAGATATAACAAAATTTTATTTAGCTTACAATAAAACGAGGCACAATAAAAACATACTTAATGTTGATGACTTTAAAGACCAGTCTATATTAATTAGATCAACAAACATTAATACCAGGTATTAATTTAATACTGATTATTTCCCATTTTGTGTGAACCTGAAACACATTTATCTCAATTTCTCTTGTATTTAGAATTGTTTGTTTTGTAAGCACTTACTTTTCTTTATACCTATTAAATCATTCTCATCCACAAATCAACCTTAGCAATGTTATCCAAAGACAAGGACACACACAAAGACACAAACAGAGAGACATCAGAGTTATTTCAAAATTTCAGCCCTGAGTCAGGTACAGCAGTATAAAACCTATCAGTTTACAAAAGAAGTTGGATTAAAACTGGGTTTCTGGGAAGTTAAACAAATCAGGTTCACTTGTCAGGACTGCTGTATTTTTATAGAAAATACACTTAGGATTTTTATTTACCCTTGACAAGTAAATTTCTAAATTACTTTATCCTCCTTTCAAAGTTTGCATTTTAAAAAGATAGGAGATATGGGGGTTCTTGAAAAGACCAAATAGGACATTTGCATCTCAAAGATACAGGCAAGTTTCTATTAAGATGACTTTGTTTCCTTTAATGGGATTTCCATGAACACAGTTTTGCAGGCTTAAGCCGTGTTCTGGTGGAATCCTGATGTCAAGTTGTTCTAGCAAAAAAGCTACTTGATCATTTAATTTATGAAGGAAATCTCATCCCCAAAAAAAGGGGATTGGATACTCTAGCATATATAAGAAACCATGTTTCAGGGTGATGTTCTCTAGTTGGCATTCTAGAGGTTGTAAGAATGAGCAGTTTTGTACTTCTCCAGAAATTCCTGTGATTGGTCTATATTGAGATGTTTTCTGTGCCACCTTGGGGTTTACCACAGAATATGTGACACCTGTATCTATTAGAAAATCAATCAACTTGTCCCCACTGTCAGAGTTACCCAGGGTTCCTGTTGGGAAATTAGAATCAGACACCTCAAGTCTAAGGGAGTACCCTGGCCTCTTTCAGGATGTCAGCACAAAGGAAATTGCCCTGTTGCTCAAGTGGCTCCCAGTCCAAATTGGGTGCCCTGTTGGGTCTTAGATGGGGATACTAAAATAAGTCCCTATGTATTGGGGGTTAATATAGAAAATTATATTTGATCCCCATGGGTAGGGGAAACAGGAGGTGGTGAATGGAATGAATATGTTGGTGTGGGGGGGCAGTTGGAACTACTGCCAGTGCAGCCTACTTGGCCAGTGGGGGAGCTGTGTAAGCCAGAGTGGGGGGGGTTAGGTTTTGGAGTCCCCACTCTCATTTTCTCCCTTTTTCCCTGCTCTTTCACAAAACACTTCTAACTGCTAGATCGTATAATAATTGAGTGAGCCATTCAGGGGCCATCGCTCTTATGATCCTAACATATATTGGGTCCACACCCTATTACAATAGTATAAAATGTCTTTCTTAGTCATAGGTCAACACCTATGTTTTCCCCATTTATCTAATATATGCCCCAAAGGGCTTTCCTTTGTGATAGATTAAATATTTCCCATTTTTACAAGTTTGATAACATCAAAACACAAAAGAGGTAAACAAATTCTAGCATTGATGCACACAAAATCAAAACAAGACCAAGACCAAAACTAATGAACCTGTTCCAAGTCAGGCAGAGTCCAACAATTCTGCCCTCCAACAGGGTACCCCAATCAAACAAATTGGTTTTCCCATGAAGGATAAGCTCAAATTGAGAGGGGAATATATTCCTGATGTGCACACCGGAGTGACTTACCCTACAAAATTGATACATCGACTCTCAGAAGTTGGTCTGTTCCTTGCTACAACTGCCAAGTGCTGGGGTAGCAGGTGCAGCTTCAGGGAATTTTGAAGGGGAGATCCTCAGGACAAATGGCCCTGGCAGCTGCTAGGGCCTTGCCCAAATGTTCCCTGACTAAGGCCGGTTAGCCACAAACAGAAAGGCTCCTGGCTGGCCGAGCCAAAATTGTTACCAAATCCAAGCTCGCTCTGCTCACTGCACAACAGGCCAATAAATAAGAGATGAGGGGTTGAGGCTAGGAATATGACATAACTGAAAAGCCTGCAGACCAAGAAGATGGCAGACTAGTGTCTCGAAAAACATCATAATGGGGTTTGGATACCAGTTTCTTTTACAGAACAGAGAGGGAGAGGAGATGAGGAAGTAAACTAAAAAGGCCATAAGCTTTGCAAATGTGCCCTGGATTGGCCAGCCCTGAGAAAGAGATGTGTTAATTTCTTTTTTCTTACAGCCACAGGAGGACAGGGTCTGGGTGCTTCCCTGACCAAAAGCACTTTGGTATAACATTCAGGCAGATGGGCATGGTTCCCCAAAGCAGGCCATTATGTATAGACAGTATCCTATTATTGAACAAAAGCAGTGGAAAGAAAAGGTTACAATAAAATAAACAGATCCAATATGTAGTCAGATTTCATTCTTCCTTGTTACACAGGCTGTGTGGAAAGGCTTTCCTTTTATATTGGCAACTGGAACACAAGCCTCACGCAGCCTGACATTCAACCTCAGAATGGGTAGGTTTTCAGGTCTGTCATGTCATCTACCAGACGATCCAACACCAGGGATGAAGGTTCTTAGGCTGAAAGAACAAGGCCTCTAACACTTCCTACAGCTGGCTGTTAATAAATACAGTCATTGTGGATGTGGGCACCAGGTTTTTCCCTATAAGGTTAAAACATCTTCCCTCCATTCTTTGTTAGAATTCATGTTGTAAACATGCAGCTTTATAGGACCTCTAGAAAAGCAGGGTTCCAGGTGTCTTACACAATATAGCACATGCTGTACATTTCCATGATTTCCTCCACCTATTGTAGGGCAAGGGCCTAGAAAGTCTCCTAAGAGAAGCAACTTTGGCATCATTCCTTAGATGCAGAACTGACCAAACTAAGCCGACTGAAAGCATTTCCTGTGTAATCTCAGATCCCAACTTCTTTTTTTTTTTTTTTTTTTTTTTTTTTTTTGGTATGCGGGGCTCTCACTGTTGTGGCTTCTCCCATTGCAGAGCACAGGCTCCGGACGTTCAGGCTTAGCAGCCATGGCTCACGGGCCTAGGTGCTCCGCGGCATGTGGGATCCTCCCAGACCGGGACACGAACCCGTTTCCCCTGCATCGGCAGGCAGACTCTCAACCACTGTGCCACTAGGGAAGCCCCCAACTTCCTTTAACTCCAGATCCTATCGTTGGTAAAAACAAACAGACACACAAAATGACACAGACCAGTTATAAAGAACAAACCACCACCTGGGTCTCCCAAAAGGTCACACTTGCATTCTGTGCAAGAACACATGAAGAAAAACTTCCTGCTGCTATCTCTCCCCTGAGGTCGTCTGGCTGCCCTACAAAATTGTTCATTGGCTATGGTTTAAGGAGGCTTCTGCCAGTATCTCAGGGAGGTACCTGGTGTGAGGAAAGACTCAGTGTAGCTTCTGCATATCACTGGTGCCACAAGTCTGTCAAAGAGAACCCAAAGTGCCTCAGCCCCTTGGAGGTAGTTTCTTACATGGAAGGGAAGGAGTGCATGAAAATTTATGCATCCTAGCTTGTGAGAGACATATGTTTATGAATTTGAACACAAGACTTCACAGGTGACCAGAAAGGTTTTCACGTACAGGAATTTGAACCTGGACATTCACTCACTCTTCCAAGCAACTTCAGTAGACTTGGCACTGCAGGTGCGGCAAACCTCCCACCAGTGCCTCCAAATCCCGGACACATGTTCCCCTTCAACTGTCAGTAGTGAGCATTAAACTTCCCTCCTCTGGCTCATTGGAAAACCTATCACTTCTGTCTTGGAGGTTACAGTGAATTTCCGTGGTGAAGGGCCATGCTTCCTCTTCTCCAGGAGAAGACTACACATTAACTTGGCCTTCCAATAGCTACCATCAGAGTTAATTAAAGATATATGTGAGAAGGGACCTGACATATGGTCAGGTCTCAAATATTAGCCACTAAAATAATACCACCAACAACAATAATAAAGCACACAAAGTTTTGCACCTATTAATGCTAAAAAAGAAAAAAAAGACATATGTGAGACCAGAGCCTCTTTGCTTGCATGACCTAGATCTTTGCAACTTGGTTCAAGAAGACAGGGCCTAGTAGTCCTTTGGTAGAGTACGACACATTGGCTCATTTCTTTCGTGAGTTAAAATGTTGACTGGGCTGACAGGAAAATGTTCCCTTCCCCACACATTTGGCACTCTTGGATTCCCTCAACCAGGCCTCGTTTGTACCAATGCGAGAAGGAGAAGTTAGTGGAACAAATCCCTGCCCAAGTCACATGCAAAGAAGGCATTCCTTCACAGAAGGAACACTGTGAGAAAACTTTCGGTGAGTTATCTTGGTCCTAAGAGTTTCTGATGACCTGAATATACTGCTTGTTATAGAAGAGTTGGACAGCGTCCTCTGCACTACCCTTGGTTAGGTACCATTTAGAGTAAAGAACCGAAGTCTCCTGTTCCAACACTGTTGCAACAAGTCTGCGAGGTCGAAGAGTACCTGTTTTAACCACTGGACTCCATTTCCTACACTGAAAGCAGCAGGGCGTGAAACATTTTCCCCTCCATGGGGTAAAACACATTACATTGCTGAATGGAAAACAGGCTCATCAGGACTGTGGAAACGCTTTCTTTTTATATTGGAATTTTGAACACGAAACGTCCCAAAGCCTTGCCTTTAACCTCAGAATGGGTAGGTTGGGAGGTCTGTCATGACTATTCCCAGTTGTTCCAACACGGGATGTGAAGGAACATACACTGGAAGAGTGCAATGTCTAAGGTTCTGGGTGGGGTTGTTAAGAAACACAGTCATTGTGTATATGGGCATGAAGCCATTCCCTACAGGGCTACATTGTGTTGAAACCAGGAAAGGTGCCCTTTCCAGAGGTCCTATAAAACTGCACATTTACAACCTGAAGTCAAACAAAGAATGGAGGGAAGTGTTTTCAATCTGTGTAGAAAGACCTGGTGTCCATATATGCATTAACTGTGTTTCTTAACAGTGGAACACAGAAAGCCTTAGACACTGTGCTCTTTCAGTTTAAGTAGCATCACCCGGTGTT
Source organism: Kogia breviceps (assembly GCF_026419965.1). Lineage (NCBI taxonomy): Eukaryota > Metazoa > Chordata > Mammalia > Artiodactyla > Physeteridae > Kogia > Kogia breviceps. The sequence goes on from NC_081326.1 coordinate 31,621,084, forward strand.
GGAGCGGCTTGAAGCAGACATGACAGAACTGCCAACCTACCCCTTCGGAGATTGAAAGGCAAGGCTTTGAGACATTACATGTTCAAAATGCCATTATCAAAAAAAGTGTTTTCACACTGCTGGTGGGCTTATTTTCGATTCTGTAGTGTGATGTGTTTCATGCCATGGAGAGGAAAAACGTTCGTGTCTGAGTGCTTTCTGTGTAAGAAACAGGAGCCCCAGTGAGTTGAGCAGGTACTCTTTGACCTCAAAAAATTGTTGCACCAGTGCTGGAACAGGCAACTTTGGTTCTTTCCTCAAATTGATACCTACCTGGGCATAGTGCAAAGGCTACTGCCACACCATTAAACATTAAGGGGTTTTTCCAGGTCACCAGAATCTCTTAGGATCAAGATAACACCCTAAAGATTTTCTCACAGTGTTCCTTTTGTGAAGGAAAGCTTTCCTGGTATGGGACATGAGCAAGGATTTGTTCCACTAGTTCTCCATCTCGCATTGGTACAAAGGAGGCCTGGGGGAGGAAATCCAGGGGTGCTTCATGTGTGAGGAATAGAAAGTTTTCCTGTCAACAGTCAACATTTTTATTCATAGAAAGCATGGAGCCAATGTGTCACACTGTACCAAAGGGCTACTAAGTCTTCTTGAACTGAATGGCAAAGACCTAGGGCATGCAAGATAGACAGGCTCTGGTCTCATTTATCTGAAGTTGGCTCCAACAGCAGCTATTGAAAGGCTGCATTAATGGGTGTCTTCTCCTTAAGAAGAGCAGTCATGGCATCTTTCAATGGAAATTCACTCTAACCTCTAAGACCGGAGTGCTACAATTTCCAGTAAGCCAGAGGAGGAATTTTAATGTACTTTCTGCTGACAGTTGAAGGGAAATTGTGTCCGGGATTTGGAGGAACTGGTGGGTGTTTTGCGAGACCTGCAGTGCCAAGGCATCTGAAGTCCTTGGAGACGTTCAAGAATGCCTGGGTACAAGTTTGCAGTACATGAAAGCCTTTGTGGCCACCTGCAAAGGCAAATTTATAAGCATACCTGTCTCTCACAAGCTAGGAAGCAAAATCTTTCATAAGTGTGTCCATTCTGTGTAGGAAACTGCCTCCAAGGGGCTGAGGCACTTTGGGTTTTCTTTGACAGACAAGTGGCACCCGTGATAAACTGCACCTACAATGAGTCTTTCCTCAAAGCAGATACCTCCATGAGATAGAGGCAGAGGCCTCCTTAACCCATAGCCAATGAACAATTTCCCACGGCAGTTGGATAGTCTCAGAACAAAGACAGGAGCACTAAGTTTTACTTCATGTGTTCTTATACTGAATGCAATGGTGACCTTGTGGGGAACAGGTTGTGATTTGTTCTTTATAACTGAAAGTCTCCTTTTCTTTTTTTAAACTGTTAAGATTTGGAGGTAAAAGAAGTTGGAATCTGTGACTAGGCGAGAATGCCTTTTAGTCAGTTGACAGCAGTATGACTGCTTCCAAGAAATGATGCCCACATTTGCTTCCCACAGGAGACATTTTAGGCCCTGTGTCCTTCCACATAGTGGAGGAAAATGAGGAAGTGTACAAAAAGCCCATAGTATATATCCCCAAAGCATGAGTTGTAATGTGTTGAACCTGGAAATGGGCCATTTCCAGATGTCCTATAAAGCTGCATGTTTAAAACATGAATTCTACCAAAGAACGGGGGTCTTTTCAACCTCGTAAGGAAATGCCTGGTGCCCATATACGCAATGACTGTGTTTCTTAACTGCCTAACACAGAAAGCCTTATTCTCCATGTGCTTACAGTCCAAGAACCTTCACCCCCGGCTTTGGAACAGCTCAGAGCAGGAATGACAGACCTGCTAACTTACCCATCCTGAGGTTGAAGACAAGGCTTCACAACGCTCAGTGTTCAAAATGCAAATAAAAAAGAAACTGTTTCCACATTGCTGGTGTGCTTGTTTTTGATTCAGTAGTCTAATGTGGTTCATGCCAAAGAGAGGGAAAACATTCATGCTCCAGTGCTGTCAGTGTACAATTCAGAGCAACCGTGGGTGAAGCAGGCGCTGTTCAAACTCAGAGACTTGTTGCACCAGTGTTGGAACAGGAGACTTTGGTTCTTTCCTCAAATTGGTACCTCACTGAATATAGTGCAAAGGCTGCTCCTGCACCCTTAGACAACAAGGGGTTTGCCCAGGTCACCAGAAGCAAGATACTACCACAAAGGTTTTCTCACAGTGTTCCTTCTGTGAAGGAAAATTTTCGTGTTGTGGGACAAGCCAAAGGATGTATTCCACTGATTCTCCATGTTGCTTTGGTACAAATGTGGCCTGGTTGAGTGATTCCAAGGGTGCTGAATAAACCAGGAATGGAAAGGTTTCCTGTCAGCCATGTCAACATTTTAACTCTTGGAAAGAATGAAGTCAGCGTGTCATACTCTACCAAGGACTGCTTGGTGTTGTGTTCTAGCACTGAGTGGCAAATACATAGGGTATGCAGAGCAGACAGGCTCTTGTCTCACATATACCCTCCATTGACTATGATGGCAACTATTGGAAGGCTGTTAATGTGTGATATTCTCATTGAGAAGATGAGGCATGGCCTTTCCCCCAGAAATTCACTCTAACTTCCAAGACAGAAGTGATACCTTTTCCAGTAAGTCAGAGGAGGAAAGTTTCATACACTTTCTACTGACAGTTGAAGGGAACTTGTGTCCAGGAGTTGGAGACGCTGGTGGGAGTTTAGGGAGACCTGCAGTGCCAAGGCTTCTGAAGTCGCTTGGAAGCCTGCATGAATGCCCGGGTACAACTTCCCAGTAGAGGAAAGCCTTTCCGGCTACATACAAAGGGCTGTGTTCAAATTCATCAACGCATGAGTCTCTCACAAGGTAGGACATTAAAATATTCATGCACGGTGTCCCTTCTGTGTGGGAAAACTCCTCTAAGGGGCTGAGGCACTTCGGGTTCTCTTTGACAGACTCGTAGCACTAAGGATATACAGCGGCTACCTTGGTTCTTTCCTCACAACAGGTACCTCCCTGAAATAGAGGCAGAGGCCTCCTTAACCCATAGACAACAAACAATTTCCCACGGCGGCAGCCAGACAGTCTCAAAAAGAGACAGCAGTACAAAGTTTTTCTTCATGTGTTCTTGCACTGAATGCAACGGTGACTTTTTGGGAGACTCAGGTAGTGATTTGTTCTTTATAAATGAATAGGCTCGATTTTTTTTCTTTAACCAGTGTTGAGATTTGAAAGTAAAAGAAGTTGGAATCTGCAACTAGGGGGGAGGCTTTTTATACGGTTTAGTGCAGTATGTAATGCATCGAAGAAATGATGACCATATTTGCATCCCTCAGGAGACTGTCTAGGCCTTGTGTCCTTCAACAGATTGGAGGAAATCAAGGAAGTGTACAAAATAGCCCATGCTATATATCCCAATATAACATGGGCTATAATGTGTTGAAGCTGGAAATGGGCCCTTTCCTGAAGTCCTATAAAGCTGCATGTATACCTCCTAAATACTACAGAAGAACGTGGGGAAGTGTTCTCAATCCTGTAGAGAAAGACCTGGTGCCCACATACACAATGACTGTGTTTCTTAATAACCTAACACAGAAAGCCGTATTCACCGTGCTTTTACTGTATAAGTACCTTCACCACTGTTCTTAGAGGAGCAGGGAGCAGCCATGATTGTCCTACCAACCTACCCATTCTGAGGTTGAAGACAATGGTTTGTGACGCTCCATGTTCACAATGACAATAATAAAGAAACCGTCTCCACACTGCTGGTGGGATTGTTTTCAATTCAGTAATGCAATGTGTTTCATGCCATGGAGAGGGAAGATGTTCATTCCTGTGTGCTTTCAGTATAGGAAATGGAGCTGCCGAAAGTGAAGAAGGTGCTGTTCGACCTCAGAGACTTGTTGGATCAGTGCTGGAACAGACAACTTTGGTTCTTTCCTCAAATTGGAAGCTAACTGAGCCTAGTGCAAAGGCTGCTACCACACTCTTAATGCAACAAGGAGCTTGCCTAGGTCACCAGAAACAAGATAAGCCAAAGGTTTCTACACAGTGTTCCTTCTGTGAAGGAAAATGCCGTACAGTGGAACATGCACAAGGATTTGTTCCACTAATTCTCTCTTTGCTACACATGAGGCCTGGTTGAGGGAATGCAAGAGTGCTGAATAAACTGGGAAAGGAAAGTTTTCCTTTTAGCGTGGTCAACCTTTTAACTCATGGAAAGAATGGAACCCATGTGCCATACTGTACCAAAGGACTAATGGGTCCTGTGTTCGTGAACTGACTGGAAAAGAACTAGGGCATGCAAAGCAGACAGACGCTGGTTTCACATGTATTCTCAATTGGCTCCAAGAGCAGCTATTGGAAGACCATGTTCATGGGTGGTGTTCTCTTCAAGAAGAGGAGGCATGAATTTCTCTACAGAAAATCACTTTAACCTCCAAGACACAAGAGTTACCTTTTCCAGTAAGCCAGAGGAGGGAAGTTTAATGGGGTTTCCACTGATAGTTGAAGGGGACTTGTGTCCAGGATTTGGAGGCGCTGGTGTGGAGGTTTGCAAGACCTTCAGTGCTGAGGCTGCTGAAGTCGCTTGGAGACATGCATGAATGCCCGAGTACAAGTTCCCAGGATGAGAAAGCTTTTGTGGACAGCTGCAAAGTCTTGTGTTCAAATTCATATGTGTATGTGTCTCTCATGAGCCAGGAAGCAAAAACTTTCATGTGTGGTGTCTGTTATGTGTAGGCATCTGACGCCAAGGGGTTGAGGTATTTCACATTCTCTTTGACAGAATCGTGGCACCAGTGATATACTGCAGCTACTTTGAGTCTTTCCTAACAATAGGTGTCTCACTGTGATAGAGGCAAAGACCTCCAAAGGCAGAACCCACAAAAAATTTCACATGGCAGTCAGATGGTCTCAGAATGGAAACAACATGAAGATTTTCTTCGTGTTTTCTTGCCCTGAATGTTATGGTGACCATGTGCGAGACTCGGGCAGTGATTTGTTCTTCACCACTGGACGTATCGATTTTTTTTTTCTTGTAACCAACGTTAAGATTTGGAGGTAAAAGAAGTTGGAATCTGTGATTAACCAGAAACGCCTTTCAGTCAGTTGATGGCAGTATGTCTGCATCCAAGAAATAATGCCTATGTTTGCTATCCACTGGAGACCTTCTAGGCCTTGTGTCCTTGAATAAAGTGATGTAAATTGAGGAAGTATACAAAATAGCCCATGGTATATATCCGATTAGCATGAGCTATAATCTGTTGAACCTGAAAACGGGCAATTTCCAGAAGTCCTATAAATCTGTAGGTCAAAAACCTGAATTCTACCAAAGAAAGGAGGGAACTATTTTCAACACTGTTTGGAAACACCTGGTGCCCATATACACAATAACTGTGTTTCTTAAAAACCTAAAACAGAAAGTGTTATTCACCATGCATGGAGAGCCTAAGAACCTTCAGAGTAGCCCTGTGTTTGCCGAGTGAGGGTCAAAACACTGCACTTCTCCTTGGGAATGGTAGATTTTCTAAGCACTGAAACAGCTTCGGAGACACAGTTCTAGAATCGCTAACTCGCCAAAGAAGTCGGCCCCCTTGCCCTAGGTGCGCTCAACAGACCAAAACACTCTGCTTATATTTCCTTCAAACAGGTCTAGTGTGACGTCACCAATTCCACAAAGAGAGTGTCAGTGTGCCGTCCAAATTCAACGTAAGAACAGTTCGTAGCGTAACACTACAGGCTGACGGAAGATGCACAGGACTCTTGGCCCACCTTGAGCATCCTTCGTTTTGGCAGTTCGCTATAGCCAGAATACCTGGTATAGAAAAACGTGAATGAGCTAAGCCCCAGTGGGTAAACTGTGTATCTTTTGACTTGCAAGTCTCAATATGTACTAAGGATGGAAGTCAACCGGGAAATGGGAGTGTGATCGCGAAGGTTTTTTTTCCAATTTTGAAAGCTCCATTCATACAGCGTGAAAGCAACCTGAAAAGCATTGTAATGGCAGGCATTTCAGTATATGCCAGCCTGGCTCAGAGTAGACCATGAGTTTTGTGGAAATAAACATTGTGCTTCTACTTCCAAGTTGCAAGCTCATCCTGTTCTGCTCTATAGCAGATGTGAAGCTCAACGTGAGCACTAGCTTTGAAGGAAGGCCTTGACTTGCCTTGCCTAAGGGAAGGAGTACAAGAGCTCCATGAGCCCTAAATCGCTATTCCGTGTAAGTTTACGGGGAACAGGCTTTTCCATGCTCCTTGACACCTCGTGTAAGGAACCGATTCTGTTTCAGAACACTCTGTACCCCCGCGATGCTCTGGGGCTTCTATGCAAAATCCAGCCTCGTAGGCCTTTCAGAATCGCTCTGTGTTTGCAGAGTAAGGGGCAGCACACTGCATTTTTCCTAGAGACTGTTTGATTTTCTGACCCTCTAAACAGCTTTGCGAACACAGTTCAAGGATCCCTAACTCGCCAAGGACGTGGTCGCCCTTGCCCTAGGTAAGCTCAACAGACCAAAGCACTCTGTTTCTATTTCCTTCCAACACCTCTTATGTGAGGTAAGCAATTCCTCAAGTAGAGTGTCAGCGTGCGTTCCAAATTCAAAAGAAGCACAGTGCGTGATGTAGAACAACAGGCTTAAGGAAGATGCAGAGGCCTCTTGGGCAACCTCCGGCGTCCTGCCTTTAGGCATTTCGCTACACAGAATGGCGGGTCTAGAAACACGTAAATCAGCCAAGGCCCAATGGGTAAGTCGTGTCTCTTTTGACTTGCCAGACACAACATGTACTTAGGCTGTGAGTCAACCTGCCAAGAGAAGAGTGATAGCACATGACTTTTTTTCCAAATTTGAAAGCTCCATTTATGCGGCATGGAAACAACCTGAAAAACATTGTTGTTGGAGGGCTTTTGGTCTCTGCCTGCATGGTTCAGAGTATCCAATGAGTTTGGTCGAAAGAATCCTTGTGCTTCCACTTCCGAGTTGCAATCTCATCCTTCTCTGCTCTATAGCAAATGTGAAGCTCAACGTAAGCACTAGCTTTGAAGGAAGACCTTGACTTGCCTTGCCTAAGTGAAGGAGTGCAACAACTCCGTGAGCCCTAAATTGGTGTTCCGTGTCAGTTTACGAGGAAGAGGCTTTTCCGTTCTCCTTGACACCTTGTGTAAGCAACTGTTTAGGTTTCAGAACACTCTGAACCCCCACGATGCTCTGGGCATGCTAAGCAAAATCCGACCTCTTAGACTCTTCAGAGTCGCCCTGTGTTTTCGGAGTGAGGGGCAAAAAACTGCACTTTTCCTTGGGAATGTTAGATTTTCCGACCTCCAAGCAGCTTCGGGACACAGTTCTAGAATCCCTAACTCGCCAAGGAAGTCGTCCCCGTTATCCTAGGTGAGCTAAACAGCCAATGCACTCTGATTATATTTCCTTCCAACACCTCTTATGTGAGGTAAGCAATTCCTCAAGGAGAGTGTCAGCGTGCGTTCCAAATTCAACAGAAGCCCAGTTCGTGGTATAAAACGACAGGCTTAAGGAAGTTGCAGAGGCCTCTTGGGCAACCTCCAGCATCCTTCGCTTAGGCAGGTTCGCTCTACCAAGAATACCGGGTATAGAAAAACGTGAATGAACGAAGGACCCAGTGGATAAATTGTGTCTCTTCTGACTTGCTAGTCTCAAAATGTACTAAGGCTGGAAGTCAACCCGGAAACGGGAGTGTAATCGCAAAGGCTTTTATTCGAATTTTCAAAGCTCCATTCATACGGTGTGAAAGCAACCTGAAAAGCATTGGAATGGCAGTCCTTTGAGTATATGCCAGCATGACTCAGCATAGACCATGAGTTTTGTGGAAAGAAAAATTGTGCTTCCACTTACTAGTTGCAAGCTCATCTTGCTCTGCTCTATAGCCAATGTGAAGCTCAACGTGAGAACTAGCCTCGAAGGAAGGCCTTGACTTGGCTTGCCTAAGGGAAGGAGTGGAACAGCTCCGTGAGCCTTAAATCGCTGTTCCATGTCAGTTTACGGGGAGGAGGCTTTTCTGTTCTCCTTAGCACCTCTTTTCAGCCACCGTTTCTGTTTAAGAACTCTCTGGACCTCCACGATGCGCTGGGCATCCTAAGCAAAATCCACCATTGGAGACCGTTAAGAGTAGCTCTGTGTTTGCCCAGTGAGGGGCAGCACACTGCAATTTTCCTTGGGAATGATAGATTTTCTCAGATGTCAAACAGCTTCGGGTACACAGTGCTACAATCAATAACTCTCCAAAAAGTCGGTGCCCTTGCCCAGGTGGGCTCAACAGACCACAACACTCTGCTTATATTTCCTGCAAACACGTCTTATGTGACGTCACCAATTCCTCAAGAAGAGTGTCAGTGTGCGTTCCAAATTCAACAGAAGGACAGTTCGTAGTGTAACACTGCAGCTTGATGGAAGATGCACAGGACTCTTGGCTGACCTTGAAAATCCTTCGTTTAGGCAGTTCGCTGTACCCAGAAAAAAGTGAATCAGCGAAGGGCCCAGGGGGTAAATGGTGTCTCTTTGGACTTGCTAGACTCAGCCTGTACTAAGGCTGGAAGTCAACCAGGAAACGGGAGTGTGAACCCAAAGGCTTTTTTTCCAATTTTGAAAGCTCCGTTCATTAGGCGTGAAAGCAACCTGAAAAGCATTTGCAACGGCAGGCCTTTCAGTATATACCAGCATGACTGAGCGTGGACCATGAGTTTTGTGGGAAGAAATATTGTGCTTGCACTTGCTAGTTGCAAGCTCATCCTGCTCTGCTCTATAGCAAATGTGAAGGTCAACGTGAGCACTAGCCTCGAAGGAAAAGCTTGATTGCCTTGCCAAAGTGAAGGAGTTCAACAGCTCCATGAGCCCTAAATTGCTGTTCCGTGTCAGTTTACAGGGAAGAGGCTTTTCCGTTCTCCTGGGCACCTCGTGTCAGCAACGGTCTCGGTTTCAGAACACTCTCTAACCCCACGATGCTCTGGGACTTCTAGGCAAAATCCAGCTTCCTAGGCCTTTCAGAGTCGCTCTGTGTTTGCAGAGTAAGGGGCAGCACAGTTCACTTTTCCCTGAGACGGTTTAATTTTCCGACCTCTAAACAGCTTCGGGAACACAGTTCAAGAATCCCTAACTCCCCAAGGATGTGGTCGCCCTTGCCCTAGGTAAGCTCAACAGACCAAAGAACTCTGTTTCTATTTCCTTCCATCACCTCTTATGTGACGTAAGCAATTCCTCAAGGAGAATGTCAGCGTCCATTCCAAATTCAACAGAAGCACAGTTCGTGGTGTAAAACGACTGGCGTCCAGAAGATTCACAGCCCTCTTGGGCATCTTCCAGTGTCCTTACTTTAGGAAGTTCGCTATACCGAGAATAGCGGGTATAAAAAAACGTGAATCAGCGAAGGGCCCAGTGGGTTAATTGTGTCTCCTTTGACTTGCTAGACTCAGCATGTACAAAGGCTGGAAGTCAACCGGGAAATGGGAGTGTGATCCCAAAGTCTTTTTTTGCAATTTTGAAAGCTCCGTTCATCAGCCGTGAAAGCAACCTGAAAAGCATTGGAAGAGGAGGGCTTTCAGTATATGCCAGCATGACTCAGCGTAGACCATGAGTTTTGTGGAAAGAAACATTGTGCTTCCACTTCCTAGTTGCAAGCTCATCCTGCTCTGCTCCATAGCAAATGTGAAGATCAACGTGAGCACTAGCCTCGAACGAAGAGCTTGATAGCCTTGCCTAAGTGACGGATTGCAACAGCTCCGTGAGGCCTAAATTGCTGTTCCGTGTCAGTTTACGGGGAAGAGGCTTTTCGGTTCTCCTTGCCACCTCGTGTCAGCAAGCATTTCGGTTTCAGAAAACTCTGTACGCCCACGATTCTGTGGGCCTCTTATGCAAAATCCACCTTCGTAGGCCTTTCAGAGTCGCTGTGTGTTTGCAGAATCAGGGGCAGCACAATTCACTTTTCCTTGGGATGGTTTCATTTTCCGACCTCTAAACAGCTTCGGGAACACAGTTCAAGAATCCCTAACTCGCAAAAGACGTGATCGACCTTGCCCTAGGTAAGCTCAACAGACCAAAGCACTCTGTTTCTATTTCCCTCCAACACCTCTTATGTGAGGTAAGCAATTACTCAAGGACAGTCTCAGCGTGCATCCCAAGTTCAACTGAAGCACAGTTCGTGGTGTAAAACGAGAGGCGTAAAGAAGATGCTGGGGCCCCTTGGGCATCCTCCAGCGTCCTTTTTTTAGGCAGTTCGCTATACCCAGGATCGCGGGTATAGGAAAACGTGAATCAGCGAAGGGCCCAGGGGGTTAATTGTGTCTCTTTTGACTTGCTAGACTCAGTATGTACTAAGGCTGGAAGTCAACCGGGAAACGGGAGTGTGATCCCAAAGGCTTTTTTTCCAATTTTGAAAGCTCCGTTCATAAGCCGAGAAAGCAAGCTGAAAATCATTCTAAGGGAAGGCCTTTCAGTATATGCCAGCATGACTCAGCGTATACCGTGAGTTTTGTGGAAAGAAACATTGTGCTTCCACTTCCTAGTTGCAAGCTCATCCTGCTCTGCTCTATAGCAAATGTGAAGGCCAACGTGAGCACTAGCCTCGAAGGAAGAGCTTGATTGCTTTGCCTAAGTGAGGGAGTGCAACAGCTCCATGAGCCCTAAATTGCTGTTCCCTATCAGTTTACGGGGAAGAAGCTTTTCCATTCTCCTTGCCACCTCGTGTCAGCAACCGTTTCGGTTTCACCACACTCTGTACCCCCACGATGCTCTGGGCCTTCTATGCAAAATCCAGCTTCGCAGGCCTTTCAGAGTCGCTCTGTGTTTGCAGAGTAGGGGGCAGCCCACTGCACTTTTCTTTGGGAAGGTTTGATTTTCCGACCTCTAAACAGCTTCGGGAACACAGTTCAAGAATCCCTAACTGGCCAAGACGTGGTCGCCCTCGCCCTAGGTAATCTCAACAGACCAAAGCACTCTTTCTATTTCCTTCCAACACCTCTTATGTGAGGTACGCAATTCCTCAATGAGAGTGTCAGCGTGCATTCCAAATTCAACACAAGCACAGTTCGTGGTGTAAAACGAGAGGCTTACAAAAGATGCAGGGGCCTCTTGGGCATCCTCCAGCGTCCTTCCTTTAGGCATTTCGCTATACCCAGAATGGCGGGTATAGAAAAACGTGAATCATCGAAGGGCCCATTGGGTTAATTGTGTCTCCTTTGACTTGCTAGACTCAGCCTTTATTAAGGCTGGAAGTCAACCAGGAAACGGGAGTGTGATCCCAAAGGCTTTTTTTCCAATTTTGAAAGCTCCGTTCATAAGCCATGAAAGCAACCTGAAAAGCATTGTCAGGGCAGGCCCTTCAGTATATGCCAGCATGACTCAGCGTAGACCATGAATTTTGTGGAAAGAAATATTGTGCTTCCACTTCCTAGTTGCAAGCTCATCCTGCTCTGCTCTATAGCAAATGTGAAGCTCAACGTGAGCACTAGCCTCGAACGAAGAGCTTGATAGCCTTGCCTAAGTAAAGGAGTGCAACAGCTCCATGAGCCCTAGATTGCTGTTCCGTGTCAGGTTTCGGGGAAGAGGCTTTTCCGTTCTGCTGGCCACCTCGTGTCAGCAACGGTCTCGGATTCGGAAAAATCTCTACCCCCACGATGCTCTGGGATTTCTATGCAAAATCCGGCTTCGTAGCCCTTTCAGAGTCGCTCTCTGTTTGCAGAGTCAGGGGCAGCACACTGCACTTTTCCTTGGGACGGTTTGATTTTCCGACCTCTAAACAGTTTCGGAAACACAGTTCAAGAACCCCTAACTCGCCAAGGACGTGGTCGCCCTTGCCCTAGGTAAGCTCAACAGACCAAAGCACTCTGTTTCTATTTCCTTCCAACACCTCTTATGTGAGGTAAGCAATTACTCAAGGACAGTTTCAGCGTGCATTCCAAGTTCAACAGATGAACAGTTCGTGGTGTAAAACGAGAGGCGTACAGAAGATGCTGGGGCTCCATGGGCATCCTCCAGCGTCCTTGCTTTAGGCAGTTCGCTATACCCAGAATTGCGGGTATAGAAAAACGTGAATCAGCGAAAGGCCCAGTGGGTTAATTGTGTCTCTTTTGACTTGCTAGACTCAGCATGTACTAAGGCGGGAATTCAACCGGGAAACGGGAGTGTGATCCCAAAGGCTTTTTTTCCAATTTTGAAAGCTCCGTTCATAAGCCGAGAAAGCAAGCTGAAAATCATTCTAAGTGCAGGCCTTTCAGTATATGCCAGCATGACTCAGCGTATACCGTGAGTTTTGTGGAAAGAAACATTGTGCTTCCACTTCCTAGTTGCAAGCTCATCCTGCTCTGCTCTATAGCAAATGTAAAAGCCAACGTGAGCACTAGCCTCGAAGGAAGAGCTTGATTGCTTTGCCTAAGTGAGGGAGTGCAACAGCTCCATGAGCCCTAAATTGCTGTTCCCTATCAGTTTACGGGGAAGAAGCTTTTCCATTCTCCTTGCCACCTCGTGTCAGCAACCGTTTCGGTTTAACCACACTCTGTACCCCCACGATGCTCTGGGCCTTCTATGCAAAATCCAGCTTCGCAGGCCTTTCAGAGTCGCTCTGTGTTTGCAGAATAGGGGGCAGCCCACTGCACTTTTCTTTGGGAAGGTTTGATTTTCCGACCTCTAAACAGCTTCGGGAACACAGTTCAAGAATCCCTAACTGGCCAAGACGTGGTCGCCCTCGCCCTAGGTAAGCTCAACAGACCAAAGCACTCTTTCTATTTCCTTCCAACACCTCTTATGTGAGGTACGCAATTCCTCAATGAGAGTGTCAGCGTGCCTTCCAAATTCAACAGCAGCACCGTTCCTGGTGTAAAACGACTGGCATCCGGAAAATGCAGAGGCCTCTTGGGCATCCTCCAGCGTCCTTCCTTTAGGCACTTCGCTAAACCCAGAATAGCGGGTATAGAAAAACGTGAATCAGCGAACTGCCCAGTGAGTTAATTGTCTCTCTTTTGACTTACTAGACTCAGCATTTACTAAGGCTGGAAGTCAACCGGGAAACGGGAGTGTGATCCCAAAGGCTTTTTTGCCAATTTTGAAAGCTCCGTTCATCAACCGTGAAAGCAACCTGAAAAGCATTCTAAGGGCAGGCCTTTCAGTATATGCCAGCATGACTCAGCGTAGAGCATGAGTTTTGTGGAAAGAAACATTGTGCTTCCACTTCCTAGTTGCGAGCTCATCCTGCTCGGCTCTATAGCAAATGTGAAGGTCAACGTGAGCACTAGCCTCGAAGGAAGAGCTTGATTTCCTTGCCTAAGTGAACGTGCGCAACAGCTCCGTGAGCCCTAAATTGCTGTTCCGTGTCACTTTACGGGGAAGAGGCTTTTCCGTTCTCCTTGCCACCTCGTTTCAGCAACCGTTACGGTTTCACAACACTCTGTACCACCACGATGCTCTTGGTCTTCTATGCAAAATCCAGCTTCGTAGTTCTTTCATAGTCGCTCTGTGTTTGCAGAGTAAGGGGCAGCAGACTGCACTTTTCCTTGGGACGGTTTCATTTTCCAACCTCTAAACAGCTTCGGGAACACAGTTCAAGAATCCCTAACTCGCAAAGGACGTGGCGGCCCTTGCCCTAAGTAAGCTCAACAGACCAAAGCACTCTGTTTCTATTTCCTTCCAACACCTCTTATGTGAGGTAAGCAATTCCTCAAGGAGAGTGTCAGCGTGCATTCCAAATTCAACAGAAGCACCTTTCGTGGTGTAAAACGACAGGCATCCGGAAAATGCAGAGTCCTCTTGGGCATCCTCCAGCGTCCTTCCTTTAGGCAGTTCGCTATACCCAGAATAGCGGGAATCGAAAAACGAGAATCAGCGAACGGCCCAGTGGGTTAATTGTGTCTCTTTTGACTTGCTAGACTCAGCCTGTACTAAGGCTGGAAGTCAACCGGGAAACGGGAGTGTGATCCCAAAGGCTTTTTTTCCAATTTTGAAAGCTCCGTTCATCAGCCGTGAAAGCAACCTGAAAAGCATTCTAAGGGCAGGCCTTTCAGTATATGCCAGGATGACTCAGCGTAGAGCATGAGTTTTGTGGAAAGAAACATTGTGCTTCCACTTCCTAGTTGCAAGCTCATCCTGCTCGGCTCTATAGCAAATGTGAAGGTCAATGTGTGCACTAGCCTCGAAGGAAGAGCTTGATTGCCTTGCCGAAGTGAGGGAGTGCAACAGCTCCGTGAGCCCTAAATTGCTGTTCCGTGTCACTTAACGGGGAAGAGGCTTTTCCGTTCTCCTTGCCTCGTCGTGTCAGCAACCGTTTCGGTTTCACAACACTCTGTACCCCCACGATGCTCTGGGTCTTCTATGCAAAATCCAGCTTCGTAGACTTTTCAGAGTCGCTCTGTGTTTGCAGAGTAAGGGGCAGCACACTGCAATTTTCCATGGGACGGTTTGATTTTTCAACCTCTAAACAGCTTCGGGAACACAGTTCAAGAATCCCTACCTCGCCAAGGACGTGGCGGCCCTTGCCCTAATGAAGCTCAACAGACCAAAGCACTCTGTTTCTATTTCCTTCCAACACCTCTTATGTGAGGTAAGCAATTCCTCAAGGAGAGTGTCAGCGTGCATTCCAAATTCAACAGAAGCACCTTTCGTGGTGTAAAACGACAGGCATCCGGAAAATGCAGAGTCCTCTTGGGCATCCTCCAGCGTCCTTCCTTTAGGCACTTCGCTAAACCCAGAATAGCGGGTATAGAAAAACGTGAATCAGCGAACGGCCCAGTGGGTTAATTGTGTCCCTTTTAACTTACTAGACTCAGCATGTAGTAACGCTGGAAATCAACCGGAAAACGGGAGTGTGATCCCAAAGGCTTTTGTTCCAATTTTGAAAGCTCCGTTCATCAGCCGTGAAAGCAACCTGAAAAGCATTCTAAGTGCAGGCCTTTCAGTATATGCCAGCATGACTCAACCTAGAGCATGAGTTTTGTGGAAAGAAACATTGTGTTTCCACTTCCTAGTTGCAAGCTCATCCTGCTCTGCTCTATAGAAAATGTGAAGATCAATGTGAGCACTAGCCTCGAAGGAAGAGCTTGACTTGCCTTGCCTAAGTGAAAGAGTGCAACAGCTCTGTGAGCCCTAAATTGCTGTTCTGTGTCAGTTGACGGGGAAGAGGCTTTATCGTTATCCTTGCCACCTCGTGTCAGCAACCATTTCGCTTTGAGAACACTCTGTACCCCCACGATGCTCTGGGCCTTCTAGGTAAAATGCAGCGTTGTAGGCCTTTCAGAGTCGCTCTGTATTTGCAGAGTAAGGTGCAGCACACTGCACTTTTCCTTGGGAGTGTTTGATTTTATGACCTCTAAACAGCTTCGGGAACACAGTTCAAGAATCCCTAACTCGGCAAGGACGTGGTCGCCCTTGCCCTAGGTAAGCTCAACAGACAAAAGCACTCTGTTTCTATTTCCTTCCAACACCTCTTATGTGAGGTAAGCAATTCCTCACGGACAGTGCCAGCGTCCGTTCCAAATTCAGCAGAAGCACCGTACGTGGTGTAAAACGACAGGCGTCCGGAAGATGCAGAGGCCTCTTGGGTATCCTACAGGGTCCTTCCTTCAGGCAGTTCGCTATACACAGAATAGCGGGTATAGAAAAACGTGAATCAGCGAAGGGCCCATTCAGTTAATTGTGTCTCCTTTGACTTGCTTGACTCAGCATATACTAAGGCTGGAAGTCAACCGAGAAAGAGGAGTGTAATCCCAAAGGGTTTTTTTCCAATTTTGAAAGCTCCATTCATAAGGCGTGAAAGCGTCCTTAAAATATTTCAAAGGGCAAGCCTTTCAGTATATGCCAGCATGACTCAGCGAAGACCATGAGTTAGTTTTGTGGAAAGAAGCATTGTGCTTCCACTTCCTAGTTGCGAGCGCATCCTGCTCGGCTCTATAGCAAATGTGAAGCTCAAGGTGAGGACTAGCCTCAACGGAAGAGCTTGATTGCCTTGCCTAAGTGAAGGAGTGCAACAGGTCCGTGAGCCCTAAATTGCTGTTCCGTGTCACTTTACGGGGAAGAGGCTATTCCTTCTCCTTGCCACCTCGTGTCAGCAACCGTTTCGGTTTCAGCACACTCTCTACCCCCACGATGCTCTGCACCTTGTATGCAAAATCCAGCGTTGAAGGCCTTTCAGAGTCGCTCTGTGTTTGCAGAGTAAGGTGCGGCACACTGCACTTTTCCTTGGGACGGTTTGATATTCCGACCTCTAAACAGATTCGGGAAAACAGTTCAAGAATCCCTAACTCGCCAAGGACGTGGTTAACCTTGCCCCCAGGTAAGCTCAACAGACCAAAGCACTGTGTTTCTATTTCCTTCCAACAACTCTTAGGTGAGGTAAGCAATTCCTCAAGGAGAGTGTCAGAGTGCGTTCCAAATTCAACACAAGCACAGTTCGTGGTGTAAAACGACAGGGGTACAGAAGATACAGAGGCCTCTTGGGGATCCTCCAGCGTTCTTCCTTTAGGCAGTTCGCTATACCCAGAATAGCGGTATAGAAAATCGTGAATCAGCGAAGGACCCAGTGGGATAATTGTGTCTCTTTTGACTTGCGAGACTCAGCCTGTACTAAGCCTAGAAGTCAACCAGGAAACGGGAGTGTGATCCCAAAGGCTTTTTGTCCAATTTTGAAAGATCCGTTCATAAGGCGTAAAAGCAACCTGAAAAGCATTGTAAGGGCAGGCCTTTCACTATATGGCAGCATGACTCAGCGTAGACCATGAGTTGGTTTTGTGGAAAGAAACACTGTGCTTCCACTTCCTAGTTGCAAGCTCATCCTGCTCTGCTCTATAGCAAATGTGAAGCTCAATGTGAGCACTAGCCTCGAAGGAAGAGCTTGACTTGCCTTGCCTAAGTGAAGGAGTGCAACAGCTCCGTGAGCCCTAAATTGCTGTTCTGTGTCAGTTGACGGGGAAGAGGCTTTTCCGTTCTCCTTGTCACCTAGTGTCAGCAACCGTTTCGGTTTCACCACAATGTGTACCCCCACGATGTTCTGGGCCTTGTATGCAAAATCCAGCGTCCTAGGCCTTTCAGAGGCACTCTGCGTTTGCGGAGTAAGGTGAAGCACACTGCACTTTTCCTTGGGACGGTTTGATTTTCTGACCTCCAAACAGCTTCGGGAACAGAGTTCAAGAATCCCTAACTCGCCAAGGACGTGGTCGCCCTTACCCTAGGTAAGCTCAACAGACCAAAGCACTCTGTTTCTATTTCCTTCCAAAACGTCTTATGTGAGGTAAGCAATTACTCACGGAGAGTGTCAGCGTGCATTCCAAATTCCACAGAAGCACAGTTTGTGGTGTAAAACGACAGGCGTACGGAAGATGCAGAGACCTCTTGGGCATCCTCCAGCGTCCTTCGTTTAGGCAGTTCGCTATACCCAGAATAGCGGGTATAGAAAAACGTGAAACAGTGAAGGGCCCAGTGGGTTAATTGTGTCTCTTTGGACTTGCTAGACTCAGCCTGTACTAAGGTTGGAAGTCAACCGCGAAACGGGAGTGTGATCCCAAAGGCTTTTTTTCCAATTTTGAAAGCTCCTTTCATTAGGCTTGAAAGCAACTTGAAAAGCATTTGCAACGGCACGCCTTTCAGTATATGCCAGCATAACTCAGCGTAGACCATGAGTTAGTTTTGTGGAAAAAAGCATCGTGCTTGCACTTCATAGTTGCAAGTTCATCGTGCTCTGCTCTATAGCAAATGTGAAGCTCAATGTGAGCACTAGCCTCGAAGGAAGAGCTTGACTTGCCTTGCCTAAGTGAAGGAGTGCAACAGCTCCATGAGCCCTAAATTGCTGTTCTGTGTCAGTTTACGGGGAAGAGGCTTTACCGTTCTCCTTGCCACCTCGTGTCAGTAACCGTTTCTGTTTCACCACACTCTGTACCCCCACGATGCTCTGAGCCTTGTATGCTAAACCCAGCGTCGTAGACCTTTCAGAGTCGCTCTGTGTTTGCAGAGTAAGGGGCAGCACACTGCACTTTTCCTTGGGACGGTTTGATTTTCCAACCTCCAAACAGCCTCGGGAACACAGTTCAAGAATCCCTAACTCGCCAAGGACGTGATCGCCCTTACCCTAGGTAAGCTCAACAGACCAAAGCACTCTGTTTCTATTTCCTTCCAACACGTCTTATGTGAGGTAAGCAATTCCTCAAGGAGAGTGTCAGCGTGCCTTCCAAATTCCACTGAAGCACAGTTTGCGGTGTAAAACGACAGGCGTATGGAAGATGGAGAGACCTCTTGGGTATCCTCCAGCGTCCTTCCTTTAGGCAGTTCGCTATACCCAAAATAGCGGGTATAGAAAAACGTGAATCAGCGAAGGGCCCAGTGGGTTAATTGTGTCTCTTTGGACTTGCTAGACTCAGCCTGTACTAAGGCTGGAAGTCAACCGCGAAACGGGAGTGTGATCCCAAAGGATTTTTTGCCAATTTTGGAAGCTCCGTTCATGAGGCGTGAAAGCCACCTGAAAAGCATTGTAAGGGCAGGGCTTTCAGTATATGCCAGCATGACTCAGCGTAGACCATGAGTTAGTTTTGTGGAAAGAAGCATTGTGCTTGCACTTCCTAGTTGCAAGCTCATCCTGCTCTGCTCTATAGCAAATGTGAAGCTCAATGTGAGCACTAGCCTCGAAGGAAGAGCTTGACTTGCCTTGCCTAAGTGAAGGCGTGCAACAGATCCTTGAGCCCTAAATTGCTGTTCTGTGTCAGTTTACGGGGAAGAGGCTTTATCCTTCTCCTTTCCACCTCGTGTCAGCAATCGTTTCGGTTTCAGCACACTCTGTACCCCCACGAAGCTCTCGTCCTTCTAGGGAAAATCCAGCGTCGTAGGCCTTTCAGAGTCGCTCTGTGTTTGCAGAGTAAGGGGCAGCACACTGCACTTTTCCTTGGGACGGTTTGATTTGCCGAAATCCAAACAGCTTCGGGAACACAGTTCAAGAAGCCCAAAATCGCCAAGGATGTGGTCGCCCTTGCCCTAGGTAAGCTCAACAGACCAAAGCACTCTGTTTCTATTTCCATCCAACACGTCTTATGTGAGGTAAGCAATTCCTCAAGGAGTGTCAGCGTGCCTTCCAAATTCCACTGAAGCACAGTTTGCGGTGTAAAACGACAGGCGTATGGAAGATGGAGAGACCTCTTGGGTATCCTCCAGCGTCCTACCTTTAGGCAGTTCGCTATACCCAGAATAGCGGGTATAGAAAAACATGAATCAGCGAAGGGCCCAGTGGGTTAATTGGGTCTCTTTGGACGTGCTAGACTCAGACTGTACTAAGGCTGGAAGTCAACCGCGAAACGGGAGTGTGATCCCAAAGGCTTTTTTGCCAATTTTGAAAGCTCCGTTCATAAGGAGTGAAAGCAACCTGAAAAGCATTTGCAACGTCAGGCCTTTCAGTATATGCCAGCATGACTCAGCGTAGACCATGAGTTAGTTTTGTGGAAAGAAGCATTGTGCTTGCACTTCCTAGTTGCAAGCTCATCCTGCTCTGCTCTATAGCAAATGTGAAGCTCAATGTGAGCACTAGCCTCGAAGGAAGAGCTTGACTTGCCTTGCCTAAGTGAAGGAGTGCAACAGCTCCGTGAGCGCTAAATTGCTGTTCTGTGTCAATTGACGGGGAAGAGGCTTTACCGTTATCCTTGGCACCTCGTGTCAGCAACCGTTTCGGTTTCAGCACACTCTGTACCCCCAGGATGGTCTGGGCCTTGTATGGAAAATCCATCGTCGTAGGCCTTTCAGAGTCGCTCTGTGTTTGCAGAGTAAGGTGCAGCACACTGCACTTTTCCTTGGGACGGTTTGATTTTCCGACCTCCAAACAGCTTCGGGAACACAGTTCAAGAATCCCTAACTCGCCAAGCACGTGGTCGCCATTCCCCTAGATAAGCTCAACAGACCAAAGCACTCTGTTTCTATTTCCTTCCAACAAGTTATGTGAGGTAAGAAATTCCTCAAGAGAGGGTCAGCGTGCATTCCAAATTCCAGAGAAGCACTGTTCGTGGTGTAAGACGACGGGCGTACGGAAGTTGCAGAGACCTCTTGGGCATCCTCCAGCGTCCTTCCTTTAGGCAGTTCGCTATACCCGGAATAGCGGGTATAGAAAAACGTGAATCAGCGAAGGGCCCAGTGGGTAAATTGTGTCTCTTTGGACTGGCTAGACTCAGCCTGTACTAAGGCTGGAAGTCAACCGCGAAACGGGAGTGTGATCCCAAAGCCTTTTTTGCCAATTTTGAAAGCTCCATTCATAAGGCGTGAAAGCAACCTGCAAAGCATTGTAAGGTCAGGCCTTTCAGTATATGCCAGCATGACTCAGCGTAGACCATGAGTTAGTTTTGTGGAAAGAAGTATTGTGCTTGTACTTCCTAGTTGCAAGCTCATCCTGCTCTGCTCTATAGCAAATGTGAAGCTCAATGTGAGCACTAGCCTCGATGGAAGAGCTTGACTTGCCTTGCCTAAGTGAAGGAGTGCAACAGCTCCGTGAGCCCTAAATTGCTGTTCTGTGTCAGTTGACGGGGAAGAGGCTTTACCGTTCTCCTTGTCACCTCGTGTCAGCAACCGTTTCGGTTTCACCACAATGTGTTCCCCCACGATGTTCTGGGCCTTGTATGCAAAATCCAGCGTCGTAGGCCTTTCAGAGTCGCTCTGTGTTTGCAGAGTAAGGTGCAGGACACTGCACTTTTCCTTGGGACGGTTTGATTTACCGACCACAAAACAGCTTCGGGAACACATTCAAGAATCCCTAACTCGCCAAGGACGTGGTCGCCCTTGCCCTAGGTAAGCTCAACAGACCAAAGCACTCTGTTTCTATTTCCTTCCAACACGTCTTATGTGAGGTAAGCAATTCCTCAAGGAGAGTGTCAGCGTGCGTTCCAATTCCCAGAAGCACAGTTTGTGGTGTAAAACGACAGGCGTACAGAAGATGCAGAGTCCTCTTGGGCATCCTCCAGCGTCCTTCCTTTAGGCAGTTCGGTATACCCAGAATAGCGGGTATAGAAAAACGTGAATCAGCAAAAGGCCCAGTGGGTTCATTGTGTCTCTTTGGACTTGCTAGACTCGGCCTGTACTAAGGCTGGAAGTCAACCGCGAACCGGGAGTGTGATCCCAAAGGCTTTTTTTCCAATTTTGAAAGCTCCGTTCATAAAGCGTGAAAGCAACCTGCAAAGGATTGTAAGGGCAGGCCTTTCAGGATATGCCAGCATGACTCAGCGTAGACCATGAGTTAGTTTTGTGGAAAGTAGCATTGTGCTTGCACTTGCTAGTTGCAAGCTCATCCTGCTCTGCTCTATAGCAAATGTGAAGCTCAATGTGAGCACTAGCCTCTAAGGAAGAGCTTGACTTGCCTTGCCTAAGTGAAGGAGTGCAACAGCTCCGTGAGCCCTAAATTGCTGTTCTGTGTCAGTTTACGGGGAAGAGGCTTTTCCGTTCTCCTTGCCACCTCGTGTCAGCAACCGTTTCGGTTTCACCACACGCTGTACCGCCACGATGCTCTGGTCCTTCCATGCAAAATCCAGCGTCGTAGGCCTTTCAGAGTCGCTCGGTGTTTGCAGAGTAAGGTGCAGCACACTGCACTTTTCCTTGGGATGGTTTGATTTTCCGACCTCCAAACAGCTTCGGGAACACAGTTCAAGAATCCCGAACTCGCGAAGGACGTGGTCGCCCTTGCCCTAGGTAATCTCAATAGACCAAAGCACTCTGTTTCTATTTCCTTCCAACACGTCTTATGTGAGGTAAGCAATTCCTCAAGGAGAGTGTCAGCGTGGGTTCCAAATTCCCAGAAGCACAGTTCGTGGTATAAAACGACAGGCGTACGGAAGATTGAGAGACCTCTTGGGCATCCTCCAGCGTCCTTCCTTTAGGCAGTTCGCTATACCCAGAATAGCGGGTATAGAAAAACGTGAATCAGCGAAGGGCCCAGTGGGTAAATTGTGTCTATTTGGACTGGCTAGACTCAGCCTGTACTAAGGCTGGAAGTCAACCGGGAAACGGGAGTGTGATCCCAAAGGCTTTTTTGCCAATTTTGAAAGCTCCGTTCACAAGGCATGAAAGCAACCTGCAAAGCATTGTAAGGGCAGGCCTTTCAGTATATGCCAGCATGACTCAGCGTAGACCATGAGTTAGTTTTGTGGAAAGAAGCATTGTGCTTGCACTTCCTAGTTGCAAGCTCATCCTGCTCTGCTCTATAGCAAATGTGAAGCTCAATGTGAGCACTAGCCTCGAAGGAAGAGCTTGACTTGCCTTGCCTAAGTGAAGGCGTGCAACAGCTCCGTGAGCCCTAAATTGCTGTTCTGTGTCACTTTACGGGGATTAGTTTTTACCGTTCTCCTTGCCACCTCGTGTCAGCAACCGTTTCGGTTTCAGCACACTCTGTACCCCCAGGATGGTCTGGGCCTTGTATGCAAAATCCAGCGTCGTAGGCCTTTCAGAGTCGCTCTGTGTTTGCAGAGTAAGGTGCAGCACACTGCACTTTTCCTTGGGACGGTTTGATTTTCTGACCTCCAAACAGCTTCCGGAACACAGTTCAAGAATCAGTAACTCGCCAAGGATTTGTTTGCCCTTGCCCTAGTTAGTCTCCACAGACCAAAGCACTCTGTTTCTATTTCCTTTCAACACGTCTTATGTGAGGTAAGCAATTCCTCAAAGAGAGTGTCAGCGTGCCTTCCAAATTCCACAGAAGCACTGTTCGTGGTGCAAAACGACAGGCGTACCGAAGATGCAGAGACCTCTTGGGCATCCACCAGCGTCCTTCCTTTACGCAGTTCGCTATACCCAGAATAGCGGGTATAGAAAAACGTGAATCAGCGAAGGGCCCAGTGGGTTAATTGTGTCTCTTTGGACTTGCTAGACTCAGCCTGTACTAAGGCTGGAAGTCAACCGCGAAACGGGAGTGTGATCCCAAAGGCTTTTTTTCCAATTTTGAAATCTCCGTTCATAAACCGTCAAAGGACCCTGAAAAGCATTTGCAACGGCAGGCCTTTCAGTATATGACAGCATGACTCAGCGTAGACCATGAGTTAGTTTTGTGGAAAGAAGCATTGTGCTTACACTTCCTAGTTGCAAGCTCATCCTGCTCTGCTCTATAGCAAATGTGAAGCTCAATGTGAGCACTAGCCTCGAAGGAAGAGCTTGACTTGCCTTGCCTAAGTGAAGGAGTGCAACAGCTCCGTGAGCCCTAAATTGCTGTTCTGTTTCAGTTAACAGGCAAGAGGCTTTACCGTTCTCCTTGCCACCTCGTGTCAGCAATCGTTTCGGTTTCAGCACACTCTGTACCCCCAGGATGGTCTGGGACTTGTATGCAAAATCCAGTGTCGTAGGCCTTTCAGAGTCGCTCTGTGTTTGAAGAGTAAGGTGCAGCACACTGCACTTTTCCTTGGGACGGTTTGATTTTCCGACCTCGAAACAGCTTCGGGAACACATTTCAAGAATCCCTAACTCGCCAAGGACGTGTTCGCCCTTGCCCCAGGTAAGCTTCACAGACCAAAGCACTCTGTTTCTATTTCCTTCCATCACGTCTTATGTGAGGTAAGCAGTTCCTCAAGGAGAGTGTCAGCGTGCGTTCCAAATTCCACAGAAGCACAGTTCGTGGTGAAAAACGACAGGCGTACGGAACATGCAGAGACCTCTTAGGCATCCTCCAGCGTCCTTCCTTTAGGCAGTTCTCTATACCCAGAATAGCGGGTATAGAAAAACGGGAATCAGCGAAAGGCCCAGTGGGTTAATTGTGTCTCTTTGGATTTGCTAGACTCAGACTGTACTAAGGCTGGAAGTCAACCGCGAAACGGGAGTGTGATCCCAAAGGTTTTTTGCCAATTTTGGATGCTCTGTTCATAATGCGTGAAAGCAACCTGAAAAGCATTTGCAACGGCAGGCCTTTCAGTATATGCCAGCATGACTCAGCGTAGACCATGAGTTAGTTTTGTGGAAAGAAGCATTGTGCTTGCACTTCCTAGTTGCAAGCTCATCCTGCTCTGCTCTATAGCAAATGTGAAGCTCAATGTGAGCACTAGCCTCGAAGGAAGAGCTTGACTTGCCTTGCGTACGTGAAGGAGTGCAACAGCTCCGTGATCCCTAAATTGCTGTTCTGTGTCAGTTGACGGGGAAGAGGCTTTACCGTTCTCCTTGCCACCTCGTGTCAGCAACTGTTTCGGTTTCAGCACACTCTGTACCCCCAGGAAGATCTGAGCCTTGTATGCAAAATTCAGCGTCGTAGGCCTTCCAGAGTCGCTCTGTGTTTGCAGAGTAAGGTGCAGCACACTGCACTTTTCCTTGGGACAGTTTGATTTTCCGACCTCCAAACAGCTTCGGGAACACAGTTCAAGAATCCCTAAGTCGCCAAGGACGTGGTCGCCCTTGCCCTAGGTAATCTCAATAGACCAAAGCACTCTGTTTCTATTTCCTTCCAACACGTCTTATGTGAGGTAAGCAATTCCTCAAGGAGAGTGACAGCGTGCGTTCCAAATTCCACAGAAGCACAGTTCGTGGTGTAAAACGACAGGCGTACGGAAGATGCAAAGACCTCTTGGACATCCTCCAGCGTCCTTCCTTTAGGCAGTTCGCTATACCCAGAATAGCTGGTATAGAAAAACGTGAATCAGCGAAGGGCCCAGTGGGTTCATTGTGTCTCTTTGGACTTGCTAGACTCAGCGTTTACTAAGGCTGGAAGTCAACCGCGAAACGGGAGTGTGATCCCAAAGGCTTTTTTTCCAATTTTGAAAGCTCCGTTCATAATGCGTGAAAGCAACCTGAAAAGCATTTGCGAGGGCAGGCCTTTCAGTATATGCCAGCATGACTCAGCGTAGACCATGAGTTAGTTTTGTGGAAAGAAGCATTGTGCTTGCACTTCCTAGTTGCAAGCTCATCCTGCTCTGCACTATAGCAAATGTGAAGCTCAATGTGAGCACTAGCCTCGAAGGAAGAGCTTGACTTGCCTTGCCTAAGTGAAGGAGTGCAACAGCTCCGTGAGCCCTAAATTGCTGTTCTGTGTCACTTTACGGGGAATAGTTTTTACCGTTCTCCTTGCCACCTCGTGTCAGCAACCGTTTCGGTTTCAGCACACTCTGTACCCCCAGGATGGTCTGGGCCTTGTATGCAAAATCCAGCGTCGTAGGCCTTTCAGAGTCGCTCTGTGTTTGCAGAGTAAGGTGCAGCACACTGCACTTTTCCTTGGGACGGTTTGATTTTCTGACCTCCAAACAGCTTCCGGAACACAGTTCAAGAATCCGTAACTCGCCAAGGATGTGGTTGCCCTTGCCCTAGGTAGTCTCCACAGACCAAAGCACTCTGTTTCTATTTCCTTTCAACACGTCTTATGTGAGGTAAGCAATTCCTCAAGGAGAGTGACAGTGTGCGGTTCAAATTCCACAGAAGCACAGTTCGTGGTGTAAAACGACAGGCGTACAGAAGATGCACAGACCTCTTGGGCATCCACCAGCGTCCTTCCTTTAGGCAGTTCGCTATACCCAGAATAGCGGGTATAGAAAAACGTGAATCAGCGAAAGGACCAGTGTGTTAATTGTGTCTCTTTGGACTTGCTAGACACAGAATGTACTAAGGCTGGAAGTCAACCGTGAAACGGGAGTGTGATCCCAAAGGCTTTTTTGCCAATTTTGAAAGCTCCGTTCATAATGCATGAAAGCAACCTGAAAAGCATTTGCAACGGCAGGCCTTTCAGTATATGCCAGCATGAATCAGCGTAGACCATGAGTTAGTTTTGTGGAATGAAGCATTGTGCTTGCACTTCCTAGTTGAAAGCTCATCCTGCTCTGCTCTATAGCAAATGTGAAGCTCAATGTGAGCACTAGCCTCCAAGGAAGAGCTTGACTTGCCTTGCCTAAGTGAAGGAGTGCAACAGCTCCGTGAGCCCTAAATTGCTGTTCTGTGTCAGTTGACCGGGAAGAGGCTTTACCGTTCTCCTTGCCACCCCGTGTCAGCAACTGTTTCGGTCTCACCACACTCTGTACCCCCACGATGCTCTGGTCCTTCTAGGCAAAATCCAGCATCGTTGGCCTTTCAGAGTCAATCTGTGTTTGCAGAGTAAGGTGCAGCACACTGCACTTTTCCTTGGGACCGTTTGATTTTCCGACCTCCAAACAGCTACGGGAACACAGTTCAAGAATCCCTAACTCGCCAAGGACATGGTCGCCCTTGCCCTAGGTAAGTTCAACAGACCAAAGCACTCTGTTTCTATTTCCTTCAAACACGTCTTATGTGAGGTAAGCAATTCCTCAAGGAGAGTGACAGTGTGCGTTTCAAATTCCACAGAAGCACAGTTCGTGTTGTAAAACGACAGGCGTACAGAAGATGCAGAGACCTCTTGGGCATCCTCCAGCGTCCTTCCTTTAGGCAGTTCGCTATACCCACAATAGCGGGTATAGAAAAACGTGAATCAGCGAAGGGCCCAGTGGGTTGATTTTGTCTCTTTGGACTTGCTAGACTCAGCCTGTACTAAGGCTGGAAGTCAACCGTGAAACGGGAGTGTGATCCCAAAGGCTTTTTTGCCAATTTTGAAAGCTCCGTTCATAATGCGTGAAAGGAACCTGAAAAGCATTTGCAACGGCAGTCCTTTCAGTATATGCCAGCATAACTCAGCGTAGACCATGTGTTAGTTTTGTGGAAAGAAGCATTGTGCTTGCACTTCCTAGTTGCAAGCTCATCCTGCTCTGCTCTATAGCAAATGTGAAGCTCAATGTGAGCACTAGCCTCGAAGGAAGAGCTTGACTTGCCTTGCCTAAGTGAAGGAGTGCAACAGCTCCGTGAGGCCTAAATTGCTATTCTGTGTCAGTTGACGGGGAAGAGGCTTTACTGTTCTCCTTGCCACCTCGTGTCAGCAACCGTTTCGGTTTCGGCACACTCTGTGCCCCCAGGATGGTCTGGGCCTTGTATGCAAATCCAGCGTGGTAGGCCTTTCAGAGTCGCTGTGTGTTTGTAGAGTAAGGTGCAGCACACTGCAATTTTCCTTGGGAGGGTTTGATTTTCCGACCTCCAAACAGCTTCGGGAACACAGTTCAAGAATCCGAAACTCGCCAAGGAAGTGGTCGACCTTGCCCTAGGTAAGCTCAACAGAACAAAGCACTCTGTTTCTATTTCCTTCCAACACGTGTTATGTGAGGTAAGCAATTCCTCAAGGAGAGTGTCAGCGTCAGTTCCAAATTCCACATAAGCACAGTTCGTGGTGTAAAACGACAGGCGTACGGAACATGCAGAGACCTCTTGGGCATCCTCCAGCGTCCTTCCTTTAGGCAGTTCGCTATACCCAGAATAGCGCGTATAGAAAAACGTGAATCAGCGAAGGGCCCAGTTGGTTCATTGTGTCTCTTTGGACTTGCTAGACTCAGCCTTTACTAAGGCTGGAAGTCAACCGCGAAACGGGAGTGTGAGCCCAAAGGCTTTTTTTCCAATTTTGAAAGCTCCGTTCATAAGGCGTGAAAGCAACCTGAAAAGCATTTGCGACGGCAGGCCTTTCAGTATATGCCAGCATGACTCAGCGTAGACCATGAGTTAGTTTTGTGGAAAGAAGCATTGTGCTTGCACTTCCTAGTTGCAAGCTCATCCTGCTCTGCTCTATAGCAAATGTGAAGCTCAATGTGAGCACTAGCCTCGAAGGAAGAGCTTGACTTGCCTTGCCTAACTAAAGGAGTGCAACAGCTCCGTGAGCCCTAAATTGCTGTTCTGTGTCAGTTGACGGGGAAGAGGCTTTACCGTTCTCCTTGCCACCCCGTGTCAGCAACTGTTTCGGTCTCACCACACTCTGTACCCCCACGATGCTCTGGTCCTTCTAGGCAAAATCCAGCATCGTTGGCCTTTCAGAGTCAATCTGTGTTTGCAGAGTAAGGTGCAGCACACTGCACTTTTCCTTGGGACCGTTTGATTTTCCGACCTCCAAACAGCTTCGGGAACACAGTTCAAGAATCCCTAACTCGCCAAGGACATGGTCGCCCTTGCCCTAGGTAAGTTCAACAGACCAAAGCACTCTGTTTCTATTTCCTTCCAACACGTCTTATGTGAGGTAAGCAATTCCTCAAGGAGAGTGACAGTGTGCGTTTCAAATTCCACAGAAGCACAGTTCGTGGTGTAAAACGACAGGCGTACAGTAGATGCAGAGACCTCTTGGGCATCCTCCAGCGTCCTTCCTTTAGGCAGTTCGCTATACCCAGAATAGCGCGGATAGAAAAACGTGAATCAGCGAAGGGCCCAGTTGGTTCATTGTGTCTCTTTGGACTTGCTAGACTCAGCCTTTACTAAGGCTGGAAGTCAACCGCGAAACGGGAGTGAGAGCACAAAGGCCTTTTTTGCAATTTTGAAAGCTCCGTTCATAAGGCGTGAAAGCAACCTGAAAAGCATTTGCGACGGCAGGCCTTTCAGTATATGCCAGCATGAATCAGCGTAGACCATGAGTTAGTTTTGTGGAAAGAAGCATTGTGCTTGCACTTCCTAGTTGCAAGCTCATCCTGCTCTGCTCTATAGCAAATGTGAAGCTCAATGTGAGCACTAGCCTCGAAGGAAGAGCTTGACTTGCCTTGCCTAAGTAAAGGAGTGCAACAGCTCCGTGAGCCCTAAATTGCTGTTCTGTGTCAGTTGACGGGGAAGAGGCTTTACCGTTCTCCTTGCCACCTCGTGTCAGCAACCGTTTCGGTTTCAGCACACTCTGTAACCCCAGGATGGTCTGGGCCTTGTATGCAAAATCCAGCGTCGTAGGCCTTTCAGAGTCGCTCTGTGTTTGAAGAGTAAGGTGCAGCACACTGCACTTTTCCTTGGGACAGTTTGATTTTCCGACCTCCAAACAGCTTCGGGAACACAGTTCAAGAATCCCTAACTCGCCAAGGACGTGGTCGCCCTTGCCCTAGGTAAGCTCAACAGACCAAAGCACTCTGTTTCTATTTCCGTCCAACACGTCTTATGTGAGGTAAGCAGTTCCTCAAGGAGAGTGTCAGCGTGCGTTCCAAATTCCACAGAAGCACAGTTCGTGGTGTAAAACGACAGGCGTACGGAAGATGCAGAGACCTCTTGTGCATCCTCTAGCGTCCTTCCTTTAGGCAGTTCGCTATACCCAGAATAGCGGGTATAGAAAAACGTGAATCAGCGAAGGGCCCAGTGGGTTCATTGTGTCTCTTTGGACTTGCTAGACTCAGCCTGTACTAAGGCTGGAAGTCAACCGCGAAACGGGAGTGTGGTCCCAAAGGCTTTTTTGCCAATTTTGAAAGCTCCGTTCATAATGCGTGAAAGCAACCTGAAAATCATGTGCAACGGCAGGCCTTTCAGTATATGCCAGCATGACTCAGCGTAGACCATGAGTTAGTTTTGTGGAAAGAAGCATTGTGCTTGCACTTCCTAGTTGCAAGCTCATCCTGCTCTTCTCTATAGCAAATGTGAAGCTCAATGAGAGCACTAGCCTCGAAGGAAGAGCTTGACTTGCCTTGCCTAAGTGAAGGAGTGCAACAGCTCCGTGAGCCCTAAATTGCTGTTCTGTGTCAGTTGACCGGGAAGAGGCTTTACCGTTCTCCTTGCCACCTCGTGTCAGCAACCGTTTCGGTTTCAGCACACTCTGTACCCCCAGGATGGTCTGGGCCTTGTATGCAAAATCCAGCGTCGTAGGCCTTTCAGAGTCGCTCTGTGTTTGAAGAGTAAGGTGCAGCACACTGCACTTTTCCTTGGGACGGTTTGATTTTCCGACCTCCAAACAGCTTCGGCAACACAGTTCAAGAATCCCTAACTCGCCAAGGAAGTGGTCGACCTTGCCCTAGGTAACCTCAACAGAACAAAGCACTCTGTTTCTATTTCCTTCCAACACGTCTTCTGTGAGGTAAGCAGTTCCTCAAGGAGAGTGTCAGCGTGCGTTCCACATTCCACAGAAGCACAGTTCGTGGTGTAAAACGACAGGCGAACAGAAGATGCAGAGACCTCTTGGGCATCCTCCAGCGTCCTTCCTTTAGGCAGTTCGCTATACCCAGAATAGCGGAGATAGAAAAACTTGAATCAGCAAAGGGCCCAGTGGGTTCATTGTGTCTCTTTGGACTTGCTAGACTCAGCCTGTACTAAGGCTGGAAGTCAACCGCGAAACGGGAGTGTGATCCCAAAGGCTTTTTTGCCAATTTTGGAAGCTCCGTTGATAATGCGTGAAAGCAACCTGAAAAGCATTTGCAAGGCAGGCCTTTCAGTATATGCCAGCATGACTCAGCGTAGACCATGAGTTAGTTTTGTGGAAAGAAGCATTGTGCTTGCACTTCCTTGTTGCAAGCTCATCCTGCTCTGCTCTATAGCAAATGTGAAGCTCAATGTTAGCACTAGCCTCGAAGGAAGAGCTTGACTTGCCTTGCCTAAGTGAAGGAGTGCAACAGCTCCGTGAGCCCTAAATTGCTGTTCTGTGTCAGTTGACCGGGAAGAGGCTTTACCGTTCTCCTTGCCACCCCGTGTCAGCAACTGTTTCGGTCTCACCACACTCTGTACCCCCACGATGCTCTGGTCCTTCTAGGCAAAATCCAGCATCGTTGGCCTTTCAGAGTCAATCTGTGTTTGCAGAGTAAGGTGCAGCACACTGCACTTTTCCTTGGGACCGTTTGATTTTCCGACCTCCAAACAGCTACGGGAACACAGTTCAAGAATCCCTAACTCGCCAAGGACATGGTCGCCCTTGCCCTAGGTAAGTTCAACAGACCAAAGCACTCTGTTTCTATTTCCTTCAAACACGTCTTATGTGAGGTAAGCAATTCCTCAAGGAGAGTGACAGTGTGCGTTTCAAATTCCACAGAAGCACAGTTCGTGTTGTAAAACGACAGGCGTACAGAAGATGCAGAGACCTCTTGGGCATCCTCCAGCGTCCTTCCTTTAGGCAGTTCGCTATACCCACAATAGCGGGTATAGAAAAACGTGAATCAGCGAAGGGCCCAGTGGGTTGATTTTGTCTCTTTGGACTTGCTAGACTCAGCCTGTACTAAGGCTGGAAGTCAACCGTGAAACGGGAGTGTGATCCCAAAGGCTTTTTTGCCAATTTTGAAAGCTCCGTTCATAATGCGTGAAAGGAACCTGAAAAGCATTTGCAACGGCAGTCCTTTCAGTATATGCCAGCATAACTCAGCGTAGACCATGTGTTAGTTTTGTGGAAAGAAGCATTGTGCTTGCACTTCCTAGTTGCAAGCTCATCCTGCTCTGCTCTATAGCAAATGTGAAGCTCAATGTGAGCACTAGCCTCGAAGGAAGAGCTTGACTTGCCTTGCCTAAGTGAAGGAGTGCAACAGCTCCGTGAGGCCTAAATTGCTATTCTGTGTCAGTTGACGGGGAAGAGGCTTTACTGTTCTCCTTGCCACCTCGTGTCAGCAACCGTTTCGGTTTCGGCACACTCTGTGCCCCCAGGATGGTCTGGGCCTTGTATGCAAATCCAGCGTGGTAGGCCTTTCAGAGTCGCTGTGTGTTTGTAGAGTAAGGTGCAGCACACTGCAATTTTCCTTGGGAGGGTTTGATTTTCCGACCTCCAAACAGCTTCGGGAACACAGTTCAAGAATCCGAAACTCGCCAAGGAAGTGGTCGACCTTGCCCTAGGTAAGCTCAACAGAACAAAGCACTCTGTTTCTATTTCCTTCCAACACGTGTTATGTGAGGTAAGCAATTCCTCAAGGAGAGTGTCAGCGTCAGTTCCAAATTCCACATAAGCACAGTTCGTGGTGTAAAACGACAGGCGTACGGAACATGCAGAGACCTCTTGGGCATCCTCCAGCGTCCTTCCTTTAGGCAGTTCGCTATACCCAGAATAGCGCGTATAGAAAAACGTGAATCAGCGAAGGGCCCAGTTGGTTCATTGTGTCTCTTTGGACTTGCTAGACTCAGCCTTTACTAAGGCTGGAAGTCAACCGCGAAACGGGAGTGTGAGCCCAAAGGCTTTTTTTCCAATTTTGAAAGCTCCGTTCATAAGGCGTGAAAGCAACCTGAAAAGCATTTGCGACGGCAGGCCTTTCAGTATATGCCAGCATGACTCAGCGTAGACCATGAGTTAGTTTTGTGGAAAGAAGCATTGTGCTTGCACTTCCTAGTTGCAAGCTCATCCTGCTCTGCTCTATAGCAAATGTGAAGCTCAATGTGAGCACTAGCCTCGAAGGAAGAGCTTGACTTGCCTTGCCTAACTAAAGGAGTGCAACAGCTCCGTGAGCCCTAAATTGCTGTTCTGTGTCAGTTGACGGGGAAGAGGCTTTACCGTTCTCCTTGCCACCCCGTGTCAGCAACTGTTTCGGTCTCACCACACTCTGTACCCCCACGATGCTCTGGTCCTTCTAGGCAAAATCCAGCATCGTTGGCCTTTCAGAGTCAATCTGTGTTTGCAGAGTAAGGTGCAGCACACTGCACTTTTCCTTGGGACCGTTTGATTTTCCGACATCCAAACAGCTTCGGGAACACAGTTCAAGAATCCCTAACTCGCCAAGGACATGGTCGCCCTTGCCCTAGGTAAGTTCAACAGACCAAAGCACTCTGTTTCTATTTCCTTCCAACACGTCTTATGTGAGGTAAGCAATTCCTCAAGGAGAGTGACAGTGTGCGTTTCAAATTCCACAGAAGCACAGTTCGTGGTGTAAAACGACAGGCGTACAGTAGATGCAGAGACCTCTTGGGCATCCTCCAGCGTCCTTCCTTTAGGCAGTTCGCTATACCCAGAATAGCGCGGATAGAAAAACGTGAATCAGCGAAGGGCCCAGTTGGTTCATTGTGTCTCTTTGGACTTGCTAGACTCAGCCTTTACTAAGGCTGGAAGTCAACCGCGAAACGGGAGTGAGAGCCCAAAGGCCTTTTTTCCAATTTTGAAAGCTCCGTTCATAAGGCGTGAAAGCAACCTGAAAAGCATTTGCGACGGCAGGCCTTTCCGTATATGCCAGCATGACTCAGCGTAGACCATGAGTTAGTTTTGTGGAAAGAAGCATTGTGCTTGCACTTCCTAGTTGCAAGCTCATCCTGCTCTGCTCTATAGCAAATGTGAAGCTCAATGTGAGCACTAGCCTCGAAGGAAGAGCTTGACTTGCCTTGCCTAAGTAAAGGAGTGCAACAGCTCCGTGAGCCCTAAATTGCTGTTCTGTGTCAGTTGACGGGGAAGAGGCTTTACCGTTCTCCTTGCCACCTCGTGTCAGCAACCGTTTCAGTTTCAGCACACTCTGTAACCCCAGGATGGTCTGGGCCTTGTATGCAAAATCCAGCGTCGTAGGCCTTTCAGAGTCGCTCTGTGTTTGAAGAGTAAGGTGCAGCACACTGCACTTTTCCTTGGGACAGTTTGATTTTCCGACCTCCAAACAGCTTCGGGAACACAGTTCAAGAATCCCTAACTCGCCAAGGACGTGGTCGCCCTTGCCCTAGGTAAGCTCAACAGACCAAAGCACTCTGTTTCTATTTCCGTCCAACACGTCTTATGTGAGGTAAGCAGTTCCTCAAGGAGAGTGTCAGCGTGCGTTCCAAATTCCACAGAAGCACAGTTCGTGGTGTAAAACGACAGGCGTACGGAAGATGCAGAGACCTCTTGTGCATCCTCTAGCGTCCTTCCTTTAGGCAGTTCGCTATACCCAGAATAGCGGGTGTAGAAAAACGTGAATCAGCAAAGGGCCCAGTGGGTTCATTGTGTCTCTTTGGACTTGCTAGACTCAGCCTGTACTAAGGCTGGAAGTCAACCGCGAAACGGGAGTGTGGTCCCAAAGGCTTTTTTGCCAATTTTGAAAGCTCCGTTCATAATGCGTGAAAGCAACCTGAAAATCATGTGCAACGGCAGGCCTTTCAGTATATGCCAGCATGACTCAGCGTAGACCATGAGTTAGTTTTGTGGAAAGAAGCATTGTGCTTGCACTTCCTAGTTGCAAGCTCATCCTGCTCTTCTCTATAGCAAATGTGAAGCTCAATGAGAGCACTAGCCTCGAAGGAAGAGCTTGACTTGCCTTGCCTAAGTGAAGGAGTGCAACAGCTCCGTGAGCCCTAAATTGCTGTTCTGTGTCAGTTGACCGGGAAGAGGCTTTACCGTTCTCCTTGCCACCTCGTGTCAGCAACCGTTTCGGTTTCAGCACACTCTGTACCCCCAGGATGGTCTGGGCCTTGTATGCAAAATCCAGCGTCGTAGGCCTTTCAGAGTCGCTCTGTGTTTGAAGAGTAAGGTGCAGCACACTGCACTTTTCCTTGGGACGGTTTGATTTTCCGACCTCCAAACAGCTTCGGCAACACAGTTCAAGAATCCCTAACTCGCCAAGGAAGTGGTCGACCTTGCCCTAGGTAACCTCAACAGAACAAAGCACTCTGTTTCTATTTCCTTCCAACACGTCTTCTGTGAGGTAAGCAGTTCCTCAAGGAGAGTGTCAGCGTGCGTTCCACATTCCACAGAAGCACAGTTCGTGGTGTAAAACGACAGGCGAACAGAAGATGCAGAGACCTCTTGGGCATCCTCCAGCGTCCTTCCTTTAGGCAGTTCGCTATACCCAGAATAGCGGAGATAGAAAAACTTGAATCAGCGAAGGGCCCAGTGGGTTCATTGTGTCTCTTTGGACTTGCTAGACTCAGCCTGTACTAAGGCTGGAAGTCAACCGCGAAACGGGAGTGTGATCCCAAAGGCTTTTTTGCCAATTTTGGAAGCTCCGTTGATAATGCGTGAAAGCAACCTGAAAAGCATTTGCAAGGCAGGCCTTTCAGTATATGCCAGCATGACTCAGCGTAGACCATGAGTTAGTTTTGTGGAAAGAAGCATTGTGCTTGCACTTCCTACTTGCAAGCTCATCCTGCTCTGCTCTATAGCAAATGTGAAGCTCAATGTGAGCACTAGCCTCGAAGGAAGAGCTTGACTTGCCTTGCCTACGTGAAGGAGTGCAACAGCTCCGTGAGCCCTAAATTGCTGTTCTGTGTCAGTTGACGGGGAAGAGGCTTTTCCGTTCTCCTTGCCACCTCGTGTCAGCAACCGTTTCGGTTTCAGCACACTCTGTACCCCCAGGATGGTCTGGGCCTTGTATGCAAAATCCAGCGTCGTAGGCCTTTCAGAGTCGCTCTGTGTTTGAAGAGTAAGGTGCAGCACACGGCATTTTTCTTGGGACGGTTTGATTTTCCGACCTCCAAACAGCTTCGGGAACACAGTTGAAGAATCCCTAACTCGCCAAGGACGTGGTCGCACTTGCCCTAGGTAAGCTCAACAGACCAAAGCACTCTGTTTCTATTTCCGTCCAACATGTCTTATGTGAGGTAAGTAGTTCCTCAAGGAGAGTGTCAGCGTGCGTTCCAAATTCCACAGAAGCACAGTTCGTGGTGTAAAACGACAGGCGTACGGAAGATGCAGAGACCTCTTGGGCATCCTCCAGCGTCCTTCCTTTAGGCAGTTCGCTATACACAGAATAGCGGGTATAGAAAAACGTGAATCAGCGAAGGGCCCAGTGGGTTCATTGTGTCTCTTTGGACTTGGTAGACTCAGCCTGTACTAAGGCTGGAAGTCAACCGCGAAACGGGAGTGTGAAACCAAAGGCTTTTTTGCCAATTTTGAAAGCTCCGTTCATAATGCGTGAAAGCAACCTGAAAAGCATGTGCAACGGCAGGCCTTTCACTATATGCCAGCATGACTCAGCGTAGACCATGAGTTAGTTATGTGGAAAGAATCATTGTGCTTGCACTTCCTAGTTGCAAGCTCATCCTGCTCTGCTCTATAGCAAATGTGAAGCTCAATGTGAGCACTAGCCTCCAAGGAAGAGCTTGACTTGCCTTGCCTACGTGAAGGAGTGCAACAGCTCCGTGAGCCCTAAATTGCTGTTCTGTGTCAGTTGACGGGGAAGAGGCTTTTCCGTTCTCCTTGCCACCTCGTGTCAGCAACCGTTTCGGTTTCAGCACACTCTATACCCCCAGGATGGTCTGGGCCTTGTATGCAAAATCCAGCGTCGTAGGCCTTTCAGAGTCGCTCTGTGTTTGCAGAGTAAGCTGCAGCACACTGCACTTTTCCTTGGGACCGTTTAATTTTCTGACCTCCAAACAGCTTCGCGGACACAGTTCAAGAATCCCTAACTCGCCAGGGACGTGGTCGCCCTTGCCCTAGGTAAGCTCAACAGACCAAAGCTCTCTGTTTCTATATCCTTCCAACACCTCTTATGTGAGGTAAGCAATTCCTCAAGGAGAGTGTCAGCGTGCGTTCCAAGTTCCACAGAAGCACAGTTTGTGATGTAAAACGACAGGCGTACGGAAGATGCAGAGACCTCTTTGGCATCCTCCAGTGTCCTTCCTTTAGGCAGTTCGCTATACCCAGAATAGCGGGTATAGAAAAACATGAATCAGCGAAGGGCCCAGTGGGTTAATTGTGTCTCTTTGGACTTGCTAGACTCAGGCTGTACTAAGGCTGGAAGTCAACCGCGAAACGGGAGTGTGATCCCAAAGTCTTTTTTGCCAATTTTGAAAGCTCCGTTCATAATGCGTGAGAGCAACCTGAAAAGCATGTGAAACGGAAGGCCTTTCAGTATATGCCAGCATGACTCAGCGTAGACCATGAGTTAGTTTTGTGGAAAGAAGCATTGTGCTTGCACTTCCTAGTTGCAAGCTCATCCTGCTCTGCTCTATAGCAAATGTGAAGCTCAATGTGAGCACTAGCCTCGAAGGAAGAGCTTGACTTGCCTTGCCTACGTGAAGGAGTGCAACAGCTCCGTGAGCCCTAAATTTCTGTTCTGTGTCAGTTGACAGGGAAGAGGCTTTATCGTTCTCCTTGCCACCTCGTGTCAGGAACCGTTTCGGTTTCAGCACACTCTGTACCCCAGGATGGTCTGGGCCTTGTATGCAAAATCCAGCGTCGTAGGCCTTTCAGAGTCGCTCTGTGTTTGCAGAGTAAGGTGCAGCACACTGCACTTTTCCTTGGGACCGTTTGATTTTCCGACCTCCAAACAGCTTCGGGAACACAGTTCAAGAATCCCTAACTCGCCAAGGACGTGGTCGCCCTTGCCCTAGGTAAGCTCAACAGACCAAAGCTCTCTGTTTCTATATCCTTCCAAAACCTCTTATGTGAGGTAAGCAATTCCTCAAGGAGAGTGTCAGCGTGCGGTCCAAGTTCCACAGAAGCACAGTTTGTGGTGTAAAACGACAGGCGTACGGAAGATGCAGAGACCTCTTTGGCATCCTCCAGTGTCCTTCCTTTAGGCAGTTCGCTATACCCAGAATAGCGGGTATAGAAAAACATGAATCAGCGAAGGGCCCAGTGGGTTCATTGTGTCTCTTTGGACTTGGTAGACTCAGCCTGTACTAAGGCTGGAAGTCAACCGCGAAACTGGAGTGTGATCCCAAAGGCTTTTTTGCCAATTTTGGAAGCTCCGTTCATAATGCGTGAAAGCAACCTGAAAAGCATTTGCAACGGCAGGCCTTTCAGTATATGCCAGCATGACTCAGCGTAGACCATGAGTTAGTTTTGTGGAAAGAAGCATTGTGCTTGCACTTTCTAGTTGCAAGCTCATCCTGCTCTGCTCTATAGCAAATGTGAAGCTCAATGTGAGCACTAGCCTCGAAGGAAGAGCTTGACTTGCCTTGACTAAGTGAAGGAGTGCAACAGCTCCGTGAGCCCTAAATTGCAGTTCTGTGTCAGTTTAAGGGGAAGAGGCTTTGCCGTTCTCCTTGCCACCTCGTGTCAGCAACCGTTTTGGTTTCAGCACACTCTGTACCCCCAGGATGGTCTGGGCCTTGTATGCAAAATCCAGTGTCGTAGGCCTTTCAGAGTCGCTCTGTGTTTGCAGAGTAAGGTGCAGCACACTGCACTTTTCCTTGGGACGGTTTGATTTTCTGACCTCCAAACAGCTTCGGTAACACAGTTCAAGAATCCCGAACTCGCCAAGGAAGTGGTCGACCTTGCCCTAGGTAAGCTCAACAGAACAAAGCACTCTGTTTCTATTTCCTTCCAACACGTCTTCTGTGAGGTAAGCAGTTCCTCAAGGAGAGTGTCAGCGTGCGTTCCAAATTCCACAGAAGCACAGTTCGTGGTGTAACACGACAGGCGTACGGAAGATGCAGAGACCTCTTGGGCATCCTCCAGCGTCCTTCCTTTAGGCAGTTCGCTATACCCAGAATAGCAGGTATAGAAAAACGTGAATCAGCGAAGGGCCCAGTGGGTTCATTGTGTCTCTTTGGACTTGCTAGACTCAGCCTGTACTAAGGCTGGAAGTCAACCGCGAGACGGGAGTGTGATCCCAAAGTCTTTTTTGCCAATTTTGGAAGCTCCGTTCATAATGCGTGAAAGCAACCTGAAAAGCATTTGCAAGGCAGGCCTTTCAGTATATGCCAGCATGACTCAGCGTAGACCATGAGTTAGTTTTGTGGAAAGAAGCATTGTGCTTGCACTTCCTAGTTGCAAGCTCATCCTGCTCTTCTCTATAGCAAATGTGAAGCTCAATGAGAGCACTAGCCTCGAAGGAAGAGCTTGACTTGCCTTGCCTAAGTGAAGGAGTGCAACAGCTCCGTGAGCCCTAAATTGCTGTTCTGTGTCAGTTTACAGGGAAGAGGCTTTACCGTTCTCCTTGCCACCTCGTGTCAGCAACTGTTTCGGTTTCAGCACATTCTGTACCCCAGGATGGTCTGGGCCTTGTCTGCAAAATCCAGTGTCGTAGGCCTTTCAGAGTCGCTCTGTGTTTGCAGACTAAGGTGCAGCACACTGCACTTTTCCTTGGGACGGTTTGATTTTCCGACCTCCAAACAGCTTCGGGAACACAGTTCAAGAATCCCTAACTCGCCAAGGACGTGGTCTCCCTTGCCCTAGGTAAGCTCAACAGACCAAAGCACTCTGTTTCTATTTCCTTCCAACACCTCTTATGTGAGGTAAGCAATTCCTCAAGGAGAGTGTCAGCGTGCGTTCCAAGTTCCACAGAAGCACAGTTTGTGGTGTAAAACGACAGGCGTACGGAAGATGCAGAGACCTCTTGGGCATCCTCCAGCGTCCTTCCTTTAGGCAGTTCGCTATACTCAGAATAGCGGGTATAGAAAAACGTGAATCAGCGAATGGCCCAGTGGGTTCATTGTGTCTCTTTGGACTTGCTAGACTCAGCCTTTACTAAGGCTGGAATTCAACCGCGAAACGGGAGTGTGATCCCAAAGGCTTTTTTGCCAATTTTGGAAGCTCCGTTCATAATGCCTGAAAGCAACCTGAAAAGCATTTGCAACGGCAGGCCTTTCAGTATATGCCAGCATGACTCAGCGTAGACCATGAGTTAGTTTTGTGGAAAGAAGCATTGTGCTTGCACTTTCTAGTTGCAAGCTCATCCTGCACTGCTCTATAGCAAATGTGAAGCTCAATGTGAGCACTAGCCTCGAAGGAAGAGCTTGACTTGCCTTGCCTAAGTGAAGGAGTGCAACAGCTCCGTGAGCCCTAAATTGCTGTTCTGTGTCAGTTTAAGGGGAAGAGGCTTTATCGTTCTCCTTGCCACCTCGTGGCAGCAACCGTTTCGGGTTCAGCACACTCTGTACCTCCAGGATGGTCTTGGCCTTGTATGCAAAATCCAGCGTCGTAGGCCTTTCAGAGTCGCTCAGTGTTTGCAGAGTAAGGTGCAGCACACTGCCTTTTTCCTTGGGAAGGTTTGATTTTCTGACCTCCAAACAGCTTCGGGAACACAGTTCAAGAATCCCTAACACGCTAAGGACGTGGTCGCCCTTGGCCTAGGTAAGCTCAACAGACCAAAGCACTCTGTTTCTAGTTCCTTCCAACACCTCTTATGTGAGGTAAGCAATTCCTCAAGGAGAGTGTCAGCGTGCGGTCCAAGTTCCACAGAAGCACAGTTTGTGGTGTAAAACGACAGGCGTACGGAAGATGCAGAGACCTCTTGGGCATCCTCCAGCGTCCTTCCTTTAGGCATTTCGCTATACCCAGAATAGCGGGTATAGAAAAACGTGAATCAGCGAAGGGCCCAGTGGGTTCACTGTGTCTCTTTGGACTTACTAGACTCAGCCTGTACTAAGGCTGGAAGTCAACCGCGAAACGGGAGTGTGATCCCAAAGTCTTTTTTGCCAATTTTGAAAGCTCCGTTCACAATGCGTGAAAGCAACCTGAAAAGCATGTGCAACGGCAGGCCTTTCAGTATATGACAGCATGACTCAGCGTAGACCATGAGTTAGTTTTGTGGAAAGAAGCATTGTGCTTGCACTTCCTAGTTGCAAGCTCATCCTGCTCTGCTCTATAGCAAATGTGAAGCTCAATGTGAGCACTAGCCTCGAAGGAAGAGCTTGACTTGCCTTGCCTAAGTGAAGGAGTGCAACAGCTCCGTGAGCCCTAAATTGCTGTTCTGTGTCAGTTGACGGGGAAGAGGCTTTATCGTTCTCCTTGCCACCTCGTGTCAGCAACCGTTTCGGTTTCAGCACACTCTGTACCCCCAGGATGGTCTGGGCCTTGTATGCAAAATCCAGCGTCGTAGGCCTTTCAGAGTCGCTCTGTGTTTGCAGAGTAAGGTGCAGCACACTGCACTTTTCCTTGGGAAGGTTTGATTTTCTGATCTCCAAACAGCTTCGGGAACACAGTTCAAGAATCCCTAACTCGCCAAGGAAGTGGTCGACCTTGCCCTAGGTAAGCTCAACAGAACAAAGCACTCTGTTTCTATTTCCTTCCAACACGTGTTATGTGAGGTAAGCAATTCCACAAGGAGAGTGTCAGCGTGCGTTCCAAATTCCACAGAAGCACAGTTCGTTGTGTAAAACGACAGGCATACGGAAGATGCAGAGACCTCTTGGGCATCCTCCAGCGTCCTTCCTTTAGGCAGTTCGCTATACCGAGAATAACGGGTATAGAAAAACTTGAATCAGCGAAGGGCCCAGTGGGTTAATTGTGTCTCTTTGGACTTCCTAGACTCAGCCTGTAGTAAGGATGGAAGTCAACCGCGAAACGGGAGTGTGATCCCAAAGGCTTTTTTGCCAATTTTGAAAGTTCCGTTCATAATGCGTGAAAGCAACCTGAAAAGCATTTGCAACGGCAGGCCTTTCAGTATATGCCAGCATGACTCAGCATAGACCATGAGTTAGTTTTGTGGAAAGAAGCATTGTGCTTGCACTTCCTAGTTGCAAGCTCATCGTGCTCTGCTCTATAGCAAATGTGAAGCTCAATATGAGCACTAGCCTCGAAGGAAGAGCTTGACTTGCCTTGCCTAAGTGAAGGAGTGCAACAGCTCCGTGAGCCCTAAATTGCTGTTCTGTGTCAGTTGACGGGGAAGAGGCTTTACCGTTCTCCTTGCCACCTCGTGTCAGCAACCGTTTCGGTTTCAGCACATTCTGTACCCCAGGATGGTCTGGGCCTTGTATGGAAAATCCAGTGTCGTAGGCCTTTCAGAGTCGCTCTGTGTTTGCAGACTAAGGTGCAGCACACTGCACTTTTCCTTGGGACGGTTTGATTTTCCGACCTCCAAACAGCTTCGGGAACACAGTTCAAGAATCCCTAACTCGCCAAGGACGTGGTCGCCCTTGCCTTAGGTAAGCTCAACAGACCAAAGCACTCTGTTTCTATTTCCTTCCAACACCTCTTATGTGAGGTAAGCAATTCCTCAAGGAGAGTGTCAGCGTTCGTACCAAGTTCCACAGAAGCACAATTTGTGGTGTAAAACGACAGGCGTACGGAAGATGCAGAGACCTCTTGGGCATCCTCCAGCGTCCTTCCTTTATGCAGTTCGCTATACTCAGAATAGCGGGTATAGAAAAACGTGAATCAGCGAAGGGCCCAGTGGGTTCATTGTGTCTCTTTGGACTTACTCAGCCTGTACTAAGGCTGGAAGTCAACCGCGAAACTGGAGTGTGATCCCAAAGGCTTTTTTGCCAATTTTGGAAGCTCCGTTCATAATGCGTGAAAGCAACCTGAAAAGCATTTGCAACGGCAGGTCTTTCAGTATATGCCAGCATGACTCAGCGTAGACCATGAGTTAGTTTTGTGGAAAGAAGCATTGTGCTTGCACTTTCTAGTTGCAAGCTCATCCTGCTCTGCTCTATAGCAAATGTGAAGCTCAATGTGAGCACTAGCCTCGAAGGAAGAGCTTGACTTGCCTTGACTAAGTGAAGGAGTGCAACAGCTCCGTGAGCCCTAAATTGCAGTTCTGTGTCAGTTTAAGGGGAAGAGGCTTTGCCGTTCTCCTTGCCACCTCGTGTCAGCAACCGTTTTGGTTTCAGCACACTCTGTACCCCCAGGATGGTCTGGGCCTTGTATGCAAAATCCAGTGTCGTAGGCCTTTCAGAGTCGCTCTGTGTTTGCAGAGTAAGGTGCAGCACACTGCACTTTTCCTTGGGACGGTTTGATTTTCTGACCTCCAAACAGCTTCGGGAACACAGTTCAAGAATCCCGAACTCGCCAAGGAAGTGGTCGACCTTGCCCTAGGTAAGCTCAACAGAACAAAGCACTCTGTTTCTATTTCCTTCCAACACGTCTTCTGTGAGGTAAGCAGTTCCTCAAGGAGAGTGTCAGCGTGCGTTCCAAATTCCACAGAAGCACAGTTCGTGGTGTAACACGACAGGCGTACGGAAGATGCAGAGACCTCTTGGGCATCCTCCAGCGTCCTTCCTTTAGGCAGTTTGCTATACCCAGAATAGCAGGTATAGAAAAACGTGAATCAGCGAAGGGCCCAGTGGGTTCATTGTGTCTCTTTGGACTTGCTAGACTCAGCCTCTACTAAGGCTGGAAGTCAACCGCGAGACTGGAGTGTGATCCCAAAGGCTTTTTTGCCAATTTTGGAAGCTCCGTTCATAATGCGTGAAAGCAACCTGAAAAGCATTTGCAAGGCAGGCCTTTCAGTATATGCCAGCATGACTCAGCGTAGACCATGAGTTAGTTTTGTGGAAAGAAGCATTGTGCTTGCACTTCCTAGTTGCAAACTCATCCTGCTCTGCTCTATAGCAAATGTGAAGCTCAATATGAGCACTAGCCTCGAAGGAAGAGCTTGACTTGCCTTGCCTAAGTGAAGGAGCGCAACAGCTCCGTGAGCCCTAAATTGCTGTTCTGTGTCAGTTTACAGGGAAGAGGCTTTACCGTTCTCCTTGCCACCTCGTGTCAGCAACTGTTTCGGTTTCAGCACATTCTGTACCCCAGGATGGTCTGGGCCTTGTATGCAAAATCCAGTGTCGTAGGCCTTTCAGAGTCGCTCTGTGTTTGCCGACTAAGGTGCAGCACACTGCACTTTTCCTTGGGATGGTTTGATTTTCCGAACTCCAAACAGCTTCGGGAACACAGTTCAAGAATCCCTAACTCGCCAAGGACGTGGTCTCCCTTGCCCTAGGTAAGCTCAACAGACCAAAGCACTCTGTTTCTATTTCCTTCCAACACCTCTTATGTGAGGTAAGCAATTCCTCAAGGAGAGTGTCAGCGTGCGTTCAAAGTTCCACAGAAGCACAGTTTGTGGTGTAAAACGACAGGCGTACGGAAGATGCAGAGACCTCTTGGGCATCCTCCAGCGTCCTTCCTTTAGGCAGTTCGCTATACTCAGAATAGCGGGTATAGAAAAACGTGAATCAGCGAATGGCCCAGTGGGTTCATTGTGTCTCTTTGGACTTGCTAGACTCAGCCTGTACTAAGGCTGGAAGTCAACCGCGAAACTGGAGTGTGATCCCAAAGGCTTTTTTGCCAATTTTGGAAGCTCCGTTCCTAATGCGTGAAAGCAACCTGAAAAGCATGTGCAACGGCAGGCCTTTCAGTATATGCCAGCATGACTCAGCGTAGACCATGAGTTAGTTTTGTGGAAAGAAGCATTGTGCTTGCACTTTCTAGTTGCAAGCTCATCCTGCACTGCTCTATAGCAAATGTGAAGCTCAATGTGAGCACTAGCCTCGAAGGAAGAGCTTGACTTGCCTTGCCTAAGTGAAGGAGTGCAACAGCTCCGTGAGCCCTAAATTGCTGTTCTGTGTCAGTTTAAGAGGAAGAGGCTTTATCGTTCTCCTTGCCACCTCGTGGCAGCAACCGTTTCGGGTTCAGCACACTCTGTACCCCCAGGATGGTCTTGGCCTTGTATGCAAAATCCAGCGTCGTAGGCCTTTCAGAGTCGCTCAGTGTTTGCAGAGTAAGGTGCAGCACACTGCCTTTTTCCTTGGGACGGTTTGATTTTCTGACCTCCAAACAGCTTCGGGAACACAGTTCAAGAATCCCTAACACGCTAAGGACGTGGTCGCCCTTGCCCTAGGTAAGTTCAACAGACCAAAGCACTCTGTTTCTATTTCCTTCCAACACGTCTTATGTGAGGTAAGCAGTTCCTCAAGGAGGGTGTCACCGTGCGTTCCAAATTCCACAGAAGCACAATTCGTGGTGTAAAACGACAGGCGTACGGAAGATGCATAGACCTCTTGGGCATCCTCCAGCGTCCTTCCTTTAGGCAGTTCGCTATACCCAGAATAGCGGGTATAGAAAAACGTGAATCAGCAAAGGGCCCAGTGGGTTCATTGTGTCTCTTTGGACTTGCTAGATTCAGCCTGTACTAAGGCTGGAAGTCAACCGCGAGACGGGAGTGTGATCCCAAAGGCTTTTTTGCCAATTTTGGTAGCTCCATTCATAATGCGTGAAAGCAACCTGAAAAGCATTTGCAACGGCAGGCCTTTCAGTATATGCCAGCATGACTCAGCGTAGACCATGAGTTAGTTTTGTGGAAAGAAGCATTGTGCTTGCACTTCCTAGTTGCAAGCTCATCCTGCTCTGCTCTATAGCAAATGTGAAGCTCAATGTGAGCACTAGCC
Source organism: Kogia breviceps (assembly GCF_026419965.1). Lineage (NCBI taxonomy): Eukaryota > Metazoa > Chordata > Mammalia > Artiodactyla > Physeteridae > Kogia > Kogia breviceps. Next base: position 31,665,694 of record NC_081326.1, read on the forward strand.
TCGAAGGAAGAGCTTGACTTGCCTTGCCTAAGTGAAGGAGTGCAACAGCTCCGTGAGCCCTAAATTGATGTTCTGTGTCAGTTGACGGGGAAGAGGCTTTACCGTTCTCCTTGCCACCTCGTGTCAGCAACCGTTTCAGTTTCAGCACATTCTGTACCCCAGGATGGTCTGGGCCTTGTATGGAAAATCCAGTGTCGTAGGCCTTTCAGAGTCGCTCTGTGTTTGCAGACTAAGGTGCAGCACACTGCACTTTTCCTTGGGACGGTTTGATTTTCCGACCTCCAAACAGCTTCGGGAACACAGTTCAAGAATCCCTAACTCGCCAAGGACGTGGTCGCCCTTGCCTTAGGTAAGCTCAACAGACCAAAGCACTCTGTTTCTATTTCCTTCCAACACCTCTTATGTGAGGTAAGCAATTCCTCAAGGAGAGTGTCAGCGTTCGTACCAAGTTCCACAGAAGCACAGTTTGTGGTGTAAAACGACAGGCGTACGGAAGATGCAGAGACCTCTTGGGCATCCTCCAGCGTCCTTCCTTTATGCAGTTCGCTATACTCAGAATAGCGGGTATAGAAAAACGTGAATCAGCGAAGGGCCCAGTGGGTTCATTGTGTCTCTTTGGACTTACTCAGCCTGTACTAAGGCTGGAAGTCAACCGCGAAACTGGAGTGTGATCCCAAAGGCTTTTTTGCCAATTTTGGAAGCTCCGTTCATAATGCGTGAAAGCAACCTGAAAAGCATTTGCAACGGCAGGTCTTTCAGTATATGCCAGCATGACTCAGCGTAGACCATGAGTTAGTTTTGTGGAAAGAAGCATTGTGCTTGCACTTTCTAGTTGCAAGCTCATCCTGCTCTGCTCTATAGCAAATGTGAAGCTCAATGTGAGCACTAGCCTCGAAGGAAGAGCTTGACTTGCCTTGCCTAAGTGAAAGAGTGCAACAGCTCCGTGAGCCCTAAATTGCAGTTCTGTGTCAGTTTAAGGGGAAGAGGCTTTGCCGTTCTCCTTGCCACCTCGTGTCAGCAACAGTTTTGGTTTCAGCACACTCTGTACCCCCAGGATGGTCTGGGCCTTGTATGCAAAATCCAGTGTCGTAGGCCTTTCAGAGTCGCTCTGTGTTTGCAGAGTAAGGTGCAGCACACTGCACTTTTCCTTGGGACGGTTTGATTTTCTGACCTCCAAACAGCTTCGGGAACACAGTTCAAGAATCCCGAACTCGCCAAGGAAGTGGTCGACCTTGCCCTAGGTAAGCTCAACAGAACAAAGCACTCTGTTTCTATTTCCTTCCAACACGTCTTCTGTGAGGTAAGCAGTTCCTCAAGGAGAGTGTCAGCGTGCGTTCCAAATTCCACAGAAGCACAGTTCGTGGTGTAACACGACAGGCGTACGGAAGATGCAGAGACCTCTTGGGCATCCTCCAGCGTCCTTCCTTTAGGCAGTTTGCTATACCCAGAATAGCAGGTATAGAAAAACGTGAATCAGCGAAGGGCCCAGTGGGTTCATTGTGTCTCTTTGGACTTGCTAGACTCAGCCTGTACTAAGGCTGGAAGTCAACCGCGAGACTGGAGTGTGATCCCAAAGGCTTTTTTGCCAATTTTGGAAGCTCCGTTCATAATGCGTGAAAGCAACCTGAAAAGCATTTGCAAGGCAGGCCTTTCAGTATATGCCAGCATGACTCAGCGTAGACCATGAGTTAGTTTTGTGGAAAGAAGCATTGTGCTTGCACTTCTTAGTTGCAAACTCATCCTGCTCTGCTCTATAGCAAATGTGAAGCTCAATGTGAGCACTAGCCTCGAAGGAAGAGCTTGACTTGCCTTGCCTAAGTGAAGGAGTGCAACAGCTCCGTGAGCGCTAAATTGCTGTTCTGTGTCAGTTTACAGGGAAGAGGCTTTACCGTTCTCCTTGCCACCTCGTGTCAGCAACTGTTTCGGTTTCAGCACATTCTGTACCCCAGGATGGTCTGGGCCTTGTATGCAAAATCCAGTGTCGTAGGCCTTTCAGAGTTGCTCTGTGTTTGCAGACTAAGGTGCAGCACACTGCACTTTTCCTTGGGACGGTTTGATTTTCCGAACTCCAAACAGCTTCGGGAACACAGTTCAAGAAACCCTAACTCGCCAAGGACGTGGTCTCCCTTGCCCTAGGTAAGCTCAACAGACCAAAGCACTCTGTTTCTATTTCCTTCCAACACCTCTTATGTGAGGTAAGCAATTCCTCAAGGAGAGTGTCAGCGTGCGTTCAAAGTTCCACAGAAGCACAGTTTGTGGTGTAAAACGACAGGCGTACGGAAGATGCAGAGACCTCTTGGGCATCCTCCAGCGTCCTTCCTTTAGGCAGTTCGCTATACTCAGAATAGCGGGTATAGAAAAACGTGAATCAGCGAATGGCCCAGTGGGTTCATTGTGTCTCTTTGGACTTGCTAGACTCAGCCTGTACTAAGGCTGGAAGTCAACCGCGAAACTGGAGTGTGATCCCAAAGGCTTTTTTGCCAATTTTGGAAGCTCCGTTCCTAATGCGTGAAAGCAACCTGAAAAGCATGTGCAACGGCAGGCCTTTCAGTATATGCCAGCATGACTCAGCGTAGACCATGAGTTAGTTTTGTGGAAAGAAGCATTGTGCTTGCACTTTCTAGTTGCAAGCTCATCCTGCACTGCTCTATAGCAAATGTGAAGCTCAATGTGAGCACTAGCCTCGAAGGAAGAGCTTGACTTGCCTTGCCTAAGTGAAGGAGTGCAACAGCTCCGTGAGCCCTAAATTGCTGTTCTGTGTCAGTTTAAGAGGAAGAGGCTTTATCGTTCTCCTTGCCACCTCGTGGCAGCAACCGTTTCGGGTTCAGCACACTCTGTACCCCCAGGATGGTCTTGGCCTTGTATGCAAAATCCAGCGTCGTAGGCCTTTCAGAGTCGCTCAGTGTTTGCAGAGTAAGGTGCAGCACACTGCCTTTTTCCTTGGGACGGTTTGATTTTCTGACCTCCAAACAGCTTCGGGAACACAGTTCAAGAATCCCTAACACGCTAAGGACGTGGTCGCCCTTGCCCTAGGTAAGCTCAACAGACCAAAGCACTCTGTTTCTATTTCCTTCCAACACGTCTTATGTGAGGTAAGCAGTTCCTCAAGGAGAGTGTCACCGTGCGTTCCAAATTCCACAGAAGCACAATTCGTGGTGTAAAACGACAGGCGTACGGAAGATGCAGAGACCTCTTGGGCATCCTCCAGCGTCCTTCCTTTAGGCAGTTCACTATACCCAGAATAGCGGGTATAGAAAAACGTGAATCAGCAAAGGGCCCAGTGGGTTCATTGTGTCTCTTTGGACTTGCTAGATTCAGCCTGTACTAAGGCTGGAAGTCAACCGCGAGACGGGAGTGTGATCCCAAAGGCTTTTTTGCCAATTTTGGTAGCTCCATTCATAATGCGTGAAAGCAACCTGAAAAGCATTTGCAACGGCAGGCCTTTCAGTATATGCCAGCATGAATCAGCGTAGACCATGAGTTAGTTTTGTGGAAAGAAGCATTGTGCTTGCACTTCCTAGTTGCAAGCTCATCCTGCTCTGCTCTATAGCAAATGTGAAGCTCAATGTGAGCACTAGCCTCGAAGGAAGAGCTTGACTTGCCTTGCCTAAGTGAAGGAGTGCAACAGCTCCGTGAGCCCTAAATTGATGTTCTGTGTCAGTTGACGGGGAAGAGGTTTTACCGTTCTCCTTGCCACCTCGTGTCAGCAACCGTTTTGGTTTCAGCACACTCTGTACCCCAAGGATGGTCTGGGCCTTGTATGCAAACTCCAGCGTCATAGGCCTTTCAGAGTCGCTCTGTGTTTGCAGACTAAGGTGCAGCACACTGCACTTTTCCTTGGGACGGTTTGATTTTCCGAACTCCAAACAGCTTCGGGAACACAGTTCAAGAATCCCTAACTCGCCAAGGACGTGGTCGCCCTTTCCTTAGGTAAGCTCAACAGACCAAAGCACTCTGTTTCTATTTCCTTCCAACACCTCTTATGTGAGGTAAGCAATTCCTCAAGGAGAGTGTCAGCGTGCGTTCCAAGTTCCACAGAAGCACAGTTTGTGGTGTAAAACGACAGGCGTACGGAAGATGCAGAGACCTCTTGGGCATCCTACAGTGTCCTTCCTTTAGGCAGTTCGCTATACTCAGAATAGCGGTTATAGAAAAACGTGAATCAGCGAAGGGCCCAGTGGGTTCATTGTGTCTCTTTGGACTTGCTAGACTCAGCCTGTACTAAGGCTGGAAGTCAACCGCGAAACTGGAGTGTGATCCCAAAGGCTTTTTTGCCAATTTTGGAAGCTCCGTTCATAATGCGTGAAAGCAACCTGAAAAGCATTTGCAACGGCAGGCCTTTCAGTATATGCCAGCATGACTCAGCGTAGACCATGAGTTAGTTTTGTGGAAAGAAGCATTGTGCTTGCACTTTCTAGTTGCAAGCTCATCCTGCTCTGCTCTATAGCAAATGTGAAGCTCAATGTGAGCACTAGCCTCGAAGGAAGAGCTTGACTTGCCTTGCCTAAGTGAAGGAGTGCAACAGCTCCGTGAGCCCTAAATTGCTGTTCTGTGTCAGTTAAAGGGAAGAGGCTTTATCGTTCTCCTTGCCACCTCGTGGTAGCAACCGTTTCGGTTTCAGCACACTCTGTACCCCCAGGATGGTCTTGGCCTTGTATGCAAAATCCAGCGTCGTAGGCCTTTCAGAGTCGCTCAGTGTTTGCAGAGTAAGGTGCAGCACACTGCCTTTTTCCTTGGGAAGGTTTGATTTTCTGACCTCCAAACAGCTTCGGGGACACAGTTCAAGAAACCCTAACACGCTAAGGGCGTGGTCGCCCTTGCCCTAGGTAAGCTCAACAGACCAAAGCACTCTGTTTCTATTTCCTTCCAACACGTCTTATGTGAGGTAAGCAGTTCCTCAAGGAGAGTGTCACCGTGCGTTCCAAATTCCACAGAAGCACAGTTCGTGGTGTAAAACGACAGGCGTACGGAAGATGCAGAGACCTCTTGGGCATCCTCCAGCGTCCTTCCTTTAGGCAGTTCGCTATACCCAGAATAGCGGGTATAGAAAAACGTGAATCAGCGAAGGGCCCAGTGGGTTCATTGTGTCTCTTTGGACTTGCTAGACTCAGCCTGTACTAAGGCTGGAAGTCAACCGCGAGACGGGAGTGTGATCCCAAAGGCTTTTTTGCCAATTTTGGTAGCTCCATTCATAATGCGTGAAAGCAACCTGAAAAGCATTTGCAACGGCAGGCCTTTCAGTATATGCCAGCATGACTCAGCGTAGACCATGAGTTAGTTTTGTGGAAAGAAGCATTGTGCTTGCACTTCCTAGTTGCAAGCTCATCCTGCTCTGCTCTATAGCAAATGTGAAGCTCAATGTGAGCACTAGCCTCGAAGGAAGACCTTGACTTGCCTTGCCTAAGTGAAGGAGTGCAACAGCTCCGTGAGCCCTAAATTGCTGTTCTGTGTCAGTTGACGGGGAAGAGGCTTTACCGTTCTCCTTGCCACCTCGTGTCAGCAACCGTTTTGGTTTCAGCACACTCTGTACCCCCAGGATGGTCTGGGCCTTGTATGCAAACTCCAGCGTCATAGGCCTTTCAGAGTCGCTCTGTGTTTGCAGACTAAGGTGCAGCACACTGCACTTTTCCTTGGGACGGTTTGATTTTCCGAACTCCAAACAGCTTCGGGAACACAGTTCAAGAATCCCTAACTCGCCAAGGACGTGGTCGCCCTTGCCTTAGGTAAGCTCAACAGACCAAAGCACTCTGTTTCTATTTCCTTCCAACACCTCTTATGTGAGGTAAGCAATTCCTCAAGGAGAGTGTCAGCGTGCGTTCCAAGTTCCACAGAAGCACAGTTTGTGGTGTAAAACGACAGGCGTACGGAAGATGCAGAGACCTCTTGGGCATCCTCCAGCGTCCTTCCTTTAGGCAGTTCGCTATACTCAGAATAGCGGGTATAGAAAAACGTGAATCAGCGAAGGGCCCAGTGGGTTCATTGTGTCTCTTTGGACTTGCTAGACTCAGCCTGTAGTAAGGCTGGAAGTCAACCGCGAGACGGGAGTGTGATCCCAAAGGCTTTTTTGCCAATTTTGGAAGCTCCGTTCATAATGCGTGAAAGCAACCTGAAAAGCATTTGCAACGGCAGGCCTTTCAGTATATGCCAGCATGACTCAGCCTAGACCATGAGTTAGTTTTGTGGAAAGAAGCATTGTGCTTGCACTTTCTAGTTGCAAGCTCATCCTGCTCTGCTCTATAGCAAATGTGAAGCTCAATGTGAGCACTAGCCTCGAAGGAAGAGCTTGACTTGCCTTGCCTAAGTGAAGGAGTGCAACAGCTCCGTGAGCCCTAAATTGATGTTCTGTGTCAGTTGAAGGGGAAGAGGCTTTATCGTTCTCCTTGCCACCTCGTGTCAGCAATCGTTTCGGTTTCAGCACACTCTGTACCCCCAGGATGGTCTTGGCCTTGTATGCAAAATCCAGCGTCGTAGGCCTTTCAGAGTCGCTCTGTGTTTGCAGAGTAAGGTGCAGCACACTGCCTTTTTCCTTGGGACGGTTTGATTTTCTGACCTCCAAACAGCTTCGGGAAAACAGTTCAAGAATCCCTAACACGCTAAGGACGTGGTCGCCCTTGCCCTAGGTAAGCTCAACAGACCAAAGCACTCTGTTTCTATTTCCTTCCAACACGTCTTCTGTGAGGTAAGCAGTTCCTCAAGGAGAGTGTCACCGTGCGTTCCAAATTCCACAGAAGCACAGTTTGTGGTGTAAAACGACAGGCGTACGGAAGATGCAGAGACCTCTTGGGCATCCTCCAGCGTCCTTCCTTTAGGCAGTTCGCTATACCCAGAATAGCAGGTATAGAAAAACGTGAATCAGCGAAGGGCCCAGTGGGTTCATTGTGTCTCTTTGGACTTGCTAGACTCAGCCTGTACTAAGGCTGGAAGTCAACCGCGAGACGGGAGTGTGATCCCAAAGGCTTTTTTGCCAATTTTGGTAGCTCCATTCATAATGCGTGAAAGCAACCTGAAAAGCATTTGCAACGGCAGGCCTTGCAGTATATGCCAGCATGACTCAGCGTAGACCATGAGTTAGTTTTGTGGAAAGAAGCATTGTGCTTGCACTTCCTAGTTGCAAGCTCATCCTGCTCTGCTCTATAGCAAATGTGAAGCTCAATGTGAGCACTAGCCTCGAAGGAAGAGCTTGACTTGCCTTGACTAAGTGAAGGAGTGCAACAGCTCCGTGAGCCCTAAATTGCTGTTCTGTGTCAGTTGACGGGGAAGAGGCTTTACCGTTCTCCTTGCCACCTCGTGTCAGCAACCGTTTTGGTTTCAGCACACTCTGTACCCCCAGGATGATCTGGGCCTTGTATGCAATCTCTAGCGTCGTAGGCCTTTCAGAGTCGCTCTGTGTTTGCAGACTAAGGTGCAGCACACTGCACTTTTCCTTGGGACGGTTTGATTTTCCGAACTCCAAACAGCTTCGGGAACACAGTTCAAGAATCCCTAACTCGCCAAGGACGTGGTCGCCCTTGCCCTAGGTAAGCTCAACAGACCAAAGCACTCTGTTTCTATTTCCTTCCAACACCTCTTATGTGAGGTAAGCAATTCCTCAAGGAGAGTGTCAGCGTGCGTTCCAAGTTCCACAGAAGCACAGTTCGTGGTGTAAAACGACAGGCGTACGGAAGATGCAGAGACCTCTTGGGCATCCTCCAGCGTCCTTCCTTTAGGCAGTTCGCTATACTCAGAATAGCGAGTATAGAAAAACGTGCATCAGCGAAGGGCCCAGTGGGTTAATTGTGTCTCTTTGGACTTGCTAGACTCAGCCTGTACTAAGGCTGGAAGTCAACCGCGAAACGGGAGTGTGATCCCAAAGGCTTTTTTGCCAATTTTGGAAGCTCCGTTCATAATGCGTGAAAGCAACCTGAAAAGCATTTGCAACGGCAGGCCTTTCAGTATATGCCAGCATGACTCAGCGTAGACCATGAGTTAGTTTTGTGGAAAGAAGCATTGTGCTTGCACTTCCTAGTTGCAAGCTCATCCTGCTCTGCTCTATAGCAAATGTGAAGCTCAATGTGACCACTAGCCTCCAAGGAAGAGCTTGACTTGCCTTGCCTACGTGAAGGAGTGCAACAGCTCCGTGAGCCCTAAATTGCTGTTCTGTGTCAGTTGACGGGGAAGAGGCTTTATCGTTCTCCTTGCCACCTCGTGTCAGCAATCGTTTCAGTTTCAGCCCACTCTGTACCCCCAGGAAGGTCTGGGCCTTGTATGCAAAATCCAGTGTCGTAGGCCTTTCAGAGTCGCTCTGTGTTTGCAGAGTAAGGTGCAGCACACTGCACTTTTCCTTGGGACGCTTTGATTTTCTGACCTCCAAACAGCTTCGGGAACACAGTTCAAGAATCCCGAACTCACTAAGGAAGTGGTCGACCTTGCCCTAGGTAATCTCAACAGAAAAAAGCACTCTGTTTCTATTTCCTTCCAACACATCTTCTGTGAGGTAAGCAGTTCCTCAAGTAGAGTGTCAGCATGCATTCCAAGTTCCACAGAAGCACAGTTCGTGGTGTAAACCGACAGGCGTACGGAAGATGCAGAGACCTCTTGGGCATCCTCCAGCGTCCTTCCTTTAGGCAGTTCGCTATACGCAGAATAGGGGGTATAGAAAAACGTGAATCAGCGAAGGGCCCAGTGGGTTAATTGTGTCTCTTTGGACTTGCTAGACTCAGCCTGTACTAAGGCTGGAAGTCAACTGCGAGACGGGAGTGTGATGCCAAAGGCTTTTTTGCCAATTTTGGAAGCTGCGTTCATAATGCGTCAAAGCAACCTGAAAAGCATTTGCAACGTCAGGCCTTTCAGTATATGCCAGCATGACTCAGCGTAGACCATGAGTTAGTTTTGTGGAAAGAAGCATTGTGCTTGCACTTCCTAGTTGCAAGCTCATCCTGCTCTGCTCTATAGCAAATGTGAAGCTCAATGTGAGCACTAGCCTCGAAGGAAGTGCTTGACTTGCCTTGCCTAAGTGAAGGAGTGCAACAGCTCCGTGAGCCCTAAATTGCTGTTCTGTGTCAGTTGACGGGGAAGAGGCTTTACCATTCTCCTTGTCACTTCGTGTCAGCAACCGTTTCGGTTTCAGCACACTCTGTAACCCCAGGATGGACTGGGCCTTGAATGGAAAATCCAGCGTCATAGGCCTTTCAGAGTCGCTCTGTGTTTGCAGAGTAAGGTGCAGCACACTGCACTTTTCCTTGGGACGATTTGATTTTCCGATCTCCAAACAGATTCGGGAACACTGTACAAGAATCCCTAACACGCCAAGGAAGTGGTCGCCCTTGGCCTAGGTAAGCCCAACATACCAAAGCACTCTGTTTCTAATTCCTTCCAACACCTCTTATGTGAGGTAAGCAATTCCTCAAGGAGAGTGTCAGCGTGCGTTCCAAATTCCACAGAAGCACAGTTCGTGGTGTAAAACGACAGGCTTACGGAAGATGCAGAGACCTCTTGGGCATCTTCCAGCGTCCTTCCTTTAGGCAGTTCGCTATACCCAGAATAGCCGGTATAGTAAAACGTGAATCAGCGAAGGGCCCAGTGGGTTCATTGTGTCTCTTTGGACTTGCTGGACTCAGCCTGTACTAAGGCTGGAAGTCCACTGCGAAACGGGAGTGTGATCCCAAAGGCTTTTTTGCCAATTTTGAAAGATCCGTTCATAATGCGAGAAAGCAACCTGAAAATCATTTGCAACGGCAGGCCTTTCAGTATATGCCAGCATGACTCAGCGTAGACCATGAGTTAGTTTTGTGGAAAGAAGCATTGTGCTTGCACTTCCTAGTTGCAAGCTCATTCTGCTCTGTTCTATAGCAAATGTGAAGCTCAATGTGAGCACTAGCCTCGAAGGAGGAGATTGACTTGCCTTGCCAAAGTGAAGGAGAGCAACAGCTCCGTGAGCCCTAAATTGCTGTTCTGTGTCAGTTTACGGGAAAGAGGCTTTACCGTTCTCCTTGCCACCTCGTGTCAGCAACCGTTTCTGTTACACCACACTCTGTACCCCCACGATGCTCTGGGCCTTGTATGCAAAATCCAGCTTGGTAGGCCTTTCAGAGTCGCTCTGTGTTTGCAGAGTAAGGTGTAGCACACTGCACTATTCCTTTGGACGGTTTCATTTTCCGACCTACAAACAGCTTCGGGAACACAGTTCAAGAATCCCTAACTCGCCAAGGATGTGGTCGCCCTTGCCCTAGGTAAGCTCAACAGACCAAAGCACTCTGTTTCTATTTCCTTCCAACACGTCTTATGTGAGGTAAGCAATTCCTCAAGGAGAGGGTCATCGTGCGTTCCAAATTCCACAGAAGCACACTTCGTGGTGTAAAACGACAGGCGTACGGAAGATGCAGAGACCTCTTGGGCATCCTCCAGCGTCCTTCCTTTAGGCAGTTCGCTATACCCAGAATAGCGGGTATAGAAAAACGTGAATCAGCGAAGGCCCCAGTGTTTTCATTGTCTCTCTTTGGACTTGCTGGACTCAGCCTGTACTAAGGCTGGAATTCAACCGCGAAACGGGAGTGTGATCCCAAAGGCTTTTTTTCTAATTTTGAAAGCTCCGTTCATAAGGCGTGAAAGCAACCTGAAAAGCATTGGAAGGGCAGGCCTTTCAGTATATGCCAGCATGACTCAGCGTAGACCATGAGTTAGTTTTGTGGAAAGAAGCATTGTGCTTGCACTTCCTAGTGGAAAGCTCATCTTGCTCTGCTCTATAGCAAATGTGAAGCTCAATGTGAGCACTAGCCTCGAAGGAAGAGCTTGACTTGCCTTGCCTAAGTGACGGAGTGCAACAGCTCCGTGAGCCCTAAATTGCTCTTCTGTGTCAGTTGACGGGGAAGAGCCTTTATCGTTCTCCTTGCCACCTTGTGTCAGCATCCGTTTCGGTTTCAGCGCACTCTCTTACCCCCACGATGCTCTGGGCCTTGTATGCAAAATTCAGCATCGTAGGCCTTTCAGAGTCGCTCTGTTTTTGCAGAGTAAGGTGCAGCAAACTGCACTTTTCCTTGGGACGGCTTGATATTCCTTTCTCCAAACAGCTTCGGAAACACAGTTCAAGAATCCCTAACTCACCAAGGACGTGGTCGCCCTTGCCCTAGGTAAGCTCAACAGACCAAAGCACTCTGTTTCTATTTCCTTGCAACACTTCTTATGTGAGGTAAGCAATTCCTCAAGGAGAGTGTCAGCGTGCGTTCCAAATTCCTCAGAAGCACAGTTCGTAGTGTAAAACGACAGGCGTACGGAAGATTCAGAGACCTCTTGGGCATCCTCCAGCGTCCTTCCTTTAGGCAGTTCGCTATACCCAGAATAGCGGGTATAGAAAAACGTGAATCAGCGAAGGGCCCAGTGGGTTCATTGTGTCTCTTTGGACTTGCTAGACTCAGCCTGTACTAAGGCTGGAAGTCCACCTCGAAACGGGCGTGTGATCCCAAAGGCTTTTTTGCCAATTTTGAAAGCTCCGTTCATAATGCGAGAAAGCAACCTGAAAGGCATTTGCAACGGCAGTCCTTTCAGTATATGCCAGCATGACTCAGCATAGACCATGAGTTGTTTGTGTGGAAAGAAGCATTGTGCTTGTACTTCCTAGTTGCAAGCTCATCCTGCTCTGCCCTATAGCAAATGTGAAGCTCAATGTGAGCACTAGCCTTGAAGGAAGAGCTTGACTTGCCTTGCCTAAGTGAAGGAGTGCAACAGCTCCGTGAGCCCTAAATTGCTGTTCTGTGTCAGTTGACGGGGAAGAGGCTTTACCGTTCTCCTTGCCACCTCGTGTCAGCAACCGTTTTGGTTTCAGCACACTCTGTACCCCCAGGATGGTCTGGGCCTTGTATGCAAACTCCAGCGTCGTAGGCCTTTCAGAGTCGCTCTGTGTTTGCAGACTAAGGTGCAGCACACTGCACTTTTCCTTGGGACGGTTTGATTTTCCGAACTCCAAACAGCTTCGGGAACACAGTTCAAGAATCCCTAACTCGCCAAGGACGTGGTCGCCCTTGCCCTAGGTAAGCTCAACAGAACAAAGCACTCTGTTTCTATTTCCTTCCAACACGTGTTATGTGAGGTAAGCAATTCCTCAAGGAGAGTGTCAGCGTGCGTTCTAAATTCCACAGAAGCACAGTTCGTGGTGTAAAACGACAGGCGTACAGAAGGTGCAGAGACCTCTTGTGCATCCTCTAGCGTCCTTCCTTTAGGCAGTTCGCTATACCCAGAATAGCGGGTATAGAAAAACGTGAATCAGCGAAGGGCCCAGTGTGTTAATTGTGTCTCTTTGGACTTGCTAGACTCAGGGCGTATTAAGGATGGAAGTCAACCGCGAAACGGGAGTGTGATCCCAAAGGCTTTTTTGCCAATTTTGAAAGCTCCGTTCATAATGTGAGAAATCAACCTGAAAACCATTTGCAACGGCAGGCCTTTCAGTATATGCCAGCATGACTCAGCGTAGACCATGAGTGAGTTTTGTGGAAAGAAGCATTGTGCTTGCACCTCCTAGTTGCAAGCTCATCCTGCTCTGCTCTATAGCAAATGTGAAGCTCAATGTGAGCACTAGCCTCGAAGGAAGAGGTTGACTTGCCTTGCCTAAGTGAAGGAGTGCAACAGCTCCGTGAGCCCTAAATTGCTGTTCTGTGTCAGTTTACAGGGAAGAGGCTTTACCGTTCTCCTTGCCACCTCGTGTCAGCAACCGTTTCGGTTTCAGCGCACTCTCTTACCCCCACGATGCTCTGGGCCTTGTATTCAAAATCCAGCATCGTAGGCCTTTCAGAGTGGCTCTGTGTTTGCAGAGTAAGGTGCAGCACACTGCCTTTTTCCTTGGGACGGTTTGATATTCTGATCTCCAAACAGCTTCGGAAACACAGTTCAAGAATCCCTAACTCACCAAGGACGTGGTCGCCCTTTCCCTAGGTAAGCTCAACAGACCAAAGCACTCTGTTTGTATTTCCTTCCAACACGTCTTATGTGAGGTAAGCAATTCCTCAAGAGAGTGTCAGCGTGCGTTCCAAATTCCACAGAAGCACAGTTCATGGTGTAAAACGACAGGCGTACGGAAGATGCAGAGGCCTCTTGGACATCCTCCAACGTCCTTCCTTTAGGCAGTTCGCTATACCCAGAATAGCGGGTATAGAAAAACGTGAATCAGCGAAGGGCCCAGTGTTTTCATTGTGTCTCTTTGGACTTGCTAGACTCAGCCTGTACTAAGGCTGGAATTCAACCGCGAAACGGGAGTGTGATCCCAAAGGCTTTTTTGCCAATTTTGAAAGCTCCGTTCATAAGGAGTGAAAGCAACCTGAAAAGCATTGGAAGGGCAGGCCTTTCAGTATATGCCAGCATGACTCAGCGTAGACCATGAGTTAGATTTGTGAAAAGAAGCATTGTGCTTGCACTTCCTAGTGGAAAGCTCATCTTGCTCTGCTCTATAGCAAATGTGAAGCTCAATGTGAGCACTAGCCTCGAAGAAAGAGCTTGACTTGCCTTGCCTAAGTGAAGGAGTGCAACAGCTCCGTGAGCCCTAAATTGCTGTTCTGTGTCAGTTAAAGGGAAGAGGCTTTATCGTTCTCCTTGCCACCTCGTGGCAACAACCGTTTCGGGTTCAGCACACTCTGTACCCCCAGGATGGTCTTGGCCTTGTATGCAAAATCCAGCGTCGTAGGCCTTTCAGAGTCGCTCAGTGTTTGCAGAGTAAGGTGCAGCACACTGCCTTTTTCCTTGTTAAGGTTTGATTTTCTGACCTCCAAACAGCTTCGGGGACACAGTTCAAGAATCCCTAACACGCTAAGGGCGTGGTCGCCCTTGCCCTAGGTAAGCTCAACAGACCAAAGCACTCTGTTTCTATTTCCTTCCAACACGTCTTATGTGAGGTAAGCAGTTCCTCAAGGAGAGTGTCACCGTGCGTTCCAAATTCCACAGAAGCACAGTTCGTGGTGTAAAACGACAGGCGTACGGAAGATGCAGAGACCTCTTGGGCATCCTCCAGCGTCCTTCCTTTAGGCAGTTCGCTATACCCAGAATAGCGGGTATAGAAAAACGTGAATCAGCGAAGGGCCCAGTGGGTTCATTGTGTCTCTTTGGACTTGCTAGACTCAGCCTGTACTAAGGCTGGAAGTCAACCGCGAGATGGGAGTGTGATCCCAAAGGCTTTTTTGCCAATTTTGGTAGCTCCATTCATAATGCGTGAAAGCAACCTGAAAAGCATTTGCAACGGCAGGCCTTTCAGTATATGCCAGCATGACTCAGCGTAGACCATGAGTTAGTTTTGTGGAAAGAAGCATTGTGCTTGCACTTCCTAGTTGCAAGCTCGTCCTGCTCTGCTCTATAGCAAATGTGAAGCTCAATGTGAGCACTAGCCTCGAAGGAAGAGCTTGACTTGCCTTGCCTAAGTGAAGGAGTGCAACAGCTCCGTGAGCCCTAAATTGCTGTTCTGTGTCAGTTGACGGGGAAGAGGCTTTACCGTTCTCCTTGCCACCTCGTGTCAGCAACCGTTTTGGTTTCAGCACACTCTGTACCCCCAGGATGGTCTGGGCCTTGTATGCAAACTCCAGCGTCGTAGGCCTTTCAGAGTCGCTCTGTGTTTGCAGACTAAGGTGCAGCACACTGCACTTTTCCTTGGGACGGTTTGATTTTCCGAACTCCAAACAGCTTCGGGAACACAGTTCAAGAATCCCTAACTCGCCAAGGACGTGGTCGCCCTTGCCTTAGGTAAGCTCAACAGACCAAAGCACTCTGTTTCTATTTCCTTCCAACACCTCTTATGTGAGGTAAGCAATTCCTCAAGGAGAGTGTCAGCGTGCGTTCAAAGTTCCACAGAAGCACAGTTTGTGGTGTAAAACGACAGGCGTACGGAAGATGCAGAGACCTCTTGGGCATCCTCCAGCGTCCTTCCTTTAGGCAGTTCGCTATACTCAGAATAGCGGTTATAGAAAAACGTGAATCAGCGAAGGGCCCAGTGGGTTCATTGTGTCTCTTTGGACTTGCTAGACTCAGCCTGTACTAAGGCTGGAAGTCAACCGCGAAACTGGAGTGTGATCCCAAAGGCTTTTTTGCCAATTTTGGAAGCTCCGTTCATAATGCGTGAAAGCAACCTGAAAAGCATTTGCAACGGCAGGCCTTTCAGTATATGCCAGCATGACTCAGCGTAGACCATGAGTTAGTTTTGTGGAAAGAAGCATTGTGCTTGCACTTTCTAGTTGCAAGCTCATCCTGCTCTGCTCTATAGCAAATGTGAAGCTCAATGTGAGCACTAGCCTCGAAGGAAGAGCTTGACTTGCCTTGACTAAGTGATGGAGTGCAACAGCTCCGTGAGCCCTAAATTGCTGTTCTGTGTCAGTTAAAGGGAAGAGGCTTTATCGTTCTCCTTGCCACCTCGTGGCAGCAACCGTTTCGGGTTCAGCACACTCTGTGCCCCCAGGATGGTCTTGGCCTTGTATGCAAAATCCAGCGTCGTAGGCCTTTCAGAGTCGCTCAGTGTTTGCAGAGTAAGGTGCAGCACACTGCCTTTTTCCATGGGAAGGTTTGATTTTCTGACCTCCAAACAGCTTCGGGGACACAGTTCAAGAATCCCGAACACGCTAAGGGCGTGGTCGCCCTTGCCCTAGGTAAGCTCAACAGACCAAAGCACTCTGTTTCTATTTCCTTCCAACACGTCTTATGTGAGGTAAGCAGTTCCTCAAGGAGAGTGTCACCGTGCGTTCCAAATTCCACAGAAGCACAGTTCGTGGTGTAAAACGACAGGCGTACGGAAGATGCAGAGACCTCTTGGGCATCCTCCAGCGTCCTTCCTTTAGGCAGTTCGCTATACCCAGAATAGCGGGTATAGAAAAACGTGAATCAGCGAAGGGCCCAGTGGGTTCATTGTGTCTCTTTGGACTTGCTAGACTCAGCCTGTACTAAGGCTGGAAGTCAACCGCGAGACGGGAGTGTGATCCCAAAGGCTTTTTTGCCAATTTTGGTAGCTCCATTCATAATGCGTGAAAGCAACCTGAAAAGCATTTGCAACGGCAGGCCTTTCAGTATATGCCAGCATGACTCAGCGTAGACCATGAGTTAGTTTTGTGGAAAGAAGCATTGTGCTTGCACTTCCTAGTTGCAATCTCATCCTGCTCTGCTCTATAGCAAATGTGAAGCTCAATGTGAGCACTAGCCTCGAAGGAAGAGCTTGACTTGCCTTGCCTAAGTGAAGGAGTGCAACAGCTCCGTGAGCCCTAAATTGCTGTTCTGTGTCAGTTGACGGGGAAGAGGCTTTACCGTTCTCCTTGCCACCTCGTGTCAGCAACCGTTTTGGTTTCAGCACACTCTGTACCCCCAGGATGGTCTGGGCCTTGTATGCAAACTCCAGCGTCGTAGGCCTTTCAGAGTCGCTCTGTGTTTGCAGACTAAGGTGCAGCACACTGCACTTTTCCTTGGGACGGTTTGATTTTCCGAACTCCAAACAGCTTCGGGAACACAGTTCAAGAATCCCTAACTCGCCAAGGACGTGGTCGCCCTTGCCTTAGGTAAGCTCAACAGACCAAAGCACTCTGTTTCTATTTCCTTCCAACACCTCTTATGTGAGGTAAGCAATTCCTCAAGGAGAGTGTCAGCGTGCGTTCCAAGTTCCACAGAAGCACAGTTTGTGGTGTAAAACGACAGGCGTACGGAAGATGCAGAGACCTCTTGGGCATCCTCCAGCGTCCTTCCTTTAGGCAGTTCGCTATACTCAGAATAGCGGTTATAGAAAAACGTGAATCAGCGAAGGGCCCAGTGGGTTCATTGTGTCTCTTTGGACTTGCTAGACTCAGCCTGTACTAAGGCTGGAAGTCAACCGCGAGACGGGAGTGTGATCCCAAAGGCTTTTTTGCCAATTTTGGAAGCTCCATTCATAATGCGTGAAAGCAACCTGAAAAGCATTTGCAACGGCAGGCCTTTCAGTATATGCCAGCATGACTCAGCGTAGACCATGAGTTAGTTTTGTGGAAAGAAGCATTGTGCTTGCACTTTCTAGTTGCAAGCTCATCCTGCTCTGCTCTATAGCAAATGTGAAGCTCAATGTGAGCACTAGCCTCGAAGGAAGAGCTTGACTTGCCTTGCCTAAGTGAAGGAGTGCAACAGCTCCGTGAGCCCTAAATTGCTGTTCTGTGTCAGTTTAAGGGGAAGAGGCTTTATCGATCTCCTTGCCACCTCGTGTCAGCAATCGTTTCGGTTTCAGCACACTCTGTACCCCCAGGATGGTCTTGGCCTTGTATGCAAACTCCAGCGTCGTAGGCCTTTCAGAGTCGCTCTGTGTTTGCAGACTAAGGTGCAGCACACTGCACTTTTCCTTGGGACGGTTTGATTTTCCGAACTCCAAACAGCTTCGGGAACACAGTTCAAGAATCCCTAACTCGCCAAGGACGTGGTCGCCCTTGCCCTAGGTAAGCTCAACAGACCAAAGCACTCTGTTTCTATTTCCTTCCAACACCTGTTATGTGAGGTAAGCAATTCCTCAAGGAGAGTGTCAGCGTGCGTTCCAAGTTCCACAGAAGCACAGTTCGTGGTGTAAAACGACAGGCGTACGGAAGATGCAGAGACCTCTTGGGCATCCTCCAGCGTCCTTCCTTTAGGCAGTTCGCTATACTCAGAATAGCGGGTATAGAAAAACGTGCATCAGCGAAGGGCCCAGTGTGTTAATTGTGTCTCTTTGGACTTGCTAGACTCAGCCTGTACTAAGGGTGGAAGTCAACCGCGAAACGGGAGTGTGATCCCAAAGGCTTTTTTGCCAATTTTGTAAGCTCCGTTCATAATGCGTGAAAGCAACCTGAAAAGCATTTGCAACGGCAGGCCTTTCAGTATATGCCAGCATGACTCAGCGTAGACCATGAGTTAGTTTTGTGGAAAGAAGCATTGTGCTTGCACTTCCTAGTTGCAAGCTCATCCTGCTCTGCTCTGTAGCAAATGTGAAGCTCAATGTGAGCACTAGCCTCCAAGGAAGAGCTTGACTTGCCTTGCCTACGTGAAGGAGTGCAACAGCTCCGTGAGCCCTAAATTGCTGTTCTGTGTCAGTTGACGGGGAAGAGGCTTTATCGTTCTCCTTTCCACCTCGTGTCAGCAATCGTTTCAGTTTCAGCCCACTCTGTACCCCCAGGAAGCTCTGGGCCTTGTATGCAAAATCCAGTGTCGTAGGCCTTTCAGAGTCGCTCTGTGTTTGCAGAGTAAGGTGCAGCACACTGCACTTTTCCTTGGGACGGTTTGATTTTCTGACCTCCAAACAGCTTCGGGAACACAGTTCAAGAATCCCGAACTCACTAAGGAAGTGGTCGACCTTGCCCTAGGTAATCTCAACAGAACAAAGCACTCTGTTTCTATTTCCTTCCAACACGTCTTCTGTGAGGTAAGCAGTTCCTCAAGGAGAGTGTCAGCATGCATTCCAAGTTCCACAGAAGCACAGTTCGTGGTGTAAAACGACAGGCGTACGGAAGATGCAGAGACCTCTTGGGCATCCTCCAGCGTCCTTCCTTTAGGCAGTTCGCTATACCCAGAATAGGGGGTATAGAAAAACGTGAATCAGCGAAGGGCCCAGTGGGTTAATTGTGTCTCTTTGGACTTGCTAGACTCAGCCTGTACTAAGGCTGGAAGTCAACCGCGAGACGGGAGTGTGATGCCAAAGGCTTTTTTGCCAATTTTTGAAGCTGCGTTCATAATGCGTCAAAGCAACCTGAAAAGCATTTGCAACGTCAGGCCTTTCAGTATATGCCAGCATGACTCAGCGTAGACCATGAGTTAGTTTTGTGGAAAGAAGCATTGTGCTTGCACTTCCTAGTTGCAAGCTCATCCTGCTCTGCTCTATAGCAAATGTGAAGCTCAATGTGAGCACTAGCCTCGAAGGAAGTGCTTGACTTGCCTTGCCTAAGTGAAGGAGTGCAACAGCTCCGTGAGCCCTAAATTGCTGTTCTGTGTCAGTTGACGGGGAAGAGGCTTTACCATTCTCCTTGCCACTTCGTGTCAGCAACCGTTTCGGTTTCAGCACACTCTGTACCCCCAGGATGGACTGGGCCTTGAATGGAAAATCCAGCGTCATAGGCCTTTCAGAGTCGCTCTGTGTTTGCAGAGTAAGGTGCAGCACACTGCACTTTTCCTTGGGACGATTTGATTTTCCGATCTCCAAACAGATTCGGGAACACTGTACAAGAATCCCTAACACGCCAAGGACGTGGTCGCCCTTGGCCTAGGTAAGCCCAACAGACCAAAGCACTCTGTTTCTAATTCCTTCCAACACCTCTTATGTGAGGTAAGCAATTCCTCAAGGAGAGTGTCAGCGTGCGTTCCAAATTCCACAGAAGCACAGTTCGTGGTGTAAAACGACAGGCTTACGGAAGATGCAGAGACCTCTTTGGCATCTTCCAGCGTCCTTCCTTTAGGCAGTTTGCTATACCCAGAATAGCCGGTATAGTAAAACGTGAATCAGCGAAGGGCCCAGTGGGTTAATTGTGTCTCTTTGGACTTGCTGGACTCAGCCTGTACTAAGGCTGGAAGTCCACTGCGAAACGGGAGTGTGATCCCAAAGGCTTTTTTGCCAATTTTGAAAGCTCCGTTCATAATGCGAGAAAGCAACCTGAAAATCATTTGCAACGGCAGGCCTTTCAGTATATGCCAGCATGACTCAGCGTAGACCATGAGTTAGTTTTGTGGAAAGAAGCATTGTGCTTGCACTTCCTAGTTGCAAGCTCATTCTGCTCTGTTCTATAGCAAATGTGAAGCTCAATGTGAGCACTAGCCTCGAAGGAGGAGATTGACTTGCCTTGCCAAAGTGAAGGAGAGCAACAGCTCCGTGAGCCCTAAATTGCTGTTCTGTGTCAGTTTACGGGAAAGAGGCTTTACCGTTCTCCTTGCCACCTCGTGTCAGCAACCGTTTCTGTTACACCACACTCTGTACCCCCACGATGCTCTGGGCCTTGTATGAAAAATCCAGCTTGGTAGGCCTTTCAGAGTCGCTCTGTGTTTGCAGAGTAAGGTGTAGCACACTGCACTATTCCTTTGGACGGTTTCATTTTCCGACCTACAAACAGCTTCGGGAACACAGTTCAAGAATCCCTAACTCGCCAAGGACGTGGTCGCCCTTGCCCTAGGTAAGCTCAACAGACCAAAGCACTCTGTTTCTATTTCCTTCCAACACGTCTTATGTGAGGTAAGCAATTCCTCAAGGAGAGGGTCAGCGTGCGTTCCAAATTCCACAGAAGCACACTTCGTGGTGTAAAACGACAGGCGTACGGAAGATGCAGAGACCTCTTGGGCATCCTCCAGCGTCCTTCCTTTAGGCAGTTCGCTATACCCAGATTAGCGGGTATAGCAAAACGTGAATCAGCGAAGGGCCCAGTGGGTTCATTGTGTCTCTTTGGACTTGCTAGACTCAGCCTATACTAAGGCTGGAAATCAACCGCAAAACGGGAGTGTGATCCCAAAGGCTTTTTTGCCAATTTTGAAAGCTCCGTTCATAATGCGAGAAAGCAACCTGAAAAGCATTTGCAAAGGCAGGCCTTTCAGTATATGCCAGCATGACTCAGCATAGACCATGAGTTAGTTTTGTGGAAAGAAGCATTGTGCTTGCACTTCCTAGTTGCAAGCTCATCCTGCTCTGCTCTATAGCAAATGTGAAGCTCAATGTGAGCACTAGCCTCGAAGGAAGAGGTTGACTTGCCTTTCCTAAGTGAAGGAGTGCAACAGCTCCGTGAGCCCTAAATTGCTGTTCTGTGTCAGTTTACGGGGAAGAGGCTTTATCGTTCTCCTTGCCACCTCGTGTCAGCAACCGTTTCATTTCCAGCACACTCTCTACCCCCACGATGCTCTGGACCTTGTATGCAATATCCAGCGTCGTAGGCCTTTCAGAGTCGCTCTGTGTTTGCAGAGTAAGGTGAAGCACACTGCAATTTTCCTTGCGACGGTTTGAATTTCCGATCTCCAAACAGCTTTGGGAACACAGTTCAAGAATCCCTAACTCGGCAAGGACGTGTTCGCCCTTGCCCTAGGTAAGCTCAACAGAACAAAGCACTCTGTTTCTATTTCCTTCCAACACGTGTTATGTGAGGTAAGCAATTCCTCAAGGAGAGTGTCAGCGTGCGTTCTAAATTCCACAGAAGCACAGTTCGTGGTGTAAAACGACAGGCGTACAGAAGGTGCAGAGACCTCTTGTGCATCCTCTAGCGTCCTTCCTTTAGGCAGTTCGCTATACCCAGAATAGCGGGTATAGAAAAACGTGAATCAGCGAAGGGCCCAGTGTGTTAATTGTGTCTCTTTGGACTTGCTAGACTCAGCGCGTATTAAGGATGGAAGTCAACCGCGAAACGGGAGTGTGATCCCAAAGGCTTTTTTGCCAATTTTGAAAGCTCCGTTCATAATGTGAGAAATCAACCTGAAAACCATTTGCAACGGCAGGCCTTTCAGTATATGCCAGCATGACTCAGCGTAGACCATGAGTGAGTTTTGTGGAAAGAAGCATTGTGCTTGCACCTCCTAGTTGCAAGCTCATCCTGCTCTGCTCTATAGCAAATATGAAGCTCAATGTGAGCACTAGCCTCGAAGGAAGAGGTTGACTTGCCTTGCCTAAGTGAAGGAGTGCAACAGCTCCGTGAGCCCTAAATTGCTGTTCTGTGTCAGTTTACAGGGAAGAGGCTTTACCGTTCTCCTTGCCACCTCGTGTCAGCAACCGTTTCGGTTTCAGCGCACTCTCTTACCCCCACGATGCTCTGGGCCTTGTATTCAAAATCCAGCATCGTAGGCCTTACAGAGTGGCTCTGTGTTTGCAGAGTAAGGTGCAGCACACTGAACTTTTCCTTGGGACCGTTTGATATTCTGATCTCCAAACAGCTTCGGAAACACAGTTCAAGAATCCCTAACTCACCAAGGACGTGGTCGCCCTTTCCCTAGGTAAGCTCAACAGACCAAAGCACTCTGTTTGTATTTCCTTCCAACACGTCTTATGTGAGGTAAGCAATTCCTCAAGAGAGTGTCAGCGTGCGTTCCAAATTCCACAGAAGCACAGTTCATGGTGTAAAACGACAGGCGTACGGAAGATGCAGAGGCCTCTTGGACATCCTCCAACGTCCTTCCTTTAGGCAGTTCGCTATACCCAGAATAGCGGGTTTAGAAAAACGTGAATCAGCGAAGGCCCCAGGGTTTTCATTGTCTCTCTTTGGACTTGCTGGACTCAGCCTGTACTAAGGCTGGAATTCAACCGCGAAACGGGAGTGTGATCCCAAAGGCTTTTTTTCCAATTTTGAAAGCTCCGTTCATAAGGCGTGAAAGCAACCTGAAAAGCATTGGAAGGGCAGGCCTTTCAGTATATGCCAGCATGACTCAGCGTAGACCATGAGTTAGTTTTGTGAAAAGAAGCATTGTGCTTGCACTTCCTAGTGGAAAGCTCATCTTGCTCTGCTCTATAGCAAATGTGAAGCTCAATGTGAGCACTAGCCTCGAAGGAAGAGCTTGACTTGCCTTGCCTAAGTGACGGAGTGCAACAGCTCCGTGAGCCCTAAATTGCTCTTCTGTGTCAGTTGACGGGGAAGAGCCTTTATCGTTCTCCTTGCCACCTTGTGTCAGCATCCGTTTCGGTTTCAGCGCACTCTCTTACCCCCACGATGCTCTGGGCCTTGTATGCAAAATTCAGCATCGTAGGCCTTTCAGAGTCGCTCTGTTTTTGCAGAGTAAGGTGCAGCAAACTGCACTTTTCCTTGGGACGGCTTGATATTCCTTTCTCCAAACAGCTTCGGAAACACAGTTCAAGAATCCCTAACTCACCAAGGACGTGGTCGCCCTTGCCCTAGGTAAGCTCAACAGACCAAAGCACTCTGTTTCTATTTCCTTGCAACACTTCTTATGTGAGGTAAGCAATTCCTCAAGGAGAGTGTCAGCGTGCGTTCCAAATTCCTCAGAAGCACAGTTCGTGGTGTAAAACGACAGGCGTACGGAAGATTCAGAGACCTCTTGGGCATCCTCCAGCGTCCTTCCTTTAGGCAGTTCGCTATACCCAGAATAGCGGGTATAGAAAAACGTGAATCAGCGAAGGGCCCAGTGGGTTAATTGTGTCTCTTTGGACTTGCTAGACTCAGCCTGTACTAAGGCTGGAAGTCCACCTCGAAACGGGCGTGTGATCCCAAAGGCTTTTTTGCCAATTTTGAAAGCTCCGTTCATAATGCGAGAAAGCAACCTGAAAAGCATTTGCAACGGCAGTCCTTTCAGTATATGCCAGCATGACTCAGCATAGACCATGAGTTGTTTGTGTGGAAAGAAGCATTGTGCTTGTACTTCCTAGTTGCAAGCTCATCCTGCTCTGCCCGATAGCAAATGTGAAGCTCAATGTGAGCACTAGCCTTGAAGGAAGAGCTTGACTTGCCTTGCCTAAGTGAAGGAGTGCAACAGCTCCGTGATCACTAAATTGCTATTCTGTGTCAGTTTACGTGGAAGAGGCTTTATCGTTCTCCTTGCCACCTCGTGTCAGCAACCGTTTCATTTCCAGCACACTCTCTACCCCCACGATGCTCTGGACCTTGTATGCAATATCCAGCGTCGTAGGCCTTTCAGAGTCGCTCTGTGTTTGCAGAGTAAGGTGAAGCACACTGCAATTTTCCTTGCGACGGTTTGAATTTCCGATCTCCAAACAGCTTTGGGAACACAGTTCAAGAATCCCTAACTCGGCAAGGACGTGTTCGCCCTTGCCCTAGGTAAGCTCAACAGAACAAAGCACTCTGTTTCTATTTCCTTCCAACACGTGTTATGTGAGGTAAGCAATTCCTCAAGGAGAGTGTCAGCGTGCGTTCTAAATTCCACAGAAGCACAGTTCGTGGTGTAAAACGACAGGCGTACAGAAGGTGCAGAGACCTCTTGTGCATCCTCTAGCGTCCTTCCTTTAGGCAGTTCGCTATACCCAGAATAGCGGGTATAGAAAAACGTGAATCAGCGAAGGGCCCAGTGTGTTAATTGTGTCTCTTTGGACTTGCTAGACTCAGCGCGTATTAAGGATGGAAGTCAACCGCGAAACGGGAGTGTGATCCCAAAGGCTTTTTTGCCAATTTTGAAAGCTCCGTTCATAATGTGAGAAATCAACCTGAAAACCATTTGCAACGGCAGGCCTTTCAGTATATGCCAGCATGACTCAGCGTAGACCATGAGTGAGTTTTGTGGAAAGAAGCATTGTGCTTGCACCTCCTAGTTGCAAGCTCATCCTGCTCTGCTCTATAGCAAATGTGAAGCTCAATGTGAGCACTAGCCTCGAAGGAAGATGTTGACTTGCCTTGCCTAAGTGAAGGAGTGCAACAGCTCCGTGAGCCCTAAATTGCTGTTCTGTGTCAGTTTACAGGGAAGAGGCTTTACCGTTCTCCTTGCCACCTCGTGTCAGCAACCGTTTCGGTTTCAGCGCACTCTCTTACCCCCACGATGCTCTGGGCCTTGTATTCAACATCCAGCATCGTAGGCCTTTCAGAGTGGCTCTGTGTTTGCAGAGTAAGGTGCAGCACACTGAACTTTTCCTTGGGACAGTTTGATATTCTGATCTCCAAACAGCTTCGGAAACACAGTTCAAGAATCCCTAACTCACCAAGGACGTGGTCGCCCTTTCCCTAGGTAAGCTCAACAGACCAAAGCACTCTTTTTGTATTTCCTTCCAACACGTCTTATGTGAGGTAAGCAATTCCTCAAGAGAGTGTCAGCGTGCGTTCCAAATTCCACAGAAGCACAGTTCATGGTGTAAAACGACAGGCGTACGGAAGATGCAGAGGCCTCTTGGACATCCTCCAACGTCCTTCCTTTAGGCAGTTCGCTATACCCAGAATAGCGGGTTTAGAAAAACGTGAATCAGCGAAGGCCCCAGGGTTTTCATTGTCTCTCTTTGGACTTGCTGGACTCAGCCTGTACTAAGGCTGGAATTCAACCGCGAAACGGGAGTGTGATCCCAAAGGCTTTTTTTCCAATTTTGAAAGCTCCGTTCATAAGGTGTGAAAGCAACCTGAAAAGCATTGGAAGGGCAGGCCTTTCAGTATATGCCAGCATGACTCAGCGTAGACCATGAGTTAGTTTTGTGAAAAGAAGCATTGTGCTTGCACTTCCTAGTGGAAAGCTCATCTTGCTCTGCTCTATAGCAAATGTGAAGCTCAATGTGAGCACTAGCCTCGAAGGAAGAGCTTGACTTGCCTTGCCTAAGTGACGGAGTGCAACAGCTCCGTGAGCCCTAAATTGCTCTTCTGTGTCAGTTGACGGGGAAGAGCCTTTATCGTTCTCCTTGCCACCTTGTGTCAGCATCCGTTTCGGTTTCAGCGCACTCTCTTACCCCCACGATGCTCTGGGCCTTGTATGCAAAATTCAGCATCGTAGGCCTTTCAGAGTCGCTCTGTGTTTGCAGAGTAAGGTGCAGCAAACTGCACTTTTCCTTGGGACGGCTTGATATTCCTTTCTCCAAACAGCTTCGGAAACACAGTTCAAGAATCCCTAACTCACCAAGGACGTGGTCGCCCTTGCCCTAGGTAAGCTCAACAGACCAAAGCACTCTGTTTCTATTTCCTTGCAACACTTCTTATGTGAGGTAAGCAATTCCTCAAGGAGAGTGTCAGCGTGCGTTCCAAATTCCTCAGAAGCACAGTTCGTGGTGTAAAACGACAGGCGTACGGAAGATTCAGAGACCTCTTGGGCATCCTCCAGCGTCCTTCCTTTAGGCAGTTCGCTATACCCAGAATAGCGGGTATAGAAAAACGTGAATCAGCGAAGGGCCCAGTGGGTTAATTGTGTCTCTTTGGACTTGCTAGACTCAGCCTGTACTAAGGCTGGAAGTCCACCTCGAAACGGGCGTGTGATCCCAAAGGCTTTTTTGCCAATTTTGAAAGCTCCGTTCATAATGCGAGAAAGCAACCTGAAAAGCATTTGCAACGGCAGTCCTTTCAGTATATGCCAGCATGACTCAGCATAGACCATGAGTTGTTTGTGTGGAAAGAAGCATTGTGCTTGTACTTCCTAGTTGCAAGCTCATCCTGCTCTGCCCGATAGCAAATGTGAAGCTCAATGTGAGCACTAGCCTTGAAGGAAGAGCTTGACTTGCCTTGCCTAAGTGAAGGAGTGCAACAGCTCCGTGATCACTAAATTGCTATTCTGTGTCAGTTTACGTGGAAGAGGCTTTATCGTTCTCCTTGCCACCTCGTGTCAGCAACCGTTTCATTTCCAGCACACTCTCTACCCCCACGATGCTCTGGACCTTGTATGCAATATCCAGCGTCGTAGGCCTTTCAGAGTCGCTCTGTGTTTGCAGAGTAAGGTGAAGCACACTGCAATTTTCCTTGCGACGGTTTGAATTTCCGATCTCCAAACAGCTTTGGGAACACAGTTCAAGAATCCCTAACTCGGCAAGGACGTGTTCGCCCTTGCCCTAGGTAAGCTCAACAGAACAAAGCACTCTGTTTCTATTTCCTTCCAACACGTGTTATGTGAGGTAAGCAATTCCTCAAGGAGAGTGTCAGCGTGCGTTCTAAATTCCACAGAAGCACAGTTCGTGGTGTAAAACGACAGGCGTACAGAAGGTGCAGAGACCTCTTGTGCATCCTCTAGCGTCCTTCCTTTAGGCAGTTCGCTATACCCAGAATAGCGGGTATAGAAAAACGTGAATCAGCGAAGGGCCCAGTGTGTTAATTGTGTCTCTTTGGACTTGCTAGACTCAGCGCGTATTAAGGATGGAAGTCAACCGCGAAACGGGAGTGTGATCCCAAAGGCTTTTTTGCCAATTTTGAAAGCTCCGTTCATAATGTGAGAAATCAACCTGAAAACCATTTGCAACGGCAGGCCTTTCAGTATATGCCAGCATGACTCAGCGTAGACCATGAGTGAGTTTTGTGGAAAGAAGCATTGTGCTTGCACCTCCTAGTTGCAAGCTCATCCTGCTCTGCTCTATAGCAAATGTGAAGCTCAATGTGAGCACTAGCCTCGAAGGAAGATGTTGACTTGCCTTGCCTAAGTGAAGGAGTGCAACAGCTCCGTGAGCCCTAAATTGCTGTTCTGTGTCAGTTTACAGGGAAGAGGCTTTACCGTTCTCCTTGCCACCTCGTGTCAGCAACCGTTTCGGTTTCAGCGCACTCTCTTACCCCCACGATGCTCTGGGCCTTGTATTCAAAATCCAGCATCGTAGGCCTTTCAGAGTGGCTCTGTGTTTGCAGAGTAAGGTGCAGCACACTGAACTTTTCCTTGGGACAGTTTGATATTCTGATCTCCAAACAGCTTTGGAAACACAGTTCAAGAATCCCTAACTCACCAAGGACGTGGTCGCCCTTTCCCTAGGTAAGCTCAACAGACCAAAGCACTCTTTTTGTATTTCCTTCCAACACGTCTTATGTGAGGTAAGCAATTCCTCAAGAGAGTGTCAGCGTGCGTTCCAAATTCCACAGAAGCACAGTTCATGGTGTAAAACGACAGGCGTACGGAAGATTCAGAGACCTCTTGGGCATCCTCCAGCGTCCTTCCTTTAGGCAGTTCGCTATACCCAGAATAGCGGGTATAGAAAAACGTGAATCAGCGAAGGGCCCAGTGGGTTAATTGTGTCTCTTTGGACTTGCTAGACTCAGCCTGTACTAAGGCTGGAAGTCCACCTCGAAACGGGCGTGTGATCCCAAAGGCTTTTTTGCCAATTTTGAAAGCTCCGTTCATAATGCGAGAAAGCAACCTGAAAAGCATTTGCAACGGCAGTCCTTTCAGTATATGCCAGCATGACTCAGCATAGACCATGAGTTGTTTGTGTGGAAAGAAGCATTGTGCTTGCACTTCCTAGTTGCAAGCTCATCCTGCTCTGCCCTATAGCAAATGTGAAGCTCAATGTGAGCACTAGCCTTGAAGGAAGAGCTTGACTTGCCTTGCCTAAGTGAAGGAGTGCAACAGCTCCGTGATCACTAAATTGCTATTCTGTGTCAGTTTACGTGGAAGAGGCTTTATCGTTCTCCTTGCCACCTCGTGTCAGCAACCGTTTCATTTCCAGCACACTCTCTACCCCCACGATGCTCTGGACCTTGTATGCAATATCCAGCGTCGTAGGGCTTTCAGAGTCGCTCTGTGTTTGCAGAGTAAGGTGAAGCACACTGCAATTTTCCTTGCGACGGTTTGAATTTCCGATCTCCAAACAGCTTCGGGAACACAGTTCAAGAATCCCTAACTCACCAAGGACGTGGTCGCCCTTGCCCTAGGTAAGCTCAACAGACCAAAGCACTCTGTTTCTATTTCCTTGCAACACTTCTTATGTGAGGTAAGCAATTCCTCAAGGAGAGTGTCAGCGTGCGTTCCAAATTCCTCAGAAGCACAGTTCGTGGTGTAAAACGACAGGCGTACGGAAGATTCAGAGACCTCTTGGGCATCCTCCAGCGTCCTTCCTTTAGGCAGTTCGCTATACCCAGAATAGCGGGTATAGAAAAACGTGAATCAGCGAAGGGCCCAGTGGGTTAATTGTGTCTCTTTGGACTTGCTAGACTCAGCCTGTACTAAGGCTGGAAGTCCACCTCGAAACGGGCGTGTGATCCCAAAGGCTTTTTTGCCAATTTTGAAAGCTCCGTTCATAATGCGAGAAAGCAACCTGAAAAGCATTTGCAACGGCAGTCCTTTCAGTATATGCCAGCATGACTCAGCATTGACCATGAGTTGTTTGTGTGGAAAGAAGCATTGTGCTTGCACTTCCTAGTTGCAAGCTCATCCTGCTCTGCCCTATAGCAAATGTGAAGCTCAATGTGAGCACTAGCCTTGAAGGAAGAGCTTGACTTGCCTTGCCTAAGTGAAGGAGTGCAACAGCTCCGTGATCACTAAATTGCTATTCTGTGTCAGTTTACGTGGAAGAGGCTTTATCGTTCTCCTTGCCACCTCGTGTCAGCAACCGTTTCATTTCCAGCACACTCTCTACCCCCACGATGCTCTGGACCTTGTATGCAATATCCAGCGTCGTAGGGCTTTCAGAGTCGCTCTGTGTTTGCAGAGTAAGGTGAAGCACACTGCAATTTTCCTTGCGACGGTTTGAATTTCCGATCTCCAAACAGCTTCGGGAACACAGTTCAAGAATCCCTAACTCGGCAAGGACGTGGTCGACCGTGCCCTAGTTAAGCTCAACAGAACAAAGCACTCTGTTTCTATTTCCTTCCAACACGTGTTATGTGAGGTAAGCAATTCCTCAAGGAGAGTGTCAGCGTGCGTTCTAAATTCCACAGAAGCACAGTTCGTGGTGTAAAACGACAGGCGTACGGAAGGTGCAGAGACCTCTTGTGCATCCTCTAGCGTCCTTCCTTTAGGCAGTTCGCTATACCCAGAATAGCGGGTATAGAAAAACGTGAATCAGCGAAGGGCCCAGTGTGTTAATTGTGTCTCTTTGGACTTGCTAGACTCAGCGCGTATTAAGGATGGAAGTCAACCGCGAAACGGGAGTGTGATCCCAAAGGCTTTTTTGCCAATTTTGAAAGCTCCGTTCATAATGTGAGAAATCAACCTGAAAACCATTTGCAACGGCAGGCCTTTCAGTATATGCCAGCATGACTCAGCGTAGACCATGAGTGAGTTTTGTGGAAAGAAGCATTGTGCTTGCACCTCCTAGTTGCAAGCTCATCCTGCTCTGCTCTATAGCAAATGTGAAGCTCAATGTGAGCACTAGCCTCGAAGGAAGAGCTTGACTTGCCTTGCCTAAGGGAAGGAGTGCAGCAGCTCCGTGAGCCCTAAATTGCTGTTCTGTGTCAGTTGACGGGGAAGAGGCTTTACCGTTCTCCTTGCCACCTCGTGTCAGCAACCGTTTCGGTTTCACCACACTCTGTAACCCCACGATGCTCTGGTCCTTCTAGGCAAAATGCAGCGTCGTAGGCCTTTCAGAGTCGCTCTGTGTTTGCAGAGTAAGGTGCAGCACACTGCACTTTTCCTTGGGACGATTTGATTTTCCGATCTCCAAACAGCTTCGGAAACACAGTTCAAGAATCCCTAACTCACCAAGGACGTGGTCGCCCTTGCCCTAGGTAAGCTCAACAGACCAAAGCACTCTGTTTCTATTTCCTTGCAACACTTCTTATGTGAGGTAAGCAATTCCTCAAAGAGAGTGTCAGCGTGCGTTCCAAATTCCTCAGAAGCACAGTTCGTGGTGTAAAACGACAGGCGTACGGAAGATTCAGAGACCTCTTGGGCATCCTCCAGCGTCCTTCCTTTAGGCAGTTCGCTATACCCAGAATAGCGGGTATAGAAAAACGTGAATCAGCGAAGGGCCCAGTGGGTTAATTGTGTCTCTTTGGACTTGCTAGACTCAGCCTGTACTAAGGCTGGAAGTCCACCTCGAAACGGGCGTGTGATCCCAAAGGCTTTTTTGCCAATTTTGAAAGCTCCGTTCATAATGCGAGAAAGCAACCTGAAAAGCATTTGCAACGGCAGTCCTTTCAGTATATGCCAGCATGACTCAGCATAGACCATGAGTTGTTTGTGTGGAAAGAAGCATTGTGCTTGCACTTCCTAGTTGCAAGCTCATCCTGCTCTGCCCTATAGCAAATGTGAAGCTCAATGTGAGCACTAGCCTTGAAGGAAGAGCTTGACTTGCCTTGCCTAAGTGAAGGAGTGCAACAGCTCCGTGATCACTAAATTGCTATTCTGTGTCAGTTTACGTGGAAGAGGCTTTATCGTTCTCCTTGCCACCTCGTGTCAGCAACCGTTTCATTTCCAGCACACTCTCTACCCCCACGATGCTCTGGACCTTGTATGC
This sequence comes from Kogia breviceps, assembly GCF_026419965.1. Taxonomy (NCBI): domain Eukaryota; kingdom Metazoa; phylum Chordata; class Mammalia; order Artiodactyla; family Physeteridae; genus Kogia; species Kogia breviceps. The sequence continues at coordinate 31,696,364 of NC_081326.1, forward strand.
AATATCCAGCGTCGTAGGGCTTTCAGAGTCGCTCTGTGTTTGCAGAGTAAGGTGAAGCACACTGCAATTTTCCTTGCGACGGTTTGAATTTCCGATCTCCAAACAGCTTCGGGAACACAGTTCAAGAATCCCTAACTCGGCAAGGACGTGGTCGCCCTTGCCCTAGGTAAGCTCAACAGAACAAAGCACTCTGTTTCTATTTCCTTCCAACACCTCTTATGTGAGGTAAGCAATTCCTCAAGGAGAGTGTCAGCGTGCGTTCTAAATTCCACAGAAGCACAGTTCCTGGTGTAAAACGACAGGCGTACAGAAGGTGCAGAGACCTCTTGTGCATTCTCTAGCGTCCTTCCTTTAGGCAGTTCGCTATACCCAGAATAGCGGGTATAGAAAAACGTGAATCAGCGAAGGGCCCAGTGTGTTAATTGTGTCTCTTTGGACTTGCTAGACTCAGCGCGTATTAAGGATGGAAGTCAACCGCGAAACGGGAGTGTGATCCCAAAGGCTTTTTTGCCAATTTTGAAAGCTCCGTTCATAATGTGAGAAATCAACCTGAAAACCATTTGCAACGGCAGGCCTTTCAGTATATGCCAGCATGACTCAGCGTAGACCATGAGTGAGTTTTGTGGAAAGAAGCATTGTGCTTGCACCTCCTAGTTGCAAGCTCATCCTGCTCTGCTCTATAGCAAATGTGAAGCTCAATGTGAGCACTAGCCTCGAAGGAAGATGTTGACTTGCCTTGCCTAAGTGAAGGAGTGCAACAGCTCCGTGAGCCCTAAATTGCTGTTCTGTGTCAGTTTACAGGGAAGAGGCTTTACCGTTCTCCTTGCCACCTCGTGTCAGCAACCGTTTCGGTTTTCAGCGCACTCTCTTACCCCCACGATGCTCTGGGCCTTGTATTCAAAATCCAGCATCGTAGGCCTTTCAGAGTGGCTCTGTGTTTGCAGAGTAAGGTGCAGCACACTGAACTTTTCCTTGGGACAGTTTGATATTCTGATCTCCAAACAGCTTTGGAAACACAGTTCAAGAATCCCTAACTCACCAAGGACGTGGTCGCCCTTTCCCTAGGTAAGCTCAACAGACCAAAGCACTCTTTTTGTATTTCCTTCCAACACGTCTTATGTGAGGTAAGCAATTCCTCAAGAGAGTGTCAGCGTGCGTTCCAAATTCCACAGAAGCACAGTTCATGGTGTAAAACGACAGGCGTACGGAAGATGCAGAGGCCTCTTGGACATCCTCCAACGTCCTTCCTTTAGGCAGTTCGCTATACCCAGAATAGCGGGTATAGAAAAACGTGAATCAGCGAAGGGCCCAGTGTTTTCATTGTGTCTCTTTGGACTTGCTAGACTCAGCCTGTACTAAGGCTGGAATTCAACCGCGAAACGGGAGTGTGATCCCAAAGGCTTTTTTGCCAATTTTGAAAGCTCCGTTCATAAGGAGTGAAAGCAACCTGAAAAGCATTGGAAGGGCAGGCCTTTCAGTATATGCCAGCATGACTCAGCGTAGACCATGAGTTAGTTTTGTGAAAAGAAGCATTGTGCTTGCACTTCCTAGTGGAAAGCTCATCTTGCTCTGCTCTATAGCAAATGTGAAGCTCAATGTGAGCACTAGCCTCGAAGGAAGAGCTTGACTTGCCTTGCCTAAGTGAAGGAGTGCAAAAGCTGCGTAAGCCCTAAATTGCTCTTCTGTGTCAGTTGACGGGGAAGAGCCTTTATCGTTCTCCTTGCCACCTCGTGTCAGCATCCGTTTCGGTTTCATCGCACTCTCTTACCCCCACGATGCTCTGGGCCTTGTATGCAAAATCCAGCATCGTAGGCCTTTCAGAGTCGCTCTGTTTTTGCAGAGTAAGGTGCAGCAAACTGCACTTTTCCTTGGGACGGTTTGATATTCCTTTCTCCAAACAGCTTCGGAAACACAGTTCAAGAATCCCTAACTCACCCAGGACGTGGTCGCCCTTGCCCTAGGTAAGCTCAACAGACCAAAGCACTCTGTTTCTATTTCCTTGCAACACTTCTTATGTGAGGGAAGCAATTCCTCAAGGAGAGTGTCAGCGTGCGTTCCAAATTCCTCAGAAGCACAGTTCGTGGTGTAAAACGACAGGCGTACGGAAGATTCAGAGACCTCTTGGGCATCCTCCAGCGTCCTTCCTTTAGGCAGTTCGCTATACCCAGAATAGCGGGTATAGAAAAACGTGAATCAGCGAAGGGCCCAGTGGGTTAATTGTGTCTCTTTGGACTTGCTAGACTCAGCCTGTACTAAGGCTGGAAGTCCACCTCGAAACGGGCGTGTGATCCCAAAGGCTTTTTTGCCAATTTTGAAAGCTCCGTTCATAATGCGAGAAAGCAACCTGAAAAGCATTTGCAACGGCAGTCCTTTCAGTATATGCCAGCATGACTCAGCATAGACCATGAGTTGTTTGTGTGGAAAGAAGCATTGTGCTTGCACTTCCTAGTTGCAAGCTCATCCTGCTCTGCCCTATAGCAAATGTGAAGCTCAATGTGAGCACTAGCCTTGAAGGAAGAGCTTGACTTGCCTTGCCTAAGTGAAGGAGTGCAACAGCTCCGTGATCACTAAATTGCTATTCTGTGTCAGTTTACGTGGAAGAGGCTTTATCGTTCTCCTTGCCACCTCGTGTCAGCAACCGTTTCATTTCCAGCACACTCTCTACCCCCACGATGCTCTGGACCTTGTATGCAATATCCAGCGTCGTAGGGCTTTCAGAGTCGCTCTGTGTTTGCAGAGTAAGGTGAAGCACACTGCAATTTTCCTTGCGACGGTTTGAATTTCCGATCTCCAAACAGCTTCGGGAACACAGTTCAAGAATCCCTAACTCGGCAAGGACGTGGTCGCCCGTGCCCTAGTTAAGCTCAACAGAACAAAGCACTCTGTTTCTATTTCCTTCCAACACGTGTTATGTGAGGTAAGCAATTCCTCAAGGAGAGTGTCAGCGTGCGTTCTAAATTCCACAGAAGCACAGTTCGTGGTGTAAAACGACAGGCGTACGGAAGGTGCAGAGACCTCTTGTGCATCCTCTAGCGTCCTTCCTTTAGGCAGTTCGCTATACCCAGAATAGCGGGTATAGAAAAACGTGAATCAGCGAAGGGCCCAGTGTGTTAATTGTGTCTCTTTGGACTTGCTAGACTCAGCGCGTATTAAGGATGGAAGTCAACCGCGAAACGGGAGTGTGATCCCAAAGGCTTTTTTGCCAATTTTGAAAGCTCCGTTCATAATGTGAGAAATCAACCTGAAAACCATTTGCAACGGCAGGCCTTTCAGTATATGCCAGCATGACTCAGCGTAGACCATGAGTGAGTTTTGTGGAAAGAAGCATTGTGCTTGCACCTCCTAGTTGCAAGCTCATCCTGCTCTGCTCTATAGCAAATGTGAAGCTCAATGTGAGCACTAGCCTCGAAGGAAGAGCTTGACTTGCCTTGCCTAAGGGAAGGAGTGCAGCAGCTCCGTGAGCCCTAAATTGCTGTTCTGTGTCAGTTGACGGGGAAGAGGCTTTACCGTTCTCCTTGCCACCTCGTGTCAGCAACCGTTTCGGTTTCACCACACTCTGTAACCCCACGATGCTCTGGTCCTTCTAGGCAAAATGCAGCGTCGTAGGCCTTTCAGAGTCGCTCTGTGTTTGCAGAGTAAGGTGCAGCACACTGCACTTTTCCTTGGGACTGTTTGATTTTCTGATCTCCAAACAGCTTCGGAAACACAGTTCAAGAATCCCTAACTCGCCAAGGACGTGGTCGCCCTTGCCTTAGGTAAGCTCAACAGACCAAAGCACTCTGTTTCTATTTCCCTCCAACACCTCTTATGTGAGGTAAGCAATTCCTCAAGCAGAGTGTCAGCGTGCGTTCCAAATTCCACAGAAGCACAGTTCGTGGTGTAAAACGACAGGCGTACGGAAGATGCAGAGACCTCTTGGGCATCCTCCAGCGTCCTTCCTTTAGGCAGTTCGCCAAACCCAGAATAGCGGGTATAGAAAAACGTGAATTAGCGAAGGGCCCAGTGGGTTCATTGTTTCTCTTTGGACTTGCTAGACTCAGCCTGTACTAAGGGTGGAAGTCAACCGCGAAACGGGAGTGTGATCCCAAAGGCTTTTTTGCCAATTTTGAAAGCTCCGTTCATAAGGCGTGAAAGCAACCTGAAAAGCATTGTAAGCGCCGGCCTTTCAGTATATGCCAGCAAGACTCCGCGTAAACCATGAGTTAGTTTTGTGGAAAGAAGCATTGTGCTTGCACCTCCTAGTTGCAAGCTCATCCTGCTCTGCTCTATAGCAAATGAGAAGCTCAATGTGAGCACTAGCCTCGAAGGAAGAGCTTGACTTGCCTTGCCTAAGGGAAGGAGTGCAGCAGCTCCGTGAGCCCTAAATTGCTGTTCTGTGTCAGTTTACGGGGAAGAGGCTTTACCGTTCTCCTTGCCACCTCGTGTCAGCAACCGTTTCGGATTCACCACACTCTGTACCCCCACGATCCTCTGGTCCTTCTAGGAAAAATCCAGCATCGAAGGCCTTTCAGATTCGCTCTGTGTTTGCAGAGTAAGGTGCAGCACACTGCACTTTTCCTTGGGACGGTTTGATTTTCCGATCTCCAAACAGCTTCGGAAACACAGTTCAAGAATCCCTAACTCACCAAGGACGTGGTCGCCCTTTCCCTAGGTAAGCTCAACAGACCAAAGCACTCTGTTTGTATTTCCTTCCAACACGTCTTGTGTGAGGTAAGCAATTCCTCAAGAGAGTGTCAGCGTGCGTTCCAAATTCCACAGAAGCACAATTCATGGTGTAAAACGACAGGCGTACGGAAGATGCAGAGGCCTCTTGGACATCCTCCAACGTCCTTCCTTTAGTCAGTTCGCTATACCCAGAATAGCGGGTATAGAAAAACGTGAATCAGCGAAGGGCCCAGTGTTTTCATTGTGTCTCTTTGGACTTGCTAGACTCAGCCTGTACTAAGGCAGGAATTCAACCGCCAAACGGGAGTGTGATCCAAAAGGCTTTTTTTCCAATTTTGAAAGCTCCGTTCGTAAGGCGTGAAAGCAACCCGAAAAGCATTGGAAGGGCAGGCCTTTCAATATATGCCAGCATGACTCAGCGTAGACCATGTGTTAGTTTTCTGGAAAGAAGCATTGGGTTTGCACTTCCTAGTTGCAAGCTGATCCTGCTCTGGTCTATAGCAAATGTGAAGCTCAATGTGAGCACTAGCCTCGAAGGAAGAGCTTGACTTGCTTTGCCAAAGTGAAGGAGTGAAACAGCTCCGTGAGCCCTAAATTGCTGTTCAGTGTCAGTTTACGGGGAAGAGGCTTTATCGTTCTCCTTGCCACCTCGTGTCAGCAACCGTTTGGTTTCCAGCACACTCTCTACTCCCACGATGCTCTGGGCCTTCTATGCAGTATCCAGCGTCGTAGGGCTTTCAGAGTTGCCCTGTGTTTGCAGAGGAAGGTGCAGCGCACTGCACTTTTCCTTGGGATGGTTTGAATTTCCGATCTCCAAACAGCTTCGGGAACACAGTTCAAGAATCCCTAACTCGCCAAGGACGTGGTCGCCCTTGCCCTAGGTAAGCTCAACAGAACAAAGCACTCTGTTTCTATTTCCTTCCAACACCTCTTATGTGAGGTAAGCAATTCCTCAAGGAGAGTGTCAGCGTGCGTTCCAAATTCCACAGAAGCACAGTTCGTGGTGTAAAACGACAGGCGTACGGAAGATGAAGAGACCTCTTGGGCATCCTCCAGCGTCTTTCCTTTAGGCAGTTCTCTATACCCAGCATAGCGGGTATAGAAAAACCTGAATCAGCGAAGGGCCCAGTGGGTTCATTGTGTCTCTTTGGACTTGCTAGACTCAGCCTGTGATAAGGCTGGAAGTCAACCGCGAACTGGGAGTGTGGTCCCAAAGGCTTTCTTGCCAATTTTGAAAGCTCCGTTCATAAGGCTTGAAAGCAACCTGAAATGCATTGTAAGGGCAGGCCTTTCAGTATATGCCAGCATGACTCAGCGTAGACCATGAGTTAGGTTTGTGGAAAGAAACATTGTGCTTGCACCTCCTAGTTGCAAGCTCATCCTGCTCTGCTCTATATCAAATGTGAAGCTCAATGTGAGCACTAGCCTCGAAGGAAGAGCTTGACTTGCCTTGCCTAAGGGAACTAGTGCAACAGCTCCGTGAGCCCTAAATTGCTGTTCTGCGTCAGTTTACGGGGAAGAGAATTTACCGATCTCCTTGCCACCTCGTGTCAGCAACCGTTTCGGTTTCACAACACTCTGTACCCCCACGATGCTCTGGTCCTTCTAGGCAAAATCCAGCATCATAGGCCTTTCACAGTCGCTCTGTTTTTGCAGAGTAAGGTGCATCACACGGCACTTTTCCTTGGGACGGTTTGATTTTCAAACCTCCAAACAGCTTCGGGAACACAGTTCAAGAATCCCTAACTCGCCAAGGACCTGGTCGCCCTTTCCCTAGGTAAGCTCAACAGAACAAAGCACTCTGTTTCTATTTCCTTCCAACACCTCTTATGTGAGGTAAGCAATTCCTCAAGGAGAGTGTCAGCATGCGTTCCAAATTCCAGAGGCACAATTTGTGGTGTAAAACGACAGGCGTACGGAAGATGCAGAGACCTCTTGGGCATCCTCCAGCGTCCTTCCTTTAGGCAGTTCGCTATACCCAGAATAGCGGGTATAGCAAAACATGAATCAGCGAAGGGCCCAGTGGGTTAATTGTGTCTCTTTGGACTTGCTAGATTCAGCCTGTACTAAGGATGGAAATCAACCACGAAACGGGAGTGTGATCCCAAAGGCTTTTTTGCCAATTTTGAAAGCTCCGTTCATAAGGCGTGAAAGCAACCTGAAAAGCATTGGAATGGCAGGCCTTTCAGTATATGCCAGCATGACTCTGCGTAGACCATGAGTTAGTTTTGTGAAAAGAAGCATTGTGCTTGCACTTCCTAGTGGAAAGCTCATCTTTCTCTGCTCTATAGCAAATGTGAAGCTCAATGTGAGCACTAGCCTCGAAGGAAGAGCTTGACTTGCCTTGCCTAAGTGAAGGAGTGCAACAGCTCCATGAACCCTAAATTGCTCTTCTGTGTCAGTTGACGGGGAAGAACCTTTATCGTTCTCCTTGCCACCTCGTGTCAGCATCCGATTCGGTTTCAGCGCACTCTCTTACCCCCACGATGCTCTGGGCATTGTATGCAAAATCCAGCATCGTAGGCCTTTCAGAGTCCCTCTGTGTTTGCAGAGTAAGGTGCAGCACACTGCACTTTTCCTTGGGACGGTTTGATATTCCTATCTCCAAACAGCTTCGGAAACACAGTTCAAGAATCCCTAACTCACCAAGGACGTGGTCGCCCTTGCCCTAGGTAAGCTCAACAGACCAAAGCACTCTGTTTCTATTTCCTTGCAACACTTCTTATGTGAGGTAAGCAATTCCTCAAGGAGAGTGTCAGCGTGCGTTCCAAATTCCAGAGGCAAAGTTTGTGGTGTAAAACGACAGGCTTACGGAAGATGCAGAGACCTCTTGGGCATCCTCCAGCGTCCTTCCTTTAGGCAGTTCGCTATACCCAGAATAGCGGGTATAGAAAAACGTGAATCAGCGAAGGGCCCTGTGGGTTAATTGTGTCTCTTTGGACTTGCTAGACTCAGCCTGTACTAAGGCCGGAAATCAACCGTGAAACGGGAGTGTGATCCCAAAGGCTTTTTTGCCAATTTTGAAAGCTCCGTTCATAAGGCGTGAAAGCAACCTGAAAACATTGGAAGGGTAGGCCTTTCAGTATATGCCAGTATGACTCAGCGTAGACCATGAGTTAGTTTTGTGGAAAGAAGCATTGTGCTTGCACTTCCTAGTTGCAAGGACATCCTGCTCTCCTCTATAGCAAATGTGATGCTCAATGTGAGCACTAGCCTCGAAAGAAGAGCTTGACTTGCCTGGCCTAAGTGAAGGAGTGCAACAGCTCCGTGAGCCCTAAATTGCTGTTCTGTGTCAGTTTACGGGGAAGAGGCTTTATCGTTCTCCTTGCCACCTCGTGTCAGCAACCGTTTCGGTTTCAGCACACTCTCTGCCGCCACGATGCTCTGGTCCTTCTAGGCAAAATCCAGCGTCTTAGGCCTTTCAAAGTTGCTCTGTGTTTGCAGAGTAAGGTGCAGCACACTGCACTTTTCCTTGGGACGGCTTGATTTTCCAATCTCCAAACAGCTTCGGGAACACAGTTAAAGAATCCCTAACTCGCCAAGGACGTGGTCGCCCTTGCCCTAGGTAAGCTCAACAGACCAAAGCACTCTGTTACTATTTCCTTCCAACACCTCTTATGTGAGGTAAGCAATTCCTCAAGGAGAGTGTCAGCGTGCATTCAAAACTCCACAGAAGCAAAGTTCGTGGTGTAAAACAACAGGCGTACGGAAGATGCAGAGACCTCTTGGGCATCCTCCAGCGTCCTTCCTTTAGGCAGTTCGCTATACCCAGAATAGCGGGTATAGAAAAACGTGAATCAGCGAAGGGCCCAGTGGGTTAATTGTGTCTCTTTGGACTTGCTAGACTCAGCCTGTACTAAGGCTGGAAGTCAACCGCGTAACGGGAGTGTGATCCCAAAGGTTTTTTGCCAATTTTGAAAGCTCCGTTCATAAGGCGTGAAAGCACCCTGAAAAGCATTGTAAGGGCAGGCCTTTCAGTATATACCAGCATGACTCAGCGTAGACCATGAGTTAGTTTTGTGGAAGGAAGCATTGTACTGTACTTCCTAGTTGCAAGCTCATCCTGCTCTGCTCTATAGCAAATGTGAAGCTCAATGTGAGCACTAGCCTCGAAGGAAGAGCTTGACTTGCCTTGCCTAAGTGAAGGAGTGCAACAGCTCCGTGAGCCCTAAATTGCTGTTGTGTGTCAGTTTACGGGGAAGAGGCTTTACCTTTCTCCTTGCCACCTCGTTTCAGCAACCGTTTCTGTTTCACCACACACTGTACCTCCACAATGCTCTGGTCCTTCTAGGAAAAATCCAGCGTCGTAGGCCTTTCAGAGTCGCTCTGTGTTTACAGAGAAAGGTGCAGCACACTGCACTTTTCCTTGGGACAGTTTGATTTTCCGACCTCTAAACAGCTTCGGGAACACAGTTCAAGAATCCCTCACTCGCCAAGGACGTGGTCGCACTTACCCTAGGTAAGCTCAACAGACCAAAGCCCTCTGTTTCTATTTCCTTCCAACACCTCTTATGTGAGGTAAGCAATTCCTCAAGGATAGTGTCAGCGTGCGTTCCAAATTCCACAGAAGCAGAGTTTGTGGTATAAACAACCGGCGTACGGATGATGCACAGACCTCTTGGGCATCCTCCAGCGTCCTTCCTTTAGGCAGTTCGCTATACCCAGAATAGCGGGTATAGAAAAACCTGAATCAGCGAAGGGCCCAGTGGGTTAATTGTGTCTCTTTGGACTTGCTAGACTCAGCCTGTACTAAGGCTGGAATTCAACCGCGAAACGGGAGTGTGATCCCAAAGGCTTTTTTGCCAATTTTGAAAGCTCCGTTCATAAGTCATGAAAGCAACCTGAAAAGCATTTGCAACGGCAGGGCTTTCAGTACATGCCAGCATGACTCAGCGTAGAACATGAATTAGTTTTGTGGAAAGAAGCATTGTGCTTGCAATTCCTAGTAGCAGGCTCATCCTGCTGTGCTCTATAGCAAATGTGAATCTCAATGTGAGCACTAGCCTCGATGGAAGAGCTTGACTTGCCTTGCCTAAGTGAAGGAGTTCAACAGCTCCGTGAGCCCTAAATTGCTGTTCTGTGTCAGTTTACGGGGAAGAGGCTTTACCGTTCTCCCTGCCACCTCGTGTCACCAACAGTTTCTGTTTCAGCACACTCTGTACCCCCACGATGCTCTGGGCCTTGTATGCAAAATCCAGCATCGTAGGATTTTCAGAGTCGCTCTGTGTTTGCACAGTAAGGTGTAGCACACTGCACTTCTCCTTGGAACAGTTTGATTTTCCGACCTCCAAACAGCGTCGGGAACACAGTTCAAGAATCCCTAACTCGCCAAGGACGTGATCGCACTTACCCTAGGTAAGCTCAACAGACCAAAGCACCCTGTTTCTCTTTCCTTCCAACACCTCTTATGTGAGGTAAGCAATTCCTCAAGGAGAGTGTCAGCTTGCGTTCCAAATTCCACAGAAGCACAGTTTGTGGTGTAAAACGACAGGCATATGGAAGACGCAGAGACCTCTTGGGCATCCATCAGCGTCCTTCCTTTAGGCAGTTCGCTATACCCAGAATAGCGTGTATAGAAAAACGTGAATCAGCAAAGGGCCCAGTGGGTTAATTGTGTCTCTTTGGACTTGCTAGACTCAGCCTGTACTAAGGCTGGAAGTCAACCGCGAAACGGGAGTGTGATCCCAAAGGCTTTTTTGCCAATTTTGAAAGCTCCGTTCATAATGCGAGAAAGCACCCTGAAAAGCATTTGCAACGGCAGGCCTTTCAGTATATTCAAGCATGACTCAGCGTAGACCATGATTTAGTTTTGTGGAAAGAAGCATTGTGCTTGCACTTCCTAGTTGCAACCTCCTCCTGCTCTGCTCTATAGCAAATGTGAAGCTCAATGTGAGCACTAGCCTCGAAGGAAGAGCTTGACTTGCCTTGCCTAAGTGAAGGAGTGCAACAGCTCCGTGAGCCCTAAATTGCTGTTCTGTGTCAGTTGACGGGGAAGAGGCTTTACCGTTCTCCTTGCCACCTCGTGTCAGCAACCGTTTCTGTTTCACCGCACTCTGTACTCGCATGAAGCTCTTGTCCTTCTAGGCAAAATCCAGCGTCGTAGGCGTTTCAGAGTCGCTCTGTGTTTGCAGAGTAAGGTGCAGCACACTGCACTTTTCCTTCGGACAGTTTGATTTTCCGACCTCCAAAAGGTTCGGGAACACAGTTCAAGAATCCCTAACTCGCCAAGGACGTGTTCGCCATTACACTAGATAAGCTCAAAAGACCAAAGCACTCTGTTTCTCTTTCCTTCCAACACCTCTTATGTGAAGTAAGCAATTCCTCAAGGAGAGTGTCAGCGTGCATTCCAAATTCTACAGAAACACAGTTTGTGGTGTAAAACGACAGGCGTACGGAAGATGCAGAGATCTCTTGGGCATCCTCCAGCGTCCTTCCTTTAGGCAGTTCGCTATACCCAGAATAGTGGGTATAGAAAAACGTGAATCAGCAAAGGGCCCAGTGAGATAATTGTGTCTATTTGGACTTGCTAGACTCAGCCTGTACTAAGGCTGGAATTCAACCGCGAAACGGGAGTGTGATCCCAAAGGCTTTTTTGCCAATTTTGAAAGCTCCGTTCATAATGCGTGAAAGCAACCTGAAAAGCATTGTAAGGGCAGGCCTTTCAGTATATGCCAGCATGACTCAGCGTAGACCATGTGTTAGTTTTGTGGAAAGAAGCATTGTGCTTGCACTTCCTAGTTGCAAGCTCATCCTGCTCTGCTCTATAGCAAATGTGCAGCTCAATGTGAGCAGTAGCCTCGAAGGAAGAGCTTCACTTGCCTTTCCTAAGGGCAGGAGTGCAACAGCTCCGTGAGCCCTAAATTGCTGTTCTGTGTCAGTTTACGGGGAAGAGGCTTTACCGTTCTCCTTGCCACCTCGTGTGAGCAACCGTTTCAGTTTCAGCACAGTCTCTACCCCCACGATGCTCTGGGCTTTCTATGCAAAATCCAGCATCGTAGGCCTTTCAGAGTCACTCTGTGTTTGCACAGTACGGTGCAGCACACTGCACTTTTCCTTGGGACAGTTTGATTTTCCGACCTCCAAACACCGTCGGGAACACAGTTCAAGAAACCCTAACTCGCCAAGACGTGGTCGCCCTTACCCTAGGTAGGCTCAAAAGACCAAAGCACTCTGTTTCTATTTCCTTCCAACACCACTTATGTGAGGTAACCAATTCCTCAAGGAGAGTGTCAGCATGCGTTCCAAATTCCACAAAAGCACATTTTGTGGTGTAAAACGAAAGGCATACGGATGATGCAGAGAGCTCTTGGGCATCCTCCAGCGTCCTTCCTTTAGGCAGTTCGCTATACCCAGAATAGCAGGTATAGAAAAACGTGAATCAGCAAAGGGCCCAGTGGGTTCATTGTGTCTCTTTGGAATTGCTAGACTCAGCCTGTACTAAGGCTGTAAGTGAACCGTGAAACGGGATTGTGATCCCAAAGGCTTTTTTGCCAATTTTGAAAGCTCCGTTCCAAATGCGAGAAAGCACCCTGAAAAGCACTTGCGACGGCAGGCCTTTCAGTATATGCCACCGTGACTCAGCGTAGACCATGAGTTAGTTTTGTGAAAAGAAGCATTGTGATGCACTTCCTAGTTACAAGCTCATCCTGCTCTGCTCTATAGCAAATGTGAAGCTCAATGTGAGCACTAGCCTCGAAGGAAGAGCTTGACTTGCCTTGCCTAAATGAAGGAGTGCAACAGCTCCGTGAGCCCTAAATTGCTGTTCTGTGTCAGTTTACGGGGAAGAGGCTTTACCGTTCTCCTTGCCACCTCGTGTCACCAACCGTTTCAGTTTCACCACACTCTGTACCCCCACGATGCTCTGGTCCTTCTAGGCAAAATCCAGCGTCGTAGGCCTTTAAGAGTCGCTCTTTTTTTGCAGAGTAAGGTGCAGCACACTGCACTTTTCCTTCGGTCTGTTTGATTTTCCGATCTCCATACAGCTTCGGGAACACAGTTCAAGAATCCCTAACTCGCCAAGGACGTGGTCGCCCTTGCCCTAGGTAAGCTCAACAGACCAAAACCCTCTGTTTCAATTTCCTTCCAAAACATCTTATGTGAGGTAAGCAATTCCTCAAGGAGAGGGTCAGCGTGCGTTCCAAATTCCACAGAAGCACAGTTCGTGGTGTAAAACGACAGGCGTACGGAAGACGTAGAGACCTCGTGGGCATCCTCCAGCGTCCTTCTTTTAGGCAGTTCGCTATACCCAGAATAGCGGGTATAGAAAAACGTGAATCAGCGAAGGGCCCAGTGTGTTAATTGTGTCTCTTTGGACTTGCTAGCCTCAGCCTGTACTAAAGCTGGAAGTCAACCGGGAAACGGGAGTGTGATCACAAAGGCTTTTTTTCCAATTTTGAAAGCTCCGTTCATTAGGCGTGAAAGCAACCTGAAAAGCATTGTAAGGGCAGCTCCTTCAGTATATGCCAGCATGACTCAGCGTAGACCATGAGTCAGTTTTGTGGAAAGAAGCATTGTTCTTGCACTTCCTAGTTGCAAGCTCATCCTGCTCTGCTCTATAGCAAATGTGAAGCTCAATGTGAGCACTAGCCTCGAAGGAAGAGCTTGACTTGCCTGCCTAAGTGAAGGATAGCAAGAGCTCCGTGAGCCCTAAATTGCTGTTCTGTGTCAGTTTACGGGGAAGAGGCTTTATCGTTCTCCTAGCCACCTCGTGTCAGCAACCGTTTCGGTTCCAGCATACTCTGTACCCCCACGATGCTCTGGGCCTTGTATGCAAAATACAGCGTCTTAGGCCTTTCAGAGTCGCTCTGTGTTTGCAGAGTAAGGTGCAGCACACTGCACTTTTCCTTGGGACTGTTTGACTTTCCAATCTCCAAACAGCTTCGGGAACACAGTTCAAGAATCCCTAACTCGCCAAGGACGTGGTCGCCCTTACCATAGTTAAGCTCAACAGACCAAAACCCTCTGTTTCAATTTCCTTCCACAACCTCTTATGTGAGGTAAGCAATTCCTCAAGGAGAGTGTCAGCGTGCGTTCCAAATTCCAGAGAAGTACAGTTCGTGGTGTAAAACGACAGGCGTACGGAAGATGCAGAGACCTCTTGGACATCCTCCAGCATCCTTCCTGTAGGTAGTTCGCTATACCCAGAATAGTGGGTATAGAAACACGTGAATCAGCGAAGGGCCCAGTGGGTTTATTGTGTCTCTTTGGACTTCCTAGACTCAGCCTGTACTAAGGCTGGAAGTCAACCGGGAAACGGGAGTGTGATCCCAAACGCTTTTTTGCCAATTTTGAAAGCTCCGTTCATAAGGCATGAAAGCAACCTGAAAAGCATTGGCAACGGCAGGCCTTTCAGGATATGCCACCATGACACAGCGTAGACCATGAGTTAGTTTTGTGGAAAGAAACATTGTGCTTGCAATTCCTAGTTGCAAGTGCATCCCGCTCTGCTCTATAGCAAATGTGAATCTAAATGTGAGCACTAGCCTCGAAGGAAGAGCTTGACTTGCCTTGCCTAAGTGAAGGAGTGCAACAGCTCCGTGAGCCCTAAATTGATGTTCTGTGTCAGTTTACGGGGAAGAGGCTTTACCGTTCTCCTTGCCAGCTCGTGTCAGCAACCATTTCTGATTTACCACACTCTGTACCCCCACGATGCTCTGGTCTTTCTAGGCAAAATCCAGCCTCGTAGGCCTTTCAGAGTCGCTCTGTGTTTGCAGAGAAAGGTGCAGCACACTTCATTTTTCCTTGGCACGGTTTGATTTTCCGACCTCCAAACAGCTTCGGGAACACAGTTCAAGAATCCCTAACTCGCCAAGGACGTGGTCACCCTTGCCCTATGTAAGCTCAACAGAACAAAGCATTCTGTTTCTATTTCCTTCCAACAACTCTAATGTGAGGTAAGCAATTCCTCAAGGAGAGTGTCAGCGTGTGTTCCAAATTCCACAGAAGCACAGTTCGTGTTGTAAAACGACAGGCATACGGAAGATGCAGAGACCTCTTGGGCATCCTCTAGCGTCCTTCCTTTAGGCAGTTCGCTATACCCAGAATAGCGGGTATAGAAAAACGTGAATCAGCGAAGTGCCCAGTGGGTTCATTGTGTCTCTTTGGACTTGCTAGACTCAGCCTGTACTAAGGCTGGAAGTCAACCGCGAAATGGGAGTTTGATCCCCAAGACTTTTTTGCCAATTATGAGAGCTCCGTTCATAATGCGAGAAAGCAACCTGAAAAACATTTGCAACGGCAGGCCTTTCAGTATATGCCAGCATGATTCAGCGTAGACCATGATTTAGTTTTGTGGAAAGAAGCATTGTGCTTGCACTTTTTAGTTGCAAGCTCATCCTGCTCTGCTCTATAGCCAATGTGAAGCTCAATGTGAGCACTATCTTCGAAGGAAGAGCTTGACTTGCCTTGCCTAAGTGAAGGAGTGCAACAGCTCCGTGAGCACTAAATTGCTGTTGTTTATCAGTTTACGGGGAAGAGGCTTTACCGTTCTCCTTGCAACCTCGTGTCAGCAACCATTTCTATTTCAGCACACTCTGTACCCTCACGATGCTCTGGGCCTTGTATGCAAAATCCAGCATCGTAGGCCTTTCAGAGTCGCTATGTGTTTGCACAGTAAGGTGCAGCACACTGCACTTTTCCTTGGGACAGTTTGAATTTCCGACCTCTAAAAAGCTACGGGAACACAGTTCAAGAATCCCTATCTCCACAAGGACGTGCTCGCCCTTACCCTAGGTAAGCTCAACAGACCAAAGCACTCTGTTTCTATTTCCTTCCAACAACACTTATGTGAGGTAAGCAATTCCTCAAGGAGAGTGTCAGCGTACGTTCCAAATTACACAGAAGCACAGTTTGTGGTGTAAAACGACAGGCGTACGGAAGATGCAGAGACCTCTTGGGCATACTCTAGCGTCCTTCCTTTAGGCAGGTCGCTATACCCAGAATAGCGGGTATAGAAAAACGTGAATCAGCGAAGGGCCCAGTGGGTTAATTGTGTCTCTTTGGACTTGCTAGACTCAGCCTGTACTAAGGCTGGAAGTCAACCGCGAAATGGGAGTGTGATCCCAAAGGCTTTTCTGCCAATTTTCAAAGCTCCGTTCATAATGCGAGAAAGCAACCTGAAAAGCATTTGCAATGGCAGGACTTTCAGTATATGCCAGCATGATTCAGCGTAGACCATGATTTAGTTTTGTGGAAAGAAGCATTGTGCTTGCACTTTTTAGTTGCAAGCTCATCCTGCTCTGCTCTATAGCCAATGTGCAGCTCAATGTGAGCACTAGCCTCGAAGGAAGAGCTTGACTTGCCTTGCCTAAGTGAAGGAGTGGAACAGCTCCGTGAGCCCTAAATTGCTGTTCTGTGGCAGTTTACGGGGAAGAGGCTTTACCGTTCTCCTTGCCACCTCGTGTCAGCAACCGTTTCTGTTTCACCACACTCTGTACCTCCACGATGCTTTGGTCCTTCTAAGCAAAATACAGCGTCGTAGTCCTTTCAGAGTCGCTCTGTGTTTGCAGAGTAAGGTGCAGCACACTGCACTTTTCCTTGGGACGGTTTGATTTTCCGACCTCTAAACAGCTTCGGGAACACAGTTCAAGAATCCCTAACTTGCCAAGGACGTGCTCGCCCTTGCACTATGTAAGCTCAACAGACCAAAGCACTCTGTTTCTATTTCCTACCAACACCTCTTATGTGACGTAAGCAATTCCTCAAGGAGAGTGTCAGCGTGCGTTCCAAATTCCACAGAAGCACAGTTCGAAGTGTAAAACGACAGGCGTACGGAAGATGCAGAGACCTCTTGGGCATCCTCCAGGCTCCTTCCTTTAGGCAGTTCGCTATACCCAGAATTGCGGGTATAGAAAAACGTGAATCAGCGAAGGGCCCAGTGGGTTCATTGTGTCTCTTTGGACTTGCTAGACTCAGGCTGTACTAAGGCTGTAAGGGAACCGTGAAACGGGAGTGTGATCCCAAAGGCTTTTTTGCCAATTTTGAAAGCTCCGTTCATTAGGCGTGAAAGCAACCTGAAAAGCATTGTAAGCCAGGCCTTTCAGTATATGCCAGCATGACTCAGCATAGACCATGAGTCAGTTTTGTGGAAAGAAGCATTGTTCTTGCACTTCCTAGTTGCAAGCTCATCCTGCTCTGCTCTATAGCAAATGTGAAGCTCAATGTGAGCACTAGCCTCCAAGGAAGAGCTTGACTTGCCTTGCCTAAGTGAAGGAGTGCAACAGCTCCGTGAGCCCTAAATTGCTGTTTTGTGTCAGTTTTGGGGGAAGAGGCTTTACCGTTCTCCTTGCCACCTCGTGTGAGCAACTCTTTCGGATTCACCACACTCTGTACGCCCACGATGCTCTGGTCCTTCTCGGCAAAATCCAGCATCGTAGGCCTTTCAGAGTCGCTCTGTGTTTGCAGAGTATGGTGCTGCACACTGCACTTTTCCTTGGGACGGTTTGATTTTCCGACCTCCAAACAGCGTCGGGAACACAGTTCAAGAATCCCTAACTCGCCAAGGACGTGGTCGCCCTTGCCCTAGGTAAGCTCAACAGAACAAAGCACTCTGTTTCTATTTCCTTCCAACCCCTCTTATGTGAGGTAAGAAATTCCCCTAGGAGATTATCAGCGTGCGTTCCAAATGCGACAGAAGCACAGTGCGAGGTGTAAAACGACAGGCGTACGGAAGTTGCAGAGGCCTCTTGGACATCCTCCAGCGTCCTTCCTTTAGGCAGTTCGCTATACCCAGAATAGCGGGTACAGAAAAACGTGAATCAACGAAGGGCCCAGTGGGTTAATTGTGTCTCTTTGGACTTGCTAGACTCAGCCTGTACTAAGGCTGGAAGTCAACAGCGAAACGGGAGTGTGATCCCAAAGGCTTTTTTCCAATTTGGAAAGCTCCGTTCATAAGGCGTGAAAGCAACCTGAAAAGCATTGTAAGGGCAGCTCTTGCAGTATATGCCAGCATGACTCAGCGTAGACCATGAGTTAGTTTTGTGGAAAGAAGCATTGTGCTTGCACTTCCTAGTTGCAAGCTCATCCTGCTCTGCTCTATAGCAAATGTGAAGCTCAATGTGAGCACTAGACTCGAAGGAAGAGCTTGACTTGCCTTGCCTAAGTGAAGGAGTGCAACAGCTCCGTGAGCCTTAAATTGCTGTTCTGTGTCAGTTGACGGGGAAGAGGCTTTACCGTTCTCCTTGCCACCTCGTGTCAGCAACCGTTCCGGTTTCACCACACTCTGTGCCCCCACGATGGTCTGGGCCTTGTATGCAAAATCGAGCGTCGTAGGCCTTTCAGATTCGCTCTGTGTTTGCAGAGAAAGGTGCAGCACACTGCACTTTTCCTTGGGACGGTTTGATTTTCCGACCTCTAAACAGCTTCGGGAACGCAGTTCAAGAATCCCTAACTCGCCAAGGACGTGATCGCACTTACCCTAGGTAAGCTCAACAGACCAAAGCACTCTGTTTCTATTTCCTTCCAACAACTCTTATGTGAGGTAAACAATTCCTCAAGGATAGTGTCAGCGTGCGTTCCAAATTCCACAGAAGCATAGTTTGTGGTGTAAAACGACAGGCGTACGGAAGATGCAGAGACCTCTTGGGCATGCTGCAGCGTCCTTCCTTTGGGCAATTCGCTATACCCAGAATAGCGGGTATAGAAAAACGTGAATCAGCGAAGGGCCCAGTGGGTTAATTGTGTCTCTTTGGACTTGCTAGACTCAGCCTGTACTACGGCTGGAAGTCAACCACGAAACGGGAGTGTGATCCCAAAGGCTTTTTTGCCAATTTTGAAAGATCCGTTCATAATGCGAGAAAGCACCCTGAAAAGCATTTACAACGGCAGGCCTTTCAGTATATGCCAGCATGACTCAGCGTAGACCATGAGTTACTTTTGTAGAAAGAAGCATTGTGCTTGCACTTCCTAGTTGCAAGCTCATCCTGCTCTGCTCTATAGCAAATGTGAAGCTCAATGTGAGCACTAACCTGGAAGGAAGAACTTGACTTGCCTTGCCTAAGTGAAAGAGTACAACAGCTCTGTGAGCCCTAAATTGCTATTCTGTGTCAGTTTACAGGGAAGAGACTTTACCGTTCTCCTTGCCACCTCGTTTCAGCAACCGTTTCGGTTTCACCGCACTCTGTACTCGCATGAAGCTCTTGTCCTTCTAAGCAAAATCCAGCATCGTAGGCCTTTCAGAGTCGCTCTGTGTTTGCAGAGTAAGGTGCAGCACACTGCACTTTTCCTTCGGACGGTTTGATTTTCTGACCTCCAAACAGCTTTGGGAACACAGTTCAAGAATCCCTAACTCGCCAAGCACGTGCTCGCCATTACCCTAGGTAAGCTCAGCAGACCAAAGCACTCTGTTTCTCTTTCTTTCCAACCCCTCTTATGTGAGGTAAGCAATTCCTCAAGGAGTGTCAGCGTGCGTTCCAAATTCCACAGAATCACAGTTTGTGGTCTAAAACGACAGGCGTACGGAAGATGCAGAGACCTCTTGGGCATCCTCCAGCGTCCTTCCTTTAGGCAGTTCGCTATACCCAGAATTGCGGGTATAGAAAAACGTGAATCAGCGAAGGGCCCAGTGGGTTCATTGTGTCTCTTTGTACTTGCTAGACTCAGCCTGTACTAAGACTGTAAGTCAACCGGGAAACGGGAGTGTGATCCCAAAGGCTTTTTTGCCAATTTTGAAAGCTCCGTTCATTAGGCGTGAAAGCAACCTGAAATGCATTGTAAGGGCAGGCCTTTCAGTATATGCCAGCATGACTCAGCGTAGACCATGAGTTAGTTTTGTGGAAAGAATCACTGTGCTTCCACTTCCTAGTTGCAAGCTCATCCTGCTCTGCTCTATAGCAAATGTGAAACTCAATGTGAGCATTAGCCTCGAAGGAAGAGCTTGACTTGCCTTGCCTAAATGAAGGAGTGCAACAGCTCCGTGAGCCCTAAATTGCTGTTCTGTGTCAGTTTTCGGGGAAGAGGCTTTACCGTTCTCCTTGCCACCTCGTGTCACCAACAGTTTCAGTTTAACCACAGTCTGTACCCCCACGATGCTCTGGTCCTTCTAGGCAAAATCCAGCGTCGTAGGCCTTTAAGAGTCGCTCTTTTTTTGCAGAGTAAGGTGCAGCACACTGCACTTTTCCTTCGGTCTGTTTGATTTTCCGACCTCCATCCAGCTTCGGGAACACAGTTCAAAAATCCCTAACTCGCCAAGGACGTGGTCGCCCTTGCCCTAGGTAAGCTAAACAGACCAAAACCCGCTGTTTCCATTTCCTTCCAAAACCTCTTATGAGAGGTAAGCAATTCCTCAAGGAGAGGGTCAGCTTGCGTTCCAAATTCCACAGAAGCACAGTTCGTGGTGTAAAACGACAGGCGTACGGAAGATGCAGAGACCTCTTGGGCATCCTCCAGCGTCCTTCTTTTAGGCAGTTCGCTATACCCAGAATAGCGGGTATAGAAAAACGTGAATCAGCGAACGGCCCAGTGGGTTAATTTTGTCTCTTTGGACTTGCTAGCCTCAGCCTGTACTAAGGCTGAAAGTCAACCGGGAAACGGGATTGTGATCACAAAGTATTTTTTTCCAATATTGAAAGCTCCGTTCATTAGGCGTGAAAGCAACCTGAAAAGCATTGTAAGCCAGGCCTTTCAGTATATGCCAGCATGACTCAGCATAGACCATGAGTCAGTTTTGTGGAAAGAAGCATTGTTCTTGCACTTCCTAGTTGCAAGCTCCTCCTGCTCTGCTCTATAGCAAATGTGAAGCTCAATGTGAGCACTAGCCTCGAAGGAAGAGCTTGACTTGCCTGCCTAAGTGAAGGAGTGCAAGAGCTCCGTGAGCCCTAAATTGCTGTTCTGTGTCAGTTTACGGGGAAGAGGCTTTATCGTTCTCCTAGCCACCTCGTGTCAGCAACGGTTTCGGTTTCACCACACTCTGTACCCCCACGATGCTCTGGGCCTTGTATGCAAAATACAGCGTCGTAGGCCTTTCAGAGTCGCTCTGTGTTTGCAGAGTAAGGTGCAGCACACTGCACTTTTCCTTGGGACTGTTTGACTTTCCAATCTCCAAACAGCTTCGGGAACACAGTTGAAGAATCCCTAACTCGCTAAGGACGTGGTCGCCCTAACCATAGTTAAGCTCAACAGACCAAAACCCTCTGTTTCAATTTCCTTCCACAACCTCTTATGTGAGGTAAGCAATTCCTCAAGGAGAGTGTCAGCGTGCGTTCCAAATTCCAGAGAAGTACAGTTCGTGGTGTAAAACGACAGGCGTACGGAAGATGCAGAGACCTCTTGGACATCCTCCAGCGTCCTTCCTTTAGGCAGTTCTCTTTACCCAGATTAGGGGGTATAGAAAAACGTGAATCAGCGAAGGGCACAGTGGGTTAATTGTGTCTCTTTGGACTTGCTAGACTCAGCCTGTACTAAGGCTGGAAGTCAACCGCGAAACGGGAGTGTGATCCCAAAGACTTTTTTGCTAATTTTGAAAGCTCCGTACATTAGGCGTGAAAGCAACCTGAAAAACATTTGCAACGGCAGGCCTTACAGTATATGCCAGCATGACTCAGCGTAGACCATGAGTTGGTTTTGTGGAAAGAAGCATTGAGATTGCACTTCCTAGTTGCAAGCTCATCCTGCTCTGCTCTATAGCAAATGTGAAGCTCAATGTGAACACTAGCCTCCAAGGAAGAGCTTCACTTGCCTTGCCTAAGTAAAGGAGTGCAACAACTCCGTGAGCCCTAAATTGCTGTTTTGTGTCAGTTTAGGGAGAAGAGGCTTTACCGTTCTCCTTGCCACCTCGTGTGAGCAACTGTTTCGGATTCACCACACTCTGTACGCCCACGATGCTCTGGTCCTTCTAGGCAAAATCCAGCATCGTAGGCCTTTCAGAGTTGCTCTGTGTTTGCAGAGTACGGTGCTGCACACTGCACTTTTCCTTGGGACGGTTTGATTTTCCGACCTCCAAACAGCGTCGGGAACACAGTTCAAGAATCCCTAACTCGCCAAGGACGTGCTCGCCCTTACCCTAGGTAAGCTCAACAGACCACAGCACTCTGTTTCTATTTCCTTCCACCCCCTCTTAAGGGAGGTAAGCAATTCCTCAAGGAGAGTGTCAGCGTGCGTTCCAAATTCCACAGAAGCACAGTTCATGGTGTATAACGACAGGTGTACGGAAAATGCAGAGACCTCTTGGGCATCCTCCAGCGTCCTTCCTTTAGGCAGTTCGCTATACCCAGAATAGCGTGTGTAGAAAAACGTGAATCAGCGAAGGGCCCAGGGGGTTAACTGTGTCTCTTTGGACTTGCTAGACTCAGCCTGTACTAAGGCTGGAAGTCAACCGCGAAACGGGAGTGTGATCCCAAAGGCTTTTTTGCCAATTTTGAAAGCTCCGTTCATAAGGCGTGAAAGCAACCTGAAAAGCATTGTAAGGGCAGGCCTTTCAGTATATGCCAGCATGACTCAGCGTAGACCATGAGTTAGTTTTGTGGAAAGAAGCATTGTGCTTGCACTTCCTAGTTGCAAGCTCATCCTGCTCTGCTCTATAGCAAATGTAAAGCTCAATGTGAGCACTAGCCTAGAAGGAAGTGCTTGACTTCACTTGCCTAAGTGAAGGAGTGCAACAGCTCCGTGAGCCCTAAATTGCTGTTCTGTGTCAGTTTACAGGGAAGAGGCTTTACCGTTCTCCTTGCCACCTCGTGTCAGCAACTGTTTCTGTTTTACCACTCTCTGTACCCCCACAATCCTCTGGTCCTTCTGGGCAAAATCCAGCGTCGTAGGCCTTTCAGAGTCGCTCTGTGTTTGCAGAGTAAGGTGCAGCACACTGCACTTTTCCTTGGGGCGGTTTGACTTTCCAATCTCCAAACAGCTTCGGGAACACAGTTCAAGAATCCCGAACTCGGCAAGGAAGTGCTCGCCATTGCCCTAGCTAAGCTCAACAGACCAAAGCATTCTGTTTCTATTTCCTTCCAACACCTCTTATATGAGGTAAGCAATTCCGCAAGGAGAGTGTCAGTGTGCCTTCCAAATTCCATAGAAGCACAGTTCATGGTGTATAACGACAGGCGTACGGAAGATGCAGAGACCTCTTGGACATCCTCCAGCGTCCTTCCTTTAGGCAGTTCGCTATACCCAGAATAGCGTGTATAGAAATACGTGAATCAGCGAAGGGCCCAGTGGGTTAATTGTGTCTCTTTGGACTTGCTAGACTCAGCCTGTACTAAGGCTGGAAGTCAACTGCCAAACGGGAGTGTGATCCCAAAGGCTTTTTTGGCAATTTTGAAAGCTCCGTTCATAATGCGAGAAAGCAACCTGAAAAGCATTTGCAACGGCAGGCCTTTCAGTATATGCCAGCATGACTCAGCGTAGACCATGAGTTAGTTTTGTGGAAAGAAGCATTGTGCTTGCACTTCCTAGTTGCAAGCTCATCCTGCTCTGCTGTATAGCAAAAGTGAAGCGCAATGTGAGCACTAGCCTCAAAGGTAGAGCTTGACTTGCCTTGCCGAAGTGAAAGAATGCAACAGTTCCGTGAGCCCTAAATTGCTGTTCCGTGTCACTTAACGGGGAAGAGGCTTTTCCGTTCTCCTTGGCACCTCGTGTCAGCAACCGATTCTGTTTCCCCACACTCTGTACCCCCACGATGCTATGGTCCTTCTAGGCAAAATCCATTTTCGTAGGCCTTTCAGAGTCGCTCTGTGTTTGCAGAGTAAGGTGCAGCACACTGCACTTTTCCTTGGGACGGTTTGATTTTCCGACCTCCAAACAGCTTCGGGAACACAGTTCAAGAATCCCTAACTCGCCAAGGACGTGGTCGCCCTTGCCCTAGGTAAGCTCAACAGACCAAAGCACTCTGTTTCTCTTTCCTTACAACACTTCTTCTGCGAGGTAACCAATTCCTCAAGGAGATTGTCAGCGTGCATTACAAATTCCACAGAAGCACATTTCGAGTGGTAAAACGACAGGCGTACGGAAGATGCAGAGACCTCTTGGGCATCGGCATCCTCCAGCGTCCTTCCTTTAGGCAGTTCGCTATACCCATATTAGCGGGTATAGCAAAACGTGAATCAGCAAAGGGCCGAGTGGGTTAATTGTGTCTCTTTGGACTTGCTAGACTCAGCCTGTACTAAGGCTGGAAGTCAACCACGAAACAGGAGTGTGATCCCAAAGCCTTTTTTGCCAATTTTGAAAGCTCTGTTCATTAGGCGTGAAAGCAACCTGAAAAGCATTGTAAGGGCAGGCCTTTCAGTATATGCCAGCATGACTCAGCGTAGATCATGAGTCAGTTTTGTGGAAAGAAGCATTGTGATTGCACTTCCTAGTTGCAAGCTCATTCTTCTCTGCTCTATAGCAAATGTGAAGCTCAATGTGAGCACTAGCCTCGAAGGAAGAGCTTGACTTGCCTTGCCTAAGTGAAGGAGTGCAACAGCTCCGAGAGCCCTAAAGTGCTGTTCTGTGTCAGTTGACGGGGAAGAGGTTTCAGCGTTCTCCTTGCCACCGCGTGTCAGCAACCGTTTCGGTTTCAGCACACTCTGTACACCCACGATGCTCTGGGCCTTGTATGCAAAATACAGCGTCGTAGGCCTTTCAGAGTCGGTCTGTGTTTGCAGAGTAAGGTGCAGCACACTGCACTTTTCCTTGGGACGGTTTGATTTTCCGACCTCCAAACAGCTTCGGGAACACAGTTCAAGAATCCCTAACTCGCCAAGGACGTGGTCGCCCTTGCCCTAGGTAAGCTCAACAGACCAAAGCACTCTGTTTCTCTTTCCTTACAACACTTCTTCTGCGAGGTAACCAATTCCTCAAGGAGATTGTCAGCGTGCATTACAAATTCCACAGAAGCACAGTTCGAGTTGTAAAACGACAGGCGTACGGAAGATGCAGAGACCTCTTGGGTATCCTCCAGCGTCCTTCCTTTAGGCAGTTCGCTATACCCAGAATAGCGGGGAAGAGAAAAACGTGAATCAGCGAAGGGCCCAGTGGGTTAATTGTGTCTCCTTGTACTTGCTAGACTCAGCCTGTACTAAGGCTGGAAGTCAACCGCGAAACGGGAGTGTGATCCCAAAGGCTTTTTTGCCAATTTTGGAAGCTCCGTTCATCAACCGTGAAAGCAACCTGAAAAGCATTTGCAACGGCAGTCCTTTCAGTATATGCCAGCATGACTCAGCGTAGACCATGAGTTAGTTTTGTGGAAAGAAGCATTGTGCTTGCACTTCCTGGTTGCAAGCTCGTCCTGCTCTGCTCTATAGCAAATGTGAAGCTCAATGTGAGCACTAGCCTCGAAGGAAGAGCTTGACTTGCCTTGCCTAAGTGAAGGAGTGCAACAGCTCCGTGCGCCCTAAATTGCTGTTCTGTGTCAGTTGACGGGGAAGAGGCTTTACCGTTCTCCTTGCCACCTCGTGTCAGCAACCGTTTCGGTTTCACCACACTCTGTACCCCCACGATGCTCTGGTCATTCTAGGCAAAATCCCGCATCGTAGGCCTTTCAGAGTCGCTCTGTGTTTGCAAAGCAAAGTGCAGCACACTGCAGTTTTACTTGGGACCGCTTGATATTCCGACCTCTAAACAGCTTCGGGAACACAATTCAAGAATCCCTAACTCGCCAAGGACCTGGTCCCCCGTGCCCCAATGAAACTCAACAGACCAAAGCACTCTGTTTCTATTTCCTTCCAACACCTCTTATGTGAGGTAAGCAGTTCCTCAAGGAGAGTGTCAGCGTGCGTTCCAAATTCCACAGAAGCACAGTTTGTGGTGTAAAACGACAGGCGTACGGAAGATGCAGAGACCTCTTGGGCATCCTCCAGCGTCCTTCCTTTAGGCAGTTCGCTATACCCAGAATAGCGGGTATAGAAAAACGTGAATAAGTGAAGGGCCCAGTGGGTTAATTTTGTCTCTTTTGACATGCTACACTCACCCTGTACTAAAGCTGGAAGTCAACAGGGAAACAGGAGTGTGATCCCAAAGGCTGTTTTTCCAGTTTGAAAAGCTCCGTTCATAAGGCGTCAAAGCAACCTGAAAAGCATTTGCAATGGCAGGCATTTCAGTATATGCCAGCATGACTCAGCGGAAACCTTGAGTTAATTTTGTGGAAAAAATAATTGTGCTTGCACTTCCTAGTTGCAAGCTCATCCTGCTCTGCTCTATAGCAAATGTGAAGCTCAATGTGAGCACTAGCCTCGAAGGAATAGCTTGACTTGCCCTGCCTAAGTGAAGGAGTTCAACAGCTCCGTGAGGCCTAAAGTGCTGTTCTTTGTCAGTTTATGGCGAAGAGGCTTTCTCGTTCGCCTTGCCACCTCCTGTCAGCAACCGTTTCGGTTTCAGCACACTCTGTACCCCCACGATGCTCTGGGCCTTGTTTGCAAAATCAAGCATCGTAAGGCTTTCAGAGTTGCTCTGTGTTTGCCGAGTAAGGTGCAGCACACTGCATTTTTCCTTGGGACGGTTTGATTTTCCGATCTCAAAACAGCTTCGGGAACACAGTTCAAGAATCCCTAACTCGCCAAGGACCTGGTCCCCCGTGCCCCAATTAAACTCAACAGACCAAAGCACTCTGTTTCTATTTCCTTCCAACACCTCTTATGTGAGGTAAGCAGTTCCTCAAGGAGAGTGTCAGCGTGCGTTCCAAATTCCACAGAAGCACAGTTTGTGGTGTAAAACGACAGGCGTACGGAAGATGCAGAGACCTCTTGGGCATCCTCCAGCGTCCTTCCTTTAGGCAGTTCGCTATACCCAGAATAGCGGGTATAGAAAAACGTGAATCAGTGAAGGGCCCAGTGGGTTAATTGTGTGTCATTGGACTTGCTAGACTCAGCCTGTACTAAGGCTGGAAGTCAACCGGGAAACGGGAGTGTGATCCCAAAGGCTTTTTTTCCAATTTTGAAAGCTCCGTTCATTAGGCGTGAAAGCAACGTGAAAAGCATTGTAAGGGCAGGCCTTTCACTGTATGCCAGCATGATTCAGTGTAGACCATGAGTTAGTTTTGTGGAAAGAAGCATTGTGCTTGCACTCCCTAGTTGCAAGCTCATCCTGCTCTGCTATATAGCCAATGTGAAACTCAATGTGAGCACTAGCCTCGAAGGTAGAGCTTGACTTGCCCTGACTAAGTGAAGGAGTGCAACAGCTCCGTGAGCCCTAAATTGGTGTTCCGTGTCAGTTTACGGGAAAGAGGCTTTACCGTTCTCCTTGCCACTGCGTGTTAGCACCCGTTTCGGTTTCACCACAATCTGTACCCCAATGATGCTCTGGTCTTTCTAGGAAAAATCCAGCGTGGTAGGCCTTTCAGAGTCGCTCTGTGTTTGCACAGTAAGGTGCAGCACACTGCACTTTCCCTTGGGACGGTTTGATTTTGGGACCTCCAAAAAGCTTCGGTTACACAGTTCAAGAATCGCTAAATCGCCAAGGACCTGGTCGCCCTTACCCTAGGTAAGCTCAACAGAACAAAGCACTCTGTTTCTATTTCCTTCCAACACCTCTTATGTGAGGTAAGCAATTCCTCAAGGAGAGTGTCAGCGTGCGTTCCAAATTCCACAGAAGCACAGTTCGTGGTGTAAAACGACAGGCGTACGGAAGATGCAGAGACCTCTTGGGCATCCTCCAGCGTCCTTCCTTTAGGCAGTTCGCTATACCCAGAATAGCGGGTATAGAAAAACGTGAATCAGCGAAGGGCCCAGTGGTTTAATTGTGTCTTTGGACTTGCTAGACTCAGCCTGTACTAAGGCTGGAAGTCAACCGCGAAACAGGAGTGTGATCCCAAAGGCTTTTTTGCCAATTTTGAAAGCTCCGTTCATAATGCGTTAAAGCAACCTGAAAAGCATTTGCAACGGTAGGACTTTCAGTATATGCCAGCATGACTCAGCGTAGACCATGAGTTAGTTTTGTGGAAAGAAGCATTGTGCTTGCACTTCCTAGCTGTAAGCTCATCCTGCTCTGCTCTATAGCAACTGTGAAGCTCAATGTGAGCACTAGCCTCGTAGGAAGAGCTTGACTTGCCTTGCCTAAGGGAAGGAGTGCAACAGCTCCGTGAGCCCTAAATTGCTGTTCTGTGTCAGTTTACGGGGAAGAGGCTTTACCGTTCTCCTTGCCACCGTGTGTTAGCAACCGTTTCGGTTTCACCACAGTCTGTACCCCCACGATGCTCTGGTCCTTCTAGGCAAAATCCAGCGTCGTAGGCCTTTCAGAGTCGCTCTGTGTTTGGAGAGTAAGGTGCAGCACACTGCACTTTTCCTTGGGATTTTTGATTTTGGGACCTCCAAAAAGCTTCGGGAACACAGTTCAAGAATCCCTAACTCGCCAAGGACGTGGTCGCCCTTGCCCTAGGTAAGCTCAACAGAACAAAGCACTCTGTTTCTATTTCCTTCTAACACCTCTTATGTGAGGTAAGCAATTCCTTAAAGAGAGGGTCAGCGTGCGTTCCAAATTCCACAGAAGCACAGTGCGTGGTGTAAAACGACAGGCGTACGGAAGATGCAGAGACCTCTTGGACATCTTCAGGGGTCCTTCCTTTAGGCAGTTCGCTATACCCAGAATACCGGGTATAGAAAAACGTGAATCAGCGAAGGGCCCAATGGTTTAATTGTGTCTCTTTGGACTTGTTAGACTCAGCCTGTACTAAGGCTGGAAGTCAACAGCAAAACGGGAGTCTGATCCCAAAGGCTTTTTTGCCAATTTTGAAAGCTCCGTTCATAAGGCGGGAAAGAAACTTGAAAAGCATTGTAAGGGCAGCTCTTTCAGTATATGCCAGCATGACTCAGCGTAGACCATGAGTTAGTTTTGTGGAAAGAAGCATTGTGCTTGCACTTCCTAGTTGCAAGCTCATCCTGCTCTGCTCTATAGCAAATGTGAAGCTCAATGTGAGCACTAGCCTCGAAGGAAGAGCTTGACTTGCCTTGCCTAAGTGAAAGAGTGCAACAGCTCCGTGAGCCCTAAATTGCTGTTCTTTGTCAGTTGACGGGGAAGAGGCTTTACCGTTCTCCTTGCCACCTCGTGTCAGCAACCGTTTCGGTTTCAGAACACTCTGTACCTGCACGGTGCTCTGGGCCCTGTATGCAAAATATAGCATCGCAGGCCTTTCATAGTCGCTCTGTGTTTGCAGAGAAAGGTGCAGCACACGGCACTTTTCCTTGGGACGGTTTGATTTTCTGACCACTAAACAGCTTCGGGAACACAGTTCAAGAATCCCTAACTCGCCAGGGACGTGTTCGCCCTTGCCCTAGGTAAGCTCAACAGAACAAAGCACTCTGTTTCTATTTCCTTCCAACACCTCTTATGTGAGGTAAGATATACCCCTAGGAGAGTATCAGCGTGCGTTCCAAATTCCACAGAAGCACAGTTCGTGGTGTAAAACGACAGGCATATGGAAGATGCAGAGGCCTCTTGCACATCTTCCAGGGTCCTTCCTTTAGGCAGTTCTCTATACCCAGAATAGCGGGTATAGACAAACCTGAATCAGCGAAGGGCCCAGTGGGTTAATTGTGTCTCTTTTGACATGCTACACTCAGACTGTACTAAGGCTGGAAGTCAACAGCGAAACGGGAATGTGATCCCAAAGGCTTCTTGCCAATTTTGAAAGCTCCGTTCATAAGGCCTGAAAGCAACATGAAAAGCATTGTAAGGGCAGCTCTTTCAGTATATGCCAGCATGACTCAGCGTAGACCATGAGTTAGTTTTGTGGAAAGAAGCATTGTGCTTGCACTTCCTAGTTGCAAGCTCATCCTGCTCTGCTCTATAGCAAATGTGAAGCTCAATGTGAGCACTAGCCTCGAAGGAAGAGCTTGACTTGCCTTGCCTAAGTGAAAGAGTGCAACAGCTCCGTGAGCCCTAAATTGCTGTTCTTTGTCAGTTGACGGGGAAGAGGCTTTACCGTTCTGCTTGCCACCTCGTGTCACCAACCGTTTCGGTTTCAGAACACTCTGTACCCCCACGGTGCTCTGGGCCCTGTATTCAAAATCCAGCATCGCAGGCCTTTCAGAGTCTCTCTGTGTTTGCAGAGAAAGGTGCAGCATACGGCACTTTTCCTTGGGACGGTTTGATTTTCTGACCTCAAAACAGCTTCCGGAACACAGTTCAAGAATCCCTAACTCGCCAAGGACATTGTCGCACTTCCCCTAGGTAAGCTCAACAGAAGAATGCACTCTGTTTCTATTTCCTTCCAACACCTCTTATGTGAGGTAAGAAATTCCCCTAGGAGAGTATCAGCGTGTGTTCCAAATTCCACAGAAACACAGTTCATGGTGTAAAACGACAGGCGAACGGAAGATGCAGCGGCCTCTTGGACATCCTCCTGCGTCCTTCCTTTAGGCAGTTCGCTATACCCAGAATAGCGGGGAATAGAAAAACGTGAATCAGCGAAGGGCCCAGTGGGTTAATTGTGTCTCTTTTGACATGCTAGAGTCAGCCTGTACTAAGGCTGGAAGTCAACTGGGAAACAGGAGTGTGATCCCAAAGGCTTTTTTGTCAATCATGAAAGCTCCGGTCAAAAGGCGTGAAAGCAACCTGAAAAGCATTGTTAGGGCAGCTCTTTCAGTATATGCCAGCATGACTCAGCGTAGACCATGAGTTAGTTTTGTGGAAAGAAGCATTGTGCTTGCACTTCCTAGTTGCAAGTTCATCCTGCTCTGCTCAATAGCAAATGTGAAGCTCCATGTGAGCACTAGCCTCGAAGGAAGAGCTTGACTTGCCTTGCCTAAGTGAAAGAGTGCAACAGCTCCGTGAGCCCTAAATTGCTGTTCTGTGTCAGTTTAGGGGGAAGAGGCTTTACCGTTCTCCTTGCAACCTCGTGTCAGCAAACGTTTCGGTTTCAGAACACTCTGTACCCCCACGGTGCTCTGGGCCCTGTATGCAAAATCCAGCATCGCAGGCCTTTCAGAGTCGCTCTGTGTTTGCAGCGTAAGGTGCAGCACACTGCACTTTTCCTTCGGACGGTTTGATTTTCCGACCTCTAAACAGCTTCGGGAACACAGTTCAAGAATCCCTAACTCGCCAGGGACGTGGTCGCCCTTGCCCTAGGTAAGCTCAACAGAACAAAGCACTCTGTTTCTATTTCCTTCCAACACCTCTTATGTGAGGTAAGATATTCCCCTAGGAGAGTATCAGCGTGCGTTCCAAATTCCACAGAAGCACAGTGCGTGGTGTAAAACGACAGGCATAAGTAAGATGCAGAGGCCTCTTGGACATCTTCCAGGGTCCTTCCTTTAGGCAGTTCTCTATACCCAGAATAGCGGGTATAGAAAAACGTGAATCAGCGAAGGGCCCAGTGGTTTAATTGTGTCTCTTTGGACTTGCTAGACTCAGCCTATACTAAGGCTGGAAGTCAACAGCGAACCGGGAGTGTGATCCCAAAGGCTTTTTTGCCAATTTTGAAAGCTCCGTTCATAAGGCGTGAAAGCAACCTGAAAAGCATTGTAAGGGCAGCTCTTTCAGTATATGCCAGCATGACTCAGCGTAGACCATGAGTTAGTTTTGTGGAAAGAAGCATTGTGCTTGCACTTCCTAGTTGCAAGCTCATCCTGCTCTGCTCTATAGCAAATGTGAAGCTCAATGTGAGCACTAGCCTCGAAGGAAGAGCTTGACTTGCCTTGCCTAAGTGAAAGAGTGCAACAGCTCCGTGAGCCCTAAATTGCTGTTCTGTGTCATTTTCCTGGGAAGAGACTTTACCGTTCTGCTTGCCACCTCGTGTCACCAACCGTTTCGGTATCAGAACACTCTGTACCCCCACGGTGCTCTGGGCCCTGTATTCAAAATCCAGCATCGCAGGCCTTTCAGAGTCTCTCTGTGTTTGCAGAGAAAGGTGCAGCACACGGCACTTTTCCTTGGGACGGTTTGATTTTCTGACCTCTAAACAGCGTCGGGAACACAGTTCAAGAATCCCTAACTCGCCAAGGACATTGTCGCACTTCCCCTAGGTAAGCTCAACAGAACAATGCACTCTGTTTCTATTTCCTTCCAACACCTCTTATGTGAGGTAAGAAATTCCCCTAGGAGAGTTTCAGCGTGTGTTCCAAATTCGACAGAAGCACAGTGCGAGGTGTAAAACGACAGGCGTACGGAAGATGCAGAATCCTCTTGGACATCCTCCAGCGTCCTTCCTTTAGGCAGTTCTCTATACCCAGCATAGCGGGTATAGAAAAACGTGAATCAGCGAAGGGCCCACTGGGTTAATTGTGTCTCTTTGGACTTGCTAGACTCAGCCTGTACTAATGCTGGAAGTCAACAGTGAAATGGGAGTGTGATCCCAAAGGCTTTTTTGCCAATTTTGAAAGCTCCGTTCATAAGGTGTGAAAGCAACCTGAAAAGCATTGTAAGGGCAGCTCTTTCAGTATATGCCAGCATGACTCAGCGTAGACCATGAGTTAGTTTTGTGGAAAGAAGCATTGTGCTTGCACTTCCTAGTTGCAAGCTCATCCTGCTTTGCTCTATAGCAAATGTGAAGCTCAATGTGAGCACTAGCCTCGAAGGAAGAGCTTGACTTGCCTTGCCTAAGTGAAAGAGTGCAACAGCTCCGTGAGCCCTAAATTGCTGTTCTGTGTCAGTTGACGGGGAAGAGGCTTTACCGTTCTCCTTGCCACCTCGTGTCAGCAACCGTTTCGGTTTAAGAACACTCTGTACCACTACGGTGCTCTGGGCCCTGTATGCAAAATCCAGCATCGCAGGCCTTTCAGAGTCGCTCTGTGTTTTCAGTGAAAGGTGCAGCACACGGCATTTTCCTTGGGACGGTTTGATTTTCCGACCTCTAAACAGCTTCGGGAACACAGTTCAAGAATCCCTAACTCGCCAAGGACGTGGTCGCCGTTGCCTTAGGTCAGCTCAACAGAACAAAGCACTCTGTTTCTATTTCCTTCCAACACCTCTTATGTGAGGTAAGAAATTCCCCTAGGAGAGTATCAGCGTGCGTTCCTAATTCGACAGAAGCACAGTGCGAGGTGTAAAACGACAGGCGTACGGAAGATGCAGAGGCCTCTTGGACATCCTCCAGCGTCTTTCCTTTATGCAGTTCGCTATACCCAGAATAGCGGGTATAGAAAAACGTGAATCAGCGAAGGGCCCACTGGGTTAATTGTGTCTCTTTGGACTTGCTAGACTCAGCCTGTACTAAGGCTGGAAGTCAACAGCGAAACGGGAGTGTGATCCCAAAGGCTTTTTTGCCAATTTTGAAAGCTCCGTTCATAAGCCGTGAAAGCAACCTGAAAAGCATTGTAAGGGCAGCTCTTTCAGTATATGCCAGCATGACTCAGCGTAGACCATGAGTTAGTTTTGTGGAAAGAAGCATTGTGCATGCACTTCCTAGTTGCAAGCTCATCCTGCTCTGCTCTATAGCAAATGTGAAGCTCAATGTGAGCACTAGCCTCGAAGGAAGAGCTTGACTTGCCTTGCCTAAGTGAAAGAGTGCAACAGCTCCGTGAGCCCTAAATTGCTGTTCTGTGTCAGTTTACGGGGAAGAGGCTCTACCGTTCTCCTTGCCACCTCGTGTCAGCAACCGTTTCGGTTTCAGAACACTCTGTACCCTCACGGTGCTCTGGGCCCTGTATGTAAAATCCAGCATCGCAGGCCTTTCAGAGTCGCTCTGTGTTTGCAGAGAAAGGTGCAGCACACGGCATTTTCCTTGGGACGGTTTGATTTTCCGACCTCTAAACAGCTTCGGGAACACAGTTCAAAAATCCCTAACTTGCCAAAGACGTGGTCGCCCTTGCCCTAGGTAAGCTCAACAAAACAAAGCACTCTGTTTCTATTTCCTTCCAACACCTCTTATGTGAGGTAAGAAATTACCCTAGGAGATTATCAGCGTGCGTTCCAAATTCGACAGAAGCACAGTGCGTGGTGTAAAATGACAGGCGTACGGAAGATGCAGAGGCCGCTTGGACATCCTCCAGCGTCCTTCCTTTAGGCAGTTCTCTATACCAAGAATAGCGGGTATAGAAAAACGTGAATCAGCGAAGGGCCCAGTGGTTTAATTGTGTCTCTTTGGATTTGCTAGACTCAGCCTGTACTAAGGTTGGAAGTCAACAGCGAAACGGGAGTGTGATCCCAAAGGCTTTTTTGCCCATTTTGAAATCTCCGTTCATAAGGCGTGAATGCTACCTGAAAAGCATTGTAAGGCCAGGTCTTTCAGTATATGCCACCATGACTCAGCGTAGACCATGAGTTAGTTTTGTCGAAAGAAGCATTGTGCTTGCACTTCCTCGTTGCAGGCTCATCCTGCTCTGCTCTATAGCAAATGTGAAGCTCAATGTGAGCACAAGCCTCGAAGGAAGAGCTTGACTTGCCTTGCCTAAGTGAAAGAGTACAACAGCTCCGTGAGCCCTAAATTGCTGTTCTGTGTCAGTTTACAGGGAAGTGGCTTTACCGTTCTCCTTGCCACCTCGTGTCAGCAACCGTTTCGGTTTCAGAACACTCTGTACACCCACGGTGCTCTGTGCCCTGTATGCAAAATCGAGCATCGCAGGACTTTCAGAGTCGCTCTGTATTTGCAGAGTAAGGTGCAGCACACTGCACTTTCCCTTGGCACGGTTTGATTTTCCGACCTCTAAACAGCTTCGGGAACACAGTTCAAGAATCCCTAACTCGCCAAGGACGTGGTCGCCCTTGCCCTAGGTAAGCTCAACAGAACAAAGCACTCTGTTTCTATTTCCTTCCAACACCTCTTATGTGAGGTAAGAATTTCCCTAGGAGAGTATCAGCGTGTGTTCCAAATTCGACAGAAGCACAGTGCGAGGTGTAAAACGACAGGCGTACGGAAGATGCAGAGGCCTCTTGGACATCCTCCAGCGTCCTTCCTTTAGGCAGTTTGCTATACCCAGAATAGCGGGTATAGAAAAACGTGAATCATCGAAGGGCCCAGTGGTTTAATTGTGTCTCTTTGGACTTGCTAGACTCAGCCTGTACTAAGGCTGGAAGTCAACAGCGAACCGGGAGTGTGATCCCAAAGGCTTTTTTGCCAATTTTGAAAGCTCCGTTTATAAGGCGTGAAAGCAACCTGAAAAGCATTCTAAGGGCAGCTCTTTCAGTATATGCCAGCATGACTCAGCGTTGACCATGAGTTAGTTTTGTGGAAAGAAGCATTGTGCATGCACTTCCTAGTTGCAAGCTCATCCTGCTCTGCTCTATAGCAAATGTGAAGCTCAATGTGAGCACTAGCCTCGAAGGAAGAGCTTGACTTGCCTTGCCTAAGTGAAAGAGTGCAACAGCTCCGTGAGCCCTAAATTGCTGTTCTGTGTCAGTTTACGGGGAAGAGGCTTTACCGTTCTCCTTGCCACCTCGTGTCAGCAACCGGTTTGGTTTCAAAACACTCTGTACCCTCACGGTGCTCTGGGCCCTGTATGTAAAATCCAGCATCGCAGGCCTTTCAGAGTCGCTCTGTGTTTGCAGAGAAAGGTGCAGCACACTGCACTTTTCCTTCGGACGGTTTGGTTTTCCGACCTCTAAGCAGCTTCGGGAACACAGTTCAAGAATCCCTAACTCGCCAAGGCCGTTGTCGACCTTGCCTTAGGAAAGCTCAAAAGAACAATGCACTCTGTTTCTATTTCCTTCCAACACCTCTTATGTGAGGTAAGAAATTCCCCTAGGAGAGTATCAGCGTGCGTTCCAAATTCCACAGAAGCACAATTCGTGGTGTAAAACGACAGGCGTTCGGAAGATGCAGAGGCCTCTTGGACATCCTCCAGCGTCCTTCCTTTAGGCAGTTTGCTATACCCAGAATAACGGGAAATAGAAAAACGTGAATCAGCGAAGGGCCCAGTGGGTTAATTGTGTCTCTTTTGATATGCTAGACTCAACCTGTACTAAGGCTGGAAGTCAACAGAGAAAAAGGAGTGTGATCCCAAAGGCTTTTTTGCCAATTTTGAAAGCTCCGTTCATAAGGCGTGAAAGCAACTTGAAAAGCATTGTAAGGGCAGCTCTTTCAGTATATGCCAGCATGACTCAGCGTAGACCATGAGTTAGTTTTGTGGAAAGAAGCATTGTGCTTGCACTTCCTAGTTGCAAGCTCATCCTGCTCTGCTCTATAGCAAATGTGAAGCTCAAAGTGAGCACTAGCCTCGAAGGAAGAGCTTGACTTGCCTTGCCTAAGTGAAAGAGTGCAACAGCTCCATAAGCCCTAAATTGCTGTTCTGTGTCAGTTTATGGGGAAGAGGCTTTACCGTTCTCCTTGCCACCTCGTGTCAGCAACCGTTTCGGTTTGAGAACACTCTGTACCCCCACGGTGCTCTGGGCCCTGTATGCAAAATCCAGCATCGCAGGCCTTTCAGAGTCGCTCTGTGTTTGCAGAGAAAGGTGCAGCACACGTCATTTTCCTTGGGACGGTTTGATTTTCCGACCTCTAAACAGCTTCGGGAACACAGTTCAAGAATCCCTAACTCGCCAAGGACGTGGTCGCCCTTGCCCTAGGTAAGCTCAACAGAACAAAGCACTCTGTTTCTATTTCCTTCCAACACCTCTTATGTGAGGTAAGCAATTACCCTAGGAGAGTATCAGCGTGCGTTCCAAATTCGACAGAAGCACAGTGCGAGGTGTAAAACGACAGGCGTACGGAAGATGCAGAGTCCTCTTGGACATCCTCCAGCGTCCTTCCTTTAGGCAGTTCTCTATACCCAGAATAGCGGGTATAGAAAAACGTGAATCAGCGAAGGGCCCAGTGGGTTCATTGTGTCTCTTTGGACTTGCTAGACTCAGCCTGTACTAAGGCTGGAAGTCAACAGCGAAACGGGAATGCGATCCCAAAGGCTTTTTTGCCAATTTTGAAAGCTCCGTTCACAAGGCGTGAAAGCAACCTGAAAAGCATTGTAAGGGCAGCTCTTTCAGTATATGCCAGCATGACTCAGCGTAGACCATGAGTTAGTTTTGTGGAAAGAAGCATTGTGCTTGCACTTCCTAGTTGCAAGCTCATCCTGCTCTGCTCTATAGCAAATGTGAAGCTCAAAGTGAGCACTAGCCTCGAAGGAAGAGCTTGACTTGCCTTGCCTAAGTGAAAGAGTGCAACAGCTCCGTGAGACCTAAATTGCTGTTCTCTGTCAGTTTACTGGGAAGAGGCTTTACGGTTCTCCTTGCCACCTCGTGTCAGCAACCGTTTCGATTTCAGAACACTGTGTACCCCAACGGTGCTCTGGGCCCTGTATGCAAAATCCAGCATCGCAGGCCTTTCAGAGTCGCTCTGTGTTTGCAGAGAAAGGTGCAGCACACGGCACTTTTCCTTGGGACGGTTTGATTTTCCGACCTCTAAACAGCTTCGGGAACACAGTTCAAGAATCCCTAACTCGCCAAGGACGTGGTCGCCCTTGCCCTAGGTAAGCTCAACAGAACAAAGCACTCTGTTTCTATTTCCTTCCAACACCTCTTATGTGAGGTAAGAAATTCCCCTAGGAGAATATCAGCGTGCGTTCCAAATTCGACAGAAGCACAGTGCGAGGTGTAAAACGACAGGCGTACGGAAGATGCAGAGACCTCTTGGGCATCCTCCAGCGTCCTTCCTTTAGGCAGTTCGCTATACCCAGAATAGCAGGTATCGAAAAACGTGAATCAGCGAAGGGCCCAGTGGGTTAATTGTGTCTCTTTTGACATGCTAGACTCAGCCTGTACTAAGGCTGGAAAGCAACCGGGAAACAGGAGTGTGATCCCAAAGGCTTTTTTGCCAATTTTGAAAGCTCCGTTCAAAAGGCGAGAAAGCAACCTGAAAAGCATTGTAACGGCAGCTCTTTCAGTATATGCCAGAATGACTCAGCGTAGACCATGGGTTAGTTTTGTGGAAAGAAGCATTGTGCTTGCACTTCCTAGTTGCAAGCTCATCCTGCTCTTCTCTATAGCAAATGTGAAGTTCAATGTGAGCACTAGCCTCGAAGGAAGAGCTTGACTTGCCTTGCCTAAGTGAAAGAGTGCAACAGCTCCGTGAGCCCTAAATTGCTATTCTGTGTCAGTTTACGGGGAAGAGGCTTTACCGTTCTCCTTGCCACCTCGTGTCAGCAACCGTTTCGATTTCAGAACACTCTGTACCCACACGGTGCTCTGGGCCCTGTATGCAAAATCCAGCATCGCAGGCCTTTCAGAGTCGCTCTGTGTTTGTAGAGTAAGGTGCAGCACACGGCACTTTTCCTTGGGACGGTTTGATTTTCCGACCTCTAAACAGCTTCGTGAACACAGTTCAAGAATCCCTAACTCGCCAAGGACGTGGTCGCCCTTTCCCTAGGTAAGCTCAACAGAACAAAGCACTCTGTTTCTATTTCCTTCCAACACCTCTTATGTGAGGTAAGAAATTCCCCTAGGAGAGTATCAGCGTGCGTTCCAAATTCCACAGAAGCACAGTTCGTGGTGTAAAACGACAGGCGTACGGAAGATGCAGAGGCCTCTTGGACATCCTCCAGCGTCCTTCCTATAGGCAGTTCACTATACCCAGAATAGCGGGGAAAGGAAAAACGTGAATCAGCGAAGGGCCCAGTGGGTTAATTGTGTCTCTTTGGACTTGCTAGACTCAGCCTGTACTAAGGCTGGGAGTCAACAGCGAAACGGGAGTGTGATCCCAAAGGCTGTTTTGCCAATTTTGAAAGCTCCGTTCATAAGGCGTGAAAGCAACCTGAAAAGCATTGTAAGCCAGGCCTTTCAGTATATGCCAGCATGACTCAGCGTAGACCATGAGTTAGTTTTGTGGAAAGAAGCATTGTGCTTGCACTTCCTAGTTGCAAGCTCATCCTGCTCTGCTGTATAGCAAATGTGAAGCTCAATGTGAGCACTAGCCTCGAAGGAAGAGCTTGACTTGCCTTGCCTAAGTGAAAGAGTGCAACAGCTCCGTGAGCCCTAAATTGCTGTTCTGTGTCAGTTGACGGGGAAGAGGCTTTACCGTTCTCCTTGCCACCTCGTGTCAGCAACCGATTCGGTTTCAGAACACTCTGTACCCCCACGGTGCTCTGGGCCCTGTATGCAAAATCCAGCATCGCAGGCCTTTCAGAGTCGCTCTGTGTTTGCAGAGTAAGGTGCAGCACACGGCACTTTTCCTTGGGACGGTTTGATTTTCCGACCTCTAAACAGCTTCGGGAACACAGTTCAAGAATCCCTAACTCGCCAAGGAAGTGGTCGCCCTTGCCCTAGGTAAGGTCAACAGAACAAAGCACTCTGTTTCTATTTCCTTCCAACACCTCTTATGTGAGGTAAGAAATTCCCCTATTAGAGTATCAGCGTGCGTTCCAAATTCCACAGAAGTACAGATCGCGGTGTAAAACGACAGGCGTATGGAAGATGCAGAGTCCTCTTGGACATCCTCCAGCGTCCTTCCTTTAGGCAGTTCGCTAGACCCAGAATAGCGGGGAATAGAAAAACTTGAATCAGCGAAGGGCCCAGTGGGTTAATTGTGTCTGGTTGGACTTGCTAGACTCAGCCCATACTAAGGCTGGAAGTCAACAGCGAAACGGGAGTGTGATCCCAAAGGCTTTTTTGACAATTTTGAAAGCTCCGTTCATAAGGCGTGAAGGAAACCTGAAAAGCATTGTAAGGGCAGCTCTTTCAGTATATGCCAGCATGACTCAGCGTAGGCCGTGAGTTAGTTTTGTGGAAAGAAGCATTGTGCTTGCACTTCCTAGTTGCAAGCTCATCCTGCTCTGCTCTATAGCAAATGTGAAGCTCAATGTGAGCACTAGCCTCGAAGGAAGAGCTTGACTTGCCTTTCCTAAGTGAAAGAGTGCAACAGCTCCGTGAGCCCTAAATTGCTGTTCTGTGTCAGTTGACGGGGAAGAGGCTTTACCGATCTCCTTGCCACCTCGTGTCAGCAACCGTTTCGGTTTCAGAACACTCTGTACCCCCACGTTGCTCTGGGCCCTGTATGCAAAATCCAGCATCGCAGGCCTTTCAGAGTCGCTCTGTGTTTGCAGAGAAAGGTGCAGCACACGGCACTTTTGGTTGAGACGGTTTGATTTTCCGTCCTCTAAACAGCTTCGGGAACAAAGTTCAAGAATCCCTAACTCGCCAAGGACGTGGTCGCCCTTGCCCTAGGTAAGCTCAGCAGAACAAAGCACTCTGTTTCTATTTCCTTCCAACACCTCTTATGTGACGTAAGAAATTCCCCTAGGAGAGTATCAGCGTGCGTTCCAAATTCCACAGAAGTACAGATCGTGGTGTAAAACGACAGGCGTATGGACGATGCAGAGGTCTCTTGGACATCCTCCAGCGTCCTTCCTTTAGGCAGTTCGCTATACCCAGAATAGCGGGTATAGAAAAACGGGAATCAGCGAAGGGCCCAGTGGGTTAATTGTGTCTCTTTGGACTTGCTAGACTCAGCCCGTACTAAGGCTGGAAGTCAACAGTGAAACGGGATTGTGATCCCAAAGGCTTTTTTGCCAATTTTGAAAGCTCCGTTCATAAGGCGTGAAAGCAACCTGAAAAGCATTGTAACGGCAGCTCTTTCAGTATATGCCAGCATGACTCAGCGTAGACCATGAGTTAGTTTTGTGGAAAGAAGCATTGTGCTTGCACTTCCTAGTTGCAAGCTCATCCTGCTCTGCTCTATAGCAAATGTGAAGCTCAATGTGAGCACTAGCCTCGAAGCAAGAGCTTGACTTGCCTTGCCTAAGTGAAAGAGTGCAACAGCTCCGTGAGCCCTAAATTGCTGTTCTGTGTCAGTTGACGGGGAAGAGGCTTTACCGTTCTGCTTGCCACCTCGTGTCAGCAACCGTTTCGGTTTCAGAACACTCTGTACCCCCACGGTGCTCTGGGCCCTGTATGCAAAATCCAGCATCGCAGGCCTTTCAGAGTCGCTCTGTGTTTGCAGAGAAAGGTGCAGCACACGGCACTTTTCCTTGGGACGGTTTGATTTTCCGACCTCTAAACAGCTTCGGGACACAGTTCAAGAATCCCTAACTCGCCAAGGACGTGGTCACCCTTGCCCTAGGTAAGCTCAACAGAACAAAGCACTCTGTTTCTATTTCCTTCCAACACCTCTTATGTGAGGTAAGAAATTCCGCTAGGAGAGTATCAGCGTGCGTTCCAAACTCCACAGAAGCGCATTTCGCGGTGTAAAACGACAGCGGTATGGAAGATGCAGAGGCCTCTTGGACATCCTCCAGCGTCCGTCCTTTAGGCAGTTCGCTATACCCCGAATAGCGGGTATAGAAAAACGTGAATCAGCGAAGGGCCCAGTGGGTTA
The DNA here is from genome assembly GCF_026419965.1 of Kogia breviceps. Taxonomy (NCBI): domain Eukaryota; kingdom Metazoa; phylum Chordata; class Mammalia; order Artiodactyla; family Physeteridae; genus Kogia; species Kogia breviceps. The sequence continues at coordinate 31,737,105 of NC_081326.1, forward strand.
ATTGTGTCTCTTTGGACTTGCTAGACTCAGCCTGTACTAAGGCTGGAAGTCAACAGCGAAACGGGAGTGTGATCCCAAAGGCTTTTTTGACAATTTTGAAAGCTCCGTTCAAAAGGCGTGAAAGCAACCTGAAAAGCATTGTAAGGGCAGCCCTTTCAGTATATGCCAGCATGACTCAGCGTAGACCATGAGTTAGTTTTGTGGAAAGAAGCATTGTGCTTGCACTTCCTAGTTGCAAGCTCATCCTGCTCTGCTCTATAGCAAATGTGAAGCTCAATGTGAGCACTAGCCTCGAAGGAAGAGCTTGACTTGCCTTGCCTAAGTGAAAGAGTGCAACAGCTCCGTGCGCCCTAAATTGCTGTTCTGTGTCAGTTGACGGGGAAGAGGCTCTATCGTTCTGCTTGCCACCTCGTGTCAGCAACCGTTTCGGTTTCAAAACACTCTGTACCCTCACGGTGCTCTGTGCCCTGTATGAAAATCCAGCATCGCAGGCCTCTCAGAGTCGCTCTGTGTTTGCAGAGAAAGGTGCAGCACACGGCACTTTTCCTTGGGACGGTTTGATTTTCCGACCTCTAAACAGCTTCGGGACACAGTTCAAGAATCCCTAACTCGCCAAGGAAGTGGTCGCCCTTGCCCTAGGTAAGGTCAACAGAACAAAGCACTCTGTTTCTATTTCCTTCCAACACCTCTTATGTGAGGTAAGAAATTCCCCTCGGAGAGTATCAGCATGCGTTTCAAAGTCCACAGAAGTGCAGTTCGCGGTGTAAAACGACAGGCGTTCGGAAGATGCAGAGGCCTCTTGGACATCCTCCAGCGTCCTTCCTTTAGGCAGTTCGCTATACCCAGAATAGCGGGGAATAGAAAAACGTGAATCAGGGAAGGGCTCAGTGGGTTAATTGTGTCTCTTTGGACTTGCTAGACTCAGCCCGTACTAAGGCTGGAAGTCAACACAGAAACGGGAGTGTGATCCCAAAGGCTTTTTTGCCAATTTTGAAAGCTGCGTTCATAAGGCGTGAAGGCAACCTGAAAAGCATTGTAAGGGCAGCTCTTTCAGTATATGCCAGCATGACTCAGCGTAGACCGTGAGTTAGTTTTGTGGAAAGAAGCATTGTGCTTGCACTTCCTAGTTGCAAGCTCATCCTGCTCTGCTCTATAGCAAATGTGAAGCTCAATGTGAGCACTAGCCTCGAAGGAAGAGCCTGACGTGCCTTGCCTAAGTGAAAGAGTGCAACAGCTCCGTGAGCCCTAAATGGCTGTTCTGTGTCAGTATACGGGAAGAGGTTTTACCGTTCTGCTTGCCACCTCGTGTCAGCAACCGTTTCGGTTTCAGAACACTCTGTACCCCCACGGTGCTCTGGGCCCTGTATGCAAAATCCAGCATCGCAGGCCTTTCAGAGTCGCTCTGTGTTTGCAGAGAAAGGTGCAGCACACGGCACTTTTCCTTGGGACGGTTTGATTTTCCGACCTCTAAACAGCTTCGAGAACATAGTTCAAGAATCCCTAACTCGCCAAGGACGTGGTCGCCCTTGCCCCAGGTAAGCTCAGCAGAACAAAGCACTCTGTTTCTATTTCTTTCCAACACCTCTTATGTGAGGTAAGAAATTCCCCTTGGAGAGTATCAGCGTGCGTTCCAAATTCTACAGAAGTACAGATCGTGGTGTAAAACGACAGGCGGACGGAAGATGCAGAGGCCTCTTGGACATCCTCCAGCGTCCTTCCTTTAGGCAGTTCGCTATACCCAGAATAGCGGGTATAGAAAAACGTGAATCAGCGAAGGGCCCAGTGGGTTAATTGTGTCTCTTTGGACTTGCTAGACTCAGCCTGTACTAAGGCTGGAAGTCAACAGCGAAACGGGAGGGTGATCCCAAAGGCTTTTTTGCCAGTTTTGAAAGCTCCTTTCATAAGGCGTGAAAGCAACCTGAAAAGCATTGTAAAGACAGGTCCTTCAGTATATGCCAGCATGACTCAGCGTAGACCATGAGTTAGTTTGTGGAAAGAAGCACTGTGCTTGCACTTCCTAGTTGCAAGCTCATCCTGCTCTGCTCTATAGCAAATGTGAAGCTCAATGTGAGCACTAGCCTCGAAGGAAGAGCTTGACTTGCCTTGCCTAAGTGAAAGAGTGCAACAGCTCCGTGAGCCCTAAATTGCTGTTCTGTGTCAGTTGACGGGGAAGAGGCTTTACCGTTCTGCTTGCCACCTCGTGTCAGCAACCGTTTCGGTTTCAGAACACTCTGTACCCCCACGGTGCTCTGGGCCCTGTATGCAAAATCCAGCATCGCAGGCCTTTCAGAGTCGCTCTGTGTTTGCAGAGAAAGGTGCAGCACACGGCACTTTTCCTTGGGACGGTTTGATTTTCCGACCTCTAAACAGCTTCGGGAACACAGTTCAAGAATCCCTAACTCGCCAAGGACGTGGTCGCCCTTGCCCTAGGTAAGCTCAGCAGAACAAAGCACTCTGTTTCTATTTCCTTCCAACACCTCTTATGTGAGGTAAGAAATTCCCCTAGGAGAGTATCAGCGTGCGTTCCAAATTCCATAGAAGCACAGTTCATGGTGTAAAATGACAGCCGTAAGGAAGATGCAGAGGCCTCTTGGACATCCTCCAGCGTCCCTCCTTTAGGCAGTTCGCTATACCCAGAATAGCGGGTATAGAAAAACGTGAATCAGCGAAGGGCCCAGTGTGTTAATTGCGTCTCTTTGGACTTGCTAGACTCAGCCTGTACTAAGGCTGCAAGTCAACAGCGAAACGGGAGTGTGATCCCAAAGGCTTTTTTGCCAATTTTGAAAGCTCCGTTCATAAGGCGTGAATGCTACCTGAAAAGCATTGTAAGGGAAGCTCTTTCAGTATATGCCAGAATGACTCAGCGTAGACCATGAGTTAGTTTGTGGAAAGAAGCACTGTGCTTGCACTTCCTAGTTGCAAGCTCATCCTGCTCTGCTCTATAGCAAATGTGAAGCTCAATGTGAGCACTAGCCTCGAAGGAAGAGCTTGACTTGCCTTGCCTAAGTGAAAGAGTGCAACAGCTCCGTGAGCCCTAAATTGCTGTTCTGTGTCAGTTGACGGGGAAGAGGCTCTACCGTTCTGCTTGCCACCTCATGTCAGCAACCGATTCGGTTTCAGAACACTCTGTACCCCCATGGTGCTCTAGGCCCTGTATGCAAAATCCAGCATCGCAGGCCTTTCAGAGTCGCTCTGTGTTTGCAGAGAAAGGTGCAGCACACAGCACTTTTCCTTGGGACGGTTTGATTTTCCGACCTCTAAACAGCTTCGGGAACACAGTTCAAGAATCCCTAACTCGCCAAGGACGTGGTCGCCCTTGCCCTAGGTAAGCTCAACAGAACAAAGCACTCTGTTTCTATTTCCTTCCAACACCTCTTATGTGAGGTAAGAAAATCCCCTAGGAGTTTATCAGCGTGCGTTCCAAATTCCACAGAAGCACAGTTCATGGTGTAAAACGACACGCATAAGGAAGATGCAGAGGCCTCTTGGACATCCTCCAGCGTCCTTCCTTTAGGCAGTTCGCTATACCCAGAATAGCGGGTATAGAAAAACGTGAATCAGCGAAGGGCCCAGTGGGTTAATTGTGTCTCTTTGGACTTGCTAGACTCAGCCTGTACTAAGGCTGGAAGTCAACAGCGAAACGGGAGGGTGATCCCAAAGGCTTTTTTGCCAGTTTTGAAAGCTCCGTTCAAAAGGCGTGAAAGCAACCTGAAAAGCATTGTAAGGGCAGCTCTTTCAGTATTTGCCAGCATTACTCAGCGTAGACCATGAGTTAGTTTTGTGGAAAGAAGCATTGTGCTTGCACGTCCTAGTTGCAAGCTCATCCTGCTCTGCTCTATAGCAAATGTGAAGCTCAATGTGAGCACTAGCCTCGAAGGAAGAGCCTGACGTGCCTTGCCTAAGTGAAAGAGTGCAACAGCTCCGTGAGCCCTAAATTGCTGTTCTTTGTCATTTGACGGGGAAGAGGCTTTACCGTTCTGCTTGCCACCTCGTGTCAGCAACCGTTTCGTTTTCAGAACACACTGTACCCCCACGGTGCTCTGGGCCCTGTATGCAAAATCCAGCATCGCAGGCCTTTCAGAGTCGCTCTGTGTTTGCAGAGAAAGGTGCAGCACACGGCACTTTTCCTTGGGACGGTTTGATTTTCAGACCTCTAAACAGCTTCGGGAACACAGTTCAAGAATCCCTAACACGCCAAGGACGTGGTCGCCCTTGCCCTAGGTAAGCTCAACAGAACAAAGCACTCTGTTTCTATTTCCTTCCAACACCTCTTATGTGAGGTAAGAAATTCCCCTATGAGATTATCAGCGTGCGTTCCAAATTCCACAGAAGCACAGATCGCGGTGTAAAACGACAGGCGTACGGAAGATGCAGAGGCCTCTTGGACATCCTCCAGCGTCCTTCCTTTAGGCAGTTCGCTATACCCAGAATAGCGGGTATAGAAAAACGTGAATCACCGAAGGGCCCAGTGGGTTAATTGTGTCTCTTTGGACTTGCTAGACTCAGGCTGTACTAAGGCTGGAAGTCAACAGCGAAACGGGAGTGTGATCCCAAAGGCTTTTTTGCCAATTTTGAAATCTCCGTTCATAAGGCGTGAATGCAACCTGAAAAGCATTGTACGGGCAGCTCTTTCAGTATATGCCAGCATGACTCAGCGTAGACCATGAGTTAGTTTTGTGGAAAGAAGCATTGTGCTTGCACTTCCTAGTTGCAAGCTCATCCTGCTCTGCTCTATAGCAAATGTGAAGCTCAATGTGAGCACTAGCCTCGAAGGAAGAGCCTGACGTGCCTTGCCTAAGTGAAAGAGTGCAACAGCTCCGTGAGCCCTAAATGGCTGTTCTGTGTCAGTATACGGGAAGAGGTTTTATCGTTCTGCTTGCCACCTCGTGTCAGCAACCGTTTCGGTTTCAGAACACTCTGTACCCCCACGGTGCTCTGGGCCCTGTATGCAAAATCCAGCATCGCAGGCCTTTCAGAGTCGCTCTGTGTTTGCAGAGAAAGGTGCAGCACACGGCACTTTTCCTTGGGACGGTTTGATTTTCCGACCTCTAAACAGCTTCGAGAACATAGTTCAAGAATCCCTAACTCGCCAAGGACGTGGTCGCCCTTGCCCCAGGTAAGCTCAGCAGAACAAAGCACTCTGTTTCTATTTCTTTCCAACACCTCTTATGTGAGGTAAGAAATTCCCCTTGGAGAGTATCAGCGTGCGTTCCAAATTCTACAGAAGTACAGATCGTGGTGTAAAACGACAGGCGTACGGAAGATGCAGAGGCCTCTTGGACATCCTCCAGCGTCCTTCCTTTAGGCAGTTCGCTATACCCAGAATAGCGGGTATAGAAAAACGTGAATCAGCGAAGGGCCCAGTGGGTTAATTGTGTCTCTTTGGACTTGCTAGACTCAGCCTGTACTAAGGCTGGAAGTCAACAGCGAAACGGGAGGGTGATCCCAAAGGCTTTTTTGCCAGTTTTGAAAGCTCCTTTCATAAGGCGTGAAAGCAACCTGAAAAGCATTGTAAAGACAGGTCCTTCAGTATATGCCAGCATGACTCAGCGTAGACCATGAGTTAGTTTGTGGAAAGAAGCATTGTGCTTGCACTTCCTAGTTGCAAGCTCATCCTACTCTGCTCTATAGCAAATGTGAAGCTCAATGTGAGCACTAGCCTCAAAGGAAGAGCTTGACTTGCCTTGCCTAAGTGAAAGAGTGCAACAGCTCCGTGAGCCCTAAATTGCTGTTCTGTGTCAGTTGACGGGGAAGAGGCTTTACCGTTCTGCTTGCCACCTCGTGTCAGCAACCGTTTCGGTTTCAGAACACTCTGAACCCCCACGGTGCTCTGGGCCCTGTATGCAAAATCCAGCATCGCAGGCCTTTCAGAGTCGCTCTGTGTTTGCAGAGAAAGGTGCAGCACACGGCACTTTTCCTTGGGACGGTTTGATTTTCCGACCTCTAAACAGCTTCGGGAACACAGTTCAAGAATCCCTAACTCGCCAAGGACGTGGTCGCCCTTGCCCTAGGTAAGCTCAGCAGAACAAAGCACTCTGTTTCTATTTCCTTCCAACACCTCTTATGTGAGGTAAGAAATTCCCCTAGGAGAGTATCAGCGTGCGTTCCAAATTCCATAGAAGCACAGTTCATGGTGTAAAACGACACGCATAAGGAAGATGCAGAGGCCTCTTGGACATCCTCCAGCGTCCTTCCTTTAGGCAGTTCGCTATACCCAGAATACCGGGTATAGAAAAACGTGAATCAGCGAAGGGCCCAGTGGGTTAATTGTGTCTCTTTGGACTTGCTAGACTCAGCCTGTACTAAGGCTGGAAGTCAACAGCGAAACGGGAGGGTGATCCCAAAGGCTTTTTTGCCAGTTTTGAAAGCTCCGTTCAAAAGGCGTGAAAGCAACCTGAAAAGCATTGTAAGGGCAGCTCTTTCAGTATTTGCCAGCATGACTCAGCGTAGACCGTGAGTTAGTTTTGTGGAAAGAAGCATTGTGCTTGCACGTCCTAGTTGCAAGCTCATCCTGCTCTGCTCTATAGCAAATGTGAAGCTCAATGTGAGCACTAGCCTCGAAGGAAGAGCTTCACTTGCCTTGCCTAAGTAAAAGAGTGCAACAGCTCCGTGAGCCCTAAATTGCTGTTCTTTGTCAGTTGACGGAGAAGAGGCTCTACCGTTCTGCTTGCCACCTCGTGTCAGCAACCGTTTCGGTTTCAGAACACTCTGTACCCCCACGGTGCTCTAGGCCCTTTATGCAAAATCCAGCATCGCAGGCCTTTCAGAGTCGCTCTGTGTTTGCAGAGAAAGGTGCAGCACACGGCACTTTTCCTTGGGACGGTTTGATTTTCCGACCTCTAAACAGCGTCGGGAACACAGTTCAAGAATCCCTAACTCGCCGAGGACGTGGTCGCCCTTGCCCTAGGTAAGCTCAACAGAACAAAGCACTCTGTTTCTATTTCCTTCCAACACCTCTTATGTGAGGTAAGAAATTCCCCTAGGAGAGTATCAGCGTGCGTTCCAAATTCCACAGAACCACAGATCGTGGTGTAAAACGACAGGCGTACGGAAGATGCAGAGGCCTCTTGGACATCCTCCAGCGTCCTTCCTTTAAGCAGTTCGCTATACCCAGAATAGCGGGTATAGAAAAACGTGAATCAGCGAAGGGCCCAGTGGGTTAATTGTGTCTCTTTGGACTTGCCAGACTCAGCCTGTACTAAGGCTGGAAGTCAACAGCGAAACGGGAGTGTGATCCCTAAGGTTTTTTTGCCAATTTTGAAAGCTCCGTTCATAAGGCGTGAAAGCAACCTGAAAAGCATTGTAAGGGCGGCTCTTTCAGTATATGCCAGCATGACTCAGCGTAGACCATGAGTTAGTTTTGTGGAAAGAAGCATTGTGCTTCCACTTCCTAGTTGGAAGCTCATCCTGCTCTGCTCTATAGCAAATGTGAAGCTAAATGTGAGCACTAGCCTCGAAGGAAGAGCTTGACTCGCCTTGCGTAAGTGATAGAGTGCAACAGCTCCGTGAGCCCTAAATTGCTGTTCTGTGTCAGTTTATGGTGAAGAGGCTTTACCGTTCTCCTTGCCACCTCGTGTCAGCAACCGTTTCGGTTTCAGAACACTCTGTACCCCCACGGTGCTCTGGGCCCTGTATGCAAAATCCAGCATCGCAGGCCTTTCAGAGTCGCTCTGTGTTTGCAGAGAAAGGTGCAGCACATGGCACTTTTCCTTGGGACGGTTTGATTTTCCGACCTCTAAACAGCTTCGGGACACAGTTCAAGAATCCCTAACTCGCGAAGAACGTGGTCACCGTTGCCCTAGGTAAGCTCAACAGAACAAAGCACTCTGTTTCTATTTCCTTCTAACACCTCTTATGTGAGGTAAGAAATTCCCCTAGGAGTTTATCAGCGTGCGTTCCAAATTCCACAGAATCACAGATCGTGGTGTAAAACGACAGGCGTATGGAAGATGCAGAGGCCTCTTTGAGATCCTCCAGCGTCCTTCCTTTAGGCAGTTCGCTATACCCAGAATAGCGGGTATAGAAAAACGTGAATCAGCGAAGGGCCCAGTGGGTTCATTGTGTCTTTTTGGACTTACTAGCCTCAGCCTGTACTAAGGCTGGAAGTCAACAGTGAAACGGGAGTGTGATCCCAAAGGCTTTTTTGACAATTTTGAAAGCTCCGTTCATAAGGCGTGAAAGCTACCTGAAAAGCATTGTCAGGGCAGCTCTTTCAGTATATGCCAGAATGACTCAGCGTAGACCATGAGTTAGTTTGTGGAAAGAAGCACTGTGCTTGCACTTCCTAGTTGCAAGCTCATCCTGCTCTGCTCTATTGCAAATGTGAAGCTCAATGTGAGCACTAGCCTCGAAGGAAGAGCTTGACTTGCCTTGCCTAAGTGAAAGAGTGCAACAGCTCCGTGAGCCCTAAATTGCTGTTCTGTGTCAGTTGACGGTGAAGAGGCTCTACCGTTCTGCTTGCCACCTCGTGTCAGCAACCGTTTCGGTTTCAGAACACTCTGTACCCCCACGGTGCTCTGGGCCCTGTATGCAAAATCCAGCATCGCAGGCCTTTCAGAATCGCTCTGTGTTTTCAGTGAAAGGTGCAGCACACGGCACTTTTCCTTGGGACGGTTTGATTTTCCGACCTCTAAACAGCTTCGGGAACACAGTTCAAGAATCCCTAACTCGCCAAGGACGTGGTCGCCCTTGCCCTAGGTAAGTTCAACAGAACAAAGCACTCTGTTTCTATTTCCTTCCAACACCTCTTATGTGAGGTAAGAAATTCCCCTAGGAGATTATCAGCGTGCGTTCCAAATGCGACAGAAGCACAGTGCGAGGTGTAAAACGACAGGCGTACGGAAGATGCAGAGGCCTCTTGGACATCCTCCAGCGTCCTTCCTTTAGGCAGTTCGCTATACCCAGAATAGCGGGTATAGAAAAACGTGAATCAGCGAAGGGCCCAGTGGGTTCATTGTGTCTTTTTGGACTTGCTAGACTCAGCCTGTACTAAGGCTGGAAGTCAACAGTGAAACGGGAGTGTGATCCCAAAGGCTTTTTTGACAATTTTGAAAGCTCCGTTCATAAGGCGTGAATGCTACCTGAAAAGCATTGTAAGGGCAGCTCTTGCAGTATATGCCAGCATGACTCAGCGTAGACCATGAGTTAGTTTTGTGGAAAGAAGCATTGTGCTTGCACTTCCTAGTTGCAAGCTCATCCTGCTCTGCTCTATAGCAAATGTGAAGCTCAATGTGAGCACTAGCCTCGAAGGAAGAGCTTGACTTGCCTTGCCTAAGTGAAAGAGTGCAACAGCTCCGTGAGCCCTAAATTGCTGTTCTGTGTCAGTTGACGGGGAAGAGGCTTTACCGTTCTGCTTGCCACCTCGTGTCAGCAACCGTTTCGGTTTCAGAACACTCTGTACCCCCACGGTGCTCTGGGCCCTGTTTGCAAAATCCAGCATCGCAGGCCTTTCAGAGTCGCTCTGTGTTTGCAGAGAAAGGTGCAGCACACGGCACTTTTCCTTGGGACGGTTTGATTTTCCGACCTCTAAACAGCTTCGGGAACACAGTTCAAGAATCCCTAACTCGCCAAGGACGTGGTCGCCCTTGCCCTAGGTAAGCTCAGCAGAACAAAGCACTCTGTTTCTATTTCCTTCCAACACCTCTTATGTGAGGTAAGAAATTCCCCTAGGAGAGTATCAGCGTGCGTTCCAAATTCCATAGAAGCACAGTTCATGGTGTAAAATGACAGCCGTAAGGAAGATGCAGAGGCCTCTTGGACATCCTCCAGCGTCCCTCCTTTAGGCAGTTCGCTATACCCAGAATAGCGGGTATAGAAAATCGTGAATCAGCGAAGGGCCCAGTGTGTTAATTGCGTCTCTTTGGACTTGCTAGACTCAGCCTGTACTAAGGCTGCAAGTCAACAGCGAAACGGGAGTGTGATCCCAAAGGCTTTTTTGCCAATTTTGAAAGCTCCGTTCATAAGGCGTGAATGCTACCTGAAAAGCATTGTAAGGGAAGCTCTTTCAGTATATGCCAGAATGACTCAGCGTAGACCATGAGTTAGTTTGTGGAAAGAAGCACTGTGCTTGCACTTCCTAGTTGCAAGCTCATCCTGCTCTGCTCTATAGCAAATGTGAAGCTCAATGTGAGCACTAGCCTCGAAGGAAGAGCTTGACTTGCCTTGCCTAAGTGAAAGAGTGCAACAGCTCCGTGAGCCCTAAATTGCTGTTCTGTGTCAGTTGACGGGGAAGAGGCTCTACCGTTCTGCTTGCCACCTCATGTCAGCAACCGATTCGGTTTCAGAACACTCTGTACCCCCATGGTGCTCTAGGCCCTGTATGCAAAATCCAGCATCGCAGACCTTTCAGAGTCGCTCTGTGTTTGCAGAGAAAGGTGCAGCACACAGCACTTTTCCTTGGGACGGTTTGATTTTCCGACCTCTAAACAGCTTCGGGAACACAGTTCAAGAATCCCTAACTCGCCAAGGACGTGGTCGCCCTTGCCCTAGGTAAGTTCAACAGAACAAAGCACTCTGTTTCTATTTCCTTCCAACACATCTTATGTGAGGTAAGAAATTCCCCTAGGAGAGTATCAGCGTGCGTTCCAAATTCCACAGAAGCACAGTTCATGGTGTAAAACGACAGGGGTAAGGAAGATGCAGAGGCCTCTTGGACATCCTCCAGCGTCCTTCCTTTAGGCAGTTCGCTATACCCAGAATAGCGGGTATAGAAAAACGTGAATCAGCGAAGGGCACAGTGGGTTAATTGTGTCTCTTTGGACTTGCTAGGCTCAGCCTGTACTAAGGCTGGAAGTCAACCGGGAAACAGGAGTGTGATCCCAAAGGCCTTTTTGCCAATTTTGCAAGCTCTGTTCATAAGGCGTGAAAGCAACCTGAGAAGCATTGAAAGGGCAGCTCTTTCAGTATATGCCAGCATGACTCAGCGTAGACCATGAGTTAGTTTTGTGGAAAGAAGCATTGTACTTGCACTTCTTAGTTGCAAGCTCATCCTGCTCTGCTCTATAGCAAATGTGAAGCTCAATGTGACCACTAGCCTCCAAGGAAGAGCTTGACTTGCCTTGCCTAAGTGAAAGAGTGCAACAGCTCCGTGAGCCCTAAATTGCTGTTCTGTGTCAGTTGACGGGGAAGAGGCTTTACCGTTCTGCTTGCCACCTCGTGTCAGCAACCGTTTCGGTTTCAGAACACTCTGTACCCCCACGGTGCTCTGGGCCCTGTATGCAAAATCCAGCATCGCAGGCCTTTCAGAGTCGCTCTGTGTTTGCAGAGAAAGGTGCAGCACACGGCACTTTTCCTTGGGACGGTTTGATTTTCCGACCTCTAAACAGCTTCGGGAACACAGTTCAAGAATCCCTAACTCGCCAAGGACGTGGTCGCCGTTGCCCTAGGTAAGCTCAACAGAACAAAGCACTCTGTTTCTATTTCCTTCCAACACCTCTTATGTGAGGTAAGAAATTCCCCTAGGAGTTTATCAGCGTGCGTTCCAAATTCCACAGAAGCACAGTTCATGGTGTAAAACGACACGCATAAGGAAGATGCAGAGGCCTCTTGGACATCCTCCAGCGTCCTTCCTTTAGGCAGTTCGCTATACCCAGAATAGCGGGTATAGAAAAACGTGAATCAGCGAAGGGCCCAGTGGGTTAATTGTGTCTCTTTGGACTTGCTAGACTCAGCCTGTACTAAGGCTGGAAGTCAACAGCGAAACGGGAGGGTGATCCCAAAGGCTTTTTTGCCAGTTTTGAAAGCTCCGTTCAAAAGGCGTGAAAGCAACCTGAAAAGCATTGTAAGGGCAGCTCTTTCAGTATTTGCCAGCATGACTCAGCGTAGACCATGAGTTAGTTTTGTGGAAAGAAGCATTGTGCTTGCACGTCCTAGTTGCAAGCTCATCCTGCTCTGCTCTATAGCAAATGTGAAGCTCAATGTGAGCACTAGCCTCGAAGGAAGAGCCTGAGGTGCCTTGCCTAAGTGAAAGAGTGCAACAGCTCCGTGAGCCCTAAATTGCTGTTCTTTGTCATTTGACGGGGAAGAGGCTTTACCGTTCTGCTTGCCACCTCGTGTCAGCAACCGTTTCGTTTTCAGAACACACTGTACCCCCACGGTGCTCTGGGCCCTGTATGCAAAATCCAGCATCGCAGGCCTTTCAGAGTTGCTCTGTGTTTGCAGAGAAATGTGCAGCACACTGCACTTTTCCTTGGGACGGTTTGATTTTCCGACCTCTAAACAGCTTCGGGAACACAGTTCAAGAATCCCTAACTCGCCAAGGAAGTGGTCGCCCTTGCCCTAGGTAAGGTCAACAGAACAAAGCACTCTGTTTCTATTTCCTTCCAACACCTCTTATGTGAGGTAAGAAATTCCCCTCGGAGAGTATCAGCATGCGTTTCAAAGTCCACAGAAGTGCAGTTCGCGGTGTAAAACGACAGGCCTACGGAAGATGCAGAGGCCTCTTGGACATCCTCCAGCGTCCTTCCTTTAGGCAGTTCGCTATACCCAGAATAGCGGGGAATAGAAAAACGTGAATCAGCGAAGGGCCCAGTGGGTTAATTGTGTCTCTTTGGACTTGCTAGACTCAGCCCGTACTAAGGCTGGAAGTCAACACCGAAACGGGAGTGTGATCCCAAAGGCTTTTTTGCCAATTTTGAAAGCTCCGTTCATAAGGCGTGAAGGCAACCTGAAAAGCATTGTAAGGGCAGCTCTTTCAGTATATGCCAGCATGACTCAGCGTAGGCCGTGAGTTAGTTTTGTGGAAAGAAGCATTGTGCTTGCACTTCCTAGTTGCAAGCTCATCCTGCTCTGCTCTATAGCAAATGTGAAGCTCAATGTGAGCACTAGCCTCGAAGGAAGAGCCTGACGTGCCTTGCCTAAGTGAAAGAGTGCAACAGCTCCGTGAGCCCTAAATTGCTGTTCTTTGTCATTTGACGGGGAAGAGGCTTTACCGTTCTGCTTGCCACCTCGTGTCAGCAACCGTTTCGTTTTCAGAACACACTGTAACCCCACGGTGCTCTGGGCCCTGTATGCAAAATCCAGCATCGCAGGCCTTTCAGAGTCGCTCTGTGTTTGCAGAGAAAGGTGCAGCACACGGCACTTTTCCTTGGGACGGTTTGATTTTCAGACCTCTAAACAGCTTCGGGAACACAGTTCAAGAATCCCTAACACGCCAAGGACGTGGTCGCCCTTGCCCTAGGTAAGCTCAACAGAACAAAGCACTCTGTTTCTATTTCCTTCCAACACCTCTTATGTGAGGTAAGAAATTCCCCTATGAGATTATCAGCGTGCGTTCCAAATTCCACAGAAGCACAGATCGCGGTGTAAAACGACAGGCGTACGGAAGATGCAGAGGCCTCTTGGACATCCTCCAGCGTCCTTCCTTTAGGCAGTTCGCTATACCCAGAATAGCGGGTATAGAAAAACGTGAATCACCGAAGGGCCCAGTGGGTTAATTGTGTCTCTTTGGACTTGATAGACTCAGGCTGTACTAAGGCTGGAAGTCAACAGCGAAACGGGAGTGTGATCCCAAAGGCTTTTTTGCCAATTTTGAAATCTCCGTTCATAAGGCGTGAATGCAACCTGAAAAGCATTGTACGGGCAGCTCTTTCAGTATATGCCAGCATGACTCAGCGTAGACCATGAGTTAGTTTTGTGGAAAGAAGCATTGTGCTTGTACTTCCTAGTTGCAAGCTCATCCTGCTCTGCTCTATAGCAAATGTGAAGCTCAATGTGAGCACTAGCCTCGAAGGAAGAGCCTGACGTGCCTTGCCTAAGTGAAAGAGTGCAACAGCTCCGTGAGCCCTAAATGGCTGTTCTGTGTCAGTATACGGGAAGAGGTTTTACCGTTCTGCTTGCCACCTCGTGTCAGCAACCGTTTCGGTTTCAGAACACTCTGTACCCCCACGGTGCTCTGGGCCCTGTATGCAAAATCCAGCATCGCAGGCCTTTCAGAGTCGCTCTGTGTTTGCAGAGAAAGGTGCAGCACACGGCACTTTTCCTTGGGACGGTTTGATTTTCCGACCTCTAAACAGCTTCGGGAACACAGTTCAAGAATCCCTAACTCGCCAAGGAAGTGGTCGCCCTTGCCCTAGGTAAGCTCAACAGAACAAAGCACTCTGTTTCTATTTCCTTCCAACACCTCTTATGTGAGGTAAGAAATTCCCCTAGGAGTTTATCAGCGTGCGTTCCAAATTCCACAGAAGCACAGTTCATGGTGTAAAACGACACGCATAAGGAAGATGCAGAGGCCTCTTGGACATCCTCCAGCGTCCTTCCTTTAGGCAGTTCGCTATACCCAGAATAGCGGGTATAGAAAAACGTGAATCAGCGAAGGGCCCAGTGGGTTAATTGTGTCTCTTTGGACTTGCTAGACTCAGCCTGTACTAAGGCTGGAAGTCAACAGCGAAACGGGAGGGTGATCCCAAAGGCTTTTTTGCCAGTTTTGAAAGCTCCGTTCAAAAGGCGTGAAAGCAACCTGAAAAGCATTGTAAGGGCAGCTCTTTCAGTATTTGCCAGCATGACTCAGCGTAGACCATGAGTTAGTTTTGTGGAAAGAAGCATTGTGCTTGCACGTCCTAGTTGCAAGCTCATCCTGTTCTGCTCTATAGCAAATGTGAAGCTCAATGTGAGCACTAGCCTCGAAGGAAGAGCCTGAGGTGCCTTGCCTAAGTGAAAGAGTGCAACAGCTCCGTGAGCCCTAAATTGCTGTTCTTTGTCATTTGATGGGGAAGAGGCTTTACCGTTCTGCTTGCCACCTCGTGTCAGCAACCGTTTCGTTTTCAGAACACACTGTAACCCCACGGTGCTCTGGGCCCTGTATGCAAAATCCAGCATCGCAGGCCTTTCAGAGTCGCTCTGTGTTTGCAGAGAAAGGTGCAGCACACGGCACTTTTCCTTGGGACGGTTTGATTTTCAGACCTCTAAACAGCTTCGGGAACACAGTTCAAGAATCCCTAACACGCCAAGGACGTGGTCGCCCTTGCCCTAGGTAAGCTCAACAGAACAAAGCACTCTGTTTCTATTTCCTTCCAACACCTCTTATGTGAGGTAAGAAATTCCCCTAGGAGAGTATCAGCGTGCGTTCCAAATTCCACAGAACCACAGATCGTGGTGTAAAACGACAGGCGTACGGAAGATGCAGAGGCCTCTTGGACATCCTCCAGCGTCCTTCCTTTAAGCAGTTCGCTATACCCAGAATAGCGGGTATAGAAAAACGTGAATCAGCGAAGGGCCCAGTGGGTTCATTGTGTCTCTTTGGACTTGCCAGACTCAGCCGGTACTAAGGCAGGAAGTCAACAGCGAAACGGGAGTGTGATCCCTAAGGTTTTTTTGCCAATTTTGAAAGCTCCGTTCATAAGGCGTGAAAGCAACCTGAAAAGCATTGTAAGGGCGGCTCTTTCAGTATATGCCAGCATGACTCAGCGTAGACCATGAGTTAGTTTTGTGGAAAGAAGCATTGTGCTTCCACTTCCTAGTTGGAAGCTCATCCTGCTCTGCTCTATAGCAAATGTGAAGCTCAATGTGAGCACTAGCCTCGAAGGAAGAGCTTGAATGGCCTTGCGTAAGTGATAGAGTGCAACAGCTCCGTGAGCCCTAAATTGCTGTTCTGTGTCAGTTTATGGTGAAGAGGCTTTACCGTTCTCCTTGCCACCTCGTGTCAGCAACCGTTTCGGTTTCAGAACACTCTGTACCCCCACGGTGCTCTGGGCCCTGTATGCAAAATCCAGCATCGCAGGCCTTTCAGAGTCGCTCTGTGTTTGCAGAGAAAGGTGCAGCACACGGCACTTTTCCTTGGGACGGTTTGATTTTCCGACCTCTAAACAGCTTCGGGACACAGTTCAAGAATTCCTAACTCGCGAAGAACGTGGTCATCGTTGCCCTAGGTAAGCTCAACAGAACAAAGCATTCTGTTTCTATTTCCTTCTAACACCTCTTATGTGAGGTAAGAAATTCCCCTAGGAGTTTATCAGCATGCGTTCCAAGTTCCACAGAAGCACAGTTCATGGTGTAAAACGACAGGCGTACGGAAGATGCAGAGGCCTCTTGGACATCCTCCAGCGTCCTTCCTTTAGGCAGTTCGCTATACCCAGAATAGCGGGTATAGAAAAACGTGAATCAGCGAAGGGCCCAGTGGGTTAATTGTGTCTCTTTAGAGTTGCTAGACTCATCCTGTACTAAGGCTGGAAGTCAACAGCGAAACGGGAGTGTGATCCCAAAGGCTTTTTTGCCAGTTTTGAAAGCTCCTTTCATAAGGCTTGAAAGCAACCTGAAAAGCATTGTAAGGGCGGCTCTTTAAGTATATGCCAGCATGACTCAGCGTAGACCATGAGTTAGTTTTGTGGAAAGAAGCATTGTGCTTGCACTTCCTAGTTGCAAGCTCATCCTGCTCTGCTCTATAGCAAATGTGAAGCTCAATGTGAGCACTAGCCTCGAAGGAAGAGCTTGACTTGCCTTGCCTAAGTGAAAGAGTGCAACAGCTCCGTGAGCCCTAAATTGCTGTTCTGTGTCAGTTGACGGGGAAGAGGCTCTACCGTTCTGCTTGCCACCTCATGTCAGCAACCGATTCGGTTTCAGAACACTCTGTACCCCCACGGTGCTCTAGGCCCTGTATGCAAAATCCAGCATCGCAGGCGTTTCAGAGTCGCTCTGTGTTTGCAGAGAAAGGTGCAGCACACAGCACTTTTCCTTGGGACGGTTTGATTTTCCGACCTCTAAACAGCTTCGGGAACACAATTCAAGAATCCCTAACTCGCCGAGGACGTGGTCGCCCTTGCCCTAGGTAAGCTCAACAGAACAAAGCACTCTGTTTCTATTTGCTTCCAACACCTCTTATGTGAGGTAAGAAATTCCTCTAGGAGAGTATCAGCGTGCGTTCCAAATTCCACAGAACCACAGATCGTGGTGTAAAATGACAGGCGTATGGAAGATGCAGAGGCCTCTTTGAGATCCTCTAGCGTCCTTCCTTTAGGCAGTTCGCTATACCCAGAATAGCGGGTATAGAAAAACGTGAATCAGCGAAGGGCCCAGTGGGTTCATTGTGTCTTTTTGGACTTACTAGACTCAGCCTGTACTAAGGCTGGAAGTCAACAGTGAAACGGGAGTGTGATCCCAAAGGCTTTTTTGACAATTTTGAAAGCTCCGTTCATAAGGCGTGAAAGCTACCTGAAAAGCATTGTCAGGGCAGCTCTTTCAGTATATGCCAGAATGACTCAGCGTAGACCATGAGTTAGTTTGTGGAAAGAAGCACTGTGCTTGCACTTCCTAGTTGCAAGCTCATCCTGCTCTGCTCTATTGCAAATGTGAAGCTCAATGTGAGCACTAGCCTCGAAGGAAGAGCTTGACTTGCCTTGCGTAAGTGAAAGAGTGCAACAGCTCCGTGAGCCCTAAATTGCTGTTCTGTGTCAGTTGACGGTGAAGAGGCTCTACCGTTCTGCTTGCCACCTCGTGTCAGCAACCGTTTCGGTTTCAGAACACTCTGTACCCCCACGGTGCTCTGGGCCCTGTATGCAAAATCCAGCATCGCAGGCCTTTCAGAATCGCTCTGTGTTTGCAGAGAAAGGTGCAGCACACGGCACTTTTCCTTGGGACGGTTTGATTTTCCGACCTCTAAACAGCTTCGGGAACACAGTTCAAGAATCCCTAACTCGCCAAGGACGTGGTCGCCCTTGCCCTAGGTAAGTTCAACAGAACAAAGCACTCTGTTTCTATTTCCTTCCAACACATCTTATGTGAGGTAAGAAATTCCCCTAGGAGATTATCAGCGTGCGTTCCAAATGCGACAGAAGCACAGTGCGAGGTGTAAAACGACAGGCGTACGGAAGATGCAGATGCCTCTTGGACATCCTCCAGCGTCCTTCCTTTAGGCAGTTCGCTATACCCAGAATAGCGGGTATAGAAAAACGTGAATCAGCGAAGGGCCCAGTGGGTTCATTGTGTCTTTTTGGACTTGCTAGACTCAGCCTGTACTAAGGCTGGAAGTCAACAGTGAAACGGGAGTGTGATCCCAAAGGCTTTTTTGACAATTTTGAAAGCTCCGTTCATAAGGCGTGAAAGCAACCTGAAAAGCATTGTAAGGGCAGCTCTTGCAGTATATGCCAGCATGACTCAGCGTAGACCATGAGTTAGTTTTGTGGAAAGAAGCATTGTGCTTGCACTTCCTAGTTGCAAGCTCATCCTGCTCTGCTCTATAGCAAATGTGAAGCTCAATGTGAGCACTAGCCTCGAAGGAAGAGCTTGACTTGCCTTGCCTAAGTGAAAGAGTGCAACAGCTCCGTGAGCCCTAAATTGCTGTTCTGTGTCAGTTGACGGGGAAGAGGCTTTACCGTTCTGCTTGCCACCTCGTGTCAGCAACCGTTTCGGTTTCAGAACACTCTGTACCCCCACGGTGCTCTGGGCCCTGTATGCAAAATCCAGCATCGCAGGCCTTTCAGAGTCGCTCTGTGTTTGCAGAGAAAGGTGCAGCACACGGCACTTTTCCTTGGGACGGTTTGATTTTCCGACCTCTAAACAGCTTCGGGAACACAGTTCAAGAATCCCTAACTCGCCAAGGACGTGGTCGCCCTTGCCCTAGGTAAGCTCAGCAGAACAAAGCACTCTGTTTCTATTTCCTTCCAACACCTCTTATGTGAGGTAAGAAATTCCCCTAGGAGAGTATCAGCGTGCGTTCCAAATTCCATAGAAGCACAGTGCGAGGTGTAAAACGACAGGCGTACGGAAGATGCAGAGGCCTCTTGGACATCCTCCAGCGTCCTTCCTTTAGGCAGTTCGCTATACCCAGAATAGCGGGTATAGAAAAACGTGAATCAGCGAAGGGCCCAGTGGGTTCATTGTGTCTTTTTGGACTTGCTAGACTCAGCCTGTACTAAGGCTGGAAGTCAACAGCGAAACGGGAGGGTGATCCCAAAGGCTTTTTTACCAGTTTTGAAAGCTCCGTTCAAAAGCCGTGAAAGCAACCTGAAAAGCATTGTAAGGGCAGCTCTTTCAGTATATCCCAGCATGACTCAGCGTGGACCATGAGTTAGTTTTGTGGAAAGAAGCATTGTGCTTGCACTTCCTAGTTGCAAGCTCATCCTGCTCTGCTCTATAGCAAATGTGAAGCTCAATGTGAGCACTAGCCTCGAAGGAAGAGCCTGAGGTGCCTTGCCTAAGTGAAAGAGTGCAACAGCTCCGTGAGCCCTAAATTGCTGTTCTTTGTCATTTGACGGGGAAGAGGGTTTACCGTTCTGCTTGCCACCTCGTGTCAGCAACCGTTTCGTTTTCAGAACACACTGTACCCCCACGGTGCTCTGGGCCCTGTATGCAAAATCCAGCATCGCAGGCCTTTCAGAGTTGCTCTGTGTTTGCAGAGAAAGGTGCAGCACACTGCACTTTTCCTTGGGACGGTTTGATTTTCCGACCTCTAAACAGCTTCGGGAACACAGTTCAAGAATCCCTAACTCGCCAAGGAAGTGGTCGCCCTTGCCCTAGGTAAGGTCAACAGAACAAAGCACTCTGTTTCTATTTCCTTCCAACACCTCTTATGTGAGGTAAGAAATTCCCCTCGGAGAGGATCAGCATGCGTTTCAAAGTCCACAGAAGTGCAGTTCGCGGTGTAAAACGACAGGCCTACGGAAGATGCAGAGGCCTCTTGGACATCCTCCAGCGTCCTTCCTTTAGGCAGTTCGCTATACCCAGAATAGCGGGGAATAGAAAAACGTGAATCAGCGAAGGGCCCAGTGGGTTAATTGTGTCTCTTTGGACTTGCTAGACTCAGCCCGTACTAAGGCTGGAAGTCAACACTGAAACGGGAGTGTGATCCCAAAGGCTTTTTTGCCAATTTTGAAAGCTCCGTTCATAAGGCGTGAAGGCAACCTGAAAAGCATTGTAAGGGCAGCTCTTTCAGTATATGCCAGCATGACTCAGCGTAGGCCGTGAGTTAGTTTTGTGGAAAGAAGCATTGTGCTTGCACTTCCTAGTTGCAAGCTCATCCTGCTCTGCTCTATAGCAAATGTGAAGCTCAATGTGAGCACTAGCCTCGAAGGAAGAGCCTGACGTGCCTTGCCTAAGTGAAAGAGTGCAACAGCTCCGTGAGCCCTAAATTGCTGTTCTTTGTCATTTGACGGGGAAGAGGCTTTACCGTTCTGCTTGCCACCTCGTGTCAGCAACCGTTTCGTTTTCAGAACACACTGTAACCCCACGGTGCTCTGGGCCCTGTATGCAAAATCCAGCATCGCAGGCCTTTCAGAGTCGCTCTGTGTTTGCAGAGAAAGGTGCAGCACACGGCACTTTTCCTTGGGACGGTTTGATTTTCAGACCTCTAAACAGCTTCGGGAACACAGTTCAAGAATCCCTAACACGCCAAGGACGTGGTCGCCCTTGCCCTAGGTAAGCTCAACAGAACAAAGCACTCTGTTTCTATTTCCTTCCAACACCTCTTATGTGAGGTAAGAAATTCCCCTATGAGATTATCAGCGTGCGTTCCAAATTCCACAGAAGCACAGATCGCGGTGTAAAACGACAGGCGTACGGAAGATGCAGAGGCCTCTTGGACATCCTCCAGCGTCCTTCCTTTAGGCAGTTCGCTATACCCAGAATAGCGGGTATAGAAAAACGTGAATCACCGAAGGGCCCAGTGGGTTAATTGTGTCTCTTTGGACTTGCTAGACTCAGGCTGTACTAAGGCTGGAAGTCAACAGCGAAACGGGAGTGTGATCCCAAAGGCTTTTTTGCCAATTTTGAAATCTCCGTTCATAAGGCGTGAATGCAACCTGAAAAGCATTGTACGGGCAGCTCTTTCAGTATATGCCAGCATGACTCAGCGTAGACCATGAGTTAGTTTTGTGGAAAGAAGCATTGTGCTTGCACTTCCTAGTTGCAAGCTCATCCTGCTCTGCTCTATAGCAAATGTGAAGCTCAATGTGAGCACTAGCCTCGAAGGAAGAGCCTGAGGTGCCTTGCCTAAGTGAAAGAGTGCAACAGCTCCGTGAGCCCTAAATTGCTGTTCTTTGTCATTTGACGGGGAAGAGGGTTTACCGTTCTGCTTGCCACCTCGTGTCAGCAACCGTTTCGTTTTCAGAACACACTGTACCCCCACGGTGCTCTGGGCCCTGTATGCAAAATCCAGCATCGCAGGCCTTTCAGAGTTGCTCTGTGTTTGCAGAGAAAGGTGCAGCACACTGCACTTTTCCTTGGGACGGTTTGATTTTCCGACCTCTAAACAGCTTCGGGAACACAGTTCAAGAATCCCTAACTCGCCAAGGAAGTGGTCGCCCTTGCCCTAGGTAAGGTCAACAGAACAAAGCACTCTGTTTCTATTTCCTTCCAACACCTCTTATGTGAGGTAAGAAATTCCCCTCGGAGAGGATCAGCATGCGTTTCAAAGTCCACAGAAGTGCAGTTCGCGGTGTAAAACGACAGGCCTACGGAAGATGCAGAGGCCTCTTGGACATCCTCCAGCGTCCTTCCTTTAGGCAGTTCGCTATACCCAGAATAGCGGGGAATAGAAAAACGTGAATCAGCGAAGGGCCCAGTGGGTTAATTGTGTCTCTTTGGACTTGCTAGACTCAGCCCGTACTAAGGCTGGAAGTCAACACTGAAACGGGAGTGTGATCCCAAAGGCTTTTTTGCCAATTTTGAAAGCTCCGTTCATAAGGCGTGAAGGCAACCTGAAAAGCATTGTAAGGGCAGCTCTTTCAGTATATGCCAGCATGACTCAGCGTAGGCCGTGAGTTAGTTTTGTGGAAAGAAGCATTGTGCTTGCACTTCCTAGTTGCAAGCTCATCCTGCTCTGCTCTATAGCAAATGTGAAGCTCAATGTGAGCACTAGCCTCGAAGGAAGAGCCTGACGTGCCTTGCCTAAGTGAAAGAGTGCAACAGCTCCGTGAGCCCTAAATTGCTGTTCTTTGTCATTTGACGGGGAAGAGGCTTTACCGTTCTGCTTGCCACCTCGTGTCAGCAACCGTTTCGTTTTCAGAACACACTGTAACCCCACGGTGCTCTGGGCCCTGTATGCAAAATCCAGCATCGCAGGCCTTTCAGAGTCGCTCTGTGTTTGCAGAGAAAGGTGCAGCACACGGCACTTTTCCTTGGGACGGTTTGATTTTCAGACCTCTAAACAGCTTCGGGAACACAGTTCAAGAATCCCTAACACGCCAAGGACGTGGTCGCCCTTGCCCTAGGTAAGCTCAACAGAACAAAGCACTCTGTTTCTATTTCCTTCCAACACCTCTTATGTGAGGTAAGAAATTCCCCTATGAGATTATCAGCGTGCGTTCCAAATTCCACAGAAGCACAGATCGCGGTGTAAAACGACAGGCGTACGGAAGATGCAGAGGCCTCTTGGACATCCTCCAGCGTCCTTCCTTTAGGCAGTTCGCTATACCCAGAATAGCGGGTATAGAAAAACGTGAATCACCGAAGGGCCCAGTGGGTTAATTGTGTCTCTTTGGACTTGCTAGACTCAGGCTGTACTAAGGCTGGAAGTCAACAGCGAAACGGGAGTGTGATCCCAAAGGCTTTTTTGCCAATTTTGAAATCTCCGTTCATAAGGCGTGAATGCAACCTGAAAAGCATTGTACGGGCAGCTCTTTCAGTATATGCCAGCATGACTCAGCGTAGACCATGAGTTAGTTTTGTGGAAAGAAGCATTGTGCTTGCACTTCCTAGTTGCAAGCTCATCCTGCTCTGCTCTATAGCAAATGTGAAGCTCAATGTGAGCACTAGCCTCGAAGGAAGAGCTTGACTTGCCTTGCCTAAGTGAAAGAGTGCAACAGCTCCGTGAGCCCTAAATTGCAGTTCTGTGTCAGTTGACGGGGAAGAGGCTCTACCGTTCTGCTTGCCACCTCATGTCAGCAACCGATTCGGTTTCAGAACACTCTGTACCCCCACGGTGCTCTAGGCCCTGTATGCAAAATCCAGCATCGCAGGCGTTTCAGAGTCGCTCTGTGTTTGCAGAGAAAGGTGCAGCACACAGCACTTTTCCTTGGGACGGTTTGATTTTCCGACCTCTAAACAGCTTCGGGAACACAATTCAAGAATCCCTAACTCGCCGAGGACGTGGTCGCCCTTGCCCTAGGTAAGCTCAACAGAACAAAGCACTCTGTTTCTATTTGCTTCCAACACCTCTTATGTGAGGTAAGAAATTCCTCTAGGAGAGTATCAGCGTGCGTTCCAAATTCCACAGAACCACAGATCGTGGTGTAAAACGACAGGCGTATGGAAGATGCAGAGGCCTCTTTGAGATCCTCCAGCGTCCTTCCTTTAGGCAGTTCGCTATACCCAGAATAGCGGGTATAGAAAAACGTGAATCAGCGAAGGGCCCAGTGGGTTCATTGTGTCTTTTTGGACTTACTAGACTCAGCCTGTACTAAGGCTGGAAGTCAACAGTGAAACGGGAGTGTGATCCCAAAGGCTTTTTTGACAATTTTGAAAGCTCCGTTCATAAGGCGTGAAAGCTACCTGAAAAGCATTGTCAGGGCAGCTCTTTCAGTATATGCCAGAATGACTCAGCGTAGACCATGAGTTAGTTTGTGGAAAGAAGCACTGTGCTTGCACTTCCTAGTTGCAAGCTCATCCTGCTCTGCTCTATTGCAAATGTGAAGCTCAATGTGAGCACTAGCCTCGAAGGAAGAGCTTGACTTGCCTTGCGTAAGTGAAAGAGTGCAACAGCTCCGTGAGCCCTAAATTGCTGTTCTGTGTCAGTTGACGGTGAAGAGGCTCTACCGTTCTGCTTGCCACCTCGTGTCAGCAACCGTTTCGGTTTCAGAACACTCTGTACCCCCACGGTGCTCTGGGCCCTGTATGAAAAATCCAGCATCGCAGGCCTTTCAGAATCGCTCTGTGTTTGCAGAGAAAGGTGCAGCACACGGCACTTTTCCTTGGGACGGTTTGATTTTCCGACCTCTAAACAGCTTCGGGAACACAGTTCAAGAATCCCTAACTCGCCAAGGACGTGGTCGCCCTTGCCCTAGGTAAGTTCAACAGAACAAAGCACTCTGTTTCTATTTCCTTCCAACACATCTTATGTGAGGTAAGAAATTCCCCTAGGAGATTATCAGCGTGCGTTCCAAATGCGACAGAAGCACAGTGCGAGGTGTAAAACGACAGGCGTACGGAAGATGCAGAGGCCTCTTGGACATCCTCCAGCGTCCTTCCTTTAGGCAGTTCGCTATACCCAGAATAGCGGGTATAGAAAAACGTGAATCAGCGAAGGGCCCAGTGGGTTCATTGTGTCTTTTTGGACTTGCTAGACTCAGCCTGTACTAAGGCTGGAAGTCAACAGTGAAACGGGAGTGTGATCCCAAACGCTTTTTTGACAATTTTGAAAGCTCCGTTCATAAGGCGTGAAAGCAACCTGAAAAGCATTGTAAGGGCAGCTCTTGCAGTATATGCCAGCATGACTCAGCGTAGACCATGAGTTAGTTTTGTGGAAAGAAGCATTGTGCTTGCACTTCCTAGTTGCAAGCTCATCCTGCTCTGCTCTATAGCAAATGTGAAGCTCAATGTGAGCACTAGCCTCGAAGGAAGAGCTTGACTTGCCTTGCCTAAGTGAAAGAGTGCAACAGCTCCGTGAGCCCTAAATTGCTGTTCTGTGTCAGTTGACGGGGAAGAGGCTTTACCGTTCTGCTTGCCACCTCGTGTCAGCAACCGTTTCGGTTTCAGAACACTCTGTACCCCCACGGTGCTCTGGGCCCTGTATGCAAAATCCAGCATCGCAGGCCTTTCAGAGTCGCTCTGTGTTTGCAGAGAAAGGTGCAGCACACGGCACTTTTCCTTGGGACGGTTTGATTTTCCGACCTCTAAACAGCTTCGGGAACACAGTTCAAGAATCCCTAACTCGCCAAGGACGTGGTCGCCCTTGCCCTAGGTAAGCTCAGCAGAACAAAGCACTCTGTTTCTATTTCCTTCCAACACCTCTTATGTGAGGTAAGAAATTCCCCTAGGAGAGTATCAGCGTGCGTTCCAAATTCCATAGAAGCACAGTTCATGGTGTAAAATGACAGCCGTAAGGAAGATGCAGAGGCCTCTTGGACATCCTCCAGCGTCCCTCCTTTAGGCAGTTCGCTATACCCAGAATAGCGGGTATAGAAAAACGTGAATCAGCGAAGGGCCCAGTGTGTTAATTGCGTCTCTTTGGACTTGCTAGACTCAGCCTGTACTAAGGCTGCAAGTCAACAGCGAAACGGGAGTGTGATCCCAAAGGCTTTTTTGCCAATTTTGAAAGCTCCGTTCATAAGGCGTGAATGCTACCTGAAAAGCATTGTAAGGGCAGCTCTTTCAGTATATGCCAGAATGACTCAGCGTAGACCATGAGTTAGTTTGTGGAAAGAAGCACTGTGCTTGCACTTCCTAGTTGCAAGCTCATCCTGCTCTGCTCTATAGCAAATGTGAAGCTCAATGTGAGCACTAGCCTCGAAGGAAGAGCTTGACTTGCCTTGCCTAAGTGAAAGAGTGCAACAGCTCCGTGAGCCCTAAATTGCTGTTCTGTGTCAGTTGACGGGGAAGAGGCTCTACCGTTCTGCTTGCCACCTCATGTCAGCAACCGATTCGGTTTCAGAACACTCTGTACCCCCATGGTGCTCTAGGCCCTGTATGCAAAATCCAGCATCGCAGGCCTTTCAGAGTCGCTCTCTGTTTGCAGAGAAAGGTGCAGCACACAGCACTTTTCCTTGGGACGGTTTGATTTTCCGACCTCTAAACAGCTTCGGGAACACAGTTCAAGAATCCCTAACTCGCCAAGGACGTGGTCGCCCTTGCCCTAGGTAAGCTCAGCAGAACAAAGCACTCTGTTTCTATTTCCTTCCAACACCTCTTATGTGAGGTAAGAAATTCCCCTAGGAGAGTATCAGCGTGCGTTCCAAATTCGACAGAAGCACAGTGCGAGGTGTAAAACGACAGGCGTACGGAAGATGCAGAGGCCTCTTGGACATCCTCCAGCGTCCTTCCTTTAGGCAGTTCGCTATACCCAGAATAGCGGGTATAGAAAAACGTGAATCAGCGAAGGGCCCAGTGTGTTAATTGCGTCTCTTTGGACTTGCTAGACTCAGCCTGTACTAAGGCTGGAAGTCAACAGCGAAACGGGAGTGTGATCCCAAAGGCTTTTTTGCCAATTTTGAAAGCTCCGTTCATAAGGCGTGAAAGCTACCTGAAAAGCATTGTCAGGGCAGCTCTTTCAGTATATGCCAGAATGACTCAGCGTAGACCATGAGTTAGTTTGTGGAAAGAAGCACTGTGCTTGCACTTCCTAGTTGCAAGCTCATCCTGCTCTGCTCTATAGCAAATGTGAAGCTCAATGTGAGCACTAGCCTCGAAGGAAGAGCTTGAATTGCCTTGCGTAAGTGAAAGAGTGCAACAGCTCCGTGAGCCCTAAATTGCTGTTCTGTGTCAGTTGACGGTGAAGAGGCTCTACCGTTCTGCTTGCCACCTCGTGTCAGCAACCGTTTCGGTTTCAGAACACTCTGTACCCCTACGGTGCTCTGGGCCCTGTATGCAAAATCCAGCATCGCAGGCCTTTCAGAATCGCTCTTTGTTTGCAGAGAAAGGTGCAGCACACGGCACTTTTCCTTGGGACGGTTTGATTTTCCGACCTCTAAACAGCTTCGGGAACACAGTTCAAGAATCCCTAACTCGCCAAGGACGTGGTCGCCCTTGCCCTAGGTAAGTTCAACAGAACAAAGCACTCTGTTTCTATTTCCTTCCAACACATCTTATGTGAGGTTAGAAATTCCACTAGGAGATTATCAGCGTGCGTTCCAAATGCGACAGAAGCACAGTGCGAGGTGTAAAACGACAGGCGTACGGAAGATGCAGAGGCCTCTTGGACATCCTCCAGCGTCCTTCCTTTAGGCTGTTCGCTATACCCAGAATAGCGGGTATAGAAAAACGTGAATCAGCGAAGGGCCCAGTGGGTTCATTGTGTCTTTTTGGACTTGCTAGACTCAGCCTGTACTAAGGCTGGAAGTCAACAGTGAAACGGGAGTGTGATCCCAAAGGCTTTTTTGACAATTTTGAAAGCTCCGTTCATAAGGCGTGAAAGCAACCTGAAAAGCATTGTAAGGGCAGCTCTTGCAGTATATGCCAGCATGACTCAGCGTAGACCATGAGTTAGTTTTGTGGAAAGAAGCATTGTGCTTGCACTTCCTAGTTGCAAGCTCATCCTGCTCTGCTCTATAGCAAATGTGAAGCTCAATGTGAGCACTAGCCTCGAAGGAAGAGCTTGACTTGCCTTGCCTAAGTGAAAGAGTGCAACAGCTCCGTGAGCCCTAAATTGCTGTTCTGTGTCAGTTGACGGGGAAGAGGCTTTACCGTTCTGCTTGCCACCTCGTGTCAGCAACCGTTTCGGTTTCAGAACACTCTGTACCCCCACGGTGCTCTGGGCCCTGTATGCAAAATCCAGCATCGCAGGCCTTTCAGAGTCGCTCTGTGTTTGCAGAGAAAGGTGCAGCACACGGCACTTTTCCTTGGGACGGTTTGATTTTCCGACCTCTAAACAGCTTCGGGAACACAGTTCAAGAATCCCTAACTCGCCAAGGACGTGGTCGCCCTTGCCCTAGGTAAGCTCAGCAGAACAAAGCACTCTGTTTCTATTTCCATCCAACACCTCTTATGTGAGGTAAGAAATTCCCCTAGGAGAGTATCAGCGTGCGTTCCAAATTCGACAGAAGCACAGTGCGAGGTGTAAAACGACAGGCGTACGGAAGATGCAGAGGCCTCTTGGACATCCTCCAGCGTCCTTCCTTTAGGCAGTTCGCTATACCCAGAATAGCGGGTATAGAAAATCGTGAATCAGCGAAGGGCCCAGTGGGTTAATTGCGTATCTTTGGACTTGCTAGACTCAGCCTGTACTAAGGCTTCAAGTCAACAGCGAAACGGGAGTGTGATCCCAAAGGCTTTTTTGCCAGTTTTGAAAGCTCCGTTCATAAGGCGTGAAAGCAACCTGAAAAGCATTGGAAAGGCAGGCCTTTCAGTATATGCCAGCATGACTCAGCGAAGACCATGAGTTAGTTTTGTGAAAAGAAGCATTGTGCTTGCACTTCCTCGTTGCAAGCTCATCCTGCTCTGCTCTATAGCAAATGTGCAGCTCAATGTGAGCACTAGCCTCGAAGGAAGAGCTTGACTTGCCTTGCCTAAGTGAAGGAGTGCAACAGCTCCGTGAGCCCTAAATTGCTGTTCTGTGTCAGTTTACGTGGAAGAGGCTTTACCGTTCTCCTTGCCACCTCGTGCCACCAACCGTTTCGGTTTCAGCGCACTCTCTTACCCCCACGATGCTCTGGGCCTTGTATTCAAAATCCAGCATCGTAGGCCTTTCAGAGTCGCTCTGTGTTTGCAGAGTAAGGTGCAGCACACTGAACTTTTCCTTGGGACGGTTTGATATTCTGATCTCCAAACAGCTTCGGAAACACAGTTCAAGAATCCCTAACTCACCAAGGACGTGGTCGCCCTTTCCCTAGGTAAGCTCAACAGACCAAAGCACTCTGGTTGTACTTCCTTCCAACACGTCATATGTGAGGTAAGCAATTCCTCAAGAGAGTGTCAGCGTGCGTTCCAAATTCCACAGAAGCACAGTTCATGGTGTAAAACGACAGGCGTACGGAAGATGCAGAGGCCTCTTGGACATCCTCCAATGTCCTTCCTTTAGGCAGTTCGCTATACCCAGAATAGCGGGTATAGAAAAACGTGAATCAGCGAAGGGCCCAGTGTTTTCATTGTGTCTCTTTGGACTTGCTAGACTCAGCCTGTACTAAGGCTGGAATTCAACCGCGAAACGGGAGTGTGATCCCAAAGGCTTTTATTCCAATTTTGAAAGCTCCGTTCATAAGGCGTGAAAGCAACTTGAAAAGCATTGGAAGGGCAGGCCTTTCAGTATATGCCAGCATGACTCAGCGTAGACCATGTGTTAGTTTTCTGGAAAGAAGCATTGGGTTTGCACTTCCTAGTTGCAAGCTCATCCTGCTCTGCTCTATAGCAAATGTGAAGCTCGATGTGAGCACCAACCTCGAAGGAAGAGCTTGACTTGCTTTGCCTAAGTGAAGGAGTGAAACAGCTCCGTGAGCCCTAAATTGCTATTCAGTGTCAGTTTACGGGGAAGAGGCTTTATCGTTCTCCTTGCCACCTCGTGTCAGCAACCGTTTGGTTTCCAGCACACTCTCTACCCCCACGATGCTCTGGGCCTTCTATGCAGTATCCAGCGTCGTAGGGCTTTCAGAGTTGCCCTGTGTTTGCAGAGTAAGGTGCAGCACACTGCACTTTTCCTTGGGATGGTTTGAATATCCGATCTCCAAACAGCTTCGGGAACACAGTTCAAGAATCCCTAACTCGCCAAGGACGTGGTCGCCCTTGCCCTAGGTAAGCTCAACAGACCAAAGCACTCTGTTTCTATTTCCTTCCAACACCTCTTATGTGAGGTAAGCAATTCCTCAAGGAGAGTGTCAGCGTGCGTTCCAAATTCCACAGAAGCACAGTTCGTGGTGTAAAATGACAGGCGTACGGAAGATGCAGAGAACTCTTGGGCATCCTCCAGCGTCCTTCCTTTAGGCAGTTCGCCATACTCAGAATAGCAGTTATAGAAAAACGTGAATCAGCGAAGGGCCCAGTGGGTTCATTGTGTTTCTTTGGACTTGCTAGGCTCAGCCTGTGATAAGGCTGGAAGTCAACCGCGAAATGGGAGTGTGGTCCCAAAGGCTTCTTGCCAATTTTGAAAGCTCCGTTCATAAGGCGTGAAAGCAACCTGAAATGCATTGTAAGGGCAGGCCTTTCAGTATATGCCAGCATGACTCAGCGTAGACCATGAGTTAGGTTTGTGGAAAGAAGCATTGTGCTTGCACGTCCTAGTTGCAAGCTCATCCTGCTCTGCTCTATAGCAAATGTGAAGCTCAATGTGAGCACTAGCCTCGAAGGAAGAGCTTGACTTGCCTTGCCTAAGGGAAGGAGTGCAACAGCTCCGTGAGCCCTAAATTGGTGTTCTGTGTCAGTTTACGGGGAAGAGAATTTACCGATCTCCTTGCCACCTCGTGTCAGCAACCGTTTCTGATTTACCACACTCTGTACCCCCTCGATGCTCTGGTCCTTCTAGGCAAAATCCAGCCTCGGAGGCCTTTCAGAGTCGCTCTGTGTTTGCAGAGAAAGGTGCAGCACACTGCATTTTTCTTTGGCACGGTTTGATTTTCCGACCTCCAGACAGCTTCGGGAACACAGTTCAAGAATCCCTACTTCGCCAAGGACGTGCTCGCCCTTACCCTAGGTAAGCTCAACAGACCAAGCACTCTGTTTCTATTTCCTTCCAACACCTCTTATGTGAAGTAAGCAGTTCCTCAAGGAGAGTGTCAGCGTGCGTTCCAAATTCTAGAGGCACAGTTTGTGGTGTAAAACGACAGGCGTACGGAAGATGCAGAGACCTCTTGGGCATCCTCCAGTGTCCTTCCTTTAGGCAGTTCGCTATACCCAGAATAGCGGGAATAGAAAAACGTGAATCAGCGAAGGGCCCAGTGGGTTAATTGTGTCTCTTTGGACTTCCTAGACTCAGCCTGTACTAAGGCCGGAAATCAACCGTGAAACGGGAGTGTGATCCCAAAGGCTTTTTTGCCAATTTTGAAAGCTCCGTTCATAAGGCGTGAAAGCAACCTGAAAACATTGGAAGGGCAGACCTTTCAGTATATGCCAGTATGACTCAGTGTAGACCATGAGTTAGTTTTGTGGAAAGAAGCATTGTGCTTGTACTTCCTAGTTGCAAGTTCATCCTGCTCTGCTCTATAGCAAATGTGAAGCTCAATGTGAGCACTAGCTTGGAAGGAAGAGCTTGACTTGCCTTGCCTAAGTGAAGGAGTGCAACAGCTCCGTGAGCCTTAAATTGCTGTTCTGTGTCAGTTTACGGGGAAGAGGATTTATTGTTCTCCTTGCCACCTCGTGTCAGCAACCATTTCGGTTTCAGCGCACTCTCTTACCCCCACGATGCTCTGCGCCTTGTATGCAAAATCCAGCGTCGTAGGCCTTTAAGAGTCGCTCTGTGCTTGCAGAGTAAGGTGCAGCACACTGCACTTTTCCTTGGGACGATTTGATTTTCCGATCTCCAAACAGATTCGGGAACACTGTTCAAGAATCCCTAACACGCCAAGGACGTGGTCGCCCTTGGCCTAGGTAAGCCCAACAGAAAAAAGCACTCTGTTTCTAATTCCTTCCAACACCTCTTATATGAGGTAAGCAATTCCTCAAGGAGAGTGTCAGCGTGCGTTCCAAATTCCACAGAAGCACAGTTCGTGGTGTAAAACGACAGGCGTACGGAAGATGCAGAGACCTCTTGGGCATCCTCCAGCGTCCTTCCTTTAGGCAGTTCGCTATACCCAGAATAGCCGGTATAGTAAAACGTGAATCAGCGAAGGGCCCAGTGGGTTAATTGTGTCTCTTTGGACTTGCTGGACTCAGCCTGTACTAAGGCTGGAAGTCCACTGCGAAACGGGAGTGTGATCCCAAAGGCTTTTTTGCCAATTTTGAAAGCTCCGTTCATAATGCGAGAAAGCAACCTGAAAATCATTTGCAACGGCAGGCCTTTCAGTATATGCCAGCATGACTCAGCGTAGACCATGAGTTAGTTTTGTGGAAAGAAGCATTGTGCTTGCACTTCCTAGTTGCAAGCTCATTCTGCTCTGTTCTATAGCAAATGTGAAGCTCAATGTGAGCACTAGCCTCGAAGGAGGAGATTGACTTGCCTTGCCAAAGTGAAGGAGAGAAACAGCTCCGTGAGCCCTAAATTGCTGTTCTGTGTCAGTTTACGGGAAAGAGGCTTTACCGTTCTCCTTGCCACCTCGTGTCAGCAACCGTTTCTGTTACACCACACTCTGTACCCCCACGATGCTCTGGGCCTTGTATGCAAAATCCAGCTTCGTAGGCCTTTCAGAGTCGCTCTGTGTTTGCAGAGTAAGGTGTAGCACACTGCACTATTCCTTTGGACGGTTTCATTTTCCGACCTACAAACAGCTTCGGAAACACAGTTCAAGAATCCCTAACTCGCCAAGGACGTGCTCGCCCTTGCCCTAGGTAAGCTCAACAGACCAAAGCCCTCTGTTTCTATTTCCTTCCAACACGTCTTATGTGAGGTAAGCAATTCCTCAAGGAGAGGGTCAGCGTGCGTTCCAAATTCCACAGAAGCACACTTCGTGGTGTAAAACGACAGGCGTACGGAAGATGAAGAGACCTCTTGGGCATCCTCCAGCGTCCTTCCTTTAGGCAGTTCGCTATACCCAGATAAGCGGGTATAGCAAAACGTGAATCAGCGAAGGGCCCAGTGGGTTAATTGTGTCTCTTTGGACTTGCTAGACTCAGCCTGTACTAAGGCTGGAAGTCAACCGTGAAACGGTAGTGTGATCCCAAAGGCTTTTTTGCCAATTTTGAAAGCTCCGTTCATAATGCGAGAAAGCAACCTGAAAAGCATTTGCAAAGGCAGGCCTTTCAGTATATGCCAGCATGACTCAGCATAGACCATGAGTTAGTTTTGTGGAAAGAAGCATTGTGCTTGCACTTCCTAGTTGCAAGCTCATCCTGCTCTGCTCTATAGCAAATGTGAAGCTCAATGTGAGCACTAGCCTCGAAGGAAGAGCTTGACTTGCCTTGCCTAATTGAAGGAGTGAAACAGCTCCGTGAGCCCTAAATTGCTATTCAGTGTCAGTTTACGGGGAAGAGGCTTTATCGTTCTCCTTGCCACCTCGTGTCAGCAACCGTTTGGTTTCCAGCACACTCTCTACCCCCACGATGCTCTGGGCTTTCTATGCAGTATCCAGCGTCGTAGGGCTTTCAGAGTTGCCCTGTGTTTGCAGAGTAAGGTGCAGCACACTGCACTTTTCCTTGGGATGGTTTGAATTTCCGATCTCCAAACAGCTTCGGGAACACAGTTCAAGAATCCCTAACTCGCCAAGGACGTGGTCGCCCTTGCCCTAGGTAAGCTCAACAGACCAAAGCACTCTGTTTCTATTTCCTTCCAACACCTCTTATGTGAGGTAAGCAATTCCTCAAGGAGAGTGTCAGCGTGCGTTCCAAATTCCACAGAAGCACACTTCGTGGTGTAAAACGACAGGCGTACGGAAGATGAAGAGACCTCTTGGGCATCCTCCAGCGTCTTTCCTTTAGGCAGTTCGCTATACCCAGCATAGCGGGTATAGAAAAACGTGAATCAGCGACGGGCCCAGTGGGTTCATTGTGTCTCTTTGAACTTGCTAGACTCAGCCTGTGATAAGGCTGGAAGTCAACCGAGAAATGGGAGTGTGGTTCCAAAGGCTTTCTTGCCAATTTTGAAAACTCCGTTCATAAGGCGTGAAAGCAACCTGAAATGCATTGTAAGGGCATGCCTTTCAGTATATGCCAGCATGACTCAGCGTAGACCATGAGTTAGGTTTGTGGAAAGAAGCATTGTGCTTGCACCTCCTAGTTGCAAGCTCATCCTGCTCTGCTCTATAGCAAATGTGAAGCTCAATGTGAGCACTAGCCTCGAAGGAAGAGCTTGACTTGCCTTGCCTAAGGGAAGGAGTGCAACAGCTCCGTGAGCCCTAAATTGCTGTTCTGTGTCAGTTTACGGGGAAGAGAATTTACCGATCTCCTTGCCACCTCGTGTCAGCAACCATTTCGGTTTCACCACACTCTGTACCCCCAGGATGCTCTGGTCCTTCTAGGCAAAGTCCAGCATCGTAGGCCTTTCAGAGTCGCTCTGTGTTTGGAGAGTAAGGTGCAGCACACTGCACTTTTCCGTGGGACGGTTTGATTTTCCGACCACCAAACAGCTTCGGGAACACAGTTCAAGAATCCCTAACTCGCCAAGCACCTGCTCGCCCTTGCCCTACGTAAGCTCAAAAGACTAAAGCACTCTGTTTCTATTTCCTTCCAACACCTCTTATGTGAGGTAAGCAATTCCTCAAGGAGTGTGTCAGCGTGCGTTCCAAATTCCAGAGGCACAGTTTGTGGTGTAAAACGATAGGCGTACGGAAGATGCAGAGACCTCTTGGGCATCCTCCAGTGTCCTTCCTTTAGGCAGGTCGCTATACCCAGGATAGCGGGTATAGAAAAACGTGAATCAGCGAAGGGCCCAGTGGGTTAATTGTGTCTCTTTGGACTTGCTAGACTCAGCCTGTACTAAGGCTGGAAGTCAACCGCGAAACGGGAGTGTAATCCCAAAGGCTTTTTTACCAATTTTGAAAGCTCCGTTCAAAAGGCGTGAAAGCAACCTGAAAAGCATTGGAAAGGCAGGCCTTTCAGTATATGCCAGCATGACTCAGCGAAGACCATGAGTTAGTTTTGTGAAAAGAAGCATTGTGCTTGCACTTCCTCGTTGCAAGCTCATCCTGCTCTGCTCTATAGCAAATGTGAAGCTCAATGTGAGCACTAGCCTCGAAGGAAGAGCTTGACTTGCCTTTCCTAAGTAAAGGAGTGCAACAGCTCCGTGAGCCCTAAATTGCTGTTCTGTGTCAGTTTACGGGGAAGAGGCTTTACCGTTCTCCTTGCCACCTCGTGTCAGCAACCGTTTCGGTTTCAGCGCACTCTCTTACCCCCACGATGCTCTGGGCCTTGTATTCAAAATCCAGCATCGTAGGCCTTTCAGAGTCGCTCTGTGTTTGCAGAGTAAGGTGCAGCACACTGAACTTTTCCTTGGGACAGTTTGATATTCTGATATCCAAACAGCTTCGGAAACACAGTTCAAGAATCCCTAACTCACCAAGGACGTGGTCGCCCTTGCCCTAGGTAAGCTCAACAGACCAAAGCACTCTGTTTCTATTTCCTTGCAACACTTCTTATGTGAGGTAAGCAATTCCTCAAGGAGAGTGTCAGCGTGCGTTCCAAATTCCTCAGAAGAACAGTTCGTGGTGTAAAACGACAGGCGTACGGAAGATTCAGAGACCTCTTGGGCATCCTCCTGCGTCCTTCCTTTAGGCAGTTCGCTATACCCAGAATAGCGGGTATAGAAAAACGTGAATCAGCGAAGGGCCCAGTGGGTTAATTGTGTCTCTTTGGACTTGCTAGACTCAGCGTGTACTAAGGCTGGAAGTCCACCTCGAAACGGGCGTGTGATCCCAAAGGCTTTTTTGCCAATTTTGAAAGCTCCGTTCATAATGCGTGAAAGCAACCTGAAAAGCATTTGCAACGGCAGTCCTTTCAGTATATGCCAGCATGACTCAGCATAGACCATGAGTTTTTTGTGTGGAAAGAAGCATTGTGCTTGCACTTCATAGTTGCAAGCTCATCCTGCTCTGCCCTATAGCAAATGTGAAGCTCAATGTGAGCACTAGCCTTGAAGGAAGAGCTTGACTTGCCTTGCCTAAGTGAAGGAGTGCAAGAGCTCCGTGATCACTAAATTGCTATTCTGTGTCAGTTTACGTGGAAGAGGCTTTATCGTTCTCCTTGCCACCTCGTGTCAGCAACCGTTTCATTTCCAGCACACTCTCTACCCCCACGATGCTCTGGACCTTGTATGCAATATCCAGCGTCGTAGGGCTTTCAGAGTCGCTCTGTGTTTGCAGAGTAAGGTGAAGCACATTGCAATTTTCCTTGCGACGGTTTGAATTTCCGATCTCCAAACAGCTTCGGGAACACAGTTCAAGAATCCCTAACTCGGCCAGGACGTGGTCTCCCTTGCCCTAGGTAAGCTCAACAGAACAAAGCACTCTGTTTCTATTTCCTTCCAACACGTGTTATGTGAGGTAAGCAATTCCTCAAGGAGAGTGTCAGCGTGCGTTCTAAATTCCACAGAAGCACAGTTCGTGGTGTAAAACGACAGGCGTACGGAAGATGCAGAGACCTCTTGTGCATCCTCTAGCGTCCTTCCTTTAGGCAGTTCGCTATACCCAGAATAGCGGGTATAGAAAAACGTGAATCAGCGAAGGGCCCAGTGTGTTAATTGTGTCTCTTTGGACTTGCTAGACTCAGCGCGTATTAAGGCTGGAAGTCAACCGCGAAACGGGAGTGTGATCCCAAAGGCTTTTTTGCCAATTTTGAAAGCTCCGTTCATAATGTGAGAAATCAACCTGAAAACCATTTGCAACGGCAGGCCTTTCAGTATATGCCAGCATGACTCAGCGTAGACCATGAGTGAGTTTTTTGGAAAGAAGCATTGTGCTTGCACCTCCTAGTTGCAAGCTCATCCTGCTGTGCTCTATAGCAAATGTGAAGCTCAATGTGAGCACTAGCCTGGAAGGAAGAGCTTGACTTGCCTTGCCTAAGGGAAGGAGTGCAGCAGCTCAGTGAGCCCTAAATTGCTGTTCTGTGTCAGTTGACGAGGAAGAGGCTTTACCGTTCTCCTTGCCACCTCGTGTCAGCAACCGTTTCGGTTTCACCACACTCTGTACCGCCACGATGCTCTGGTCCTTCTAGGCAAAATCCAGCGTCGTAGGCCTTTCAGAGTCGCTCTGTGTTTGCAGAGTAAGGTGCAGCACACTGCACTTTCCCTTGGGACGGTTTGATTTTCCGATCTCCAAACAGCTTCGGAAACACAGTTCAAGAATCCCTAATTCGCCAAGGACGTGGTCGCGCTTGCCCTAGGTAAGCTCAACAGACCAAAGCACTCTGTTTCTATTTCCTTCCAACACCTCTTATGTGAGGTAAGCAATTCCTCAAGCAGAGTGTCAGCGTGCGTTCCAAATTCCACAGAAGCACTGTTCGTGGTGTAAAACGACAGGCGTACGGAAGATGCAGAGACCTCTTGGGCATCCTCCAGCGTGATTCCTTTAGGCAGTTCACCAAACCCAGAATAGCGGGTATAGAAAAACGTGAATTAGCGAAGGGCCCAGTGGGTTCATTGTGTCTCTTTGGACTTGCTAGACTCAGCCTGTACTAAGGGTGGAAGTCAACCGCGAAACGGGAGTGTGATCCCAAAGGCTTTTTTGCCAATTTTGAAAGCTCCGTTCATAAGGCGTGAAAGCAACCTGAAAAGCATTGTAAGCGCCGGTCTTTCAGTATATGCCAGCATGACTCAGCGTAAACCATGAGTTTGTTTTGTGGAAAGAAGCATTGTGCTTGCACCTCCTAGTTGCAAGCTCATCCTGCTCTGCTCTATAGCAAATGAGAAGCTCAATGTGAGCACTAGCCTCGAAGGAAGAGCTTGACTTGCCTTGCCTAAGGGAAGGGGTGCAACAGCCCCGTGAGCCCTAAATTGCTGTTCTGTGTCAGTTTACGGGGAAGAGGCTTTACCGTTCTCCTTGCCACCTCGTGTCAGCAACCGTTTCGGTTTCACCACACTCTGTACCCCCACGATGCTCTGGTCCTTCTAGGAAAAATCCAGCATCGAAGGCCTTTCAGATTCGCTCTGTGTTTGCAGAGTAAGGTGCAGCACACTGCACTTTTCCTTGGGACGATTTGATTTTCCGATCTCCAAACAGATTCGGGAACACTGTACAAGAATCCCTAACACGCCAAGGACGTGGTCGCCCTTGGCCCAGGTAAGCCCAACAGACCAAAGCACTCTGTTTCTAATTCCTTCCAAAACCTCTTATGTGAGGTAAGCAATTCCTCAAGGAGAGTGTCAGCGTGCGTTCCAACTTCCACAGAAGCACAGTTCGTGGTGTAAAACGACAGGCTTACGGAAGATGCAGAGACCTCTTGGGCATCATCCAGCGTCCTTCCTTTAGGCAGTTCGCTATACCCAGAATAGCCGGTATAGTAAAACGTGAATCAGCGAACGGCCCAGTGGGTTAATTGTGTCTCTTTGGACTTGCTGGACTCAGCCTGTACTAAGGCTGGAAGTCAACCACGAAACGGGAGTGTGATCCCAAAGGCTTTTTTGCCATTTTTGAAAGCTCCGTTCATAAGGCGTCAAAGCAACCTGAAAAGCATCTGCAACGGCAGGCCTTTCAGTATATGCCAGCATGACTCAGCGTAGACCATGAGTTAGTTTTGTGGAAAGAAGCATTGTGCTTGCACTTCCTAGTTGCAAGCTCATTCTGCTCTGTTCTATAGCAAATGTGAAGCTCAATGTGAGCACTAGCCTCGAAGGAGGAGATTGACTTGCCTTGGCAAAGTGAAGGAGAGCAACAGCTCCGTGAGCCCTAAATTGCTGTTCTGTGTCAGTTTACGGGAAAGAGGCTTTACCGTTCTCCTTGCCACCTCGTGTCAGCAACCGTTTCTGTTACACCACACTCTGTACCCCAACGATGCTCTGGGCCTTGTATGCAAAATCCAGCTTTGTAGGCCTTTCAGAGTCGCTCTGTGTTTGCAGAGTAAGGTGTAGCACACTGCACTATTCCTTTGGACGGTTTCATTTTCCGACCTACAAACACCTTCGGGAACACAGTTCAAGAATCCCTAACTCGCCAAGGACGTGGTCGCCCTTGCCCTAGGTAAGCTCAACAGACCAAAGCATTCTGTTTCTATTTCCTTCCAACACGTCTTATGTGAGGTAAGCAATTCCTCAAGGAGAGGGTCAGCGTGCGTTCCAAATTCCACAGAAGCACACTTCGTGGTGTAAAACGACAGGCTTACGGAAGATGCAGAGACCTCTTGGGCATCCTCCAGCATCCTTCCTTTAGGCAGTTCGCTATACCCAGGATAGCAGGTATAGAAAAACGTGAATCAGCGAAAGGCCCAGTGGGTTCATTGTGTCTCTTTGGACTTGCTAGACTCAGCCTGTACTAAGGCTGGAATTCAACCGCGAAACGGGAGTGTGATCCCAAAGGCTTTTTTTCCAATTTTGAAAGCTCCGTTCATAAGGCGTGAAAGCAACCCGAAAAGCATTGGAAGGGCAGGCCTTTCAGTATATGCCACCATGACTCAGCGTAGACCATGTGTTAGTTTTCTGGAAAGAAGCATTGGGTTTGCACTTCCTAGTTGCAAGCTCATCCTGCTCTGCTCTATAGCAAATGTGAAGCTCGATGTGAGCACTAGCCTCGAAGGAAGAGCTTGACTTGCTTTGCCTAAGTGAAGGAGTGAAACAGCTCCGTGAGCCCTAAATTGCTGTTCAGTGTCAGTTTACGGGGAAGAGGCTTTATCGTTCTCCTTGCCACCTCGTGTCAGCAACCGTTTGGTTTCCAGCACACTCTCTACCCCCACGATGCTCTGGGCCTTCTATGCAGTATCCAGCGTCGTAGGGCTTTCAGAGTTGCCCTGTGTTTGCAGAGTAAGGTGCAGCACACTGCAGTTTTCCTTGGGATGGTTTGAATTTCCGATCTCCAAACAGCTTCGGGAACACAGTTCAAGAATCCCTAACTCACCAAGGACGTGGTCGCCCTTTCCCTAGGTAAGCTCAACAGACCAAAGCACTCTGTTTCTATTTCCTTCCA
Source organism: Kogia breviceps (assembly GCF_026419965.1). Lineage (NCBI taxonomy): Eukaryota > Metazoa > Chordata > Mammalia > Artiodactyla > Physeteridae > Kogia > Kogia breviceps. Next base: position 31,776,305 of record NC_081326.1, read on the forward strand.
ACACCTCTTATGTGAGGTAAGCAATTCCTCAAGGAGAGTGTCAGCGTGCGGTCCAAATTCCACAGAAGCACAGTTCGTGGTGTAAAACGACAGGCGTACGGAAGAGGAAGAGACCTCTTGGGCATCCTCCAGCGTCTTTCCTTTAGGCAGTTCGCTATACCCAGCATAGCGGGTATAGAAAAACCTGAATCAGCGAAGGGCCCAGTGGGTTCATTGTGTCTCTTTGGACTTGCTAGACTCAGCCTGTGATAAGGCTGGAAGTCAACCGCGAAATGGGAGTGTGGTCCCAAAGGCTTTCTTGCCAATTTTGAAAGCTCCGTTCATAAGGCGTGAAAGCAACCTGAAATGCATTGTAAGGGCAGGCCTTTCAGTATATGCCAGCATGACTCAGCGTAGACCATGAGTTAGGTTTGTGGAAAGAAACATTGTGCTTGCACCTCCTAGTTGCAAGCTCATCCTGCTCTGCTCTATATCAAATGTGAAGCTCAATGTGAGCACTAGCCTCGAAGGAAGAGCTTGACTTGCCTTGCCTAAGGGAAGGAGTGCAACAGCTCCGTGAGCCCTAAATTGCTGTTCTGCGTCAGTTTACGGGGAAGAGAATTTACCGATCTCCTTGCCACCTCGTGTCAGCAACCGTTTCGGTTTCACAACACTCTGTACCCCCACGATGCTCTGGTCCTTCTAGGCAAAATCCAGCATCGTAGGCCTTTCACAGTCGCTCTGTTTTTGCAGAGTAAGGTGCATCACACGGCACTTTTCCTTGGGACGGTTTGATTTTCCAACCTCCAAACAGCTTCGGGAACACAGTTGAAGAATCCCTAACTCGCCAAGGACCTGGTCGCCCTTTCCCTAGGTAAGGTCAACAGTCGAAAGCACTCTGTTTCTATTTCCTTCCAACACCTCTTATGTGAGGTAAGCAATTCCTCAAGGAGAGTGTCAGCATGCGTTCCAAATTCCAGAGGCACAGTTTGTGGTGTAAAACGACAGGCGTACGGAAGATGCAGAGACCTCTTGGGCATCCTCCAGCGTCCTTCCTTTAGGCAGTTCGCTATACCCAGAAGAGCGGGTATAGCAAAACATGAATCAGCGAAGGGCCCAGTGGGTTAATAGTGTCTCTTTGGACTTGCTAGATTCAGCCTGTACTAAGGATGGAAATCAACCGCGAAACGGGAGTGTGATCCCAAAGGCTTTTTTGCCAATTTTGAAAGCTCCGTTCATAAGGCGTGAAAGCAACCTGAAAAGCATTGGAATGGCAGGCCTTTCAGTATATGCCAGCATGACTCAGCGTATACCATGAGTTAGTTTTGTGAAAAGAAGCATTGTGCTTGCACTTCCTAGTGGAAAGCTCATCTTTCTCTGCTCTATAGCAAATGTGAAGCTCAATGTGAGCACTAGGCTCGAAGGAAGAGCTTGACTTGCCTTGCCTAAGTGAAGGAGTGCAACAGCTCCATGAACCCTAAATTTCTCTTCTGTGTCAGTTGACGGGGAAGAGCCTTTATCGTTCTCCTTGCCACCTCGTGTCAGCATCCGTTTCGGTTTCAGCGCACTCTCTTACCCCCACGATGCTCTGGGCCTTGTATGCAAAATCCAGCATCGTAGGCCTTTCAGAGTCGCTCTGTGTTTGCAGAGTAAGGTGCAGCACACTGCACTTTTCCTTGGGACGGTTTGATATTCCTATCTCCAAACAGCTTCGGAAACACAGTTCAAGAATCCCTAACTCACCAAGGACGTGGTCGCCCTTGCCCTAGGTAAGCTCAACAGACCAAAGCACTCTGTTTCTATTTCCTTGCAACACTTCTTATGTGAGGTAAGCAATTCCTCAAGGAGAGTGTCAGCGTGCGTTCCAAATTCCAGAGGCAAAGTTTGTGGTGTAAAACGACAGGCTTACGGAAGATGCAGAGACCTCTTGGGCATCCTCCAGCGTCCTTCCTTTAGGCAGTTCGCTATACCCAGAATAGCGGGTATAGAAAAACGTGAATCAGCGAAGGGCCCTGTGGGTTAATTGTGTCTCTTTGGACTTGCTAGACTCAGCCTGTACTAAGGCCGGAAATCAACCGTGAAACGGGAGTGTGATCCCAAAGGCTTTTTTGCCAATTTTGAAAGCTCCGTTCATAAGGCGTGAAAGCAACCTGAAAACATTGGAAGGGTAGGCCTTTCAGTATATGCCAGTATGACTCAGCGTAGACAATGAGTTAGTTTTGTGGAAAGAAGCATTGTGCTTGTACTTCCTAGTTGCAAGCTCATCCTGCTCTGCTCTATAGCAAATGTGAAGCTCAATGTGAGCACTAGCTTGGAAGGAAGAGCTTGACTTGCCTTGGCTAAGTGAAGGGGTGCAACAGCTCCGTGAGCCTTAAATTGCTGTTCTGTGTCAGTTTACGGGGAAGAGGATTTATTGTTCTCCTTGCCACCTCGTGTCAGCAACCATTTCGGTTTCAGCGCACTCTCTTACCCCCACGATGCTCTGCGCCTTGTATGCAAAATCCAGCGTCGTAGGCCTTTAAGAGTCCCTCTGTGTTTGCAGAGTAAGGTGCAGCACACTGCAGTTTTCCTTGGGACGGTTTGATTTTCCGACCTCCAAACAGCTTCGGGAACACAGTTCAAGAATCCCTAACTCGCCAAGGACGTGGTCGCCCTTGCCCTAGGTAAGCTCAACAGACCAAAGCACTCTGTTTCTATTTCCTTTCAACACGTCTTATGTGAGGTAAGCAATTCCTCAAGGAGAGTGTCAGCGTGCATTCCAAATTCCACAGAAGCACAGTTCGTGGTGTAAAACAACAGGCGTACGGAAGATGCAGAGGCCTCTTGGGCATCCTCCAGCATCCTTCCTTTAGGCAGTTCGCTATACCCAGAATAGCGGGTATAGAAACACGTGAATCAGCGAAGGGCCCAGTGGGTTCATTGTGTCTCTTTGGACTTGCTAGACTCAGCCTGTACTAAGGCTGGAAGTCCACCGCAAAACGGGAGTGTGATCCCAAAGGCTTTTTTGCCAATTTTGAAAGCTCCTTTCCAAATGCGAGAAAGCATCCTGAAAAGCATTTGCAACGGCAGGCCTTTCAGTATATGCCAGCATGACTCAGCATAGACCATGAGTTAGTTTTGTGGAAAGAAGCATTGTGCTTGCACTTCCTAGTTGCAAGGTCATCCTGCTCTCCTCTATAGCAAATGTGATGCTCAATGTGAGCACTAGCCTCGAAAGAAGAGCTTGACTTGCCTTGCCTAAGTGAAGGAGTGCAACAGCTCCGTGAGCCCTAAATTGCTGTTCTGTGTCAGTGGACGGGGAAGAGGCTTTATCGTTCTCCTTGACACCTCTTGTCAGCAACCGTTTCGGTTTCAGCACACTCTCTGCCGCCACGATGTTCTGGTCCTTCTAGGCAAAATCCAGCGTCTTAGGCCTTTCAAAGTTGCTCTGTGTTTGCAGAGTAAGGTGCAGCACACTGCACTTTTCCTTGGGACGGCTTGACTTTCCGATCTCCAAACAGCTTCGGGAACACAGTTCAAGAATCCCTAACTCGCCAAGGACGTGGTCGCCCTTGCCCTAGGTAAGCTCAACAGACCAAAGCACTCTGTTTCTATTTCCTTCCAACACCTCTTATGTGAGGTAAGCAATTCCTCAAGGAGAGTGTCAGCGTGCATTCAAAACTCCACAGAAGCAAAGTTCGTGGTGTAAAACAACAGGCGTACGGAAGATGCAGAGACCTCTTGGGCATCCTCCAGCGTCCTTCCTTTAGGCAGTTCGCTATACCCAGAATAGCGGGTATAGAAAAACGTGAATCAGCGAAGGGCCCAGTGGGTTAATTGTGTCTCTTTGGACTTGCTAGACTCAGCCTGTACTAAGTCTGGAAGTCAACCGTGACACGGGAGTGTAATCCCAAAGGCTTTTTTGCCAATTTTGAAAGCTCCGTTCATAAGGCGTGAAAGCAACCTGAAAAGCATTGTAAGGGCAGGCCTTTCAGTATATGCCAGCATGACTCAGCGTAGACCATGAGTTAGTTTTGTAGAAAGAAGCATTTTGCTTGCACTTCCTAGTTGCAAGCTCATCCTGCTCTGCTCTATAGCAAATGTGAAGCTCAATGTGAGCACTAGCCTCCAAGGAAGAGCTTAACTTGCCTTGCCTAAGTGAAGGAGTGCAACAGCTCCGTGAGCCCTAAATTGATGTTGTGTGTCAGTTTACGGGGAAGAGGCTTTACCTTTCTCCTTGCCACCTCGTTTCAGCAACCGTTTCTGTTTCACCACACACTGTACCTCCACAATGCTCTGGTCCTTCTAGGAAAAATCCAGCGTCGTAGGCCTTTCAGAGTCGCTCTGTGTTTACAGAGAAAGGTGCAGCACACTGCACTTTTCCTTGGGACAGTTTGATTTTCCGACCTCTAAACAGCTTCGGGAACACAGTTCAAGAATCCCTCACTCGCCAAGGACGTGGTCGCACTTACCCTAGGTAAGCTCAACAGACCAAAGCCCTCTGTTTCTATTTCCTTCCAACACCTCTTATGTGAGGTAAGCAATTCCTCAAGGATAGTGTCAGCGTGCGTTCCAAATTCCATAGAAGCAGAATTTGTGGTGTAAAACAACCGGCGTACGGATGATGCACAGACCTCTTGGGCATCCTCCAGCGTCCTTCCTTTAGGCAGTTCGCTATACCCAGAATAGCGGGTATAGAAAAACCTGAATCAGCGAAGGGCCCAGTGGGTTAATTGTGTCTCTTTGGACTTGCTAGACTCAGCCTGTACTAAGGCTGGAATTCAACCGCGAAACGGGAGTGTGATCCCAAAGGCTTTTTTGCCAATTTTGAAAGCTCCGTTCATAAGTCATGAAAGCAACCTGAAAAGCATTTGCAACGGCAGGGCTTTCAGTATATGCCAGCATGACTCAGCGTAGACCATGAATTAGTTTTGTGGAAAGAAGCATTGTGCTTGCAATTCCTAGTAGCAGGCTCATCCTGCTGTGCTCTATAGCAAATGTGAATCTCAATGTGAGCACTAGCCTCGATGGAAGAGCTTGACTTGCCTTGCCTAACTGAAGGAGTTCAACAGCTCCGTGAGCCCTAAATTGCTGTTCTGTGTCAGTTTACGGGGAAGAGGCATTACCGTTCTCCCTGCCACCTCGTGTCACCAACAGTTTCTGTTTCAGCACACTCTGTACCCCCACGATGCTCTGGGCCTTGTATGCAAAATCCAGCATCGTAGGATTTTCAGAGTCGCTCTGTGTTTGCACAGTAAGGTGTAGCACACTGCACTTTTCCTTGGAACAGTTTGATTTTCCGAACTCCAAACAGCGTCGGGAACACAGTTCAAGAATCCCTAACTCGCCAAGGACGTGATCGCACTTAGCCTAGGTAAGCTCAACAGACCAAAGCACCCTGTTTCTCTTTCCTTCCAACACCTCTTATGTGAGGTAAGCAATTCCTCAAGGAGAGTGTCAGCGTGCGTTCGAAATTCCACAGAAGCACAGTTTGTGGTGTAAAACGACAGGCATATGGAAGACGCAGAGACCTCTTGGGCATCCATCAGCGTCCTTCCTTTAGGCAGTTCGCTATACCCAGAATAGCGTGTATAGAAAAACGTGAATCAGCAAAGGGCCCAGTGGGTTAATTGTGTCTCTTTGGACTTGCTAGACTCAGCCTGTACTAAGGCTGGAAGTCAACCGCGAAACGGGAGTGTGATCCCAAAGGCTTTTTTGCCAATTTTGAAAGCTCCGTTCATAATGCCAGAAAGCACCCTGAAAAGCATTTGCAACGGCAGGCCTTTCAGTATATGCCAGCATGACTCAGCGTAGACCATGATTTAGTTTTGTGGAAAGAAGCATTGTGCTTGCACTTCCTAGTTGCAAGCTCATCCTGCTCTGCTCTACAGCAAATGTGAAGCTCAATGTGAGCTCTAACCTGGAAGGAAGAACTTGACTTGCCTTGCCTAAGTGAAAGAGTACAACAGCTCTGTGAGCCCTAAATTGCTATTCTGTGTCAGTTTACAGGGAAGAGACTTTACCGTTCTCCTTGCCACCTCGTTTCAGCAACCGTTTCGGTTTCACCACACTCTGTACCCCCACGATGCTCTGGGCCTTCTAAGCAAAATCCAGCATCGTAGGCCTTTCAGAGTCGCTCTGTGTTTGCAGAGTAAGGTGCAGCACACTGCACTTTTCCTTCGGACGGTTTGATTTTCTGACCTCCAAACAGCTTTGGGAACACAGTTCAAGAATCCCTAACTCGCCAAGCACGTGCTCGCCATTACCCCAGGTAAGCTCAGCAGACCAAAGCACTCTGTTTCTCTTTCTTTCCAACCCCTCTTATGTGAGGTAAGCAATTCCTCAAGGAGTGTCAGCGTGCGTTCCAAATTCCACAGAATCACAGTTTGTGGTCTAAAACGACAGGCGTACGGAAGATGCAGAGACCTCTTGGGCATCCTCCAGCGTCCTTCCTTTAGGCAGTTCGCTATACCCAGAATAGTGGGTATAGAAAAACGTGAATCAGCGAAGGGCCCAGTGGGTTAATTGTGTCTCTTTGGACTTGCTAGACTCAGCCTGTACTAAGGCTGGAAGTCAACCGCGAAACGGGAGTGTGATCCCAAAGGCTTTTTTGCCAATTTTGAAAGCTCCGTTCATAAGGCGTGAAAGCAACCTGAAAAGCATTGTAAGGGCAGGCCTTTCAGTATATGCCAGCATGACTCAGCGTAGACCATGAGTTAGTTTTGTGGAAAGAATCATTGTGCTTGCACTTCCTAGTTGCAAGCTCATCCTGCTCTGCTCTATAGCAAATGTGAAGCGCAATGTGAGCACTAGCCTCGAAGGAAGAGGTTCACTTGCCTTGCCTAAGGAAAGGAGTGCAACAGCTCCGTGAGCCCTAAATTGCTGTTCTATGTCAGTTTACGGGGAAGAGGCTTTACCGTGCTCCTTGCTACCTCATGTCAGCAACCGTTTCTGTTTCAGCACACTCTCTACCTCCACGATGCTCTGGGCCTTGTATGCAAAATCCAGAGTCGTAGGCCTTTCAGAGTGGCTCTGTGTTTGCAGAGTAAGGCGCAGCAGACTGCACTTTTTCTTGGGACGGTTTGATTTTCTGATCTCCAAACAGATTCTTGAGCACAGTTCAAGAATCCCTAACTCGCCAACACGTGGTCGCCCTTGCCCTAGGTAAGCTCAACAGACCAAAGCACTCTGTTTCTATTTCCTTTCAACACGTCTTATGTGAGGTAAGCAATTTCTCAAGGAGAGTGTCAGCGTGCGTTCGAAATTCCACAGAAGCACAGTTCGTGGTGTAAATGGACAGGCGTTCGGAAGATGCAGAGACCTCTTGGGCATCCTCCAGCGTCCTTCCTTTAGGCAGTTCGCTGTACCCAGAAGAGCAGGTATAGAAAAACCTGAATCAGCGAAGGGCCCAGTGGGTTCATTGTGTCTCTTTGGACTTGCTAGACTCAGCCTGTACTAAGGCTGGAAGTCAACCGCGAAACGGAGGTGTGATCCCAAAGGCTTTTTTGCCAATTTTGAAAGCTCCGTTCATAAGGCGTGAAAGCAACCTGAAAAGCATTTGCAAAGGCAGGCCTTTCAGTATATTCAAGCATGACCCAGCATAGCCCATGACTTAGTTTTGTGGAAAGAAGCATTGTGCTTGCACTTCCTAGTTGCAAGCTCATTCTGCTCTGCTCTATAGCAAAAGTGAAGCTCAATGTGAGCACTAGCCTCGAAGGAAGAGCTTGACTTGCCTTGCCTAAGTGAAGGAGTGCAACAGCTCCGTGAGCCCTAAATTGCTGTTCTGTGTCAGTTTACGGGGAAGAGGCTTTACCGTTCTCCTTGCCACCTCGTGTCAGCAACCGTTTCTGTTTCACCGCACTCTGTACTCGCATGAAGCTCTTGTCCTTCTAGGCAAAATCCAGCGTCGTAGGCCTTTCAGAGTCGCTCTGTGTTTGCAGAGTAAGGTGCAGCACACTGCACTTTTCCTTCGGACAGTTTGATTTTCCGACCTCCAAACAGCTTCGGGAACACAGTTCAAGAATCCCTAACTCGCCAAGGACGTGTTCGCCATTACACTAGATAAGCTCAAAAGACCAAAGCACTCTGTTTCTCTTTCCTTCCAACACCTCTTATGTGAGGTAAGCAATTCCTCAAGGAGAGTGTCAGCGTGCGTTCCAAATTCTACAGAAACACAGTTTGTGGTGTAAAACGACAGGCGTACGGAAGATGCAGAGATCTCTTGGGCATCCTCCAGCGTCCTTCCTTTAGGCAGTTCGCTATACCCAGAATAGTGGGTATAGAAAAACGTGAATCAGCGAAGGGCCCAGTGAGTTAATTGTGTCTATTTGGACTTGCTAGACTCAGCCTGTACTAAGGCTGGAATTCAACCGCGAAACGGGAGTGTGATCCCAAAGGCTTTTTTGCCAATTTTGAAAGCTCCGTTCATAATGCGTGAAAGCAACCTGAAAAGCATTGTAAGGGCAGGCCGTTCAGTATATGCCAGCATGACTCAGCGTAGACCATGTGTTAGTTTTGTGGAAAGAAGCATTGTGCTTGCACTTCCTAGTTGCAAGCTCATCCTGCTCTGCTCTATAGCAAATGTGCAGCTCAATGTGAGCACTAGCCTCGAAGGAAGAGCTTCACTTGCCTTTCCTAAGGGCAGGAGTGCAACAGCTCCGTGAGCCCTAAATTGCTGTTCTGTGTCAGTTTACGGGGAAGAGGATTTACCGTTCTCCTTGCCACCTCGTGTGAGCAACCGTTTCAGTTTCAGCACACTCCCTACCCCCACGATGCTCTGGGCTTTCTATGCAAAATCCAGCATCGTAGGCCTTTCAGAGTCACTCTGTGTTTGCACAGTACGGTGCAGCACACTGCACTTTTCCTTGGGACAGTTTGATTTTCCGACCTCCAAACACCGTCGGGAACACAGTTCAAGAAACCCTAACTCGCCAAGACGTGGTCGCCCTTACCCTAGGTAGGCTCAAAAGACCAAAGCACTCTGTTTCTATTTCCTTCCAACACCACTTATGTGAGGTAACCAATTCCTCAAGGAGAGTGTCAGCATGCGTTCCAAATTCCACAAAAGCACAGTTTGTGGTGTAAAACGAAAGGCATACGGATGATGCAGAGAGCTCTTGGGCATCCTCCAGCGTCCTTCCTTTAGGCAGTTCGCTATACCCAGAATAGCAGGTATAGAAAAACGTGAATCAGCAAAGGGCCCAGTGGGTTCATTGTGTCTCTTTGGACTTGCTAGACTCAGCCTGTACTAAGGCTGTAAGTGAACCGTGAAACGGGAGTGTGATCCCAAAGGCTTTTTTGCCAATTTTGAAAGCTCCGTTCCAAATGCGAGAAAGCACCCTGAAAAGCATTTGCAACGGCAGGCCTTTCAGTATATGCCAGCGTGACTCAGCGTAGACCATGAGTTAGTTTTGTGAAAAGAAGCATTGTGATGCACTTCCTAGTTGCAAGCTCATCCTGCTCTGCTCTATAGCAAATGTGAAGCTCAATGTGAGCACTAGCCTCGAAGGAAGAGCTTGACTTGCCTTGCCTAAATGAAGGAGTGCAACAGCTCCGTGAGCCCTAAATTGCTGTTCTGTGTCAGTTTACGGGGAAGAGGCTTTACCGTTCTCCTTGCCACCTCGTGTCACCAACCGTTTCAGTTTCACCACACTCTGTACCCCCACGATGCTCTGGTCCTTCTAGGCAAAATCCAGCGTCGTAGGCCTTTAAGAGTCGCTCTTTTTTTGCAGAGTAAGGTGCAGCACACTGCACTTTTCCTTCGCTCTGTTTGATTTTCCGATCTCCATACAGCTTCGGGAACACAGTTCAAGAATCCCTAACTCGCCAAGGACGTGGTCGCCCTTGCCCTAGGTAAGCTCAACAGACCAAAACCCTCTGTTTCAATTTCTTTCCAAAACATCTTATGTGAGGTAAGCAATTCCTCAAGGAGAGGGTCAGCGTGCGTTCCAAATTCCACAGAAGCACAGTTCGTGGTGTAAAACGACAGGCGTACGGAGGACCTAGAGACCTCGTGGGCATCCTCCAGCGTCCTTCTTTTAGGCAGTTCGCTATACCCAGAATAGCGGGTATAGAAAAACGTGAATCAGCGAAGGGCCCAGTGGGTTAATTGTGTCTCTTTGGACTTGCTAGCCTCAGCCTGTACTAAGGCTGGAAGTCAACCGGGAAACGGGAGTGTGATCACAAAGGCTTTTTTTCCAATTTTGAAAGCTCCGTTCATTAGGCGTGAAAGCAACCTGAAAAGCATTGTAAGGGCAGCTCCTTCAGTATATGCCAGCATGACTCAGCGTAGACCATGAGTCAGTTTTGTGGAAAGAAGCATTGTTCGTGCACTTCCTAGTTGCAAGCTCATCCTGCTCTGCTCTATAGCAAATGTGAAGCTCAATGTGAGCACTAGCCTCGAAGGAAGAGCTTGACTTGCCTGCCTAAGTGAAGGATAGCAAGAGCTCCGTGAGCCCTAAATTGCTGTTCTGTGTCAGTTTACGGGGAAGAGGCTTTATCGTTCTCCTAGCCACCTCGTGTCAGCAACCGTTTCGGTTCCAACATACTCTGTACCCCCACGATGCTCTGGGCCTTGTATGCAAAATACAGCGTCTTAGGCCTTTCAGAGTCGCTCTGTGTTTGCAGAGTAAGGTGCAGCACACTGCACTTTTCCTTGGGACTGTTTGACTTTCCAATCTCCAAACAGCTTCGGGAACACAGTTCAAGAATCCCTAACTCGCCGAGGACGTGGTCGCCCTTACCATAGTTAAGCTCAACAGACCAAAACCCTCTGTTTCAATTTCCTTCCACAACATCTTATGTGAGGTAAGCAATTCCTCAAGGAGAGTGTCAGCGTGCGTTCCAAATTCCAGAGAAGTACAGTTCGTGGTGTAAAACGACAGGCGTACGGAAGATGCAGAGACCTCTTGGGCATCCTCCAGCGTCCTTCTTTTAGGCAGTTCGCTATACCCAGAATAGCAGGTATAGAAAAACGTGAATCAGCAAAGGGCCCAGTGGGTTCATTGTGTCTCTTTGGACTTGCTAGACTCAGCCTGTACTAAGGCTGGAAGTCAACCGGGAAACGGGAGTGTGATCCCAAACGCTTTTTTGCCAATTTTGAAAGCTCCGTTCATAAGGCATGAAAGCAACCTGAAAAGCATTGGCAACGGCAGGCCTTTCAGGATATGCCACCATGACACAGCGTAGACCATGAGTTAGTTTTGTGGAAAGAAACATTGTGCTTGCAATTCCTAGTTGCAAGTTCATCCCGCTCTGCTCTATAGCAAATGTGAATCTCAATGTGAGCACTAGCCTCGAAGGAAGAGCTTGACTTGCCTTGCCTAAGTGAAGGAGTGCAACAGCTCCGTGAGCCCTAAATTGATGTTCTGTGTCAGTTTACGGGGAAGAGGCTTTACCGTTCTCCTTGCCAGCTCGTGTCAGCAACCATTTCTGATTTACCACACTCTGTACCCCCACGATGCTCTGGTCTTTCTAGGCAAAATCCAGCCTCGTAGGCCTTTCAGAGTCGCTCTGTGTTTGCAGAGAAAGGTGCAGCACACTTCATTTTTCCTTGGCACGGTTTGATTTTCCGACCTCCAAACAGCTTCGGGAACACAGTTCAAGAATCCCTAACTCGCCAAGGACGTGGTCACCCTTGCCCTATGTAAGCTCAACAGAACAAAGCACTCTGTTTCTATTTCCTTCCAACAACTCTAATGTGAGGTAAGCAATTCCTCAAGGAGAGTGTCAGCGTGCGTTCCAAATTCCACAGAAGCACAGTTCGTGGTGTAAAACGACAGGCATACGGAAGATGCAGAGACCTCTTGGGCATCCTCTAGCGTCCTTCCTTTAGGCAGTTCGCTATACCCAGAATAGCGGGTATAGAAAAACGTGAATCAGCGAAGTGCCCAGTGGGTTCATTGTGTCTCTTTGGACTTGCTAGACTCAGCCTGTACTAAGGCTGGAAGTCAACCGCGAAACGGGAGTTTGATCCCCAAGACTTTTTTGCCAATTTTGAAAGCTCCGTTCATAATGCGAGAAAGCGACCTGAAAAACATTTGCAACGGCAGGCCTTTCAGTATATGCCAGCATGATTCAGCGTAGACCATGATTTAGTTTTGTGGAAAGAAGCATTGTGCTTGCACTTTTTAGTTGCAAGCTCATCCTGCTCTGCTCTATAGCCAATGTGAAGCTCAATGTGAGCACTAGCTTCGAAGGAAGAGCTTGACTTGCCTTGCCTAAGTGAAGGAGTGCAACAGCTCCGTGAGCACTAAATTGCTGTTGTGTATCAGTTTACGGGGAAGAGGCTTTACCGTTCTCCTTGCAACCTCGTGTCAGCAACCATTTCTATTTCAGCACACTCTGTACCCTCACGATGCTCTGGGCATTGTATGCAAAATCCAGCATCGTAGGCCTTTCAGAGTCGCTATGTGTTTGCACAGTAAGGTGCAGCACACTGCAATTTTCCTTGGGACAGTTTGAATTTCCGACCTCTAAAAAGTTACGGGAACACAGTTCAAGAATCCCTATCTCCACAAGGACGTGCTCGCCCTTACCCTAGGTAAGCTCAACAGACCAAAGCACTCTGTTTCTATTTCCTTCCAACAACACTTATGTGAGGTAAGCAATTCCTCAAGGAGAGTGTCAGCGTGCGTTCCAAATTACACAGAAGCACAGTTTGTGGTGTAAAACGACAGGGGTACGGAAGATGCAGAGACCTCTTGGGCATACTCTAGCGTCCTTCCTTTAGGCAGGTCGCTATACCCAGAATAGCGGGTATAGAAAAACGTGAATCAGCGAAGGGCCCAGTGGGTTCATTGTGTCTCTTTGGACTTGCTAGACTCAGCCTGTACTAAGGCTGGAAGTCAACCGCGAAATGGGAGTGTGATCCCAAAGGCTTTTCTGCCAATTTTCAAAGCTCCGTTCATAATGCGAGAAAGCAACCTGAAAAGCATTTGCAATGGCAGGACTTTCAGTATATGCCAGCATGATTCAGCGTAGACCATGATTTAGTTTTGTGGAAAGAAGCATTGTGCTTGCACTTTTTAGTTGCAAGCTCATCCTGCTCTGCTCTATAGCCAATGTGAAGCTCAATGTGAGCACTAGCTTCGAAGGAAGAGCTTGATTTGCCTTCCTAAGTGAAGGAGTGGAACAGCTCCGTGAGTCCTAAATTGCTGTTCTGTGGCAGTTTACGGGGAAGAGTCTTTACCGTTCTCCTTGCCACCTCGTGTCAGCAACCGTTTCTGTTTCACCGCACTCTGTACCTCCACGATGCTTTGGTCCTTCTAGGCAAAATACAGCGTCGTAGTCCTTTCAGAGTCGCTCTGTGTTTGCAGAGAAAGGTGCAGCACACGGCACTTTTCCTTGGGACGGTTTGATTTTCCGACCTCTAAACAGCTTCGGGAACACAGTTCAAGAATCCCTAACTTGCCAAGGACGTGCTCGCCCTTGCACTAGGTAAGCTCAACAGACCAAAGCACTCTGTTTCTATTTCCTACCAACACCTCTTATGTGAGGTAAGCAATTCCTCAAAGAGAGTGTCAGCGTGCGTTCCAAATTCCACAGAAGCACAGTTCGAGGTGTAAAACGACAGGCTTACGGAAGATGCAGAGACCTCTTGGGCATCCTCCAGGCTCCTTCCTTTAGGCAGTTCGCTATACCCAGAATTGCGGGTATAGAAAAACGTGAATCAGCGAAGGGCCCAGTGGGTTCATTGTGTCTCTTTGGACTTGCTAGACTCAGGCTGTACTAAGGCTGTAAGTGAACCATGAAACGGGAGTGTGATCCCAAAGGCTTTTTTGCCAATTTTGAAAGCTCCGTTCATTAGGCGTGAAAGCAACATGAAAAGCATTGTAAGCCAGGCCTTTCAGTATATGCCAGCATGACTCAGCGTAGACCATGAGTCAGTTTTGTGGAAACAAGCATTGTTCTTGCACTTCCTAGTTGCAAGCTCATCCTGCTCTGCTCTATAGCAAATGTGAAGCTCAATGTGAGCACTAGCCTCCAAGGAAGAGCTTGACTTGCCTTGCCTAAGTGAAGGAGTGCAACAGCTCCGTGAGCCCTAAATTGCTGTTTTGTGTCAGTTTAGGGGGAAGCGGCTTTACCGTTCTCCTTGCCACCTCGTGTGAGCAACTCTTTCGGATTCACCACACTCTGTACGCCCACGATGCTCTGGTCCTTCTAGGCAAAATCCAGCATCGTAGGCCTTTCAGAGTCGCTCTGTGTTTGCAGAGTACGGTGCTGCACACTGCACTTTTCCTTGGGATGGTTTGATTTTCCGACCTCCAAACAGCGTCGGGAACACAGTTCAAGAATCCCTAACTCGCCAAGGACGTGGTTGCCCTTACCCTAGGTAAGCTCAACAGACCACAGCACTCTGTTTCTATTTCCTTCCACCACCTCTTAAGGGAGGTAAGCAATTCCTCAAGGAGAGTGTCAGCGTGCGTTCCAAATTCCACAGAAGCACAGTTCATGGTGTATAACGACAGGTGTACGGAAAATGCAGAGACCTCTTGGGCATGCTCCAGCGTCCTTCCTTTAGGCAGTTCGCTATACCCAGAATAGCGGGTATAGAAAAACGTGAATCAGCGAAGGGCCCAGTGGGTTAACTGTGTCTCTTTGGACTTGCTAGACTCAGCCTGTACTACGGCTGGAAGTCAACCGCGAAACGGGAGTTTGATCCCAAAGGCTTTTTTGCCAATTTTGAAAGCTCCGTTCATAAGGCGTGAATGCAACCTGAAAAGCATTGTAAGGGCAGGACTTTCAGTATATACCAGCATGACTCAGCGTAGACCATGAGTTCATTTTGGGAAAGAAGCATTGTGCTTGCACTTCCTAGTTGCAGGCTCATCCTGCTCTACTCTATAGCAAATGTGAAGCCCAATATGAGCACTAGCCTCGAAGGAAGAGCTTGACTTGCCTTGCCTAAGTGAAAGAGTGCAACAGGTCCGTGAGCCCTAAATTGCTGTTCTGTGTCAGTTTACGGGGAAGAGGCTTTACCGTTCTCCTTGCCACCTTGTGTCAGCAACCGTTTCTGTTTCACCGCACTCTGTACTCGCATGAAGCTCTTGTCCTTCTATGCAAAATCCAGCGTCATAGGCCTTTCAGAGTCGCTCTGTGTTTGCAGAGTAAGGTGCAGCACACTGCACTTTTCCTTGGGACGGTTTCATTTTCCGACCTCCAAACACCTTCGGGAACACAGTTCAAGAATCCCTAACTTGCCAATGACGTGGTCGCCCTTACCCTAGGTAAGCTAAACAGACCAAAGCACTCTGTTTCTATTTCCTTCCAACACTTCTTATCTGTGGAAAGCAATTCCTCAAGGAGAATGTCGGCGTGCGTTCCAAATTCCACAGAAGCACAGTTCGAGGTGTAAAACGACAGGCGTACGGAAGATGCAGAGACCTCTTGGGCATCCTCCAGGCTCCTTCATTTAGGCAGTTCGCTATACCCAGAATTGCGGGTATAGAAAAACGTGAATCAGCGAAGGGCCCAGTGGGTTCATTGTGTCTCTTTGGACTTGCTAGACTCAGCCTGTACTAAGACTGTAAGTCAACCGGGAAACGGGAGTGTGATCCCAAAGGCTTTTTTGTCAATTTTGAAAGCTCCGTTCATTAGGCGTGAAAGCAACCTGAAATGCATTGTAAGGGCAGGCCTTTCAGTATATGCCAGCATGACTCAGCGTAGACCATGAGTTAGTTTTGTGGAAAGAATCACTGTGCTTCCACTTCCTAGTTGCAAGCTCATCCTGCTCTGCTCTATAGCAAATGTGAAACTCAATGTGAGCATTAGCCTCGAAGGAAGAGCTTGACTTGCCTTGCCTAAATGAAGGAGTGCAACAGCTCCGTGAGCCCTAAATTGCTGTTCTGTGTCAGTTTACGGGGAAGAGGCTTTACCGTTCTCCTTGCCACCTCGTGTCACCAACAGTTTCAGTTTAACCACACTCTGTACCCCCACGATGCTCTGGTCCTTCTAGGCAAAATCCAGCGTCGTAGGCCTTTAAGAGTCGCTCTTTTTTTGCAGAGTAATGTGCAGCACACTGAACTTTTCCTTCGGTCTGTTTGATTTTCCGACCTCCATCCAGCTTCGGGAACACAGTTCAAAAATCCCTAACTCGCCAAGGACGTGGTCGCCCTTGCCCTAGGTAAGCTAAACAGACCAAAACCCTCTGTTTCCATTTCCTTCCAAAACCTCTTATGAGAGGTAAGCAATTCCTCAAGGAGAGGGTCAGCTTGCGTTCCAAATTCCACAGAAGCACAGTTCGTGGTGCAAAACGACAGGCGTAAGGAAGATGCAGAGACCTCTTGGGCATCCTCCATCGTCCTTCTTTTAGGCAGTTCGCTATACCCAGAATAGCAGGTATAGAAAAACGTGAATCAGCAAAGGGCCCAGTGGGTTCATTGTGTCTCTTTGGACTTGCTAGACTCAGCCTGTACTAAGGCTGGAAGTCAACCGGGAAACGGGAGTGTGATCCCAAACGCTTTTTTGCCAATTTTGAAAGCTCCGTTCATAAGGCATGAAAGCAACCTGAAAAGCATTGGCAACGGCAGGCCTTTCAGGATATGCCACCATGACACAGCGTAGACCATGAGTTAGTTTTGTGGAAAGAAACATTGTGCTTGCAATTCCTAGTTGGAAGTTCATCCCGCTCTGCTCTATAGCAAATGTGAATCTCAATGTGAGCACTAGCCTCGAAGGAAGAGCTTGACTTGCCTTGCCTAAGTGAAGGAGTGCAACAGCTCCGTGAGCCCTAAATTGATGTTCTGTGTCAGTTTACGGGGAAGAGGCTTTACCGTTCTCCTTGCCAGCTCGTGTCAGCAACCATTTCTGATTTACCACACTCTGTACCCCCACGATGCTCTGGTCTTTCTAGGCAAAATCCAGCCTCGTAGGCCTTTCAGAGTCGCTCTGTGTTTGCAGAGAAAGGTGCAGCACACTTCATTTTTCCTTGGCACGGTTTGATTTTCCGACCTCCAAACAGCTTCGGGAACACAGTTCAAGAATCCCTAACTCGCCAAGGACGTGGTCACCCTTGCCCTATGTAAGCTCAACAGAACAAAGCACTCTGTTTCTATTTCCTTCCAACAACTCTAATGTGAGGTAAGCAATTCCTCAAGGAGAGTGTCAGCGTGCGTTCCAAATTCCACAGAAGCACAGTTCGTGGTGTAAAACGACAGGCATACGGAAGATGCAGAGACCTCTTGGGCATCCTCTAGCGTCCTTCCTTTAGGCAGTTCGCTATACCCAGAATAGCGGGTATAGAAAAACGTGAATCAGCGAAGTGCCCAGTGGGTTCATTGTGTCTCTTTGGACTTGCTAGACTCAGCCTGTACTAAGGCTGGAAGTCAACCGCGAAACGGGAGTTTGATCCCCAAGACTTTTTTGCCAATTTTGAAAGCTCCGTTCATAATGCGAGAAAGCGACCTGAAAAACATTTGCAACGGCAGGCCTTTCAGTATATGCCAGCATGATTCAGCGTAGACCATGATTTAGTTTTGTGGAAAGAAGCATTGTGCTTGCACTTTTTAGTTGCAAGCTCATCCTGCTCTGCTCTATAGCCAATGTGAAGCTCAATGTGAGCACTAGCTTCGAAGGAAGAGCTTGACTTGCCTTGCCTAAGTGAAGGAGTGCAACAGCTCCGTGAGCACTAAATTGCTGTTGTGTATCAGTTTACGGGGAAGAGGCTTTACCGTTCTCCTTGCAACCTCGTGTCAGCAACCATTTCTATTTCAGCACACTCTGTACCCTCACGATGCTCTGGGCATTGTATGCAAAATCCAGCATCGTAGGCCTTTCAGAGTCGCTATGTGTTTGCACAGTAAGGTGCAGCACACTGCAATTTTCCTTGGGACAGTTTGAATTTCCGACCTCTAAAAAGTTACGGGAACACAGTTCAAGAATCCCTATCTCCACAAGGACGTGCTCGCCCTTACCCTAGGTAAGCTCAACAGACCAAAGCACTCTGTTTCTATTTCCTTCCAACAACACTTATGTGAGGTAAGCAATTCCTCAAGGAGAGTGTCAGCGTGCGTTCCAAATTACACAGAAGCACAGTTTGTGGTGTAAAACGACAGGGGTACGGAAGATGCAGAGACCTCTTGGGCATACTCTAGCGTCCTTCCTTTAGGCAGGTCGCTATACCCAGAATAGCGGGTATAGAAAAACGTGAATCAGCGAAGGGCCCAGTGGGTTCATTGTGTCTCTTTGGACTTGCTAGACTCAGCCTGTACTAAGGCTGGAAGTCAACCGCGAAATGGGAGTGTGATCCCAAAGGCTTTTCTGCCAATTTTCAAAGCTCCGTTCATAATGCGAGAAAGCAACCTGAAAAGCATTTGCAATGGCAGGACTTTCAGTATATGCCAGCATGATTCAGCGTAGACCATGATTTAGTTTTGTGGAAAGAAGCATTGTGCTTGCACTTTTTAGTTGCAAGCTCATCCTGCTCTGCTCTATAGCCAATGTGAAGCTCAATGTGAGCACTAGCTTCGAAGGAAGAGCTTGATTTGCCTTCCTAAGTGAAGGAGTGGAACAGCTCCGTGAGTCCTAAATTGCTGTTCTGTGGCAGTTTACGGGGAAGAGTCTTTACCGTTCTCCTTGCCACCTCGTGTCAGCAACCGTTTCTGTTTCACCGCACTCTGTACCTCCACGATGCTTTGGTCCTTCTAGGCAAAATACAGCGTCGTAGTCCTTTCAGAGTCGCTCTGTGTTTGCAGAGAAAGGTGCAGCACACGGCACTTTTCCTTGGGACGGTTTGATTTTCCGACCTCTAAACAGCTTCGGGAACACAGTTCAAGAATCCCTAACTTGCCAAGGACGTGCTCGCCCTTGCACTAGGTAAGCTCAACAGACCAAAGCACTCTGTTTCTATTTCCTACCAACACCTCTTATGTGAGGTAAGCAATTCCTCAAGGAGAGTGTCAGCGTGCGTTCCAAATTCCACAGAAGCACAGTTCGAGGTGTAAAACGACAGGCTTACGGAAGATGCAGAGACCTCTTGGGCATCCTCCAGGCTCCTTCCTTTAGGCAGTTCGCTATACCCAGAATTGCGGGTATAGAAAAACGTGAATCAGCGAAGGGCCCAGTGGGTTCATTGTGTCTCTTTGGACTTGCTAGACTCAGGCTGTACTAAGGCTGTAAGTGAACCATGAAACGGGAGTGTGATCCCAAAGGCTTTTTTGCCAATTTTGAAAGCTCCGTTCATTAGGCGTGAAAGCAACATGAAAAGCATTGTAAGCCAGGCCTTTCAGTATATGCCAGCATGACTCAGCGTAGACCATGAGTCAGTTTTGTGGAAACAAGCATTGTTCTTGCACTTCCTAGTTGCAAGCTCATCCTGCTCTGCTCTATAGCAAATGTGAAGCTCAATGTGAGCACTAGCCTCCAAGGAAGAGCTTGACTTGCCTTGCCTAAGTGAAGGAGTGCAACAGCTCCGTGAGCCCTAAATTGCTGTTTTGTGTCAGTTTAGGGGGAAGCGGCTTTACCGTTCTCCTTGCCACCTCGTGTGAGCAACTCTTTCGGATTCACCACAATCTGTACGCCCACGATGCTCTGGTCCTTCTAGGCAAAATCCAGCATCGTAGGCCTTTCAGAGTCGCTCTGTGTTTGCAGAGTACGGTGCTGCACACTGCACTTTTCCTTGGGATGGTTTGATTTTCCGACCTCCAAACAGCGTCGGGAACACAGTTCAAGAATCCCTAACTCGCCAAGGACGTGGTTGCCCTTACCCTAGGTAAGCTCAACAGACCACAGCACTCTGTTTCTATTTCCTTCCACCACCTCTTAAGGGAGGTAAGCAATTCCTCAAGGAGAGTGTCAGCGTGCGTTCCAAATTCCACAGAAGCACAGTTCATGGTGTATAACGACAGGTGTACGGAAAATGCAGAGACCTCTTGGGCATGCTCCAGCGTCTTTCCTTTAGGCAGTTCGCTATACCCAGAATAGCGGGTATAGAAAAACGTGAATCAGCGAAGGGCCCAGTGGGTTAACTGTGTCTCTTTGGACTTGCTAGACTCAGCCTGTACTACGGCTGGAAGTCAACCGCGAAACGGGAGTTTGATCCCAAAGGCTTTTTTGCCAATTTTGAAAGCTCCGTTCATAAGGCGTGAATGCAACCTGAAAAGCATTGTAAGGGCAGGACTTTCAGTATATACCAGCATGACTCAGCGTAGACCATGAGTTCATTTTGGGAAAGAAGCATTGTGCTTGCACTTCCTAGTTGCAGGCTCATCCTGCTCTACTCTATAGCAAATGTGAAGCCCAATATGAGCACTAGCCTCGAAGGAAGAGCTTGACTTGCCTTGCCTAAGTGAAAGAGTGCAACAGCTCCATGAGCACTAAATTGCTGTTGTGTATCAGTTTACGGGGAAGAGGCTTTACCGTTCTCCTTGCAACCTCGTGTCAGCAACCATTTCTATTTCAGCACACTCTGTACCCTCACGATGTTCTGGGCCTTGTATGCAAAATCCAGCATCGTAGGCCTTTCAGAGTCGCTATGTGTTTGCACAGTAAGGTGCAGCACACTGCACTTTTCCTTGGGACAGTTTGAATTTCCGACCTCTAAAAAGCTACGGGAACACAGTTCAAGAATCCCTATCTCCACAAGGACGTGCTCGCCCTTACCCTAGGTAAGCTCAACAGACCAAAGCACTCTGTTTCTATTTCCTTCCAACAACACTTATGTGAGGTAAGCAATTCCTCAAGGAGAGTGTCAGCGTGCGTTCCAAATTACACAGAAGCACAGTTTGTGGTGTAAAACGACAGGCGTACGGAAGATGCAGAGACCTCTTGGGCATACTCTAGCGTCCTTCCTTTATGCAGGTCGCTATACCCAGAATAGCGGGTATAGAAAAACGTGAATCAGCGAAGGGCCCAGTGGGTTCATTGTGTCTCTTTGGACTTGCTAGACTCAGCCTGTACTAAGGCTGGAAGTCAACCGCGAAATGGGAGTGTGATCCCAAAGGCTTTTCTGCCAATTTTCAAAGCTCCGTTCATAATGCGAGAAAGCAACCTGAAAAGCATTTGCAATGGCAGGACTTTCAGTATATGCCAGCATGATTCAGCGTAGACCATGATTTAGTTTTGTGGAAAGAAGCATTGTGCTTGCACTTTTTAGTTGCAAGCTCATCCTGCTCTGCTCTATAGCCAATGTGAAGCTCAATGTGAGCACTAGCTTCGAAGGAAGAGCTTGATTTGCCTTCCTAAGTGAAGGAGTGGAATAGCTCCGTGAGTCCTAAATTGCTGTTCTGTGGCAGTTTACGGGGAAGAGGCTTTACCGTTCTCCTTGCCACCTCGTGTCAGCAACCGTTTCTGTTTCACCACAATCTGTACCTCCACGATGCTTTGGTCCTTCTAGGCAAAATACAGCGTCGTAGTCCTTTCAGAGTCGCTCTGTGTTTGCAGAGTAAGGTGCAGCACACTGCACTTTTCTTTGGGACGGTTTCATTTTCCGACCTCCAAACACCTTCGGGAACACAGTTCAAGAATCCTTAACTTGCCAATGACGTGGTCGCCCTTACCCTAGGTAAGCTAAACAGACCAAAGCACTCTGTTTCTATTTCCTTCCAACACTTCTTATCTGTGGAAAGCAATTCCTCAAGGAGAATGTCGGCGTGCGTTCCAAATTCCACAGAAGCACAGTTCGAGGTGTAAAACGACAGGCGTACGGAAGATGCAGAGACCTCTTGGGCATCCTCCAGGCTCCTTCATTTAGGCAGTTCGCTATACCCAGAATTGCGGGTATAGAAAAACGTGAATCAGCGAAGGGCCCAGTGGGTTCATTGTGTCTCTTTGGACTTGCTAGACTCAGCCTGTACTAAGACTGTAAGTCAACCGGGAAACGGGAGTGTGATCCCAAAGGCTTTTTTGTCAATTTTGAAAGCTCCGTTCATTAGGCGTGAAAGCAACCTGAAATGCATTGTAAGGGCAGGCCTTTCAGTATATGCCAGCATGACTCAGCGTAGACCATGAGTTAGTTTTGTGGAAAGAATCACTGTGCTTCCACTTCCTAGTTGCAAGCTCATCCTGCTCTGCTCTATAGCAAATGTGAAACTCAATGTGAGCATTAGCCTCGAAGGAAGAGCTTGACTTGCCTTGCCTAAATGAAGGAGTGCAACAGCTCCGTGAGCCCTAAATTGCTGTTCTGTGTCAGTTTACGGGGAAGAGGCTTTACCGTTCTCCTTGCCACCTCGTGTCACCAACAGTTTCAGTTTAACCACACTCTGTACCCCCACGATGCTCTGGTCCTTATAGGCAAAATCCAGCGTCGTAGGCCTTTAAGAGTCGCTCTTTTTTTGCAGAGTAAGGTGCAGCACACTGCACTTTTCCTTCGGTCTGTTTGATTTTCCGACCTCCATCCAGCTTCGGGAACACAGTTCAAAAATCCCTAACTCGCCAAGGATGTGGTCGCCCTTGCCCTAGGTAAGCTAAACAGACCAAAACCCTCTGTTTCCATTTCCTTCCAAAACCTCTTATGAGAGGTAAGCAATTCCTCAAGGCGAGGGTCAGCTTGCGTTCCAAATTCCACAGAAGCACAGTTCGTGGTGTAAGACGACAGGCGTACGGAAGATGCAGAGACCTCTTGGGCATCCTCCAGCGTCCTTCTTTTAGGCAGTTCGCTATACCCAGAATAGCGGGTATAGAAAAACGTGAATCAGCGAAGGGCCCAGTGGGTTAATTTTGTCTCTTTGGACTTGCTAGCCTCAGCCTGTACTAAGGCTGAAAGTCAACCGGGAAACGGGATTGTGATCACAAAGGCTTTTTTTCCAATATTGAAAGCTCCGTTCATTAGGCGTGAAAGCAACCTGAAAAGCATTGTAAGCCAGGCCTTTCAGTATATGCCAGCATGACTCAGCATAGACCATGAGTCAGTTTTGTGGAAAGAAGCATTGTTCTTGCACTTCCTAGTTGCAAGCTCCTCCTGCTCTGCTCTATAGCAAATGTGAAGCTCAATGTGAGCACTAGCCTCGAAGGAAGAGCTTGACTTGCCTGCCTAAGTGAAGGAGTGCAAGAGCTCCGTGAGCCCTAAATTGCTGTTCTGTGTCAGTTTACGGGGAAGAGGCTTTATCGTTCTCCTAGCCACCTCGTGTCAGCAACCGTTTCGGTTTCACCACACTCTGTACCCCCACGATGCTCTGGGCCTTGTATGCAAAATACAGCGTCGTAGGCCTTTCAGAGTCGCTCTGTGTTTGCAGAGTAAGGTGCAGCACACTGCACTTTTCCTTGGGACTGTTTGACTTTCCAATCTCCAAACAGCTTCGGGAACACAGTTGAAGAATCCCTAACTCGCTAAGGACGTGGTCGCCCTAACCATAGTTAAGCTCAACAGACCAAAACCCTCTGTTTCAATTTCCTTCCACAACCTCTTATGTGAGGTAAGCAATTCCTCAAGGAGAGTGTCAGCGTGCGTTCCAAATTCCAGAGAAGTACAGTTCGTGGTGTAAAACGACAGGCGTACGGAAGATGCAGAGACCTCTTGGACATCCTCCAGCGTCCTTCCTTTAGGCAGTTCTCTTTACCCAGATTAGGGGGTATAGGAAAACGTGAATCAGCGAGGGGCACAGTGGGTTAATTGTGTCTCTTTGGACTTGCTAGACTCAGCCTGTACTAAGGCTGTAAGTGAACCGTGAAACGGGAGTGTGATCCCAAAGGCTTTTTTGCCAATTTTGAAAGCTCCGTTCATTAGGCGTGAAAGCAACCTGAAAAGCATTGTAAGCCAGGCCTTTCAGTATATGCCAGCATGACTCAGCGTAGACCATGAGTCAGTTTTGTGGAAAGAAGCATTGTTCTTGCACTTCCTAGTTGCAAGCTCATCCTGCTCTGCTCTATAGCAAATGTGAAGCTCAATGTGAACACTAGCCTCCAAGGAAGAGCTTGACTTGCCTTGCCTAAGTGAAAGAGTGCAACAGCTCCGTGAGCCCTAAATTGCTGTTTTGTGTCAGTTTAGGGGGAAGAGGCTTTACCGTTCTCCTTGCCACCTCGTGTGAGCAACTCTTTCGGATTCACCACACTCTGTACGCCCACGATGCTCTGGTCCTTCTCGGCAAAATCCAGCATCGTAGGCCTTTCAGAGTCGCTCTGTGTTTGCAGAGTACGGTGCTGCACACTGCACTTTTCCTTGGGACGGTTTGATTTTCCGACCTCCAAACAGCGTCGGGAACACAGTTCAAGAATCCCTAACTCGCCAAGGACGTGGTCGCCCTTACCCTAGGTAAGCTCAACAGACCACAGCACTCTGTTTCTATTTCCTTCCACCACCTCTTAAGGGAGGTAAGCAATTCCTCAAGGAGAGTGTCAGCGTGCGTTCCAAATTCCACAGAAGCACAGTTCATGGTGTATAACGACAGGTGTACGGAAAATGCAGAGACCTCTTGGGCATGCTCCAGCGTCCTTCCTTTAGGCAGTTCGCTATACCCAGAATAGCGGGTATAGAAAAACGTGAATCAGCGAAGGGCCCAGTGGGTTAACTGTGTCTCTTTGGACTTGCTAGACTCAGCCTGTACTACGGCTGGAAGTCAACCGCGAAACGGGAGTTTGATCCCAAAGGCTTTTTTGCCAATTTTGAAAGCTCCGTTCATAAGGCGTGAAAGCAACCTGAAAAGCATTGTAAGGGCAGGACTTTCAGTATATACCAGCATGACTCAGCGTAGACCATGAGTTCGTTTTGGGAAAGAAGCATTGTGCTTGCACTTCCTAGTTGCAGGCTCATCCTGCTCTACTCTATAGCAAATGTGAAGCCCAATATGAGCACTAGCCTCGAAGGAAGAGCTTGACTTGCCTTGCCTAAGTGAAAGAGTGCAACAGGTCCGTGAGCCCTAAATTGCTGTTCTGTGTCAGTTTACGGGGAAGAGGCTTTACCGTTCTCCTTGCCACCTTGTGTCAGCAACCGTTTCTGTTTCACCGCACTCTGTACTCGCATGAAGCTCTTGTCCTTCTAGGCAAAATCCAGCGTCGTAGGCCTTTCAGAGTCGCTCTGTGTTTGCAGAGTAAGGTGCAGCACACTGCACTTTTCCTTGGGACGGTTTCATTTTCCGACCTCCAAACACCTTCGGGAACACAGTTCAAGAATCCCTAACTTGCCAATGACGTGGTCGCCCTTACCCTAGGTAAGCTAAACAGACCAAAGCACTCTGTTTCTATTTCCTTCCAACACTTCTTATCTGTGGAAAGCAATTCCTCAAGGAGAATATCGGCGTGCGTTCCAAATTCCACAGAAGCACAGTTCGAGGTGTAAAACTACAGGCGTACGGAAGATGCAGAGACCTCTTGGGCATCCTCCAGGCTCCTTCATTTAGGCAGTTCGCTATACCCAAAATTGCGGGTATAGAAAAACGTGAATCAGCGAAGGGCCCAGTGGGTTCATTGTGTCTCTTTGGACTTGCTAGACTCAGCCTGTACTAAGACTGTAAGTCAACCGGGAAACGGGAGTGTGATCCCAAAGGCTTTTTTGCCAATTTTGAAAGCTCCGTTCATTAGGCGTGAAAGCAACCTGAAATGCATTGTAAGGGCAGGCCTTTCAGTATATGCCAGCATGACTCAGCGTAGACCATGAGTTAGTTTTGTGGAAAGAATCACTGTGCTTCCACTTCCTAGTTGCAAGCTCATCCTGCTCTGCTCTATAGCAAATGTGAAACTCAATGTGAGCATTAGCCTCGAAGGAAGAGCTTGACTTGCCTTGCCTAAATGAAGGAGTGCAACAGCTCCGTGAGCCCTAAATTGCTGTTCTGTGTCAGTTTACGGGGAAGAGGCTTTACCGTTCTCCTTGCCACCTCGTGTCACCAACAGTTTCAGTTTAACCACACTCTGTACCCCCACGATGCTCTGGTCCTTCTAGGCAAAATCCAGCGTCGTAGGCCTTTAAGAGTCGCTCTTTTTTTGCAGAGTAAGGTGCAGCACACTGCACTTTTCCTTCCGTCTGTTTGATTTTCCGACCTCCATCCAGCTTCGGGAACACAGTTCAAAAATCCCTAACTCGCCAAGGACGTGGTCGCCCTTGCGCTAGGTAAGCTAAACAGAGCAAAACCCTCTGTTTCCATTTCCTTCCAAAACCTCTTATGAGAGGTAAGCAATTCCTCAAGGAGAGGGTCAGCTTGCGTTCCAAATTCCACAGAAGCACAGTTCGTGGTGTAAAACGACAGGCGTACGGAAGATGCAGAGACCTCTTGGGCATCCTCCAGCGTCCTTCTTTTAGGCAGTTCGCTATACCCAGAATAGCGGGTATAGAAAAACGTGAATCAGCGAAGGGCCCAGTGGGTTAATTTTGTCTCTTTGGACTTGCTAGCCTCAGCCTGTACTAAGGCTGAAAGTCAACCGGGAAACGGGATTGTGATCACAAAGGCTTTTTTTCCAATATTGAAAGCTCTGTTCATTAGGCGTGAAAGCAACCTGAAAAGCATTGTAAGCCAGGCCTTTCAGTATATGCCAGCATGACTCAGCATAGACCATGAGTCAGTTTTGTGGAAAGAAGCATTGTTCTTGCACTTCCTAGTTGCAAGCTCCTCCTGCTCTGCTCTATAGCAAATGTGAAGCTCAATGTGAGCACTAGCCTCGAAGGAAGAGCTTGACTTGCCTGCCTAAGTGAAGGAGTGCAAGAGCTCCGTGAGCCCTAAATTGCTGTTCTGTGTCAGTTTACGGGGAAGAGGCTTTATCGTTCTCCTAGCCACCTCGTGTCAGCAACCGTTTCGGTTTCACCACACTCTGTACCCCCACGATGCTCTGGGCCTTGTATGCAAAATACAGCGTCGTAGGCCTTTCAGAGTCGCTCTGTGTTTGCAGAGTAAGGTGCAGCACACTGCACTTTTCCTTGGGACTGTTTGACTTTCCAATCTCCAAACAGCTTCGGGAACACAGTTGAAGAATCCCTAACTCGCTAAGGACGTGGTCGCCCTAACCATAGTTAAGCTCAACAGACCAAAACCCTCTGTTTCAATTTCCTTCCACAACCTCTTACGTGAGGTAAGCAATTCCTCAAGGAGAGTGTCAGCGTGCGTTCCAAATTCCAGAGAAGTACAGTTCGTGGTGTAAAACGACAGGCGTACGGAAGATGCAGAGACCTCTTGGACATCCTCCAGCGTCCTTCCTTTAGGCAGTTCTCTTTACCCAGATTAGGGGTTATAGAAAAACGTGAATCAGCGAGGGGCACAGTGGGTTAATTGTGTCTCTTTGGACTTGCTAGACTCAGCCTGTACTAAGGCTGGAAGTCAACCGCGAAACGGGAGTGTGATCCCAAAGACTTTTTTGCCAATTTTGAAAACTCCGTACATTAGGCGTGAAAGCAACCTGAAAAACATTTGCAACGGCAGGCCTTACAGTATATGCCAGCATGACTCAGCGTAGACCATGAGTTGGTTTTGTGGAAAGAAGCATTGAGCTTGCACTTCCTAGTTGCAAGCTCATCCTGCTCTGCTCTATAGCAAATGTGAAGCTCAATGTGAACACTAGCCTCCAAGGAAGAGCTTGACTTGCCTTGCCTAAGTAAAGGAGTGCAACAGCTCCGTGAGCCCTAAATTGCTGTTTTGTGTCAGTTTAGGGAGAAGAGGCTTTACCGTTCTCCTTGCCACCTCGTGTGAGCAACTGTTTCGGATTCACCACACTCTGTACGCCCACGATGCTCTGGTCCTTCTAGGCAAAATCCAGCATCGTAGGCCTTTCAGAGTCGCTCTGTGTTTGCAGAGTACGGTGCTGCACACTGCACTTTTCCTTGGGACGGTTTGATTTTCCGACCTCCAAACAGCGTCGGTAACACAGTTCAAGAATCCCTAACTCGCCAAGGACGTGCTCGCCCTTACCCTAGGTAAGCTCAACAGACCAAAGCATTCTGTTTCTATTTCCTTCCAACACCTCTTATGTGAGGTAAGCAATTCCGCAAGGAGAGTGTCAGTGTGCCTTCCAAATTCCATAGAAGCACAGTTCATGGTGTATAACGACAGGCGTACGGAAGATGCAGAGACCTCTTGGACATCCTCCAGCGTCCTTCCTTTAGGCAGTTCGCTATACCCAGAATAGCGTGTATAGAAATACGTGAATCAGCGAAGGGCCCAGTGGGTTAATTGTGTCTCTTTGGACTTGCTAGACTCAGCCTGTACTAAGGCTGGAAGTCAACTGCCAAACGGGAGTGTGATCCCAAAGGCTTTTTTGGCAATTTTGAAAGCTCCGTTCATAATGCGAGAAAGCAACCTGAAAACCATTTGCAACGGCAGGCCTTTCAGTATATGCCAGCATGACTCAGCGTAGACCATGAGTTAGTTTTGTGGAAAGAAGCATTGTGCTTGCACTTCCTAGTTGCAAGCTCATCCTGCTCTGCTCTATAGCAAATGTGAAGCGCAATGTGAGCACTAGCCTCAAAGGTAGAGCTTGACTTGCCTTGCCGAAGTGAAAGAGTGCAACAGTTCCGTGAGCCCTATATTGCTGTTCTGTGTCAGTTTACGGGGAAGAGGCTTTACCGTTCTCCTTGGCACCTCGTGTCAGCAACCGATTCTGTTTCCCCACACTCTGTACCCCCACGATGCTATGGTCCTTCTAGGCAAAATCCATTTTCGTAGGCCTTTCAGAGTCGCTCTGTGTTTGCAGAGTAAGGTGCAGCACACTGCACTTTTCCTTGGGACGGTTTGATTTTCCGACCTCCAAACAGCTTCGGGAACACAGTTCTAGAATCCCTAACTCGCCAAGGACGTGGTCGCCCTTGCCCTAGGTAAGCTCAACAGACCAAAGCACTGTGTTTCTCTTTCCTTACAACACTTCTTCTGCGAGGTAACCAATTCCTCAAGGAGATTGTCAGCGTGCATTACAAATTCCACAGAAGCACAGTTCGAGTGGTAAAACGACAGGCGTACGGAAGATGCAGAGACCTCTTGGGCATCGGCATCCTCCAGCGTCCTTCCTTTAGGCAGTTCGCTATACCCATATTAGCGGGTATAGCAAAACTTGAATAAGCAAAGGGCCGAGTGGGTTAATTGTGTCTCTTTGGACTTGCTAGACTCAGCCTCTACTAAGGCTGGAAGTCAACCACGAAACAGGAGTGTGATCCCAAAGCCTTTTTTGCCAATTTTGAAAGCTCTGTTCATTAGGCGTGAAAGCAACCTGAAAAGCATTGTAAGGGCAGGCCTTTCAGTATATGCCAGCATGACTCAGCGTAGATCATGAGTCAGTTTTGTGGAAAGAAGCATTGTGCTTGCACTTCCTAGTTGCAAGCTCATCCTGCTCTGCTCTATAGCAAATATGAAGCTCAATGTGAGCACTAGCCTCGAAGGAAGAGCTTGACTTGCCTTGCCTAAGTGAAGGAGTGCAACAGCTCCGAGAGCCCTAAAGTGCTGTTCTGTGTCAGTTGACGGGGAAGAGGTTTCAGCGTTCTCCTTGCCACCGCGTGTCAGCAACCGTTTCGGTTTCAGCACACTCTGTACACCCACGATGCTCTGGGCCTTGTATGCAAAATACAGCGTCGTAGGCCTTTCAGAGTCGGTCTGTGTTTGCAGAGTAAGGTGCAGCACACTGCACTTTTCCTTGGGACGGTTTGATTTTCCGACCTCCAAACAGCTTCGGGAACACAGTTGAAGAATCCCTAACTCGCCAAGGACGTGGTCGCCCTTGCCCTAGGTAAGCTCAACAGACCAAAGCACTCTGTTTCTGTTTCCTTACAACACTTCTTCTGCGAGGAAACCAATTCCTCAAGGAGATTGTCAGCGTGCATTACAAATTCCACAGAAGCACAGTTCGAGTTGTAAAACGACAGGCGTACGGAAGATGCAGAGACCTCTTGGGTATCCTCCAGCGTCCTTCCTTTAGGCAGTTCGCTATACCCAGAATAGCGGGTATAGAAAAACGTGAATCAGCGAAGGGCCCAGTGGGTTAATTGTGTCTCCTTGTACTTGCTAGACTCAGCCTGTACTAAGGCTGGAAGTCAACCGCGAAACGGGAGTGTGATCCCAAAGGCTTTTTTGCCAATTTTGGAAGCTCCGTTCATCAACCGTGAAAGCAACCTGAAAAGCATTTGCAACGGCAGGCCTTTCAGTATATGCCAGCATGACTCAGCGTAGACCATGAGTTAGTTTTGTGGAAAGAAGCATTGTGCTTGCACTTCCTGGTTGCAAGCTCATCCTGCTCTGCTCTATAGCAAATGTGAAGCTCAATGTGAGCACTAGACTCGAAGGAAGAGCTTGACTTGCCTTGCCTAAGTGAAGGAGTGCAACAGCTCTGTGCGCCCTAAATTGCTGTTCTGTGTCAGTTGACGGGGAAGAGGCTTTACCGTTCTCCTTGCCACCTCGTGTCAGCAACCGTTTCGGTTTCACCACACTCTGTACCCCCACGATGCTCTGGTCATTCTAGGAAAAATCCCGCATCGTAGGCCTTTCAGAGTCGCTCTGTGTTTGCAAAGCAAAGTGCAGCACACTGCACTTTTACTTGGGACCGCTTGATTTTCCGACCTCTAAACAGCTTCGGGAACACAATTCAAGAATCCCTAACTCGCCAAGTACCTGGTCCCCCGTGCCCCAATTAAACTCAACAGACCAAAGCACTCTGTTTCTATTTCCTTCCAACACCTCTTATGTGAGGTAAGCAGTTCCTCAAGGAGAGTGTCAGCGTGCGTTCCAAATTCCACAGAAGCACAGTTCGTGGTGTAAAACGACAGGCGTACGGAAGATGCAGAGACCTCTTGGGCATCCTCCAGCGTCCTTCCTTTAGGCAGTTCGCTATACCCAGAATAGCGGGTATAGAAAAACGTGAATAAGTGAAGGGCCCAGTGGGTTAATTTTGTCTCTTTTGACATGCTACACTCACCCTGTACTAAAGCTGGAAGTCAACAGGGAAACAGGAGTGTGATCCCAAAGGCTGTTTTTCCAGTTTGAAAAGCTCCGTTCATAAGGCGTCAAAGCAACCTGAAAAGCATTTGCAATGGCAGGCATTTCAGTATATGCCAGCATGACTCAGCGGAAACCTTGAGTTAATTTTGTGGAAAAAATCATTGTGCTTGCACTTCCTAGTTGCAAGCTCATCCTGCTCTGCTCTATAGCAAATGTGAAGCTCAATGTGAGCACTAGCCTCGAAGGAATAGCTTGACTTGCCCTGCCTAAGTGAAGGAGTTCAACAGCTCCGTGAGGCCTAAAGTGCTGTTCTTTGTCAGTTTATGGCGAAGAGGCTTTCTCGTTCGCCTTGCCACCTCCTGTCAGCAACCGTTTCGGTTTCAGCACACTCTGTACCCCCACGATGCTCTGGGCCTTGTTTGCAAAATCAAGCATCGTAAGGCTTTCAGAGTTGCTCTGTGTTTGCCGAGTAAGGTGCAGCACACTGCATTTTTCCTTGGGACGGTTTGATTTTCCGAACTCAAAACAGCTTCGGGAACACAGTTCAAGAATCCCTAACTGGCCAAGGACGTGGTCGCCCTTACCCTAGGTAAGCTCAACAGACCAAAGCACTCTGTTTCTCTTTCCTTACAACACTTCTTCTGCGAGGTAACCAACTCCTCAAGGAGATTGTCAGCGTGCATTACAAATTCCACAGAAGCACATTTCGAGTGGTAAAACGACAGGCGTACGGAAGATGCAGAGACCTCTTGGGCATCGGCATCCTCCAGCGTCCTTCCTTTAGGCAGTTCGTTATACCCATATTAGCGGGTATAGCAAAACGTGAATCAGCAAAGGGCCGAGTGGGTTAAATGTGTCTCTTTGGACTTGCTAGACTCAGCCTGTACTAAGGCTGGAAGTCAACCACGAAACAGGAGTGTGATCCCAAAGCCTTTTTTGCCAATTTTGAAAGCTCTGTTCATTAGGCGTGAAAGCAACCTGAAAAGCATTGTAAGGGCAGGCCTTTCAGTATATGCCAGCATGACTCAGCGTAGATCATGAGTCAGTTTTGTGGAAAGAAGCATTGTGATTGCACTTCCTAGTTGCAAGCTCATTCTTCTCTGCTCTATAGCAAATGTGAAGCTCAATGTGAGCACTAGCCTCGAAGGAAGAGCTTGACTTGCCTTGCCTAAGTGAAGGAGTGCAACAGCTCCGAGAGCCCTAAAGTGCTGTTCTGTGTCAGTTGACGGGGAAGAGGTTTCAGCGTTCTCCTTGCCACCGCGTGTCAGCAACCGTTTCGGTTTCAGCACACTCTGTACACCCACGATGCTCTGGGCCTTGTATGCAAAATACAGCGTCGTAGGCCTTTCAGAGTCGGTCTGTGTTTGCAGAGTAAGGTGCAGCACACTGCACTTTTCCTTGGGACGGTTTGATTTTCCGACCTCCAAACAGCTTCGGGAACACAGTTCAAGAATCCCTAACTCGCCAAGGACGTGGTCGCCCTTGCCCTAGGTAAGCTCAACAGACCAAAGCACTCTGTTTCTCTTTCCTTACAACACTTCTTCTGCGAGGTAACCAATTCCTCAAGGAGATTGTCAGCGTGCATTACAAATTCCACAGAAGCACAGTTCGAGTTGTAAAACGACAGGCGTATGGAAGATGCAGAGACCTCTTGGGTATCCTCCAGCGTCCTTCCTTTAGGCAGTTCGCTATACCCAGAATAGCGGGTATAGAAAAACGTGAATCAGCGAAGGGCCCAGTGGGTTAATTGTGTCTCCTTGTACTTGCTAGACTCAGCCTGTACTAAGGCTGGAAGTCAACCGCGAAACGGGAGTGTGATCCCAAAGGCTTTTTTGCCAATTTTGGAAGCTCCGTTCATCAACCGTGAAAGCAACCTGAAAAGCATTTGCAACGGCAGGCCTTTCAGTATATGCCAGCATGACTCAGCGTAGACCATGAGTTAGTTTTGTGGAAAGAAGCATTGTGCTTGCACTTCCTTGTTGCAAGCTCGTCCTGCTCTGCTCTATAGCAAATGTGAAGCTCAATGTGAGCACTAGCCTCGAAGGTAGAGCTTGACTTTCCTTGCCTAAGTGAAGGAGTGCAACAGCTCCGTGCGCCCTAAATTGCTGTTCTGTGTCAGTTGACGGGGAAGAGGCTTTACCGTTCTCCTTGCCACTGCGTGTTAGCACCCATTTCGGTTTCACCACAATCTGTACCCCAATGATGCTCTGGTCCTTCTAGGAAAAATCCAGCGTGGTAGGCCTTTCAGAGTCGCTCTGTGTTTGCACAGTAAGGTGCAGCACACTGCACTTTCCCTTGGGACGGTTTGATTTTGGGACCTCCAAAAAGCTTCGGTTACACAGTTCAAGAATCGCTAAATCGCCAAGGACCTGGTCGCCCTTACCCTAGGTAAGCTCAACAGAACAAAGCACTCTGTTTCTATTTCCTTCCAACACCTCTTATGTGAGGTAAGCAATTCCTCAAGGAGAGTGTCAGCGTGCGTTCCAAATTCCACAGAAGCACAGTTCGTGGTGTAAAACGACAGGCGTACGGAAGATGCAGAGACCTCTTGGGCATCCTCCAGCGTCCTTCCTTTAGGCAGTTCGCTATACCCAGAATAGCGGGTATAGAAAAACGTGAATCAGCGAAGGGCCCAGTGGTTTAATTGTGTCTTTGGACTTGCTAGACTCAGCCTGTACAAAGGCTGGAAGTCAACCGCGAAACAGGAGTGTGATCCCAAAGGCTTTTTTGCCAATTTTGAAAGCTCCGTTCATAATGCGTTAAAGCAACCTGAAAAGCATTTGCAACGGTAGGACTTTCAGTATATGCCAGCATGACTCAGCGTAGACCATGAGTTAGTTTTGTGGAAAGAAGCATTGTGCTTGCACTTCCTAGCTGTAAGCTCATCCTGCTCTGCTCTATAGCAACTGTGAAGCTCAATGTGAGCACTAGCCTCGAAGGAAGAGCTTGACTTGCCTTGCCTAAGGGAAGGAGTGCAACAGGTCCGTGAGCCCTAAATTGCTGTTCTGTGTCAGTTTACGGGGAATAGGCTTTACCGTTCTCCTTGCCACCGTGTGTTAGCAACCGTTTCGGTTTCACCACAGTCTGTACCCCCACGATGCTCTGGTCCTTCTAGGCAAAATCCAGCGTCGTAGGCCTTTCAGAGTCGCTCTGTGTTTGCAGAGTAAGGTGCAGCACACTGCACTTTTCCTTGGGATTTTTGATTTTGGGACCTCCAAAAAGCTTCGGGAACACAGTTCAAGAATCCCTAACTCGCCAAGGACGTGGTCGCACTTGCCCTAGGTAAGCTCAACAGACCAAAGCACTCTGTTTCTATTTCCTTCCAACACCTCTTATGTGAGGTAAGCAATTCCTTAAAGAGAGGGTCAGCGTGCGTTCCAAATTCCACAGAAGCACAGTGCGTGGTGTAAAACGACAGGCGTACGGAAGATGCAGAGACCTCTTGGACATCTTCAGGGGTCCTTCCTTTAGGCAGTTCGCTATACCCAGAATAGCGGGTATAGAAAAACGTGAATCAGCGAAGGGCCCAGTGGTTTAATTGTGTCTCTTTGGACTTGTTAGACTCAGCCTGTACTAAGGCTGGAAGTCAACAGCAAAACGGGAGTGTGATCCCAAAGGCTTTTTTGCCAATTTTGAAAGCTCCGTTCATAAGGCGGGAAAGAAACTTGAAAAGCATTGTAAGGTCAGCTCTTTCAGTATATGCCAGCATGACTCAGCGTAGACCATGAGTTAGTTTTGTGGAAAGAAGCATTGTGCTTGCACTTCCTAGTTGCAAGCTCATCCTGCTCTGCTCTATAGCAAATGTGAAGCTCAAGGTGAGCACTAGCCTCGAAGGAAGAGCTTGACTTCCCTTGCCTAAGTGAAAGAGTGCAACAGCTCCGTGAGCCCTAAATTGCTGTTCTTTGTCATTTGACGGGGAAGAGGCTTTACCGTTCTGCTTGCCACCTCGTGTCAGCAACCGTTTCGGTTTCAGAACACTCTGTACCCCCACGGTGCTCTGGGCCCTGTATGCAAAATCCAGCATCGCAGGCCTTTCAGAGTCGCTCTGTGTTTGCAGAGAAAGGTGCAGCACACGGCACTTTTCCTTGGGACGGTTTGATTTTCGGACCTCTAAACAGCTTCGGGAACACAGTTCAAGAATCCCTAACTCGCCAAGGATGTGTTCGCCCTTGCCCTAGGTAAGCTCAACAGAACAAAGTACTCTGTTTCTATTTCCTTCCAAAACCTCTTTTGTGAGGTAAGAAATTCCCCTAGGAGAGTATCAGCGTGCGTTCCAAATTCCACAGAAGCACAGTTCGAGGTGTAAAACGACAGGCGTACGGAAGATGCAGAGGCCTCTTGGACATCCTCCAGCGTCCTTCATTTAGGCAGTTCGCTATACCCAGAATAGCGGGGAATGGAAAAACCTGAATCTGCGAAGGGACCAGTGGTTTAATTGTGTCTCTTTTGAAATGCTAGACTCAGCCTGTACTAACGCTGGAAATCAACCGGGAAACAGGAGTGTGATCCCAAATGCTTTTTTGCCAATTTTGAAAGCTCCGTTCAAAAGGCGAGAAAGCAACCTGAAAAGCATTGTAAGGGCAGCTCTTTCAGTATATGCCAGCATGACTCAGCGTAGACCATGAGTTAGTTTTGTGGAAAGAAGCATTGTGCTTGCACTTCCTAGTTGCAAGCTCATCCTGCTCTGCTCTATAGCAAATGTGAAGCTCAATGTGAGCACTAGCCTCGAAGGAAGAGCTTGACTGGCCTTGCGTAAGTGAAAGAGTGCAACAGCTCCGTGAGCCCTAAATTGCTGTTCTGTGTCAGTTTATGGTGAAGAGGCTTTACCGTTCTGCTTTCCACCTCGTGTCAGCAACCGTTTCGGTTTCAGAACACTCTGTACCACCACGGTGCTCTGGGCCCTGTATGCAAAATCCAGCATCGCAGGCCTTTCAGAGTCGCTCTGTGTTTGCAGAGAAAGGTGCAGCACACGGCACTTTTCCTTGGGACGGTTTGATTTTCCGACCTCTAAACAGCTTCGGGAACACAGTTCAAGAATCCCTAACTCGCCAAGGACGTGGTCGCCCTTGCCCTAGGTAAGCTCAGCAGAACAAAGCAATCTGTTTCTATTTCCTTCCAACACCTCTTATGTGAGGTAAGAAATTCCCCTAGGAGAGTATCAGCGTGCGTTCCAAATTCCACAGAAGCACAGTTCGTGGTGTAAAACGACAGGCGTACGGAAGATGCAGAGGCCTCTTGGACATCCTCCAGCGTCCTTCCTTTAGGCAGTTCGCTATACCCAGAATAGCGGGGAAGAGAAAAACGTGAATCAGCGAAGGGCCCAGTGGGTTAATTGTGTCTCTTTGGACTTGCTAGACTCAGCCTGTACTAAGGTTGGAAGTCAACAGCGGAACGGGAGTGTGATCCCAAAGGCTTTTTTGCCAATTTTGAAAGCTCCGTTCATAAGGCGTGAAGGCAACCTGAAAAGCATTGTAAGGGCAGCTCTTTCAGTATATGCCAGCATGACTCAGCGTAGGCCGTGAGTTAGTTTTGTGGAAAGAAGCATTGTGCTTGCACTTCCTAGTTGCAAGCTCATCCTGCTCTGCTCTATAGCAAATGTGAAGCTCAATGTGAGCACTAGCCTCGAAGGAAGAGCTTGACTTGCCTTTTCTAAGTGAAAGAGTGAAACAGCTCTGTGAGCCCTAAATTGCTGTTCTGTGTCAGTTGACGGGGAAGAGGCTTTACCGTTCTGCTTGCCACCTCGTGTCAGCAACCGTTTCGGTTTCAGAACACTCTGTACCCCCACGGAGCTCTGGGCCCTGTATGCGAAATCCAGCATCGCAGGCCTTTCAGAGTCGCTCTGTGTTTGCAGAGAAAGGTGCAGCACACGGCACTTTTCCTTGGGACGGTTTGATTTTCCGACCTCTAAACAGCTTCGGGAACACAGTTCAAGAATCCCTAACTCGCCAAGGACGTGGTCGCCCTTGTCCTAGGTAAGCTCAACAGAACAAAGCACTCTGTTTCTATTTCCTTCCAACACCTGTTACGTGAGGTAAGAAATTCCCCTAGGAGAGTATCAGCGTGCGTTCCAAATTCCACAGAAGCACTGATCGCGGTGTAAAACGACAGGCGTACGGAAGATGCAGAGGCCTCTTGGACATCCTCCAGCGTCCTTCCTTTAGGCAGTTCGCTAGACCCATAATAGCGGGGAATAGAAAAACGGGAATCAGCGAAGGGCCCAGTGGGTTAATTGTGTCTCTTTGGACTTGCTAGACTCAGGCTGTACTAAGGCTGGAAGTCAACAGCGAAACGGGAGTGTGATCCCAAAGGCTTTTTTGCCAATTTTGAAAGCTCCGTTCAAAAGGCGTGAAAGCAACCTGAAAAGCATTGTAAGGGCAGCTCTTTCAGTATATGCCAGCATGACTCAGCGTAGACCATGAGTTAGTTTTGTGGAAAGAAGCATTGTGCTTGCACTTCCTAGTTGCAAGCTCATCCTGCTCTGCTCTATAGCAAATGTGAAGCTCAATGTGAGCACTAGCCTCGAAGGAAGAGCTTGACTTGCCTTGCCTAAGTGAAAGAGTGAAACAGCTCCGTGAGCCCTAAATTGCTCTTCTGTGTCAGTTGACGGGGAAGAGGCTTTACCGTTCTGCTTGCCACCTCGTGTCAGCAACCGTTTCGGTTTCAGAACACTCTGTACCCCCACGGAGCTCTGGGCCCTGTATGCAAAATCCAGCATCGCAGGCCTTTCAGAGTCGCTCTGTGTTTGCAGAGAAAGGTGCAGCACACGGCACTTTTTTTGGGACGGTTTGATTTTCCGACCTCTAAACAGCTTCGGGAACACAGTTCAAGAATCCCTAACTCGCCAAGGACGTGGTCGCCCTTGTCCTAGGTAAGCTCAACAGAACAAAGCACTCTGTTTCTATTTCCTTCCAACACCTCTTATGTGAGGTAAGAAATTCCCCTAGGAGAGTATCAGCGTGCGTTCCAAATTCCACAGAAGCACTGATCGCGGTGTAAAACGACAGGCGTTCGGAAGATGCAGAGGCCTCTTGGACATCCTCCAGCGTCCTTCCTTTAGGCAGTTCGCTATACCCAGAATAGCGGGGAATAGAAAAACGTGAATCAGCGAAGGGCCCAGTGGGTTAATTGTGTCTCTTTGGACTTGCTAGACTCAGGCTGTACTAAGGCTGGAAGTCAACAGCGAAACGGGAGTGTGATCCCAAAGGCTTTTTTGCCAATTTTGAAAGCTCCGTTCATAAGGCGTGAAAGCAACCTGAAAAGCATTGTAAGGGCAGCTCTTTCAGTATATGCCAGCATGACTCAGCGTAGACCATGAGTTAGTTTTGTGGAAAGAAGCATTGTGCTTGCACTTCCTAGTTGCAAGCTCATCCTGCTCTGCTCTATATCAAATGTGAAGCTCAATGTGAGCACTAGCCTCGAAGGAAGAGCTTGACTGGCCTTGCGTAAGTGAAAGAGTGCAACAGTTCCGTGAGCCTTAAATTGCTGTTCTGTGTCAGTTGACGGTGAAGAGGCTTTACCGTTCTGCTTGCCACCTCGTGTCAGCAACCGTTTCGGTTTCAGAACACTCTGTACCCCCACGGTGCTCTGGGCCCTGTATGCAAAATCCAGCATCGCAGGCCTTTCAGAGTCGCTCTGTGTTTGCAGAGAAAGGTGCAGTACACGGCACTTTTCCTTGGGACGGTTTGAATTTCCGACCTCTAAACAGCTTCGGGACACAGTTCAAGTATCCCTAACTCGCCAAGGACGTGGTCACCCTTGCCCTAGGTAAGCTCAACAGAACAAAGCACTCTGTTTCTATTTCCTTCCAACACCTCTTATGTAAGGTAAGAAATTCCCCTAGGAGTTTATCAGCGTGCGTTCCAAATTCCACAGAAGCACAGTTCATGGTGTAAAACGACAGGCGTAAGGAAGATGCAGAGGCCTCTTGGACATCCTCCAGCGTCCTTCCTTTAGGCAGTTCGCTATACCCAGAATAGCGGGTATAGAAAAACGTGAATCAGCGAAGGGCCCAGTGGGTTCATTGTGTCTCTTTGGACTTGCTAGACTCAGCCTGTACTAAGGCTGGAAGTCAACAGCGAAACGGGAGTGTGATCCCAAAGGCTTTTTTGC
Source organism: Kogia breviceps (assembly GCF_026419965.1). Lineage (NCBI taxonomy): Eukaryota > Metazoa > Chordata > Mammalia > Artiodactyla > Physeteridae > Kogia > Kogia breviceps. The sequence continues at coordinate 31,815,142 of NC_081326.1, forward strand.
CAGTTTTGAAAGCTCCGTTCAAAAGGTGTGAAAGCAACCTGAAAAGCATTGTAAGGGCACCTCTTTCAGTATTTGCCAGCATGACTCAGCGTAGACCATGAGTTAGTTTTGTGGAAAGAAGCATTGTGCTTGCACGTCCTAGTTGCAAGCTCATCCTGCTCTGCTCTATAGCAAATGTGAAGCTCAATGTGAGCACTAGCCTCGAAGGAAGAGCTTGACTTGCCTTGCGTAAGTGAAAGAGTGCAACAGCTCCGTGCGCACTAAATTGCTGTTCTGTGTCAGTTGTCGGGGAAGAGGCTTTACCGTTCTCCTTGCCACCTCGTGTCAGGAACCGTTTCGGTTTCAGAACACTCTGTACCCTCACGGTGCTCTGGGCCCTGTATGCAAAATCCAGCATCACAGGCCTCTCAGAGTCGCTCTGTGTTTGCAGAGAAAGGTGCAGCACCCGGCACTTTTCCTTGGGACGGTTTGATTTTCCGACCTCTAAACAGCTTCGGGACACAGTTCAAGAATCCCTAACTCGCCAAGGACGTGGTCACCCTTGCCCTAGGTAAGCTCAACAGAACAAAGCACTCTGTTTCTATTTCCTTCCAACACCTCTTATGTGAGGTAAGAAATTCCCCTAGGAGAGTATCAGCGTGCGTTCCAAATTCCACAGAAGCACAGTTCATGGTGTAAAACGACAGGCGTAAGGAAGATGTAGAGGCCTCTTGGACACCCTCCAGCGTCCTTCCTTTAGGCAGTTCGCTAGACCCAGAATAGCGGGTATAGAAAATCGTGAATCAGCGAAGGGCCCAGTGGGTTAATTGTGTCTCTTTGGACTTGCTAGACTCGCCCTGTACTAAGGCTGGAAGTCAACAGCGAAACGGGAGGGTGATCCCAAAGGCTTTTTTGCCAGTTTTGAAAGCTCCGTTCAAAAGGCGTGAAAGCAACCTGAAAAGCATTGTAAGGGCAGCTCTTTCAGTATTTGCCAGCATGACTCAGCGTAGACCATGAGTTAGTTTTGTGGAAAGAAGCATTGTGCTTGCACTTCCTAGTTGCAAGCTCATCCTGCTCTGCTCTATAGCAAATGTGAATCTCAATGTGAGCACTAGCCTCGAAGGAAGAGCCTGACGTGCCTTGCATAAGTGACAGAGTGCAACAGCTCCGTGAGCCCGAAATGGCTATTCTGTGTCAGTATACGGGAAGAGGTTTTACCGTTCTGCTTGCCACCTCGTGTCAGCAACCGTTTCGGTTTCAGAACACTCTGTACCCCCACGGTGCTCTGGGCCCTGTATGCAAAATCCAGCATCGCAGGCCTTTCAGAGTCGCTCTGTGTTTGCAGAGAAAGGTGCAGCACACGGCACTTTTCCTTGGGACGGTTTGATTTTCCGACCTCTAAACAGCTTCGGGAACACAGTTCAAGAATCCCTAACTCGCCAAGGACGTGGTCGCCGTTGCCCTAGGTAAGCTCAACAGAACAAAGCACTCTGTTTCTATTTCCTTCCAACACCTCTTATGTGAGGTAAGAAATTCCCCTAGGAGTTTATCAGCGTGCGTTCCAAATTCCACAGAAGCACAGTTCATGGTGTAAAACGACACGCGTAAGGAAGATGCAGAGGCCTCTTGGACATCCTCCAGCGTCCTTCCTTTAGGCAGTTCGCTATACCCAGAATAGCGGGTATAGAAAAACGTGAATCAGCGAAGGGCCCAGTGGGTTAATTGTGTCTCTTTGCACTTGCTAGACTCAGCCTGTACTAAGGCGGGAAGTCAACAGCGAAACGGGAGGGTGATCCCAAAGGCTTTTTTGCCAGTTTTGAAAGCTCCGTTCAAAAGGCGTGAAAGCAACCTGAAAAGCATTGTAAGGGCAGCTCTTTCAGTATTTGCCAGCATGACTCAGCGTAGACCATGAGTTAGTTTTGTGGAAAGAAGCATTGTGCTTGCACGTCCTAGTTGCAAGCTCATCCTGCTCTGCTCTATAGCAAATGTGAAGCTCAATGTGAGCACTAGCCTCAAAGGAAGAGCCTGACGTGCCTTGCCTAAGTGAAAGAGTGCAACAGCTCCGTGAGCCCTAAATTGCTGTTCTTTGTCATTTGACGGGGAAGAGGCTTTACCGTTCTGCTTGCCACCTCGTGTCAGCAACCGTTTCGTTTTCAGAACACACTGTACCCCCACGGTGCTCTGGGCCCTGTATGCAAAATCCAGCATCGCAGGCCTTTCAGAGTTGCTCTGTGTTTGCAGAGGAAGGTGCATCACACTGCACTTTTCCTTGGGACGGTTTGATTTTCCGACCTCTAAACAGCTTCGGGAACACAGTTCAAGAATCCCTAACTCGCCAAGGACTTGGTCGCCCTTGTCCTAGGTAAGCTCAACAGAACAAAGCACTCTGTTTCTATTTCCTTCCAACACCTCTTATGTGAGGTAAGAAATTCCCCTAGGAGAGTATCAGCGTGCGTTCCAAATTCCACAGAAGCACTGATCGCGGTGTAAAACGACAGGCGTTCGGAAGATGCAGAGGCCTCTTGGACATCCTCCAGCATCCTTCCTTTAGGCAGTTCGCTATACCCAGAATAGCGGGGAATAGAAAAACGTGAATCAGCGAAGGGCCCAGTGGGTTAATTGTGTCTCTTTGGACTTGCTAGACTCAGGCTGTACTAAGGCTGGAAGTCAACAGCGAAACGGGAGTGTGATCCCAAAGGCTTTTTTGCCAATTTTGAAAGCTCCGTTCATAATGCGTTAAAGCAACCTGAAAAGCATTTGCAACGGTAGGACTTTCAGTATATGCCAGCATGACTCAGCGTAGACCATGAGTTAGTTTTGTGGAAAGAAGCATTGTGCTTGCACTTCCTAGCTGTAAGCTCATCCTGCTCTGCTCTATAGCAACTGTGAAGCTCAATGTGAGCACTAGCCTCGAAGGAAGAGCTTGACTTGCCTTGCCTAAGGGAAGGAGTGCAACAGGTCCGTGAGCCCTAAATTGCTGTTCTGTGTCAGTTTACGGGGAATAGGCTTTACCGTTCTCCTTGCCACCGTGTGTTAGCAACCGTTTCGGTTTCACCACAGTCTGTACCCCCACGATGCTCTGGTCCTTCTAGGCAAAATCCAGCGTCGTAGGCCTTTCAGAGTCGCTCTGTGTTTGCAGAGTAAGGTGCAGCACACTGCACTTTTCCTTGGGATTTTTGATTTTGGGACCTCCAAAAAGCTTCGGGAACACAGTTCAAGAATCCCTAACTCGCCAAGGACGTGGTCGCACTTGCCCTAGGTAAGCTCAACAGACCAAAGCACTCTGTTTCTATTTCCTTCCAACACCTCTTATGTGAGGTAAGCAATTCCTTAAAGAGAGGGTCAGCGTGCGTTCCAAATTCCACAGAAGCACAGTGCGTGGTGTAAAACGACAGGCGTACGGAAGATGCAGAGACCTCTTGGACATCTTCAGGGGTCCTTCCTTTAGGCAGTTCGCTATACCCAGAATAGCGGGTATAGAAAAACGTGAATCAGCGAAGGGCCCAGTGGTTTAATTGTGTCTCTTTGGACTTGTTAGACTCAGCCTGTACTAAGGCTGGAAGTCAACAGCAAAACGGGAGTGTGATCCCAAAGGCTTTTTTGCCAATTTTGAAAGCTCCGTTCATAAGGCGGGAAAGAAACTTGAAAAGCATTGTAAGGTCAGCTCTTTCAGTATATGCCAGCATGACTCAGCGTAGACCATGAGTTAGTTTTGTGGAAAGAAGCATTGTGCTTGCACTTCCTAGTTGCAAGCTCATCCTGCTCTGCTCTATAGCAAATGTGAAGCTCAAGGTGAGCACTAGCCTCGAAGGAAGAGCTTGACTTCCCTTGCCTAAGTGAAAGAGTGCAACAGCTCCGTGAGCCCTAAATTGCTGTTCTTTGTCATTTGACGGGGAAGAGGCTTTACCGTTCTGCTTGCCACCTCGTGTCAGCAACCGTTTCGGTTTCAGAACACTCTGTACCCCCACGGTGCTCTGGGCCCTGTATGCAAAATCCAGCATCGCAGGCCTTTCAGAGTCGCTCTGTGTTTGCAGAGAAAGGTGCAGCACACGGCACTTTTCCTTGGGACGGTTTGATTTTCGGACCTCTAAACAGCTTCGGGAACACAGTTCAAGAATCCCTAACTCGCCAAGGATGTGTTCGCCCTTGCCCTAGGTAAGCTCAACAGAACAAAGTACTCTGTTTCTATTTCCTTCCAAAACCTCTTTTGTGAGGTAAGAAATTCCCCTAGGAGAGTATCAGCGTGCGTTCCAAATTCCACAGAAGCACAGTTCGAGGTGTAAAACGACAGGCGTACGGAAGATGCAGAGGCCTCTTGGACATCCTCCAGCGTCCTTCATTTAGGCAGTTCGCTATACCCAGAATAGCGGGGAATGGAAAAACCTGAATCTGCGAAGGGACCAGTGGTTTAATTGTGTCTCTTTTGAAATGCTAGACTCAGCCTGTACTAACGCTGGAAATCAACCGGGAAACAGGAGTGTGATCCCAAATGCTTTTTTGCCAATTTTGAAAGCTCCGTTCAAAAGGCGAGAAAGCAACCTGAAAAGCATTGTAAGGGCAGCTCTTTCAGTATATGCCAGCATGACTCAGCGTAGACCATGAGTTAGTTTGTGGAAAGAAACATTGTGCTTGCACTTCCTAGTTGCAAGCTCATCCTGCTCTGCTCTATATCAAATGTGAAGCTCAATGTGAGCACTAGCCTCGAAGGAAGAGCTTGACTGGCCTTGCGTAAGTGAAAGAGTGCAACAGCTCCGTGAGCCCTAAATTGCTGTTCTGTGTCAGTTTATGGTGAAGAGGCTTTACCGTTCTGCTTTCCACCTCGTGTCAGCAACCGTTTCGGTTTCAGAACACTCTGTACCACCACGGTGCTCTGGGCCCTGTATGCAAAATCCAGCATCGCAGGCCTTTCAGAGTCGCTCTGTGTTTGCAGAGAAAGGTGCAGCACACGGCACTTTTCCTTGGGACGGTTTGATTTTCCGACCTCTAAACAGCTTCGGGAACACAGTTCAAGAATCCCTAACTCGCCAAGGACGTGGTCGCCCTTGCCCTAGGTAAGCTCAGCAGAACAAAGCAATCTGTTTCTATTTCCTTCCAACACCTCTTATGTGTGGTAAGAAATTCCCCTAGGAGAGTATCAGCGTGCGTTCCAAATTCCACAGAAGCACAGTTCGTGGTGTAAAACTACAGGCGTACGGAAGATGCAGAGGCCTCTTGGACATCCTCCAGCGTCCTTCCTTTAGGCAGTTCGCTATACCCAGAATAGCGGGGAATAGAAAAACGTGAATCAGCGAAGGGCCCAGTGGGTTAATTGTGTCTCTTTGGACTTGCTAGACTCAGCCTGTACTAAGGTTGGAAGTCAACAGCGGAACGGGAGTGTGATCCCAAAGGCTTTTTTGCCAATTTTGAAAGCTCCGTTCATAAGGCGTGAAGGCAACCTGAAAAGCATTGTAAGGGCAGCTCTTTCAGTATATGCCAGCATGACTCAGCGTAGGCCGTGAGTTAGTTTTGTGGAAAGAAGCATTGTGCTTGCACTTCCTAGTTGCAAGCTCATCCTGCTCTGCTCTATAGCAAATGTGAAGCTCAATGTGAGCACTAGCCTCGAAGGAAGAGCTTGACTTGCCTTTTCTAAGTGAAAGAGTGAAACAGCTCTGTGAGCCCTAAATTGCTGTTCTGTGTCAGTTGACGGGGAAGAGGCTTTACCGTTCTGCTTGCCACCTCGTGTCAGCAACCGTTTCGGTTTCAGAACACTCTGTACCCCCACGGAGCTCTGGGCCCTGTATGCGAAATCCAGCATCGCAGGCCTTTCAGAGTCGCTCTGTGTTTGCAGAGAAAGGTGCAGCACACGGCACTTTTCCTTGGGACGGTTTGATTTTCCGACCTCTAAACAGCTTCGGGAACACAGTTCAAGAATCCCTAACTCGCCAAGGACGTGGTCGCCCTTGTCCTAGGTAAGCTCAACAGAACAAAGCACTCTGTTTCTATTTCCTTCCAACACCTGTTATGTGAGGTAAGAAATTCCCCTAGGAGAGTATCAGCGTGCGTTCCAAATTCCACAGAAGCACTGATCGCGGTGTAAAACGACAGGCGTACGGAAGATGCAGAGGCCTCTTGGACATCCTCCAGCGTCCTTCCTTTAGGCAGTTCGCTATACCCATAATAGCGGGGAATAGAAAAACGTGAATCAGCGAAGGGCCCAGTGGGTTAATTGTGTCTCTTTGGACTTGCTAGACTCAGGCTGTACTAAGGCTGGAAGTCAACAGCGAAACGGGAGTGTGATCCCAAAGGCTTTTTTGCCAATTTTGAAAGCTCCGTTCAAAAGGCGTGAAAGCAACCTGAAAAGCATTGTAAGGGCAGCTCTTTCAGTATATGCCAGCATGACTCAGCGTAGACCATGAGTTAGTTTTGTGGAAAGAAGCATTGTGCTTGCACTTCCTAGTTGCAAGCTCATCCTGCTCTGCTCTATAGCAAATGTGAAGCTCAATGTGAGCACTAGCCTCGAAGGAAGAGCTTGACTTGCCTTTTCTAAGTGAAAGAGTGAAACAGCTCCGTGAGCCCTAAATTGCTCTTCTGTGTCAGTTGACGGGGAAGAGGCTTTACCGTTCTGCTTGCCACCTCGTGTCAGCAACCGTTTCGGTTTCAGAACACTCTGTACCCCCACGGAGCTCTGGGCCCTGTATGCAAAATCCAGCATCGCAGGCCTTTCAGAGTCGCTCTGTGTTTGCAGAGAAATGTGCAGCACACGGCACTTTTTTTGGGACGGTTTGATTTTCCGACCTCTAAACAGCTTCGGGAACACAGTTCAAGAATCCCTAACTCGCCAAGGACGTGGTCGCCCTTGTCCTAGGTAAGCTCAACAGAACAAAGCACTCTGTTTCTATTTCCTTCCAACACCTCTTATGTGAGGTAAGAAATTCCCCTAGGAGAGTATCAGCGTGCGTTCCAAATTCCACAGAAGCACTGATCGCGGTGTAAAACGACAGGCGTTCGGAAGATGCAGAGGCCTCTTGGACATCCTCCAGCGTCCTTCCTTTAGGCAGTTCGCTATACCCAGAATAGCGGGGAATAGAAAAACGTGAATCAGCGAAGGGCCCAGTGGGTTAATTGTGTCTCTTTGGACTTGCTAGACTCAGGCTGTACTAAGGCTGGAAGTCAACAGCGAAACGGGAGTGTGATCCCAAAGGCTTTTTTGCCAATTTTGAAAGCTCCGTTCATAAGGCGTGAAAGCAACCTGAAAAGCATTGTAAGGGCAGCTCTTTCAGTATATGCCAGCATGACTCAGCGTAGACCATGAGTTAGTTTTGTGGAAAGAAGCATTGTGCTTGCACTTCCTAGTTGCAAGCTCATCCTGCTCTGCTCTATATCAAATGTGAAGCTCAATGTGAGCACTAGCCTCGAAGGAAGAGCTTGACTGGCCTTGCGTAAGTGAAAGAGTGCAACAGTTCCGTGAGCCTTAAATTGCTGTTCTGTGTCAGTTTATGGTGAAGAGGCTTTACCGTTCTGCTTGCCACCTCGTGTCAGCAACCGTTTCGGTTTCAGAACACTCTGTACCCCCACGGTGCTCTGGGCCCTGTATGCAAAATCCAGCATCGCAGGCCTTTCAGAGTCGCTCTGTGTTTGCAGAGAAAGGTGCAGTACACGGCACTTTTCCTTGGGACGGTTTGAATTTCCGACCTCTAAACAGCTTCGGGACACAGTTCAAGTATCCCTAACTCGCCAAGGACGTGGTCACCCTTGCCCTAGGTAAGCTCAACAGAACAAAGCACTCTGTTTCTATTTCCTTCCAACACCTCTTATGTAAGGTAAGAAATTCCCCTAGGAGTTTATCAGCGTGCGTTCCAAATTCCACAGAAGCACAGTTCATGGTGTAAAACGACAGGCGTAAGGAAGATGCAGAGGCCTCTTGGACATCCTCCAGCGTCCTTCCTTTAGGCAGTTCGCTATACCCAGAATAGCGGGTATAGAAAAACGTGAATCAGCGAAGGGCCCAGTGGGTTCATTGTGTCTCTTTGGACTTGCTAGACTCAGCCTGTACTAAGGCTGGAAGTCAACAGCGAAACGGGAGTGTGATCCCAAAGGCTTTTTTGCCAGTTTTGAAAGCTCCGTTCAAAAGGTGTGAAAGCAACCTGAAAAGCATTGTAAGGGCACCTCTTTCAGTATTTGCCAGCATGACTCAGCGTAGACCATGAGTTAGTTTTGTGGAAAGAAGCATTGTGCTTGCACGTCCTAGTTGCAAGCTCATCCTGCTCTGCTCTATAGCAAATGTGAAGCTCAATGTGAGCACTAGCCTCGAAGGAAGAGCTTGACTTGCCTTGCGTAAGTGAAAGAGTGCAACAGCTCCGTGCGCACTAAATTGCTGTTCTGTGTCAGTTGTCGGGGAAGAGGCTTTACCGTTCTCCTTGCCACCTCGTGTCAGGAACCGTTTCGGTTTCAGAACACTCTGTACCCTCACGGTGCTCTGGGCCCTGTATGCAAAATCCAGCATCACAGGCCTCTCAGAGTCGCTCTGTGTTTGCAGAGAAAGGTGCAGCACCCGGCACTTTTCCTTGGGACGGTTTGATTTTCCGACCTCTAAACAGCTTCGGGACACAGTTCAAGAATCCCTAACTCGCCAAGGACGTGGTCACCCTTGCCCTAGGTAAGCTCAACAGAACAAAGCACTCTGTTTCTATTTCCTTCCAACACCTCTTATGTGAGGTAAGAAATTCCCCTAGGAGAGTATCAGCGTGCGTTCCAAATTCCACAGAAGCACAGTTCATGGTGTAAAACGACAGGCGTAAGGAAGATGTAGAGGCCTCTTGGACACCCTCCAGCGTCCTTCCTTTAGGCAGTTCGCTATACCCAGAATAGCGGGTATAGAAAATCGTGAATCAGCGAAGGGCCCAGTGGGTTAATTGTGTCTCTTTGGACTTGCTAGACTCGCCCTGTACTAAGGCTGGAAGTCAACAGCGAAACGGGAGGGTGATCCCAAAGGCTTTTTTGCCAGTTTTGAAAGCTCCGTTCAAAAGGCGTGAAAGCAACCTGAAAAGCATTGTAAGGGCAGCTCTTTCAGTATTTGCCAGCATGACTCAGCGTAGACCATGAGTTAGTTTTGTGGAAAGAAGCATTGTGCTTGCACTTCCTAGTTGCAAGCTCATCCTGCTCTGCTCTATAGCAAATGTGAATCTCAATGTGAGCACTAGCCTCGAAGGAAGAGCCTGACGTGCCTTGCATAAGTGACAGAGTGCAACAGCTCCGTGAGCCCGAAATGGCTATTCTGTGTCAGTATACGGGAAGAGGTTTTACCGTTCTGCTTGCCACCTCGTGTCAGCAACCGTTTCGGTTTCAGAACACTCTGTACCCCCACGGTGCTCTGGGCCCTGTATGCAAAATCCAGCATCGCAGGCCTTTCAGAGTCGCTCTGTGTTTGCAGAGAAAGGTGCAGCACACGGCACTTTTCCTTGGGACGGTTTGATTTTCCGACCTCTAAACAGCTTCGGGAACACAGTTCAAGAATCCCTAACTCGCCAAGGACGTGGTCGCCGTTGCCCTAGGTAAGCTCAACAGAACAAAGCACTCTGTTTCTATTTCCTTCCAACACCTCTTATGTGAGGTAAGAAATTCCCCTAGGAGTTTATCAGCGTGCGTTCCAAATTCCACAGAAGCACAGTTCATGGTGTAAAACGACACGCGTAAGGAAGATGCAGAGGCCTCTTGGACATCCTCCAGCGTCCTTCCTTTAGGCAGTTCGCTATACCCAGAATAGCGGGTATAGAAAAACGTGAATCAGCGAAGGGCCCAGTGGGTTAATTGTGTCTCTTTGCACTTGCTAGACTCAGCCTGTACTAAGGCGGGAAGTCAACAGCGAAACGGGAGGGTGATCCCAAAGGCTTTTTTGCCAGTTTTGAAAGCTCCGTTCAAAAGGCGTGAAAGCAACCTGAAAAGCATTGTAAGGGCAGCTCTTTCAGTATTTGCCAGCATGACTCAGCGTAGACCATGAGTTAGTTTTGTGGAAAGAAGCATTGTGCTTGCACGTCCTAGTTGCAAGCTCATCCTGCTCTGCTCTATAGCAAATGTGAAGCTCAATGTGAGCACTAGCCTCAAAGGAAGAGCCTGACGTGCCTTGCCTAAGTGAAAGAGTGCAACAGCTCCGTGAGCCCTAAATTGCTGTTCTTTGTCATTTGACGGGGAAGAGGCTTTACCGTTCTGCTTGCCACCTCGTGTCAGCAACCGTTTCGTTTTCAGAACACACTGTACCCCCACGGTGCTCTGGGCCCTGTATGCAAAATCCAGCATCGCAGGCCTTTCAGAGTTGCTCTGTGTTTGCAGAGGAAGGTGCATCACACTGCACTTTTCCTTGGGACGGTTTGATTTTCCGACCTCTAAACAGCTTCGGGAACACAGTTCAAGAATCCCTAACTCGCCAAGGACTTGGTCGCCCTTGTCCTAGGTAAGCTCAACAGAACAAAGCACTCTGTTTCTATTTCCTTCCAACACCTCTTATGTGAGGTAAGAAATTCCCCTAGGAGAGTATCAGCGTGCGTTCCAAATTCCACAGAAGCACTGATCGCGGTGTAAAACGACAGGCGTTCGGAAGATGCAGAGGCCTCTTGGACATCCTCCAGCATCCTTCCTTTAGGCAGTTCGCTATACCCAGAATAGCGGGGAATAGAAAAACGTGAATCAGCGAAGGGCCCAGTGGGTTAATTGTGTCTCTTTGGACTTGCTAGACTCAGGCTGTACTAAGGCTGGAAGTCAACAGCGAAACGGGAGTGTGATCCCAAAGGCTTTTTTGCCAATTTTGAAAGCTCCGTTCATAAGGCGTGAATGCAACCTGAAAAGCATTGTAAGGGCAGCTCTTTCAGTATATGCCAGCATGACTCAGCGTAGACCATGAGTTAGTTTTGTGGAAAGAAGCATTGTGCTTGCACTTCCTAGTTGCAAGCTCATCCTGCTCTGCTCTATATCAAATGTGAAGCTCAATGTGAGCACTAGCCTCGAAGGAAGAGCTTGACTGGCCTTGCGTAAGTGAAAGAGTGCAACAGCTCCGTGAGCCCTAAATTGCTGTTCTGTGTCAGTTTATGGTGAAGAGGCTTTACCGTTCTGCTTTCCACCTCGTGTCAGCAACCGTTTCGGTTTCAGAACACTCTGTACCACCACGGTGCTCTGGGCCCTGTATGCAAAATCCAGCATCGCAGGCCTTTCAGAGTCGCTCTGTGTTTGCAGAGAAAGGTGCAGCACACGGCACTTTTCCTTGGGACGGTTTGATTTTCCGACCTCTAAACAGCTTCGGGAACACAGTTCAAGAATCCCTAACTCGCCAAGGACGTGGTCGCCCTTGCCCTAGGTAAGCTCAGCAGAACAAAGCAATCTGTTTCTATTTCCTTCCAACACCTCTTATGTGTGGTAAGAAATTCCCCTAGGAGAGTATCAGCGTGCGTTCCAAATTCCACAGAAGCACAGTTCGTGGTGTAAAACTACAGGCGTACGGAAGATGCAGAGGCCTCTTGGACATCCTCCAGCGTCCTTCCTTTAGGCAGTTCGCTATACCCAGAATAGCGGGGAATAGAAAAACGTGAATCAGCGAAGGGCCCAGTGGGTTAATTGTGTCTCTTTGGACTTGCTAGACTCAGCCTGTACTAAGGTTGGAAGTCAACAGCGGAACGGGAGTGTGATCCCAAAGGCTTTTTTGCCAATTTTGAAAGCTCCGTTAATAAGGCGTGAAGGCAACCTGAAAAGCATTGTAAGGGCAGCTCTTTCAGTATATGCCAGCATGACTCAGCGTAGGCCGTGAGTTAGTTTTGTGGAAAGAAGCATTGTGCTTGAACTTCCTAGTTGCAAGCTCATCCTGCTCTGCTCTATAGCAAATGTGAAGCTCAATGTGAGCACTAGCCTCGAAGGAAGAGCTTGACTTGCCTTTTCTAAGTGAAAGAGTGAAACAGCTCGGTGAGCCCTAAATTGCTGTTCTGTGTCAGTTGACGGGGAAGAGGCTTTACCGTTCTGCTTGCCACCTCGTGTCAGCAACCGTTTCGGTTTCAGAACACTCTGTACCCCCACGGAGCTCTGGGCCCTGTATGCGAAATCCAGCATCGCAGGCCTTTCAGAGTCGCTCTGTGTTTGCAGAGAAATGTGCAGCACACGGCACTTTTCCTTGGGACGGTTTGATTTTCCGACCTCTAATCAGCTTCGGGAACACAGTTCAAGAATCCCTAACTCGCCAAGGACGTGGTCGCCCTTGTCCTAGGTAAGATCAACAGAACAAAGCACTCTGTTTCTATTTCCTTCCAACACCTCTTATGTGAGGTAAGAAATTCCCCTAGGAGAGTATCAGCGTGCGTTCCAAATTCCACAGAAGCACTGATCGCGGTGTAAAACGACAGGCGTATGGAAGATGCAGAGGCCTCTTGGACATCCTCCAGCGTCCTTCCTTTAGGCAGTTCGCTATACCCAGAATAGCGGGGAATAGAAAAACGTGAATCAGCGAAGGGCCCAGTGGGTTAATTGTGTCTCTTTGGACTTGCTAGACTCAGGCTGTACTAAGGCTGGAAGTCAACAGCGAAACGGGAGTGTGATCCCAAAGGCTTTTTTGCCAATTTTGAAAGCTCCGTTCAAAAGGCGTGAAAGCAACCTGAAAAGCATTGTAAGGGCAGCTCTTTCAGTATATGCCAGCATGACTCAGCGTAGACCATGAGTTAGTTTTGTGGAAAGAAGCATTGTGCTTGCACTTCCTAGTTGCAAGCTCATCCTGCTCTGCTCTATAGCAAATGTGAAGCTCAATGTGAGCACTAGCCTCGAAGGAAGAGCTTGACTTGCTTTGCCTAAGTGAAAGAGTGCAACAGCTCCGTGAGCCCTAAATTGCTGTTCTGTGTCAGTTGACGGGGAAGAGGCTTTACCGTTCTGCTTGCCTCCTCGTGTCAGCAACCGTTTCGGTTTCAGAACACTCTGTACCCCCACGGTGCTCTGGGCCCTGTATGCAAAATCCAGCATCGCAGGCCTTTCAGAGTTGCTCTGTGTTTGCAGAGAAAGGTGCAGCACACTGCACTTTTCCTTGGGACGGTTTGATTTTCCGACCTCTAAACAGTTTCGGGAACACAGTTCAAGAATCCCTAACTCGCCAAGGAAGTGGTCGCCCTTTCCCTAGGTAAGGTCAACAGAACAAAGCACTCTGTTTATATTTCCTTCCAACACCTCTTATGTGAGGTAAGAAATTCCCCTAGGAGAGTATCAGCGTGCGTTCCAAATTCCACAGAAGCACTGATCGCGGTGTAAAACGACAGGCGTACGGAAGATGCAGAGGCCTCTTGGACATCCTCCCGCGTCCTTCCTTTAGGCAGTTCGCTATACCCAGAATAGCGGGGAATAGAAAAACGTGAATCAGCGAAGGGCCCAGTGGGTTAATTGTGTCTCTTTGGACTTGCTAGACTCAGCCTGTACTAAGGCTGGAAGTGAACAGCGAAACGGGAGTGTGATCCCAAAGGCTTTTTTGCCAATTTTGAAAGCTCCGTTCATAAGGCGTGAATGCAACCTGAAAAGCATTGTAAGGGCAGCTCTTTCAGTATATGCCAGCATGACTCAGCGTAGACCATGAGTTAGTTTTGTGGAAAGAAGCATTGTGCTTGCACTTCCTAGTTGCAAGCTCATCCTGCTCTGCTCTATATCAAATGTGAAGCTCAATGTGAGCACTAGCCTCAAAGGAAGAGCTTGACTGGCCTTGCGTAAGTGAAAGAGTGCAACAGCTCCGTGAGCCCTAAATTGCTGTTCTGTGTCAGTTTATGGTGAAGAGGCTTTACCGTTCTGCTTTCCACCTCGTGTCAGCATCCGTTTCGGTTTCAGAACACTCTGTACCACCACGGTGCTCTGGGCCCTGTATGCAAAATCCAGCATCGCAGGCCTTTCAGAGTCGCTCTGTGTTTGCAGAGAAAGGTCCAGCACACGGCACTTTTCCTTGGGACGGTTTGATTTTCCGACCTCTAAACAGCTTCGGGAACACAGTTCAAGAATCCCTAACTCGCCAAGGACGTGGTCGCCCTTGCCCTAGGTAAGCTCAACAGAACAAAGCACTCTGTTTCTATTTCCTTCCAACACCTCTTATGTGTGGTAAGAAATTCCCCTAGGAGAGTATCAGCGTGCGTTCCAAATTCCACAGAAGCACAGTTCGTGGTGTAAAACGACAGGCGTACGGAAGATGCAGAGGCCTCTTGGACATCCTCCAGCGTCCTTCCTTTAGGCAGTTCGCTATACCCAGAATAGCGGGGAATAGAAAAACGTGAATCAGCGAAGGGCCCAGTGGGTTAATTGTGTCTCTTTGGACTTGCTAGACTCAGCCTGTACTAAGGTTGGAAGTCAACAGCGAAACGGGAGTGTGATCCCAAAGGCTTTTTTGCCAATTTTGAAAGCTCCGTTCATAAGGCGTGAAGGCAACCTGAAAAGCATTGTAAGGGCAGCTCTTTCAGTATATGCCAGCATGACTCAGCGTAGGCCGTGAGTTAGTTTTGTGGAAAGAAGCATTGTGCTTGCACTTCCTAGTTGCAAGCTCATCCTGCTCTGCTCTATAGCAAATGTGAAGCTCAATGTGAGCACTAGCCTCGAAGGAAGAGCTTGACTTGCCTTTTCTAAGTGAAAGAGTGAAACAGCTCCGTGAGCCCTAAATTGCTGTTCTGTGTCAGTTGACGGGGAAGAGGCTTTACCGTTCTGCTTGCCACCTCGTGTCAGCAACCGTTTCGGTTTCAGAACACTCTGTACCCCCACGGAGCTCTGGGCCCTGTATGCAAAATCCAGCATCGCAGGCCTTTCAGAGTCGCTCTGTGTTTGCAGAGAAATGTGCAGCACACGGCACTTTTTTTGGGACGGTTTGATTTTCCGACCTCTAAACAGCTTCGGGAACACAGTTCAAGAATCCCTAACTCGCCAAGGACGTGGTCGCCCTTGTCCTAGGTAAGCTCAACAGAACAAAGCACTCTGTTTCTATTTCCTTCCAACACCTCTTATGTGAGGTAAGAAATTCCCCTAGGAGAGTATCAGCGTGCGTTCCAAATTCCACAGAAGCACTGATCGCGGTGTAAAACGACAGGCGTTCGGAAGATGCAGAGGCCTCTTGGACATCCTCCAGCGTCCTTCCTTTAGGCAGTTCGCTATACCCAGAATAGCGGGGAATAGAAAAACGTGAATCAGCGAAGGGCCCAGTGGGTTAATTGTGTCTCTTTGGACTTGCTAGACTCAGGCTGTACTAAGGCTGGAAGTCAACAGCGAAACGGGAGTGTGATCCCAAAGGCTTTTTTGCCAATTTTGAAAGCTCCGTTCATAAGGCGTGAATGCAACCTGAAAAGCATTGTAAGGGCAGCTCTTTCAGTATATGCCAGCATGACTCAGCGTAGACCATGAGTTAGTTTTGTGGAAAGAAGCATTGTGCTTGCACTTCCTAGTTGCAAGCTCATCCTGCTCTGCTCTATAGCAAATGTGAAGCTCAATGTGAGCACTAGCCTCGAAGGAAGAGCTTGACTGGCCTTGCGTAAGTGAAAGAGTGCAACAGTTCCGTGAGCCTTAAATGGCTGTTCTGTGTCAGTTTATGGTGAAGAGGCTTTACCGTTCTGCTTGCCACCTCGTGTCAGCAACCGTTTCGGTTTCAGAACACTCTGTACCCCCACGGTGCTCTGGGCCCTGTATGCAAAATCCAGCATCGCAGGCCTTTCAGAGTCGCTCTGTGTTTGCAGAGAAAGGTGCAGCACACGGCACTTTTCCTTGGGACAGTTTGAATTTCCGACCTCTAAACAGCTTCGGGACACAGTTCAAGTATCCCTAACTCGCCAAGGACGTGGTCACCCTTGCCCTAGGTAAGCTCAACAGAACAAAGCACTCTGTTTCTATTTCCTTCCAACACCTCTTATGTAAGGTAAGAAATTCCCCTAGGAGTTTATCAGCGTGCGTTCCAAATTCCACAGAAGCACAGTTCATGGTGTAAAACGACAGGCGTAAGGAAGATGCAGAGGCCTCTTGGACATCCTCCAGCGTCCTTCCTTTAGGCAGTTTGCTATACCCAGAATAGCGGGTATAGAAAAACGTGAATCAGCGAAGGGCCCAGTGGGTTCATTGTGTCTCTTTGGACTTGCTAGACTCAGCCTGTACTAAGGCTGGAAGTCAACAGCGAAACGGGAGTGTGATCCCAAAGGCTTTTTTGCCAGTTTTGAAAGCTCCGTTCAAAAGGTGTGAAAGCAACCTGAAAAGCATTGTAAGGGCAGCTCTTTCAGTATTTGCCAGCATGACTCAGCGTAGACCATGAGTTAGTTTTGTGGAAAGAAGCATTGTGCTTGCACGTCCTAGTTGCAAGCTCATCCTGCTCTGCTCTATAGCAAATGTGAAGCTCAATGTGAGCACTAGCCTCGAAGGAAGAGCTTGACTTGCCTTGCGTAAGTGAAAGAGTGCAACAGCTCCGTGCGCACTAAATTGCTGTTCTGTGTCAGTTGACGGGGAAGAGGCTTTACCGTTCTCCTTGCCACCTCGTGTCAGGAACCGTTTCGGTTTCAGAACACTCTGTACCCTCACGGTGCTCTGGGCCCTGTATGCAAAATCCAGCATCACAGGCCTCTCAGAGTCGCTCTGTGTTTGCAGAGAAAGGTGCAGCACCCGGCACTTTTCCTTGGGACGGTTTGATTTTCCGACCTCTAAACAGCTTCGGGACACAGTTCAAGAATCCCTAACTCGCCAAGGACGTGGTCACCCTTGCCCTAGGTAAGCTCAACAGAACAAAGCACTCTGTTTCTATTTCCTTCCAACACCTCTTATGTGAGGTAAGAAATTCCCCTAGGAGAGTATCAGCGTGCGTTCCAAATTCCACAGAAGCACAGTTCATGGTGTAAAACGACAGGCGTAAGGAAGATGTAGAGGCCTCTTGGACATCCTCCAGCGTCCTTCCTTTAGGCAGTTCGCTATACCCAGAATAGCGGGTATAGAAAATCGTGAATCATCGAAGGGCCCAGTGGGTTAATTGTGTCTCTTTGGACTTGCTAGACTCGCCCTGTACTAAGGCTGGAAGTCAACAGCGAAACGGGAGGGTGATCCCAAAGGCTTTTTTGCCAGTTTTGAAAGCTCCGTTCAAAAGGCGTGAAAGCAACCTGAAAAGCATTGTAAGGGCAGCTCTTTCAGTATTTGCCAGCATGACTCAGCGTAGACCATGAGTTAGTTTTGTGGAAAGAAGCATTGTGCTTGCACTTCCTAGTTGCAAGCTCATCCTGCTCTGCTCTATAGCAAATGTGAATCTCAATGTGAGCACTAGCCTCGAAGGAAGAGCCTGACGTGCCTTGCCTAAGTGACAGAGTGCAACAGCTCCGTGAGCCCGAAATGGCTGTTCTGTGTCAGTATACGGGAAGAGGTTTTACCGTTCTGCTTGCCACCTCGTGTCAGCAACCGTTTCGGTTTCAGAACACTCTGTACCCCCACGGTGCTCTGGGCCCTGTATGCAAAATCCAGCATCGCAGGCCTTTCAGAGTCGCTCTGTGTTTGCAGAGAAAGGTGCAGCACACGGCACTTTTCCTTGGGACGGTTTGATTTTCCGACCTCTAAACAGCTTCGGGAACACAGTTCAAGAATCCCTAACTCGCCAAGGACGTGGTCGCCGTTGCCCTAGGTAAGCTCAACAGAACAAAGCACTCTGTTTCTATTTCCTTCCAACACCTCTTATGTGAGGTAAGAAATTCCCCTAGGAGTTTATCAGCGTGCGTTCCAAATTCCACAGAAGCACAGTTCATGGTGTAAAACGACACGCGTAAGGAAGATGCAGAGGCCTATTGGACATCCTCCAGCGTCCTTCCTTTAGGCAGTTCGCTATACCCAGAATAGCGGGTATAGAAAAACGTGAATCAGCGAAGGGCCCACTGGGTTAATTGTGTCTCTTTGGACTTGCTAGACTCAGCCTGTACTAAGGCTGGAAGTCAACAGCGAAACGGGAGTGTGATCCCAAAGGCTTTTTTGCCAATTTTGAAAGCTCCGTTCAAAAGGCGTGAAAGCAACCTGAAAAGCATTGTAAGGGCAGCTCTTTCAGTATATGCCAGCATGACTCAGCGTAGACCATGAGTTAGTTTTGTGGAAAGAAGCATTGTGCTTGCACTTCCTAGTTGCAAGCTCATCCTGCTCTGCTCTATAGCAAATGTGAAGCTCAATGTGAGCACTAGCCTCGAAGGAAGAGCTTGACTTGCCTTGCCTAAGTGAAAGAGTGCAACAGCTCCGTGCGCACTAAATTGCTGTTCTGTGTCAGTTGACGGGGAAGAGGCTCTACCGTTCTGCTTGCCACCTCGTGTCAGCAACCGTTTCGGTTTCAGAACACTCTGTACCTTCACGGTGCTCTAGGCTCTTTATGCAAAATCCAGCATCGCAGGCCTTTCAGAGTCGCTCTGTGTTTGCAGAGAAAGGTGCAGCACACGGCACTTTTCCTTGGGACGGTTTGATTTTCCGACCTCTAAACAGCTTCGGGACACAGTTCAAGAATCCCTAACTCGCCAAGGACGTGGTCACCCTTGCCCTAGGTAAGCTCAACAGAACAAAGCACTCTATTTCTATTTCCTTCCAACACCTCTTATGTGAGGTAAGAAATTCCCCTAGGAGAGTATCAGCGTGCGTTCCAAATTCCACAGAAGCACAGTTCATGGTGTAAAACGTCAGGCGTACGGAAGATGCAGAGGCCTCTTGGACATCCTCCAGCGTCCTTCCTTTAGGCAGTTCGCTATACCCAGAATAGCGGGTATAGAAAAACGTGAATCAGCGAAGGGCCCAGTGGTTTAATTGTGTCTCTTTGGACTTGCTAGACTCAGCCTGTACTAAGGCTGGAAGTCAACCGGGAAACAGGAGTGTGATCCCAAAGGCTTTTTTGCCAATTTTGCAAGCTCCGTTCATAAGGCGTGAAAGCAACCTGAGAAGCATTGAAAGGGCAGCTCTTTCAGTATATGCCAGCATGACTCAGCGTAGACCATGAGTTAGTTTGTGGAAAGAAGCATTGTGCTTGCACTTCCTAGTTGCAAGCTCATCCTGCTCTGCTCTATAGCAAATGTGAAGCTCAATGTGAGCACTAGCCTCGAAGGAAGAGCTTGACTGGCCTTGCGTAAGTGAAAGAGTGCAACAGCTCCGTGAGCCCTAAATTGCTGTTCTGTGTCAGTTTATGGTGAAGAGGCTTTACCGTTCTGCTTGCCACCTCGTGTCAGCAACCGTTTCGGTTTCAGAACACTCTTTACCCCCACGGTGCTCTGGGCCCTGTATGCAAAATCCAGCATCGCAGGCCTTTCAGAGTCGCTCTGTGTTTGCAGAGAAAGGTGCAGCACACGGCACTTTTCCTTGGGACGGTTTGATTTTCCAACCTCTAAACAGCTTCGGGACACAGTTCAAGAATCCCTAACTCGCCAAGGACGTGGTCACCCTTGCCCTAGGTAAGCTCAACAGAACAAAGCACTTTGTTTCTATTTCCTTCCAACACCTCTTATGTGTGGTAAGAAATTCCCCTAGGAGTTTATCAGCGTGCGTTCCAAATTCCACAGAAGCACAGTTCATGGTGTAAAACGACAGGCGTACGGAAGATGCAGAGGCCTCTTGGACATCCTCCAGCGTCCTTCCTTTAGGCAGTTTGCTATACCCAGAAGAGCGGGTATAGAAAAACGTGAATCAGCGAAGGGCCCAGCGAAGGGTTAATTGTGTCTCTTTGGACTTGCTAGACTCCGCCTGTACTAAGGCTGGAAGTCAACAGCGAAACGGGAGGGTGATCCCAAAGGCTTTTTTGCCAGTTTTGAAAGCTCCGTTCAAAAGGCGTGAAAGCAACCTGAAAAGCATTGTAAGGGCAGCTCTTTCAGTATTTGTCAGCATGACTCAGCGTAGACCATGAGTTAGTTTTGTGGAAAGAAGCATTGTGCTTGCACTTCCTAGTTGCAAGCTCATCCTGCTCTGCTCTATAGCAAATGTGAAGCTCAATGTGAGCACTAGCCTCGAAGGAAGAGCCTGACGTGCCTTGCCTAAGTGAAAGAGTGCAACAGCTCCGTGAGCCCTAAATGGCTGTTCTGTGTCAGTTGACGGAGAAGAGGCTCTACCGTTCTGCTTGCCACCTCGTGTCAGCAACCGTTTCGGTTTCAGAACACTCTGTACCCCCACGGTGCTCTGGGCCCTGTATGCAAAATCCAGCATCGCAGGCCTTTCAGAGTCGCTCTGTGTTTGCAGAGAAAGGTGCAGCACACGGCACTTTTCCTTGGGACGGTTTGATTTTCCGACCTCTAAACAGCTTCGGGAACACAGTTCAAGAATCCCTAACTCGCCAAGGACGTGGTCGCCCTTGCCCTAGTTAAGCTCAGCAGAACAAAGCACTCTGTTTCTATTTCTTTCCAACACCTCTTATGTGAGGTAAGAAATTCCCCTTGGAGAGTATCAGCGTGCGTTCCAAATTCTACAGAAGTACAGATCGTGGTGTAAAACGACAGGCGTACGGAAGATGCAGAGGCCTCTTGGACATCCTCCAGCGTCCTTCCTTTAGGCAGTTCGCTATACCCAGAATAGCGGGTATAGAAAAACGTGAATCAGCGAAGGGCCCAGTGGGTTAATTGTCTCTCTTTGGACTTGCTAGACTCAGCCTGTACTAAGGCTGGAAGTCAACAGCGAAACGGGAGGGTGATCCCAAAGGCTTTTTTGCCAGTTTTGAAAGCTCCTTTCATAAGGCGTGAAAGCAACCTGAAAAGCATTGTAAAGACAGGTCCTTCAGTATATGCCAGCATGACTCAGCGTAGACCATGAGTTAGTTTGTGGAAAGAAGCATTGTGCTTGCACTTCCTAGTTGGAAGCTCATCCTGCTCTGCTCTATAGCAAATGTGAAGCTCAATGTGAGCACTAGCCTCGAAGGAAGAGCTTCACTTGCCTTGCCTAAGTAAAAGAGTGCAACAGCTCCGTGAGCCCTAAATTGCTGTTCTTTGTCAGTTGACGGAGAAGAGGCTCTACCGTTCTGCTTGCCACCTCGTGTCAGCAACCGTTTCGGTTTCAGAACACTCTGTACCCCCACGGTGCTCTGGGCCCTGTATGCAAAATCCAGCATCGCAGGCCTTTCAGAGTCGCTCTGTGTTTGCAGAGAAAGGTGCAGTACACGGCACTTTTCCTTGGGACGGTTTGATTTTCCGAACTCTAAACAGCTTCGGGACACAGTTCAAGAATCCCTAACTCGCCAAGAACGTGGTCACCGTTGCCCTAGGTAAGCTCAACAGAACAAAGCACTCTGTTTCTATTTGCTTCCAACACCTCTTATGTGAGGTAAGAAATTCCCCTAGGAGAGTATCAGCGTGCGTTCCAAATTCCACAGAACCACAGATCGTGGTGTAAAACGACAGGCGTATGGAAGATGCAGAGGCCTCTTTGACATCCTCCAGCGTCCTTCCTTTAGGCAGTTCGCTATACCCAGAATAGCGGGTATAGAAAAACGTGAATCAGCGAAGGGCCCAGTGGGTTCATTGTGTCTTTTTGGACTTACTAGACTCAGCCTGTACTAAGGCTGGAAGTCAACAGCGAAACGGGAGTGTGATCCCAAAGGCTTTTTTGACAATTTTGAAAGCTCCGTTCATAAGGCGTGAAAGCTACCTAAAAAGCATTGTCAGGGCAGCTCTTTCAGTATATGCCAGAATGACTCAGCGTAGACCATGAGTTAGTTTGTGGAAAGAAGCACTGTGCTTGCACTTCCTAGTTGCAAGCTCATCCTGCTCTGCTCTATAGCAAATGTGAAGCTCAATGTGAGCACTAGCCTCGAAGGAAGAGCTTGACTTGCCTTGCCTAAGTGAAAGAGTGCAACAGCTCCGTGAGCCCTAAATTGCTGTTCTGTGTCAGTTGACGGTGAAGAGGCTCTACCGTTCTGCTTGCCACCTCGTGTCAGCAACCGTTTCGGTTTCAGAACACTCTGTACCCCCACGGTGCTCTGGGCCCTGTATGCAAAATCCAGCATCGCAGGCCTTTCAGAATCGCTCTGTGTTTGCAGAGAAAGGTGCAGCACACGGCACTTTTCCTTGGGACGGTTTGATTTTCCCACCTCTAAACAGCTTCGGGAACACAGTTCAAGAATCCCTAACTCGCCAAGGACGTGGTCGCCCTTGCCCTAGGTAAGTTCAACAGAACAAAGCAATCTGTTTCTATTTCCTTCCAACACATCTTATGTGAGGTAAGAAATTCCCCTAGGAGATTATCAGCGTGCGTTCCAAATGCGACAGAAGCACAGTGCGAGGTGTAAAACGACAGGCGTACGGAAGATGCAGAGGCCTCTTGGACATCCTCCAGCGTCCTTCCTTTAGGCAGTTCGCTATACCCAG